>NC_140994.1:176432615-177083097 GCF_052327205.1 Somniosus microcephalus | reverse complement strand
AGGGGGGAAAGAAGAGGCGGGAGGGGGGGAAAGAAGAGGGAGGGAGGGAGGGGGGAAAGAAGAGGGCGGGAGAAAGAAGAGGGAGGGAGGGGGGAAAGAAGAGGGAGGGAGGGAGGGAAAGAAGAGGGAGGGAGGGGGAAAGAAGAGGGCGGGAGGGGGGAAAGAAGAGGGCGGGAGGGGGGGAAAGAAGAGGGTGGGAGGGGGGGAAAGAAGAGGGAGGGAGGGGGAAAGAAGAGGGAGGGGGAAAGAAGAGGGAGGGAGGAGGGGAAAGAAGAGGGAGGGAGGGGGGAAAGAAGAGGGAGGGAGGGGGGGGAAAGAAGAGGGCGGGAGGGGGGAAAGAAGAGGGCAGGAGGGGGGAAAGAAGAGGGAGGGAGGGAGGGGGAAGAAGAGGGAGGGGGGAAAGAAGAGGGAGGGAGGGGGAAGAAGAGGGAGGGAGGGGGGAAAGAAGAGGGAGGGAGGGGGGAAGAAGAGGGAGGGAGGGGGGAAGAAGAGGGAGGGAGGGGGGAAAGAAGAGGGAGGAGGGGGGAAAGAGGGAGGGAGGGGGGAAAGAAGAGGGAGGGAGGGGGGGGAAAGAAGAGGGAGGGAGGGGGGAAAGAAGAGGGAGGGGGGAAAGAAGAGGGAGGGAGGGGGGGAAAGAAGAGGGAGGGGGAAAGAAGAGGGAGGGAGGGGGGAAAGAAGAGGGAGGGAGGGCGGAAAGAAGAGGGAGGGAGGGGGGGAAAGAAGAGGGAGGGAGGGGGGGAAAGAAGAGGGAGGGAGGGGGGGAAAGAAGAGGGAGGGAGGGAGGGGGGGAAAGAAGAGGGCGGGAGGGGGGAAAGAAGAGGGTGGGAGGGGGGAAAGAAGAGGGAGGGAGGGGGAAAGAAGAGGGAGGGGGGGAAAGAAGAGGGAGGGAGGAGGGGAAAGAAGAGGGAGGGAGGGGGGAAAGAAGAGGGAGGGGAGGGGGGGAAAGAAGAGGGCGGGAGGGGGGAAAGAAGAGGGCAGGAGGGGGGAAAGAAGAGGGAGGGAGGGAGGGGGAAGAAGAGGGAGGGGGGAAAGAAGAGGGAGGGAGGGGGGAAAGAAGAGGAGGGAGGGGGGAAGAAGAGGGAGGGGGGAAGAAGAGGGAGGGAGGGGGGAAGAAGAGGGAGGGAGGGGGAAAGAAGAGGGAGGGAGGGGGGAAAGAAGAGGGAGGGAGGGGGGAAAGAAGAGGGAGGAGGGGGGAAAGAGGGAGGGAGGGGGGAAAGAAGAGGGAGGAGGGGGGGGGAAAGAAGAGGGAGGGAGGGGGAAAGAGAGGGGGGGAAAGAAGAGGGAGGGGGAAAGGAGGGAGGGGGGGGGGAAGAAGAGGAGGGGGGAGAAGGGAGGGAGGGGGGAAAGAAGAGGGAGGGAGGGCGGAAGAAGAGAGGGAGGGGGGGAAAGAAGAGGGAGGGAGGGGGGAAAGAAGAGGGAGGAGGGGGGAAAGAAGAGGGAGGGAGGGGGGAAAGAGAGGAGGGAGGGGGAAGGGAGGGGGGGAAAGAAGAGGGAGGGAGGGGGGAAAGAAGAGGGGGGAGGGGAAAGAAGGGAGGGAGGGAGGAGGGGAAAGAAGAGGGAGGGAGGGGGGGAAAGAAGAGGAGGGAGGGAGGGGGGGAAGATGAGGGAGGGAGGGAGGGGGAAAGAAGAGGGAGGGAGGGAGGGGGGGGAAAGAAGAGGGGGAGGGGGGGAAAGAAGAGGGAGGGAGGGAGGGGGGGAAAGAAGAGGGAGGGAGGGAGGGGGGGAAAGAAGAGGGAGGGAGGGAGGGGGAAAGAAGAGGGGGAGGGAGGGGGGAGGGGAAGAGAGGGGAGGGGGGGAAGAGAGGGGGGAAGAGGAGGGGGGGGAAGAAGAGGGAGGGGGGGAAAGAAGAGGGAGGGAGGGGGGAAGAAGAGGAGGGGAAGAGAGGAGGGAGAAAGAAGGGAGGGAGGGGGGAAAGAAGAGGAGGGAGGGGGGAAAGAAGAGGGAGGGAGGGGGGAAAGAAGAGGGAGGGAGGGGGGGAAAGAAGAGGGAGGGGGGGAAAGAAGGGGGGGAGGGAGGGGGGAAAGAAGGGGGAGGGAGGGAGGGAAAGAAGGGGGAGGGAGGGGGGAAGAAGGGGAGGGAGGGGGAAGGGGGAGGGAGAGGGAGGGGGAAGCGGGGAGGGAGGGAGGGGGGGAAGCAGGGGGAGGGGAGAGGGGGGATGCAGGGGAGAGGGGGGAGAGGGGGGAGGGAGGGGAGAGGGAGGGAGGGGGGGAAAGAAGAGGGAGGGAGGGGGGGAAAGAAGAGGGAGAGGGGGGAAAGAAGAGGGAGGGAGGGGGGGAAAGAAGAGGGAGGGAGGGGGGGAAAGAAGAGGGAGGGAGGGGGGGAAAGAAGAGGAGGGAGGGGGGAAAGAAGAGGGAGGGAGGGGGGGAAGAAGGGGGAGGGAGGGAGGGAAGAAGGGGGAAGGGGGGAAGAAGGGGGAGGGGGAAGAAGGGGGAGGGGGGGAAGAAGGGGGAGGGAGGGAGGGGGGGAAGAAGGGGGAGGGAGGAGGGGGGGAAGAAGGGGGAGGGGGGGAGAAGGGGATTAAGGGGGGGAGGGGGGTGAAGAAGGGGAGGGGGGGGAAGAAGGGGGAGGGAGGGGGGAAGGAGGGGGGAAGAAGGTGAGGGAGGGGGGGAAGAAGGGGGAGGGAGGGGGGAAGAAGGGGGAGGGAGGGGGGGAAGAAGGGGGAGGGAGGGGGGGAAAGAAGGGGGAGGGAGGGGGGAAGAAGGCGGAGGGAGGGGGGGAAGAAGGCGGAGGGAGGGGGGAAAAGAAGGCGGAGGGAGGGGGGAAAGAAGGGGGAGGGAGGGAGGGGGGAAGAAGGGGGAGGGACGGGGGGGAAAGAAGGGGGAGGGAGGGGGGAAGAAGGGGGAGGGAGGGGGGGAAGAAGGGGGAGGGAGGGGGGGAAGAGGGGGACGGGAGGGGGGAAGAAGGCGGAGGGAGGGGGGAAAGAAGGCGGAGGAGGGGGGAAAGAAGGCGGAGGGAGGGGGGAAAGAAGGGGGAGGGAGGGAGGGGGGAAGAAGGGGGAGGGAGGGGGGGAAAGAAGGGGGAGGGAGGGGGGGAAGAAGGGGGAGGGAGGGGGGGAAAGAAGAGGGGGAGGGGGGGGAAAAAAGGGGGAGGCAGGGGGAAAGAAGGGGGAGGGGGGAAGAAGGGGGATGGAGGGGGGAAAGAAGGGGGGAGGGAGGTGGGGGGAAGAAGGGGGAGGGAGCAGAAAGAAGGGGGAGGGAGGGGAAAAAAGGGGGAGGGAGGGGGGGAAAGAATGGGGGGAGGGGGGGGAAAGAAGGGGGGAGGAGAGGGGGAAAGAAGGGGGGAGGGAGGGGGAAAGAAGGGGGGAGGGAGGGGGAGGGAGGGGGAAAGAAGGGGGAGGAGGGGACGGGGAGGGAGAGGGAGGGGGAAGCGGGGAAGCAGGGGGAGGGAGGGGAGAGGGGGGATGCAGGGGGAGGGAGGGGAGAGGGGGGGAGGGAGGGAGGGAGGGGAGAGCGGGGGGCGGGCCCCGCCCCCGATCTCCCGAGGCACCGATCTCCCGAGCCCGATCTCCGCCCCCCAATCTCCCGAGCCACGCCCCCGATCTCCTGAGCCCCGCCCCCGATCTCCCAAGTCTCCCGAGCCCCACCCCCCCGATCTCCCGAGCCCCACCCCCCCGATCTCCCGAGCCCCGCCCCCCCCGAGCCCCGCCCCCCCCAATCTCCCGAGCCCCGATCTCCCAGGGCCTGATCTCCCGAGCCCAGGCCCCGATCTCCCGAGCCCCGCCCCCCCCGAGCCCCGATCTCCGAGCCCCGCCCGAGTCGCCTTCAAGAGCAGGGAGACAGACGCCGCTGCGCAACCTACCGCGTGAGGCCCGGCCGGACTCAAGTCGCGCTCGCTGACTCCTGCCCCACCCGCCTTTACTAACATGGCGGCGGTGGCGGCGCTCAGCTCAGGCCCGCCCCCTCCAGCCTTCACAAAGATGGCGGCGACCGCGAGCCGCTTGTTGAGCGCGACGGGAGGTGCCTAGGGGCGGGCGTGGCTGAGCAACAGAGGCCCAGGCTTACAGGCCTGGAAAAACGGTGAAAGGTAGGAAAATTCTAGATGTTAGAGAAAAGATTTAGAAATTAATTAACTTTTTAAAAAAACAATGTGTTTTAAAAGCAACTTTTTTTTTGCTGGAAATGTAGATTTGAAAGGAAACACGCAGAAAGTGGGAAAAAGAAATGAACAGTTTGGCATCAAGATGGCGGCCACTCACCTCGGTTCAGAATGATAAAGCCCGCCCACACACGCACCGATTGGTCAACCGTCAGGTCACTGAACTGTAGGATTGGTCAATCATCACGTCACTCAACTGTAGGATGGCCTGCCCCGCACACAATAAACCCGCCCCCACTCGATGCAAATGAGCGGATAATGAGAGGAATTTTGAACGTTTTTTGGATACCGTCGGCACAATTTTTGTCCGAGCAAAAAGTAAATATGCCTACAAGAGTCCCCTAATGATGCGCTTTCTTTTGATATAATATATATGTAGGTACGCTCTATAACTTTTGATTGTATAGCCGGACAGAGAGACAGACAGACATATCCTTTTATTTATTTTATATATATATAAAAATAGGTACTTCTGTCTGTCTGTCATTTTGTCTGTCTGTCATCGCGTGTGCGTCTGTCGGGTATGCGCTCGAAAGTTACAGGGCGTACCTACGCGCGGCGTTACCTCCAAAGAAAGCTTACGCTTCCGAGACAGTTTTAAGCGTATTTACGTTTCGGCCGGGCTAAAATCTCGCCCGCGGTATCCCAAAAACCTTAACTTTCCGCTCATTAGCATCTCATTATCCGCTCATTAGCGACAGAGTGACCTCGAGCTCGACCAATTGTACGCCAGGTTGCTGGCGTGTGCCGCCGGGCCGATCGGTGTGTGTGTGGCCGGGCCTTATCCTTCTGAACCGAGGTGAGTCGCCGCCATCTTGATTCCAAACTTTTCCTTTCTTTTTCCCGCTTTCTGCGTCTTAAAAAAAAAACGTTGCTGTTAAAACACATATTGTTTTTAAAAAAAAATGATTTAGAAAGTAATTAACTTATCTAATCTCATTAATTTTCCTACCTTTCCCCGTTTTTCCAGGTAGGCCTAGAAGCCTCGGCGTCTCCTCTGCACCCACGCCCGAGCTAGGCACCTCCCGGCCCCACTCGAAGGCTGGAGGGCCGAGCCTCAGCCCAGCGCCGCTAGGGTGCGCGCGCAGCAGGAGCTGAGACGCGGCGTCTCTCTCTGGCTCGGCCGGGGGGCGGGGCTTGCTGAGCGTCCAGCGTTACCCTGGCAACGGGGCCCGCCGGCCGTCTCGCACAGCCGCAATCGGCGGTCTTCACCTCGGGGGGGGTGGGGCCGCAATCCTCGGGGGGGGGGGGGGCCGCGACCCTCGGAGGGGGGGGCCGCGACCCTCGAGGGGGGTGCCGCGCGCGCAGCAGGAGCAGCTGAGACGCGGCGTCTCTCTCTCTGGCTCGGCCGGGGGGCGGGGCTTGGTCAGCGTCATGGTTACCCTGGCAACCGGGCCCACCGGCCGAGCCAGAGAGAGACGCCGCGTCTCAGCTCCTGCTGCGCGCGCAATCGGCGGTCTTCACCGGGGGGGCGCGACCCTCGGTGGGGGGGGGCCCCCTCCCCCTGCCCTCCCCTCCTCCTCCCCCCCCCTCTCTTCCCCCCAGTCGCTCTCTCTCTTCCCCCCAGTCGCTCTCTCTCTCGCTTCCAACAACAACATGCCCTCGAAAAAGCCTCGGCACCGCCGGGCACTTCAGCTAGTATATATATAGTAGATATAATATTAAATAAATGACCTGGATATTGAAATAGAGTAGAATTTCTAAATTTGTCGGTGACACCAAACTTGGGGGTGTGGCAAAGTGATGATATCAATCAACTGCAACAGGACATAGAAAGGCTAGCAGAATGGGCAGATGAAATTTAATACAGAGAAGTGTGAAGTGATGCATTTTGGCAGAAGGAACATGGAGAGGCAATATACACTTAATGGCACAGTTTTAGAGAGTGTGCAGGGACAGAGGGACCTGGGAATTAATGTGCATAGGTCCCTGAAGGTGGCAGGACATATTGAAACTGGTTAACAAAGCATATGGGATTTTGGACTTCATAAATAGAGGTACTGTATTGAGTACAAAAGTAAAGTTATACTGAACCTTTATAAAGCGCTGGTTAGGCCACAACTGGAGTATTGTGTCCAGTTCTGGTCACCATACTTTTACGAAGGATATGAAGGCACTTGAGAGGGTGCAGAGGAGATTTATCAGAATGGTTCCAGGGATGGGGGATCTTAGCTACAAGGACAGGTTGGAGAAGCTGGATTTGTCTTCATTAACGCAAAGGAGGTTGAGGGTGATTTGATAGAGGTGTACGAGATTATGATGGGTTTGGATAGGCTAGACAAGGAAAGGCTGTTCCCACTAGCTGATGGTACAAGGACTAGGGGACACAGGTTTTGGGCAAGAGATACAGGGGAGATGTGAGGAAAAACTTTTTTTTTATATAAACACAGCGAGTGGTGATGACCTGGAATGCACTGCCGCCGGAAGTGGTGGAAGCTGAGACACTCAATGTTTTCAAGGGGAGACTGGATAGGCACTTGAGCAAAATAAACTTGCAGGGATAGAGCAGGTGAATGGGACTGACTGGATTGCTCTACAGAGAGCCGGCATGGACTCGATGTGCCGAATGGCCTCCTTCTGTGCAGTTATGACTCTTGACTATGAGATCACGGGTTTGGGAAAGTGCTGTTGAAGAAGCCTTGGACTGTTGCTGCATTGCATCTTGTAAATGGTACACAGTAGAGCCATGGTGCACCAGTGGTGGAGGGAGTGAATGTTTATGGTGGTGGATGGGGTGCCAATCAAGCAGGCGGTTTTGAGCTTCTTGAGTGTTGTTGGAGCTACACTCATCCAGGCAAGTGGATAGTATTCCATCACGCTCCTAACTTGTGCCTTGTAGATGCTGGAAAGGCTTTGGGGAGTCATGGTGAGACACACCACAGAATACCCAGCCTCTGACCTGCTCTTGTAGCCACAGTATTTATGTGGCTGGGGCAGTTAAGTTCCTGGTCAATATTGAACCCCAGGATGTTGATGGTGAGGGAGTAGGCAATGGTAATGCCACTGAATGTCAAGGGGCAGTGGTTAGACTCTTAACAAGAGTCATTGCCTGGCCCTTCTGTGGCACAAATGTTACCTGCCACTTATCAGCCCAAACCTGAATGTTGTCCAGGTCTTGCTGTATGCAGGCATGGACTGCTTCATTATCTGAGGAGTTTCAAATGGCACTAAACACTGCAATCATCGTCAGCTGTGGGGATGTTGCTCTTATGTTGGAGGAAAGTCACTGATGAAGCAGCTGAAGATGGTTGGGCCTAGGACACTGCCCTGAGGAACTCCTGCAGCAATGTCCTGGGGCTATGATGATTGGCCTCTAACAACCATAACCATCTTCCTTTGTGCTAGGTATGACTCCAGCCCGTGGAGAGTTGTCCCCCTAATTCCCATTGACTTCAATTTTACTAGGGCTCCTTGATGCCACACTCTGTCAAGTGCTGCTTTGATGTCAAAGGCAGTCACTCTCACCTTACTTCTGGAATTCAGCTCTTTTGTCCATGGTTAGACCAAGGCTGTAATTGTGGTCTGGAGGGGAGTGGTCCTGGCAAACCCAAACTGAGCATCGGTGAGTAGCGCTTGGTAGCATGGTCAATGACACCTTCAATCACTTTGCTGATGATTGAGAGTAGACTGATGGGGCAGTAATTGGCTAGATTTGATTTGTCCTGCTTTTTGTGGACAGGACTACCTGGACAGTTTTCCACACTGTCTGGTAGATACTAGTGTTGTAGGTGTACTGAACTGCTTGACTAGAGGCGCAGCTCGTTCTGGAGCGCAAGTGTTCAGCACAACAGCCAAGATGTTGTTGGGGCCCATAGCCATTGATATCACATGGAGTGAATCAAATTGGCTGAAGACTGGCTTCTGCACTGGTGGGGACCTCAGGAGGAGGAGGAATAGATGGCTCCACCCCCCCCCCCACCACAGACAGCTGTTCATCAGGCATGACCTACCCTTTGCAAATCCATGCTGGCTACGATCAGCTGAAAATTTGCATTTGTAAAAATGAATTTCACAACAAAATAAGTATACAAACACTTCCAACAAAAGTTGAGAAAACATTGAATTTCAAAGTGGAGTAGAGATTCCAGAGTGACCAAGCGGTTGCTCGAGTTGGAGCAGTTCATCCAGATTGTAAAAGCAAGAATGTGAATGCCACATTAGCACGAGGTGTATATACACACACAAATAAGCCTTTATTAAAAAGTTTAAGGGAACATTGTATGCATAAATTTAAAAAGCTGAAAGTGACAAGTTCTCCCCCTAGACGTTTATGGATCAGACTGCAAGATATATATGCATCCAAAGTCATACACACAACAGCAATCCAGTGAGACTAATAGTACCAAAACCAAAATTTCAATAAAGCTGGGCTGGAATATCAAGTCATGAATCTTCAGAAGTCACATTCCATCAATGGCAATTCAACTGCAACTCCATCCAAGTCTGCCAAAATGTCAGTATTCATGTCAAAATCCATCAAACCTACAATTAAAAAAAAGTATATATAGTTTCTTCCTCAAAAACAGAAACTGCCCAATGCATAACAAAGGCAATCGGTTTACTTACTGGATTCTTTTAAAAGGGAAGGCCATTTCATAGGTGAAGGTATTTTGTTCAGCACTTTTTCTATTAATGCACCTTCTTTTTCAAGAATAAAGAGTGGGAGGCCTGCCAGGCAGATGTGATCAAGCTTATGTTCCTCTGGCACATTAAAGTCCTCAAAGTCTGCAATTAACACATTTATACCATTAAAAAAGTGTTCAATTTCTCTTCCCCCCCCCAATTCTTTCCACAAAAATAAACTTGATAAATTCAGAGCTGTACTACTCAAAAAAAAAATTGCAAATATTAAAACAGATTCTAAGAGCTTTGACAATTATCTAAAAAAAAAAGTAGCAAAGAGGCCAAGACAGGAGAAATTATAATGGAGGAATAAGGAAATGGCAGTGACTTTATATAAATATTTTGTATCTGTTTTCATAGTAGAAGACACAAAAAGCATACCAAAAATAGTGGGGAACCAAGGGGCCAATGAGCGAGGAACTTAAAGTAACTAATATCAGAAGTGTACTGAGAAATTAATGGGACTAAAAGCAGACAAATCCCCATGACCCGATGGCCTACCTCCTAGGGTTCTGAAAGAGGTGGTTGCAGAGATAGTGGATGCATGGTAATCTTCCAAAATTCCCTGGATTCTAGAACAGTCTTAGTGGATTGGAAGGTCGCCAATGTAACACCACTATTCAAGAGAGGGAGAGAAAACAGGGATCTACAGGCCAATTAGCCTGACATCAGTCATCAGGAAAATGCTGGAATCCATTGTTAAGGAATTGGTATCAGGGCACTTAGAAAATCATAATATGATTAGGCAGTGTCAACATGGTATTATGAAAAGGGAAATAGTGTTTGACAAATTTATTCGCGTTTTGAGGATGTAACTAGCAGGGTAGAGAGAGAAAGGGGAACCAGTGGGTGTAGTATATTTGGATTTCCAAAAGGCATTCAATAAGGTGCCACATAAAAGGTTATTACACAAGATTAGGGCTCATGGGGTTGGGGTAATAGTGGCATGGATAGAGGATTGGTTAATGGACAGAAAACAGAGTAGGGATAAACAGATCTTTTTCAGGTTGGCAGGCTGTGACTAGTGGGGTGCTGCAAGCATCAGTGTTGGGGCCTTAATGACCTAGATGAAGGGACAGCATAATGTATCCAAGATGATACAAAGCTAGGCGGGACAGTAAGCTGTGAGGAGAGCAGTCTGCAAATGGATATAGATAGACTAAGTGAGTGGGCAGTAATGTGGCAGATGGAGTATAATGTAGGGAAATGTGAGGTTATTCGCTTTGGTAGGGAGAATAGAAAACAGAAAACACTGGAAAAACTCAGCAGGCCAGGGCAGCATTCATGGAGAGAAACAAAGTTAACGTTTCAGGTTGAAGTTCTTTCGTCAGAACTGGAACAAATTTTAAAGTAAGTTTAGGGGCTGGTAAATGGGGGAGGGGATGAAAGAACAAAAGGGAAGGTCTGTGACAGGATGGAAGGCAGGAGAAGAGGATGGAAGGCAGGAGAAGAGGCATTAAGAGATATTCAAGGCAAGAGGAGATGGTAATAGGACAGGTTAAGAAACAAAGGCTGGCTCTAGATGGAGTGTGAATTGTGCTGGCAGAATGAAAGACAGCTGCCATGTGGGAGGGAAGAAAAAAAGGCACAAACAAAAAAAAAGTGTGGATAAAAAATGTGATAGGGGCCGAGGTTATGATCTGAATTTGTTGAACTCTAGGGCTGTAAAGTGCCTAATCGAAAGAGGTGCTGTTCCTCGAGCTTCCATGGAACAATGCAAGAGGCCAAGGACAGTGAGGTCTGAGTGGGACCCCTGGTTCTAGACTCCCCAGCCAGGGGAAACATCCTCGGCTGAATCTACCCGGTCAAGCCCTATAAGAATTTTGTATGTTTCAATGAGATCACCTCATTCTTCTAAACTCTAGAGAATATGGACCTAGTCTACTCAATCTGTCTACATAGGACAATTCCCCCCATCCCAGGACAATTCCCCCCATCCCAGGAACCAGTCTGGTGAACCTTCATTGCACTCCCTTTATGGAAAGTATATCCTTCCTTAGGTAAGGAGACCAAAACTGTACACAATACTCCATGTGTGGTCTCACCAGAGCCCTATATAATTGCAGTAAGACATCTTTACTCTTATACTCATATCCTCTTGTAATAAAGGCCAACATATCATTTGCTTGCTGTACCTGCATGTTAACTTTTAGTAATTTGTGTACAAGGACACCCAGGTCCCTCTGAACACCAACATTTCCCAATCGCTCATTTAAAAAAGTCTGCTTTTCTAGTTTTCCTACCAAAGTGGATAATGTCACATTTCTCCACATTATAGAGTATTTGCCATGTTCTTGCCCACTCACTTAGCCTGTCTATATCCCCTTGAAGCCTCCTTGCATCCTCCTCATCTTCCATTCCCAACCAGCTTTGTATCAACAACAAACTTGGATATATGACATTTGGTCCTCTCATCCAAATCTTTGATGTAGATTGTGAATAGCTGAGGCCCAAGCACAGATCCTTGCGGTACCGCACTAATTACAATCTGCCAACCTGAAAATGACCTGTTTATTCCTACTCTGTTTTCTGTCCATTAACCAATCCTCAATCCATGCTAGTATATTACCCCCAATCCCGTGAGCCCTAATTTTGTTTAATATGCTCGTGTGGCACCTTATCAAATGCCTTCTGAAAATCCAAATACACAACAACATCCACTGGTTCCCCCTCATCTATTCTGCTAGTTACAACCTCAAAAAACGAAGATTTGTCTAACACAATTTCCCTTTCATAAATCAGTGTTGATTCTGTCCAATCCCATTATGGGTGATATTATGGAGACGGAAATAGGTGGTCTTGCTTATGGTGTGGATATTTGGTCGGAACCTAATTTCTGGGTCAAATAGGACACCAAAGTTGCAAACAGTCTGGTTCAGCCTCAGACAGGTGCTGAGAGAGGGTTTAGTCATTGGCTAGGGAACAGAGTTTGTGGCGGGGACCGAAGACAATGGCTTGGTCTTCCCAATATTTAGTTGGAAGAAATTTCTGCTCCTCTAGTACTGGATGATGGACAAGCAGCCTGACAATTTCAATTCAATTTTATTTGCCATATGTAACTAGTACTAGTACAAGTACAATGGAATGCTTACTCCCCATAGGGACACGTCAGCTATTCTTACAGTGCCGTGTTCAGAAAGTCAATTCAATGGCATCCAGTGGCAGTGGGAGCACGATGTCCCTCAGCCGCTCCGTCCTCCTCGTCACCGCGGCCTCCACCTCACTGTTGCCAGCTCCACGTGTGGTGGCCTGCTTCTCCCGCTCACGATCCGACCCCAGACAGTGGAAGGGTCAAGAGAAGTGGTGGTGAGGTAGAGTTGGGTGTTGTCAGCATACATGTGGAAACTGACTGCTTTCCAATTATGTCACCAAGGGGCAGCATGTAGATGAGAAATAGGAGGGGGCCACCTTGGGGACACCAGAGGCAATGTGCAGTGCCCACATCTAGTTACATGTACAAAGTTCCTACCCAGAAAGCAACATCAGTAAAAAGAGCCCTTGCGCTATGCAAAATAAACCCCACAGAAAATGGCAGTTGGAAAGTCAAATAATAGACAATGGGGAGCCTGTCCCCTGCCTCAAACAAAAAAAGGCGTGGTTGGCAAGTTACGTCAACTAATGCAATTTCAGTTTATATCATATATATCCTTCAACTCCCTTAACATTTCTATCTCTTTCCTCGTCCACCCACTCCCTCCCTCCCAAGTTTTCAGTTTCTTACCAAGAGGATTGTATGGGATGAAAGCTTCAATTTCAGGGTAATCTTCAGACTTTTCAACATTGCATTTTGGTGGCTCTGAAATGGAAGGTTTTTCTGTGGGCTGGAAGTACAAGTGCTTATATCAGCATTTTGTAGGTAATGTTTACAGATACTTGATCATACAACATAAAACAGCCTAAAGTTTGCTGGTTTAGTATAATACATATGTGTCTCAAGAATTGCATCTACAGGAAACTGTGCTATCCGGCACTGACGCGACCAAGCTGTTGCCGTCCCATCAAAACTGGACAAACCAGCGCTAACGTTGAAACATACGGAGATTTTGAGCTCTATCTGGCAACAAACCCTGCTTCTAAACAGTCAGCCGTACCTTGCAAGCGTCTCTGTAGCTTAGCAACAGCTTCAGCGAGACTTGCAGAGCCTGACTGGTGAAAAAAAAGCAACGAAAAGAAAAAAAAGCAACGAAAAGAAAAAAAACCTAACGAAACAGCTCCTGATTTTTGCCGGTGGCTCAAGCATTCTGGACAGTTAACCTCTGGATAAACCAAAGTTTCCTGTACTTCATTTTAGATTGGACACAGGCAAGGCGAACCAACAATGTCTGAAAAAAAAATAGATCAAGGGAGACCCATTAACACCACATTTAATGCAGAACTTAAATATCTCCCTGATCAAGAGTTTCTTCTCAAAAAAGTTACTGTACAAGTGTATCGCTTTACAACGGAGCCATTCTCAAGCTATTTCAACTAATTGGGGAGCAGGGATAGAGATTAAAAAGCAAGAAGTCTACCTGAACGTCTAGAAAGGAGTCACTGGATTCAGGTGATACTAGAGATACCCTTGCATACATTCTATAGTGTTAAGACTATGGGCCAGCACTGTAGATGCAACTTTATAACTGTTTAAGCTCTTCACTAAGGAACTAGAACTGGAAGTACACAGCTTATTCCCCCTCACATTTGCAGACAAGAGAAAGGCCCACAATGCCACTTTTGAAGATGAAGATAAAAGAAAATGTATACATTTGAGGCCAAGTCATAATGCTGCAGACTTAATCCACTTCCCTGGCAATGTACACAGACCAGTATTAAATGCAAAAACTAAATGTTACAGCAATTCAAGAAATTCTCACTACCTTAGTGACCCCCACTTGCCTTGCAGTCCTGCAGGTAGTCTTCACTCAACCAGGATTTTCCATTCCATTCTACCAGGATTTTCCATTCCATTCTACCAGGATTTTCCATTCCATTCTACCACTTAATCATTAGTTAGTGCTTGTTTAGCCGCTATGTTCACTTGGTTTGCCGTAACACCTCCTCACTTAAATTTAACCTATGTCTTTGGCTCCTCCACCCTTCCCTAAAACAACCCCTCCACTATTCTCCTTTTGTTCAGCATCCATTTCCCTGCACACAAGAATCACTAAAGAAATTCATACAAGATTAATTCTGGGGAAGCAATTAAAGTTGCATACCATCCAGTTGACCCCTTAGCTAGATGCTCCAAGTACAACCAAATAATAAAAAAAAGCAGCCTGCAGTTAAACTCAAACAGTAAAAACTTTCTATTGTGGAATTCATATTGAAACATGGCAACAATTATTTGTGGTTGGGGGGGGGGGGGGGGGGGGAGAGAAAAGAGAGGGGGAGGAGGAGGAGGAAGAAATAAAAATGGGTGAGTGATTCATACATCTGAAGTCCTTAGCTGCAATTTGCTATCAGCCACATCACTTTACGGCAGTGATATTTGAAAATACTGCAGATGCTGGAAATTGGAAGTAAAAACACCCAGAAAATGTTGGAAACACTAAGCAAGTCAGGCAGCATTTGTGCAGAGAAATGTTGGGTTAACATTTCATGTTCACAACTTTGTCAGAAGTTTGTCTGACAAAAGGTTATAGACATGAAAAGTTAACCCCATTTTCTGCCTAGCCTGCTAAGCATTTCCAACATTTTCCATTTAAGCAAACTATCTAGTTGGACACATTTATTCAGTATTAAAAAAAATTGTTCCCCACAAAGATTGCTCATTATGAAACATTTCATGTTAATACCTTAGCTGTTTTTAAGATTTGTATGTTACTTTTTCTTTTGTGGACCTTCCCTATTCTCTTTTTCTGTGAGTAATCAGTCATGCTGCCTGCACGCAGCAGACAGTTCACATCCCCCAGGGCTTTTCTTGCAGACTGCTGCAAGCGAGGAGTTGCAGTTAACATCTTTCCAGTTTGTGGAGTCCGCAGTAGAGAAGTTTCAGCCATAGCTGAAAGAAAATAGAATTCATGTTTTATTAGTAAAGAAAGTTCACAAAAAAGCTCAGTCAATAGTGTAGATATTAGCCTACATACAAACAGGGGGTCAATGTAGTTGACAAGTTCAAGAAAACAGGCATTGAGACTACTTTACCATATTAGCAAGTCATTCAGAGCCAGGATAACCTGGACATCATTTAAAAAAGCTTAAAACCCTACACAGGCCACTTCAGAACAGATTTATTTATTTGTGAGGTTTCCCCCAACATATCTATTCTTTGGTTAGAAAGACCATTGTACTTCAATTACTGAGATGTAAAAGTTCCACCCAAGTACAGTATTGAAGTTCTGCATTGAAACAGATGCAAACCTCAAGACCAAGAGGTTACCTTAATACAATAGGTCAACATTTTTAGGTAGTGACCTCATAGCAAGTTATTGAAATTTCCCTTGCTCAAGCATGCATTAAATAGAAAGTAGAAGATAAAAACCAATTTGAATCACATTTACAATACTTACATGAAACAGAAAGTAGCTTTGGATGGTTCTTTGTATGGGTACTCAAGAGCTCATTTTCTTTCTCCACAAATATTCTCACTGCCATTTTAGTTACAGATCACTATATAAAAAAATTACAAATATTTAATGCTGTTGTAGTTGATTTTAATATAGAATGTTAAAATCTGACATAGAATTTAGGATTTTACTGATTGCAAAACAATAGTGATCAAATTTATGCTAGAAATACTCAGCACTAGACATTTAACTCACCACTTACTGCTCAAGTTAAGATTTCATAAGAAAAGCTAAATATTTGTAAAACATTTCCACACAATACAGAACTGTTGCATTTATGGCTAGAGGCTAAAGAGAACAGAGATGAGGAGAAATGTTTTCACTCGGAGGGTGGTGAATCATCACCATTCTCTACCCCAGAGGGCTATGGGGGCTCAGTCATTGAGTATATTCAAGACAGAGATCGGTAGATTTTTGAATATTAAGGTAATCAAGGGATACAGGGATAGTGCAGGAAAGTGGAGATGAGGTAGAAGATCAGCCATGATCTTATTGAATGTCAGAGCAGGCTCAAAGGGCCAAATGGCCTACTCCTGCTCCTATTTCTTATGTTCTTAAACTTCCTTTTCCTTTCCTCAAGGATCACATAGAACTTTCTCTTCAAAAACTCCACACAAATCTCATCTGAGATGAGGAATCATTTATGTACCCCAGCAGGGGGACGTCCTGAAGTCCTTCAGGTGACAATGTCACATTAAGTGGAAGATACCCTTCATTTAAAAAGGATAGGAGAAATTATTAATTGCAGATCACTCATGGCACTGAGCACAACCCATTTCCGAGTTGTCAGGCAACTCAGCGAATTACAAGTCACGAATGTATTTCTTTTCCTTTACCTATATTGATTGACAGGCACCGAATAGCTGCAGTGGAATACGGTCCACATGAGAATTTTAGTATTCTATAAATCAAATCGTTAACGTCATATTAGAAGTCTAATTTTACCGGCTGGTTATAAAAGTTTAAAAAATAAAACGTTTATCGGTCATTTTGAAAACCAAATGTCACTTGAGAACATTATTCCTTAAATACCAATTTCTCCAGACCACCTAAAGCAAACAGCTCGAACACTCAACTCACTTCCACAGTCTAAAATTAAACACTTCTCAAACTTACGGCAAATATTAAACCGTACCAGTCACTCCAGCTAGTCAATATAAAGCAACAACCAAACAACTCAACAACAGCCCGCCGCAACTGTTTTAAACGATGCCGAGCGACAAGCTGCCGGTTGATTGGATCAAATTAATCAGACAAGGAAAGCAGATCACAGAGCTAAAAATGCGCAGCTCCCGAACAAGGGCACCCCCTGCAGACCGGAGGGCTAAAATAAGCTGGAACATGCAAATACAGCGCCAGTGCGACCGACTGAGCCAAGGCTGACTGATACCGTAACCATTTCTGAAGAGTATCTCACTCTTCTGTTTTAAAATGTTTGGAATGATGGCGAGATGGATTGTATATTTTAAAAAATGTGATGTGGTGAATGGATTTGGTTTTTAGCTCTTGCGCACGTCAATCCTGCATAGCCTGCTTAGAAATTCAAATTAGCAACGGTTCTGAATTGTTGGGTTCAGGTGTAAATTGTTTTTGGTGTAAATTATAAAAATCGGAATTCCACAGTACAGTAAAGTAGCAAGGTATTGTACAGAATGTTAGAGTAGTGGCACACTACACTCATAGGCACTTCCCTTTTTTGTTCGATTTAGCCGAGTAAGAAAAGGGAAAAAAGTGAGTTTGCAAAGTAGGATAGGCTGAACAGGCTGAGCTAAATTAACTTGGGTCCAGTAGCCCAATAAGCCCACTCTTTGAAACAGAATCTAGAGCGAGATGGAAGCAGAAATTACAAAAAATGAATACACAAAACTGGAGTTGCACTGTGTAGTTTGAAGAAAAATGCAGATTTATGAGTGATTTTGTTTATACAATTATTATGACTTGACAGTGATGTAGGGTCTGATAAAGGGGAACAGCTAAAAGATGGGTTTGGAGGGAGGAGTCTATCCTAGTGGCTGGGATTTTAATTATATAAATCTTGGAGATGCAGATGTGTCTATGCCTAAATCCATTGGCTTGCTTTTAGTTCCACCATTTACTAATGGTGATGATTATTTTTAAATTAAATTATTGAATTGTTAAATTTAAGTAGTTATTTTGCCAAACACACGCTACTGATTCACTGGAGAAAAAACAATTACTATCAGCATTAGTGCCTTCCTTACAAAAGAAAATATAGCTTTTTTCAAAAGCAATAATCATTGTTCTTTAAGCCGACAGTAGTCTTCGCTGTAACCTTTGTGCTTCCCCTCTTAAACTGTACAGTTTGTACCCCAGAACACATTCAGCACCAATTAAGTAAATTACCAGAACATTCATATGAATTATGACATTTCTTTGTGGACGTGAATGATTTGTAAACAACAGGTAGCTGTGCTGAAAGAATACAAGGGGGCTGAATGGCCGCCTCCTGTTCCTGTGTAACAGGCTTGAGGCTGTATGGCCCCGTTCCTATGGTCTTGCTGACACTCAGGATCTAGGCCATCAGCTTAATAATGGGCATTTGGGTTAAGAATTGTAGAGGACCAGTGCCCATGGGCACACTCTGATACCGTTATTGGTACAATACTCTGAAGTCATAGAATGGTATAGCATTCGGCCCATCGTGCCTGTGCCGGGTCTTTGAAAGAGCTATTCAATTAGACTCACTCCCCTCCTCCTCTTTCCCCAGAGCCCTGAACATTTCTCCATTTCAAGTATTTATCCAATTCCCTTTTTAAAGTTACTATTGAATCTGCTACCACCACCCTTTCAGGAAGTGCATTCCAGATCACAACTCTGCATTAAAAAACTCATCTCCACTTCTGGTTATTTTGCAAATTATCTTATAGAATCATAGAATGGTTACAGCACAGGAGGCCATTCAGCCTGTTGAGCCTATGCCAGCTCTCTGCAAAACCACTTCCCTGCCCTTTCCCCATAGCCCTGCACATGTTTTTCCTTCCTTAAATCCTCTATCTTAAATCTGTGTCCTCTGGTTTCCGACTCTCCTGCCACTGGAAAGTTTCTCTTTCCTGTACTGTGTACAGTTTTGGTCTCCTTACCCAAGGAAGGACATACTTGCCTTAGAGGGGGTGCAACGAAGGTTCACTAGATGGATTTATTTGTAACAAGATAGACAAATTAGTGGCACAAATAGAGATAAATGGCTTTGATCTAATAGCCATTAGAGACGTGGTTGCAAGGTGACCAAGGTTGGGAACTAAATTCCAGAGTACCTGATGTTTCAAAAAGATAGGCAGACTGGAAAAGGTGTGGGATAGCCCTGATAAAAGGATGACATGAGGACAGTAGTGAGAAAGGATCTTGCCTCAGAAGATCAGGAAGTAGAATCAGTATGGGTGGAGAGAAGAAATAACAAGGGGCAGAAATCACTGGTGGGAGTATTTTATAGGCCCCCAAACAATAGCTATACCGTTGGGCAGAGTATTAACCAACAAATAGGAGCTTGTAACAAATGTAATACAATAATCACTGGGGGACTTTAATCTCCACATAGACTGGGCAAATTAAATTGGCAAAAGGTAGTCTGGAGGATGAGTTCATGGAATGCATTAGAGAAAGTTTCCTAGGACAGTACATCATGGAACCAACCAGGGAACATGCTATTTTGGATCTTGTATTGTGTAATGAGACAGGGTTAATTAGTAATCTCAAAGTAAAAGGATCCTCTGGGGGAAGAGTGATCATAATATGATAACTCGATGTGAAATTCTGAGAGTGAAATACTTAAATCCAAAACTAAAGTCTTAAACTTACCTTGTCTGGCCTATATGTGACTCTAGACCCACAGCAATGTAGTTGACTCTTAACTGCCCTCTGAAACGGCCTAGCAAGTCACTCAGTTGTAACTAACCGCTACGAAACAAAATAACAAGAATGAAACCGGACGAACCACCCGGCATCGACCTCGGCACCGGCTACGGACATGGCAATGGCACACCCAGCCCAGTCGACCCTGCAAAGTCCTCCTCACCAACATCTGGAGACTGGTGCCAAAATTGGGAGAGCTGTCCCACAGACTAGTCAAGCAACAGCCTGACATAGTCATACTCACAGAATCATACCTTTCAGCCAATGTCCCAAACTCCTCCATCAGCATCCCTGGGTATGTCCTGTCCCACCAGCAGGACAGACACACCAGGGGTGGCAGCACAGTGGTATACAGCCAGGAAGGAATGGCCCTGGGAGTCCTCAACATTGACTCCGGACCCCATGAAGTCTCATGGCTTCAGGTCAAGCATGGGCAAAGAAACCTCCTGCTGATTACCACCTACCGTCCTCCCTCAGCTGAAGAATCAGTACTCCTCCATCTTGAATACCACTTGGAAGTAGTACTGAGAGTAGCAAGGGCACAGAACGTACTCTGGGTGGGGGACTTCAATGTCCATCACCAAGAGTGGCTCGGTAACACCGCTACTGACCAAGCCCTAAAAAGGACATAACTGCCAGTCTGGGCCTGCGACAGGTGGTGAGAGAACCAACACGAGGCAAAAAACCAACTTGACCTCGTCCTCACCAAGCTACCTGTCGCAGATGCATCTGTCCATGACAGCATTGGTAGCAGTGACCACCACAGTCATTGTGGAGACTAAGTCCCGACTTCACACTGAGGACACCCTCCATCGTGTTGTGTGCCACTACCACCGTGCTAAATGGGATAGATTCAGAACAGATCTAGCAGCTCAAAAAATGGGCATCCATGAGGCGCTGTGGGCCATCAGCAGCAGCAGAATTGTATCCACCGCAATCTGTAACCTCATATCCCTCACTCTACCATTACCACCAAGCCAGGGGACCAACACTGGTTCAACAAGGAGTGTAGAAGAGCATGCCAGGAGCAGCACCAGGCACCAACTTGGGGAAACTGCAACACAGGACTACATGCATGCTAAAAAGCAGAAGCAGCATACTATAGACAGGGCTAAGCGATCCCACAATCAACGGATCAGATCAAAGCTCTGCAGTCCCGCCACATCCAGTCGTGAATGGTGGTGGACCATTAAACAACTAATGGGAGGAGGAGGCTCCAAGAATATCCCCATCCACAATGATGGTGGAGCCCAGCACGAGTGCAAAAGACAAGGCTGAAGCGTTTGCAACCATCTTCAGCCAGAAGCACCGAGTGGATGATCCGTATCGGTCTACTCCCGAGGTCCCCACCATCACAGAAGCCAGTCTTCGGCCAATTCGATTCACTCCATGTGATATCAAGAAACCGCTGAACGCTCTGGATACAGCAAAAGCTATGGGCCCCCGACAACATTCCAGCTATCGTGCTGAAGACTTGTGCTCCAGAACTAGCCGCGCCTCTAGCGAAGCTGTTCCAGTACAGCTACAACACTGGCATCTATCCGACAAGGTGGAAAACTGCCCAGATATGTCTTGTCCACAAAAAGCAGGACAAATCCAACCCGGCCAATTACTGCCACATCAGTCTACTCTCAATCATCAGCAAAGTGATAGAAGGTGTTATTGACAGTGCTATCAAGCGGCACTTACTCACCAATAACCTGCTCACTGATGCCCAGTTTGGGTTCTGCCAAGACCACTTGGCTCCCGACCTCAAACATGGACAAATGAGCTGAATTCCAGAGGTGAGAGTGACTGCCCTCGACACCAAGGCAGCATTTGAGACAGTGTGGCATCGAGGAGCCCTAGTAAAACTGAAGTCAATGGGAATCAGAGGGAAAACGCTACACTGGCTAGAGTCATACCTAACACAAAGGAAGATGGTTGTGGTGGTTGAAGGTCAATCATCACAGCCCCAGGACATCGCTGCAGGAGTTCCTCAGGGCAGTGTCCTAGGCCCAACCATCTTCAGCTGCTTCATCAATGACCTTCCCTCCAACATAAGGTCAGAAATGGGGATGTTCGCTGATGACTGCACAGTGTTCAGTGCCATTCACAACTCCTCAGATAATGAAGCAGTCCATGCCCGCATACAACAAGACCTGGACGTTCAGGCTTGGGCTGATAAGTGGCAGGTAACATTCACGCCACAGAAGTGCCAGGCAATGACTATCTCCAACAAGCGAGTGTAACCACCTCCCCTTGACATTCAATGGCATTACCATCGCCAAATCCCCCACTACCAACATCCTGCGGGTCACCATTAACCAGAAACTTAACTGGACCAGCCACATAAATACTGCGGCAACAAGAGCAGGTCAGATGCTAGGTATTCTGCGGCGAGTGTCCCACCTACTGACTCCCCAAAGCCTTTCCACCATCTACAAGGCATAAGTAAGGAGTGTGATGGAATACGCTCCACTTGCCTGGATGAGTGCAGCTGCAACAATACTCAAGAAGCTCGACACCATCCAGGACAAAGCAGCCCGCTTGATTAGCACCCCATCCACCACCTTAAACATTCACTCCCTCCACGACCAGCGTACCGTGGCTGCAGTGTGTACCATATACAAGATGCACTGCAGCAACTCGCCAAGACTTCTTCAGCAGCACCTCCCAAACCCACGACCTCTTCCATCTGGAAGGACAAGGGCAGCAGGCGCATGGGAAAACCACCACCTCCAAGTCACACACCATCCTGACTTAGAAGTATATTGCCGATCCTTCATAGTCGCTGGGTCAAAATCCTGGAACTCCCTTCCTAACAGCACTATGGGAGTACCATCACCACACAGACTGCAGCGGTTCAAGTAGTCAGCTCACCACCACCTTCTCAAGGGCAACTGTGGACGGGCAATAAATGCTGGCTTTGCCAGCGACGCCCAGATCCCATAAACAAATAAAAAATAAATAAATAAAGCTAATTACATAGGTATTAGGGGCAAGTTGGCTCAGGTAGATTGGGAAATTAGATTAAAAAGGTATTGTTATAAATTTCATCATTCAAGAAACTACTCGTGAAATAACGCTGGACGGCCAGCTGGTGGCGCCGTCCAAGGAGTATAAACACTCAGGCGTCGGCCCCAGCTTGCCAGGGACATTTTGTAAGACAAGGAACTAGTGAAGTACAGCTAGACCGCCATGTTCTGAACCAAGTTGATTAAAGCCTTGCTTTATGCTCAAACCAAGTGCGTAGTGAGTTTTATTACGTCAGGTATGACGGTGGATAAGCAGTAGCAGACATTTAAATAAATATTCCAAAATTCTCAACGAATATACATTCCATTGAGAAATAAAAACTCCATGGGAAAAGTGATCCATCTGTGGCTAATTAAAGAAGTTAACGATTACAAGAAGAGGCTTATAATGTTGCAAAGAATAGTAGTAAGCTTGAGGATTGGGAGAGCTTTAGAAACCAGCAAAGGATGTTCAAAAATTGATAAATAGGGAGAAAGCAGAATGAGAGTAAACTAGCAAGAGATATAAAAACAGATTGTAAGAGCTTCTACAAGTGTGTAAAAAGGAAGAGAGTAGCAAAAGTAAGTGTTGGTCCCTTAGAGGCAGAGACAGGTGAAATTATAATGGGGAAATAAGGAAATGGCAGAGAATTTAAACAAATATTATGCATCTATCTTCAAAGTAGATGGCACAAAAAGCATACCAAAAATTAGTGGGAAACCAAGGGGCTAATGAGAGTGATGAACTTAAAGTAATTAAGATCAGTAGAGAAAAAGTACTTGAGAAACTAATGGGACTAAAAGCTGACAAATTCCCTGGAACTGATGGTCTACATCCCAAGGTTCTAAAAGGAGGTGGTTCCAAAGATAGTGGATGCATTGGTTGTGATCTTCCAAAATTCCCTAGATTCTAGAACAATCGCATCGGATTGGAAGGTAGCAAATGTAACCCTACTATTCAAGAAAGGAGGGATAGAGAAAACAGGGAACTGCAGGCCAGCTTGCCTGACATCAGTAGTCAGGAAAATGGTGAAATCCATGATCAAGGAAGTGGTATCAGGGCACTTAGAAAATCAAAATATGATTAGGCAGAATCAACATGGTTATATGAAAGGGAAATCGTGTTTAACAAATTTATTAGAGTTTTTTGAGGATGTAACTAGCAGGGTAGATAAAGGGGAACCAGTGGATGTAGTATATTTGGATTTCCAAAAGGCATTCAATAAGGTGCCTCTTAAAAGGTTGCTACGCAAGATAAGGGCTCATGGGGTTGGGGTTAATATGTTAGCATGGATAGGGGATTGGTTAACAGAGTAGGGATAAATGGGTAATTTTCCATTTGGCAGGCTGTAACTAGTGGGGTGCCGCAAGGATCAGTGCTTGGGCCTCAGCTATTTACAATCTAGATGAAGGGACTGAATGCAATGTATCCAAGTTTGCTGATGATACAAAGCTAGGTGGGAAAGTAAGCTGCGAGGAGGACAGAAAGAGGCTGCAATGGGATATAGACAGGTTAAGTGAGTGGGCAATAAGGTAGCAGATGGAGTATAAATGTGAGGTTATTCACTTTGGTAGGAAGAATAGAAAAACAGAACATTTTTTAAATGGTGAGAAGCTATTAAATGTTGGTGTACAGAGATTTAGGTGTCCTCAGACAGGAAACACAAAGTCAGCATGCAGGTACAGCACGCAATTAGGAAGGCAAACGGCATGTTGGTTTTTTTTTGCAAAGGGGTTGGAGTACAAGAGTAAGAAAGTCTTACTACAATTGTACAGGGCTGGGCGAGACCACACCTGGAGTACTGTGTACAGTTTTGGTCTCTTTATCCGAGGAAGGACATACTTGACTTAGAAGCGGTGCAACAAAAGTTCACTAGATTGATTCCTGGGATGAGAGGGTTGTCCTATGAGGAGAGATTAAGTAGATTGGGCCAATACTCTCTGGAGTTTAGAAGAATGAGAGGTGATCTCATTGGATACCGAGGGGGATTGACAGGGTAGACTCGGAGAGGTTGTTTCCCCTGGCTGGAGTGTCTAGAACTAGGGGGCACAGTCTCAGGATAAGAGGTCGGCCATTTAAGACTGAGATGAGGAGGAATTTCTTCACTCAGCGGTTGTGAATCTTTGGAATTCTCTACCCCAAAGGGCTGAGGATGCTGAGTCATTGAGTATATTCAAGACCGAGATAGATTTTTGGACTCTCGGGGAATCAAGGAATATGGGGAAACCGAGCAGGAAAGTGGAGATAAGGTCAAAGATCAGCCATGATCTTATTGAATGGCGGAGCAGGCTTGAGGGGCGTATGGCCTACTCCTGCTCCTAATTCATATGTTCTTATAACATTCAAAGACACTGAAGTACACCATAGTAAGAAATATGGTAAGTCCACAGGAAAGTTGCATAAAGATACATTTTCTGAATTAGCACCTTTGTTTAAAAAGCAGCAGTCAATGCTTGCATGCATCAGAAGCTGGGGCCCGAGGCTCATCCAACATTGGGCCTCATACCGCGTTTTAATAAGAGGTAAACTGTGGTGCCCGTCACGCCTCCAGAGGCAGTTCGCCTGACGTCGGGGATGATATTTGGGCCTACTACATTGCTGCCAAGTCTTGGGAGGTGGGCGGTGGAAAATGCAGGAGGGCTGGCAGCAGCCCACAATGCTGCTGTGGAGCTGGGTGGCACTCTTTCCCTACCATTTGTTCAACAGCCTTCATGCAGTCTTTAAGGACCGCAGTAGAACTGAAAAAAACTGAGCTTGCACAGTGCATTCTCCACCTAGTTTTTCCACACATGAAACAGGTACAGGACCCTTCTTTGCATCTGTAAATTGATCCAACGCTGATTCTTGGAGGCCACCAGGGATGCATAAAAACCATTGAGGACCAATATAGCAGCAGGCATGCCACTAGTGCCGATTAGGTGCAAGGCCTTGCTCTTAGAAATTGGCATACATTACGCATATTTTATGCCCAAAACACAGGTGAAACGCATGCCAATTTCTACCCCAGTGTGTAGAAGTAATTTTTGCTGAATGTGGCCTACGCCAAGTGCCAGATCAGGCCCACCAAATAAAATAAGTTTGACACCCGTGATAACTTTATACTAGCGTAACAAGGCAAGAGTTCACTTCAACGTTATCTTCTTGCTAACACCTGACTCCTAATCAGTGACAAACAGACTGCTATATCTGTCCCTCTGCTGCAAGAAACCATACTGGTCTTGCTACTCTATGTCCAGCCAATAGCCACACACCCTGTGATTCATGTTTTTGTGTTGAAGGCTCTCAGCTCGAACATGAGCACCCATCAAGGCGTCCAGAAGCACACCAGAAACAAGAGTTCAAGGAAGCATCCAACGTTATGATTAGTTAGGTATTCACATATCTTAGGAAAGGTCTGTTCACCTTTGCCTGCAGATGTGGGTAATGGTGGGTGCAAAGTTATTCTTCAACAGTCTGACATGCTGGTATTGCTCTTCTTACAAATATGCCAAATAGGGGATTCCCATTTAGAAACTTATTGGTGTCAGTAATAGCATTGGGAGCAAAACAGAGAACCTAATTGCTAGCATAATTTAAAAAAAAAGTTAAGAAATTGCTTTGAAACTGCATAATCAATTTACTTACTTTGTCTTTTAAATCAACTAATTCCTTAGCAGTCTTGGATGTATTTTTTGATAGGAAATTATTTGGAACCAATGCCCTAGACACTAGCAAATAGCATGCAGGACATCCCTGCCTTGCCCCCAAATTAATATTTAAATTATTTCCCTGCTTGAGGCAGGTGCATCTCCTGGCCATCGGAAATAGGTGGGCACTAAAGTGGGTTGAGCTATTGCAGAAAAGAACACTAGCCTATTTTCTGATCTGGGCTGCCTGATTTATGCTGGTAAAATAGATAATCTGGATTGGATACTCTAGCCTTGCATGTCATCCAATTTCACAGCAAATCTTCTGAAATTAAAAGTTATAAAATGGAAGTTACTATCACTTGAGTTAACAAAGAAAGATCCTGTAAGAATTAAAATGTTTCTTTCAATAAACTTTAGCCTTATGAACAACTATTTGAAAACAATAACAGATCACTGAATAGAATAATAAGGATTAGTATAATCTCCATCAGTAAATGTTGAACAATGATGGTTGTGGCTATTTTATTACAATATAAATTGCCACTAGGAGGAGCTGTGCAATAATGTTTGTTTTTGGAAAATGTCTGCCAGTTATTGCAATGACCACCCTGTTGGTGTCATTGTATCAGTGCAACAAGTGCACTTCTGGCTTAGTGCCATTGTCATTGAGAAATGATGGCCAGATGTTAGAACAAATGTAACTACTTCAAAACCTAGATTAGAAAAAATAATTACCACTGTTTATTAAAAAAAAGACAAAGTAGTAAATTGGAATTAAAATTCCTCCTCAGAAGGAATCCCTCAAACATCAACAATCAAAATTCTGACATAACTAACTTGGAGTGTACAAAGACTCAGAATAGTTAAAAACTTAAAAAATATACAAGCATCCACTTCCCTTCTTTGATCATGTTTAATTTAAAAAATGTAACTGTCCAACATCAAAATGGCTCCTTTTTTTGAAAATTATTAAAAGCAAATATGCCCAAGGTAAAAGCATATTCATAACAATTAGAGCACAGGAGGCCATTTGGATGTGCTGTTCTTAGCTTTTCCACTGGACCCACCTACTCTAATCCCATTTTTCTGTAGCCTTTTATAAATAAGGTGGCCTAGAAAGTCAATTGCGCAGCACCCGTTTTATAGGCACCCAAGGGTCCAATAGGGTGGGTGGCATGCGAACACTCAGTCTGCCACCTGCCATATTGGATTGGGCCCCTCCGTAACCGCCCACGGCTTGTGCTGGACGTATTTAAAAGCCTCATTAGAATATTTAAATAAGAGTCTTACTCTTGTTGTAGGACCCTTTTGTGAAATTGGTCTGACTCAATGTGATAAACTCACTCAGCAACTTGTGGCACTAACAGGCAAGGAGGACCCTCCAGGAGCATTATTTAAAAGGACTCATCCACTACATACATGTTAGTTGCTGGTTTCGTCTTTTTTTTGTTGCCTATTTTCTGCCTTCGACAATTGATTTTTGACTTTTGCTAGCATCTTTTTTCTGGTGCTGGGCTGCTTTTGTCTGTTTTCAAAACAGTTTTATTGCAATCAAGGGTGGACTGGTAGGTCTGCCTTTGGGCTGGAGGATGAGGGGGAGCAGTCAAGAATGCAGAAGAGAGCAGAAGCAGCTGGGAGAAGAGGGCACTGCGTAGGAGACCATGCCCAGAGCGGGTTTTCAGGGAGAACATCTTTTACCTTAACTTCACTGAGGAGCAATGTGTCAGGTATCTTCCCTTCAACAAGGTGTAGGGGTGGTGGTTGGGGTCAGCTTCACCTCTGACTTATGAGCGGTTCGAATCATTCCCACTCCCTTGGTTCTAGACCTTGGACTTATTTGGGAGTTGTGACAAAAGTGCAGTAGACAACTGGTTTTGGTGCAAGAAACTTTGATCTTTATTTAAGAAAATACAACAATAATCTTAACACACGAGTGAATTACAGTAGAAAAATACCTCACCCCTCCCAATCCCACCTTACTAGCTAAGTTGGACTCCAAAGGACCAGGGATAATGCTCACCAAACGAATCCTTGACAGCTGGGCTGGTTCGCTGGAAATGTTGGTTGGGGCCTGCCGTACCCCGGACATGGTAGAGGACTTCACCTGCGTCAGTCTTCGCGAGTCCGCTGATGCGGTAGGATGCATATTGGATTTATCAGGAGAGTACCCGATTTT
Organism: Somniosus microcephalus; assembly: GCF_052327205.1. Lineage (NCBI taxonomy): Eukaryota > Metazoa > Chordata > Chondrichthyes > Squaliformes > Somniosidae > Somniosus > Somniosus microcephalus. The sequence goes on along the minus strand of NC_140994.1, from coordinate 177,055,162 downwards.
CTTCTGTTAGAAATAGGGCTTAGAGTCCGAGTAAAATCTTACCCAGGGCTAAGTCAGGAATAGTTTGTAGAGTGGAAATACTTGCGAATCTTCGGTTTTCTTTGGTCGCGGTGGCCCAATATTACCCGGTTGGCTGATGGTAATGTTCGGTTGGTTGTTTCATAAGGCGAGGTGTCCGATGGTCACTGAAACTGTTGCTCTGGTTTCTTCTTGTGTGTTACTTCTTCGAGAGAGAACTGCTTCGAGATGCTTGAACTCCTTGATCTTGATGTTGCTCTGAAACCGCCGAGTTTCGATATTGGAACTGTACTGAATTCGAACTTGGAACTCTTCGAACCTTACTGACTTCTTGAGAAAACAGGCCTTCAATTATACTAATTGGGGCCTCCTAATCTGCGCACCAAATCAATCCCGGTTTGTTAGATTTTGGCGGGCTCGTTAATATTAAGTTGTTTAAAGTGGTTTCAGGATGGTTCCATGAGCTGTTGAAGTTTTAAGAATGTGTGAAGTGGTTTCGGGATGGTTTCCTGAGCTGTTGAACTCTTACTCGATTGTAGTGAATTGTCCTCAGGCTTTGAGTTTCCTGTGGGGCCCGAGATTCTTTGTAGGTTGGCGAAGTGATTTGTTTTATGCATGTTTTTGGATGGGTCCTGTACTTTGGGTGAGGCTGTTCTTCCGTGGGTCTATTGTTAGCATGTAAAATTGTCTGATTGGGGTAACTGTAAACGTCACACAGCCCCTGACAGCTTGATTAACGCCAATACTCAAACTGTCTAACTGCAGAGGTTGATCCCATTTCTTTGTTGCAGCCTTTTTTCTTCCATTGCAGGCCCAAACAGGCCCCCTTTTAAAATGCCAAGTCTGTTTTTGACCTTGAATCTCCGTATTAGGCCCAGCATGCTGGTTATCCTCCTGAAGTTTTTAGCAAGGGTCCAAAGTCATTTTCTTTAAGGGTTTTCTTCCCTTAGGAGGCGGTCACCAAACTATGCCATCTTCTGCAGCCACAACTGGAGCTTCAAACCAGGCCATGGACAGCACTGCCTGTGGCTGTCAAGGTCACAGTGGCCCTTACCTTTTATACCATGGATCATTCCAGGCTGCAGCAAGTGACATCAGCAACATCTCCCAGTTTGCTGTTCACCTTTGTATCAAAGTCACCGAGGCTCTCCACGCCAGAAGGAACAGTTACAATACTTTCTCAATGGACACACCGAAATAGGACGAGAGCGCACTAAATTCCGCTCGCATTGCAAGCTGCTCCAGAGTCCAAGGTGCCATATTTTGCACCCACATTAACTTGCATGCTCCCCATCACCATCCTGGCATCTTTTTGATTAGAAAGGGATTCCACTCCCTCAACATCCAGCTTGTTTGCAGCACATCATGCAGGTCTGTGCCCAGTTTCCTGGAAGCAGTCATGATTCATTCTTCCTGCGCCAATCTTCTGTTCTGCCTGGGGAAGAGAGGTCTGCATATACATGTCAGCATTTTTCTGAAGAGTGAGAGTCACAGCCCAGCCCACAATATAACTGTGACTGCAGTGTACCTGCAGTCCTGGACAATATGTTGAAGAATTTTCCACTTCAAGATCAGCCACTGAGTTAAACATGGTATACACATTAAGGACATCATGAAAAGTGGTGACTTGTTTAGCTGTACACCTTGGAATCTTTACTATAAATCAATTACCTACTAATAAATATAAAAGGTTCTGAAAAACAAGTGTCTATTTTCTGATGATTTATGCTGATAGTACCATCTCCATCACATTCAAATGCTAAATCTAAATGGACATTCAGCACAAGAAAATCAAAGACTGAACTGCATCAGTCAAATCCTTACTGGCCATCAAGCTAAATGATTGGGCCAAAGTTCCAAATCATGCATGTTTGCAAGTTAGAAAGCTTGATCCATTTAGGGTCATGTTTGTTTAGACCATGCTTCTTAATGTATTTATGCTGCATGCTCAACAGTATGCATTTAAAAAAGGTATTACACCTGTCGTTTAGTAAAGTATTGTTAAACAATCCTTCCAAGTTAACTTGCTTAAGCATTTTACTCATCCCCGTTAAGTTGGTTCTTTTAAATCTGCATACCTGGCTGTCAATCCTCTATTAGTGAATTCCAGATCATGTTGAACCTGATCATTTTGTGGTTGCTGTCACCCAAGAGATCATTTCCATGTCTTGTGCGTAATCTGGGTCACTTGCTATTATTAAGCCAAGATGTTCACCTTCTCTCATGGTGTCCTTGACACACTTGGGCATGAAGTAGTCACGAATTACATTTACCAACTCGGATTCTGAATATTTGGGCAATCACAATTAATTTTAAAATATCCTCCCTGTTTTTGCATTCTCTTCTCTCTTCAGAAATAACTGTCTTCCTTCTTAGTCCGACCTTCTGTTAGCATTGCCCTTTCATATTAAAAATATCCTACCAGAGTAGTTTGTTTTGTAGTTTTATATTTCTCTTATCATCCACATTGGACTTTGAAGAAATTCAGAGGTATGATGAAAGTGAAAGATAATGCCAGTTAGGATCAATATATTTTAAAAAAGTCAAACAGTATCAGTCATTCAAAGTTAGACAACGTTACATGGAATTTGTAAATGCTTTATGTAAGTGGCTCTAATTGAAAAGGTTTTCAAAAGAAAAAAGGAACAAATCAAAAATAGTTCTTCCAATTTCCCCCATTATTTTCCCACTTTTTCCCCCTCTACTTCTGGGAACTATTACCATGGAAAAGCCCAAGTTTTCATCAGTTTCATTAGGCCAACATTTGCGATCGGAGACCTGCAAAATTTCTACGAAGATACCTGGTGGCCTGGGAAGAATGGCGGCTTGTGATCCTGGACCTCTCCAGGTCTGCGCGGGCAGAGCCCCACGTATCCCAGGGGCGCCTGCGGTTCGTAGGCGCTCCCGGGATCACATGGGCCGGCCCAACCAATAAAAGAGAAACCCCATTCATACTTTTGACAGGCCCGTACGTACAGAACTTAAAAAATACACCAACACATTAATTACATATTTAAAAATAATTAAAATGCCATTTAATTCAATATTTTAAACAAAACATTTTTTTCCCCCAAAATTAAATGCTTTTACAGGGCTAAAAATAAACTTACCCTTTCGAAGAATATTTTTCCACTTACCTTTTTGAAGAATATTTTAAATTTATAAAGTGATAAAATTTCATTTTTCTATTTTTTAAAAACTCTTATGCTGGCGTAAGAATATGACAGGCTCTTAGCGGGTGGAAGTTGTGCAAATAGCCGCAGAGGCACTTTTCTTGGGCATGCGCAGGATCTGGCAAGAGAATTCTTGACAGATCGCAAGTGCTTCGCATGCCTAAACCCGGCACTTGCACAGCCCCTACGGGCGCGTACACACCTCATATGCACTCGTGGGAGGTCGCAAAATCCGGTCCATTGATTTCAGGCTTTGGGGGGGGGGGGGGGGGAGTCCACAGCGCAACCGGTGTCGGAGCAGTGAATGACTGACCTCAACTTCAGGATTTCTGCGTTAGGATGCGCATAAACTACAACCTGAAGTTGCGGTCAGTTTTAATGGGGTAATTACGGCGAACGCTGACGGTTCATTGCTATAACCCACCACAAATTCCGGCCCGATATAGTCTGCTAACATTCACTTCCAGCACAGCAACATTCCAGCGCAGCTGCCATTTAGACCTAGTCTCACTCGTGATTTTAAAATGGGGACTAACTCAATAAAATAAGCACTGTCCCATATAGTTAAACGAAGCGACTTATTGACAAGGCGGCTAGCACCAAGGTGCCTCAAAACAACTTCCATTTTTAGATCAAAGGAATGACTTTATTTTCTCTCCACGGATGTTGCCTGGCCTGTTGAGTTTTTCCAGCATTTTCTGTTATTTCGGATTTCTAGCATCTGCAGTATTTTGCTATTGAACAACCGTCTCGTCCCTAAGTGAGAATAGGTCTAAATAAATTGTGGACTCAGTCACATATACAAATGAAAACTTACCTCTACTGGGACTAATGTAAATTTTGCTTCCAAAAACTGTCGAAGGTATTTTTTTTAACTTAAAAAGCTGTTCACGACGCTGTATTATTTACTCAGGAACAGTGCACCAGCCCGCTGGAATCAGCCTCGAGTTACCGTTTGCTTCGTTTTAAACCGGGGCCGGCGCGTGAATCCCGGCCGGCACATGGGCCAATCACAGCGCAAGTCTTTGGAATTATGCGGGACGCATGGGCCAATCACAGCGCAAATCTTTGGAACTAAGCGGGGCGCATGGGCCAATCACAGCGCAAATCTTTGGAACTAAACGGGGCGCATGGGCCAATCACAGCGCAAATCTTTGGGCGGGAAACGGGGCACGTGACTCAGGCCGGGACCGACGCGAATTTTCGGTATTTATTATCCACCTTTCGATTACATTTAAAAAAGTTTCGCAGACTTGGCATTTTCTATTAACGCCTGTGTTACCGACAGGTTATTGGTCGCTGGAGAGATTTTCTTTGAAGAGATATTTTTCTGTCTCGGAAATACCCGAGAATAAATGGCGCAGGCAGAGGAGGCGAGGGCGAAGCCCCGTGGGAAAAAAAGCCTGAGCGCCGTGTATGTTAACCGCTTCGGCAAACATTTATCGGGTACGGTGATCAAGTTCGGGGGCAAGGTTGCCAAGGAAGAGAGGAAGACCCTTCCCGTGTCACAACAGACGGCTGTGAGTTCACCCGGGGAAAGTACATGTCCGACGGCAGGCGGCGCGAAGCCGGGTCTGGATGTGGGTTTGAAAGGTCGCAGTGACATGAAAAAGGCCGCTTTCATTCCGCCGACACACCTTAAAAGCCCAGATTTGTCCCCAGAACAAGCTGACGCAGGAACACTGATGCAAAATAATGGTAGGTTTTCTGCCAAGAATACTGCTAACCTGACTCTTACCAATAAGAATACAAATCATGATTGAGTGTTCTTTTTTAACCTATTTCCTCCCTCTATTTACTACTTCGTCTTCTTAAGGTAGTTAACTCATGTTGGGGTTCAGTTCCATGGGTGCTCAGGCACCTTGGCCAAGCAGCCACATTTGAGCCCAGAGAGTGTCCGCAGGCTATTAAATCAATGGTGGATTACACTGGGGTCTGATCCTAGCGTCATCATGTGATATCCGCATACATGTATTTTTGAGCAGGGGTCACTGGATAGCAATCGGTCGCGATTTTGCCGGCGCTCAGAGGGCGGGTTTGGAGGCGGGTCCGGAGTGAAAATCTAAATGATTGACGGGCTGGTTGTGAACTCGCCGTCATCCCGCCTCCACGCAACTTTGCAAAGTGTCGGGTCAGCGAGTCCAGATCAGACCCGACACCAAGCGGCGGGAGAGGCACTTAATGCAGTTAACAGCTTGTTAACTGCCTACATAATCCCATTTTTACAGGCTCTTCCCATTTAACTACATTTTCAACGTGTTGCACATTGTGCGACAAACACGCCAGCTGATTGTGCCGGGTTCAGCAACTCGCTGAATTCTTGACGGCTGCTCCTGCAGCATAAAAGTGGACCTGTAACATGGCCGATTTTCAGATGCCAGAATTTTGTGTTTTGAGGTTTTGGAACACATTTTGCAGGTCTGTTGAGCTTGTAAGCATTTAAGCTGAGAACCATATGCACTGTGACCTCCTTGGAAATCCTTCTCTCCACATTGATGAGCGCTTATAACATCTATTCCTCAACTGAGATATATACCAGCGGAATGGGAACCATTTATACCCTCTCCGCCTGGTCCTCAGAATTGGAGGCAGACCAGCCGCCGCAGCAGCAGAACCAGGCACAACAGCAGCAGTAACAACAGGAGTGCCAACCTTCTTCTCTGCCATCTGATGCTGCACAGGGCAGAGGGCGTCAGTACAGGGCTGCAGGAGATACCACCAACGAACTTCCTCAACATGAGTGAGCAGCAGTGCCGAAGGAGGCTGAGACTTCCGCGAGAGGTAGTCACTGACATCTGCATAATGCTGCACCAGTACCTGAAGCCCAGAGGAGTGGGTGGACACTCCTTACCAGTGGCTGTTAAAGTCACCACCGCACTCAACTTCTTTGCTTCAGGGTCCTTCCAGGGATCAGCAGCAGACATCAGTGGCATCTCCCAGTTGGCGGTACACACATGCATCACGCAGGTTACCGATGCCCTCTTTGCAAAGTCGCACAAGTACATCCACTTCTTCACGGATGAAGCAAGTGTGTGCAGTTGGCTTTGCAAATATGGCAGCTTCCCAAAGGTGCAGGGTGTCATAGACTGCACACATGTGGCCATTAGGGTACCCCATCACAACCCAGCTGTATTTGTCAACCACAAGGGCTTCCACTCCCTTAACGTCCAGCTGGCGTGTAACCACAGGAAGAACGTTATGCATGTTTGCGGCAGGTTCCCTGGCAGTTACCATGACTCGTTCATCCTGCGGCAGTCTACTGTGCCTCCGCTGTTCAATTCGCCAACCCAACTTTCCGGATGGCTACTTGGAGACAAGGGCTATCCCCTGAAGATGTGGCTAATGACACCGATGAGGAGGCTGAGGAGCGCTACAATGTGAGCCACATTTCCACCAGAAGCATCATAGAGCAAACTATTGGCTTGCTTAAAATGCTATTCAGATGCCTCGACAGATCTGGTGGAGCCTACAGTACTCACCAGCCAGGGTCTCCAGAATCATCGTGGTCTGCTGTGCACTGCACAACATCGCACAGCAGCATTGCTTACCGCTGCCTGAGGAAGTGGCTCAGCGCACAGCCTCCTCCTCCTCAGAGGAGGAGGAGGATGCAGATGAGGAAGACTTTGTGGAGGCGCATGTGCCAGTTCCACCACCACTCAAGCACATTGCTGGCCATGAGGCAAGGGATGCACTAATCAATGCCAGATTTACGTAAGTTTACGCAGCAAACACATGTGGCTGGCACATGGAAATGAGTGTCTGGCCAAACTTCTTAACACACCATACAGCATCTGTACAATAAACTGGGTTCCTATCACTCTCAGCAGCATCATTACAGATGAAAGGTGCCCTGACCCCTCACTGTGACACTTCCATTTCTGAGCACACATAGGCCAACTCTTTGAATCTTTGCCATCGCATTTCTTTATTACAATTGAAATAACGATGAGAATCTTCACTTTGTATTAGATCAAAACACCCAAGTGACTACCCTTGTGACTATTTGTGTGTTAACTTTCTCTTACACGTGCTTCTACGTGGTGCTTCCCCTGTGACTTCAGCAGATGTTGAGGCACCTTGCTCACTTCCATGCTGCGCCTGCTTCGACGCCTTTGGCGGGTGTCCTCTTGGTTTGGGAGCCTGGGAGGGCTCCGCAACAGTCTGCTCCTGTGGCTGTGCAGGAATCTGGGGCTCTGACCGAGGGTTCTGCAGTGGCATGGGAGTGGGAGCGCTTGGAGAAGAGCCCACACTTCCTTGTTGTCGACCACCAACATCCCTCTCATGGGCCACCCGCACTTCACTGCTAGCAAGTAGTTGGAGAGCACATTGCTGCACATCAGTGGGACCATGAGGACCCGCCTCTGTACTGACAGTCCTCATAACGGGGATGTCCATGTACCTCTGGTTCCTCTCCTCAATAGCTGCCCATCTATCCTCCATAGCAGACCATCTATTTAGAAGAGTTACCATGTTCATTTGCGTCTGGTGATTTATGCCCTCCATGGAGGTTGCCATCCTTTCCATGGCAACACCTACATTCGCCATTGAGTGCACCACGGCATTGCCCATGTTTGAGATGGACTCCTCCATTCTCTGCACACTCGCAGTTACAGTGATTGCAAACCCTGTCAGAGATTCCTGCACTTGTTCCTGATGTTCCAGCACCGCTCTCTTTCTGAATAGTCCCAGAGGCACAACATCCACATGCAGCTGAGCAGAGCTGGGAGCGTCCTGCGCCCTCTGATGAGGATTCTCCACTGCTGTCCCTGTCTCCAGCACCTGCTGATGCTCACTTGTGAGCTGTGATACACCAGGTGACAACACTACTCTATCTCACGAATGACCCACCGAGGTGTGCGTCTCTGCGCTGGTGCTGGGGGCGCTCAATTCTGCTGACGCACCCTCAGAGATTGCAGCTTCCTCTGAGGAGTCTTCCGGCTCTTCCTCCTGGACAGTGGGAAGGGGGGCTCTTGATGGTCCTGTGGGGGAGTAACGGCATGAGTTAGACATGTGATATTAATGTAGCAGAGACATCCCATTGTGCAGATGATCAGAACTCAGTCTGTATGAACATCAGATGCCATATCAGTCACTCATGCAATCTAAATGAGAGGGTTGCAAACCTACTTTGTCACCAGCTTGCTCTACTGTGCCCGTCTCTCCATCCCGCACGTCCAACTCCTCAGCACCTCTGACGATGTCGATAGCAGCCTCCTCAGCGGTGGTCAAGTGTGCCATTGAAGGTGGCCCTCCTCCTGTCCTGCCCCTCTCCCTCTTATTGTGGGCTCTCTTCCTGCAATGAGGGACACAAGTGGAGTTTGAGCGAGAATGTTGGAGTGAGTAGAGAATCCATAGCATAAATGCTTAGAGGGAGACAAAGATGGAGGGAGCTGCCAATACCAAGGTCCCTCCCTGTGCGTTGTTAATTGTCATTGCATAACAGTGATAGCGAGGGTGAGGCTTGCACAGTAGAATGCTGGAGTGATTGTGTACATAGAGAGAGGGATGGTTAAGGGTGCAAGGGATGTAAGGGTAAGTTGGGATGTGCAGGAGTAAGTTGACAATGCAGAGTGCTGGTGACAAGAGGAGATGGGGAGCAGATTGAAGGTAAGTGTGATGTTATACTCACTTTTGCTGAGCAGAGCAGATCATTGAACCTTTTGCGGCACTGAACCCAGGTGCGTGAGCACAAAGACCTGGTGCTCACCTCCTCAGCAATTTGTATCCAGGCTGCCTTGGCAAGTGTAACCGCGCGTTCAGTTGGCTTTGCAAATATGGCAGGCTTGCCAATGCTGCAGGGCGTCATAGGCTGCACACGTGGCCCTTTGGGCACCCCATCAAAACCCAGCTAACTTTGTCAACCACAAGGGCTTCCACTCCCTCAACGTACAGCTGGTGTGTAACCACAAGAAGGAGATTTTGCATGTTTGCGCCAAGTTCTGTGGTAGTTGCCATGACTCTTCCATCCTGCGGAACTCTAGTGTTCTTCCGCTCTTCAATCCGCCAAACCAACTTAACAGATGGCTCCTTGGTGACGAGGGCTACCCCCTGAAGAAGTGGCTAATGACGCCGATCAGGAGGCCAGCTACCGAGGCTGAAGAGCGCTATAATGCCAGCCACACTTCGACTAGGTCCGTCATCGAGCAAACCATTGGCTTGTTGAAGATGTGATTCCGATGCCTTGACAGATCAGGTGGAGCCCTGTAGTATTCAGCAGCCAGGATCTCCAGAATGGTCGTGGTCTGCTGTGCACTGCACAACATGGCACAGCGTCGTTGCTTGCAGATTCCTGATGAGCAAGTGGCTCAGTTCATAGCCTCGGAGGAGGAGGAGGAGGAGGAGGAGGACCGAGCGCCGGCCTATCGACCAGCAGCAGTGGCAGCATGCGAGCACATGGCTGCCCATGATGCAAGGTATGCACTTATCCTGGCCAGATTTGCATAGGTTGTCCATGTTGGCACATGTCCTTGGCTTCATCTTAAGACATGATAGACAATGGACATGACTCTCTGGCCTCCTTTCACTCTGGCCACCAACCTGACCACACAAGTGTCGCGGAGCCCGCAGTGTGGAGCTGCCTAAGGCAAAATAACAGATGCCATCACGCCAACAGTTTGCCATCAAATCATTTTTATACTTTCAAACAGGGATGGCATTTCATCAATACACATAAACATTCACCCAAGTGGCTACCCCTGTGACTAATGGTGCTTTATTTTTCTCTTACGCATGCTCCTATGTGGTGCTCCCCCTGTGGCTTCAGCAGAAGTGGAGGCCCCTTGCTCACTTTCATGCTGCTCTTGCTTCAACACCTTTGGCGGGCATCTTTCTGGGTTTACAAGCCTGTGAGGGCTCGCCAAACCTCTGCTCCTCTTGCGGCAGTGCAGGGGCTGAGACGCCCATCTCAGTTGGGTGCAGACTCTGGTGGGGCTCTGACGAGGGCTACGCAGTGGCTTGGAGTGTGAGCACTTGGAGAGGAGCCCCAACTTCCTTGCCGTCTGCCACCAACTTCCCTCTCATGGGTCAGGTCCACCTCAGCGCTTGCAAGTGGCTTGAGAGCACCTTGCTGCACATCAAACGGGCCATGGGGACCCGTCTCTGCACTGGCAGTCCTACTCAAAAGAACTCCCATGAAGCTCTGGTTTCTCTGTTCAATAACTGCCCATCGCTCCTCCAGAGATGTCAGTCTATTCTGAACAATCACCATGTTTTCCTCACTCCGGCAACTTATTGCCTCTATGGCCGTAGCCAGCCTTTCCACGGAGGTAGCCAGCCTTTCCACGGAGGTTGCCATCCTTTCTGTGGTGCTGCGTATATGCACCATTGCCTCCCCAACGGCACTGCTCAGGTTGGAGCTGGACTCCTCCATCCTCTCCACACTCTCAGTGACCTTGGAGACAAGACCTGTCAGAGACTCCTGCTCCTGGAGTTCCAGCACCGCTCTATTTCTGGATGGACCCAGAGGCACAGGGTCCACACAGTGGAGCAGAGCTAGGAGAGTTCTGCGCCCTCCGCCGAGGACTCTCCACTGCTGTCCCTGTCTCCACCACCTGCTGATGCTCACCTGAGATGTGATACACACGGTGATAAAAAAGAGAAAGCTACAGTTCTGACTTGCAGCTTGAAGAACAATTAAAATCTGATCTCATCCAATGTTTACTTAACAACAATTAGACTTTGTGGCTTTAAAGAACATAGCTTCACTTTAGCGTCAGAATAATGTGCATTACATGGTATGACACTACTGCCCTTTTAAGATAGTATTTCATCTGTTTTACAATGAATAACACCATGGAAGATCTAGTATAATATAACAATATGTGTACACACAATTTCTGTCAGTTGCCTCCCACTTCCTATGTCACGTTTCTCTGTTACACTAAACTATGATAAATTCATTCCAGGCAAATTTGCAGCTGATTGACTCATCTGTAAATTTCTTTGAATAATCTTTTTTTAAAATGAGAAAGAAAGCCAGTCGTTTGGAATGTACAGAGAAACTTCCTCACCAACAGAAATGGATTATTAAGACAGGAGACAGAATATCTGTAGGTTGTGATTTAAAAAAAACTTACCAATCAGACTTTTTTTTTAAAAAAGGGAACAAAAACATACATTTCAAATTAGGTTCAGACTTACAGCCTGAAGAACAATTACACTCTGTGTAACCTCATTTTGCAGAGTTCCCCCATTAACAATGAAACTTTAATTGACCTAAAGTTGTATTTTTTACTTTATAGTTAGACATTGTAACCTTAAAAGGGCATAGCTGTGCCTTTGCAGCAGAATAATACATTGTGCATTATATGGTATACTAGCTGGGGTGCCCGGCGGTGCTGAGGCTTTTTTGAGGGCATGTTGTTGTTGGAAGAGAGAGAGGGAGCGACTGGGGGGAAGAGAGAGAGGGAGCGACTGGGGGGAAGTGAGAGAGGGAGCGGACTGCGGGGAAGAGAGAGAGGGAGCGACTGGGGGGAAGAGAGAGAGGAGGCGACCTGGGGGGAAGAGAGAGAGGGAGCGACTGGGGGGAAGTGAGAGAGGGAGCGACTGCGGGGAAGAGAGAGAGGGAGCGACTGGGGGAAGAGAGAGAGGAGGCGACTGGGGGGAAGAGAGAGAGCGACTGGGGGGAAGAGAGAAAGTGACGGGGAAGAGAGAGAGGGAGCGACTGGGGGGAAGAGAGAGAGGGAGCGACTGGGGGGAAGAGAGGAGAGAGCGAGTGGGGGGAAGAGAGAAAGAGAGCGAGTGGGGGGAAGAGAGAGAGCGAGGTGGGGGGAAGAGAGAGAGCGAGTGGGGGGAAGAGAGAGAGAGCGAGTGGGGGGAAGAGAGAGAGAGCGAGTGGGGGGAAGAGAGAGAGAGCGAGTGGGGGGAAGAGAGAGAGAGAGCGAGTGGGGGGAAGAGAGAGAGAGCGAGTGTGGGGAAGAGAGAGAGAGAGCGAGTGGGGGAAGAGAGAGAGAGAGCGAGTGGGGGGAAGAGAGAGAGAGAGCGAGTGGGGGGAAGAGAGAGAGAGAGCGAGTGGGGGGAAGAGAGAGAGAGAGCGAGTGGGGGGAAGAGAGAGAGAGAGCGAGTGGGGGGAAGAGAGAGATGAGAGCGAGTGGGGGGAAGAGAGAGAGAGAGCGAGTGGGGGGAAGAGAGAGAGAGAGCGAGTGGGGGGAAGAGAGAGAAGAGAGAGCGAGTGGGGGGAAGAGAGAGAGAGAGCGAGTGGGGGGAAGAGAGAGAGAGAGCGAGTGGGGGGGAAGAGAGAGAGAGAGCGAGTGGGGGGAAGAGAGAGAGAGAGCGAGTGGGGGGAAGAGAGAGAGAGAGCGAGTGGGGGGAAGAGAGAGAGAGAGCGAGTGGGGGAAGAGGAGAGAGAGAGCGAGTGGGGGGAGAGAGAGAGAGAGCGAGTGGTGGGGAAGAGAGAGAGAGAGCGAGTGGGGGAAGAGAGAGAGAGAGCGAGTGGGGGGAAGAGAGAGAGAGAGCGAGTGGGGGGAAGAGAGAGAGAGAGCGAGTGGGGGGAAGAGAGAGAGAGAGCGAGTGGGGGAAGAGAGAGAGAGAGCGAGTGGGGGGAAGAGAGAGAGAGAGCGAGTGGGGGGAAGAGAGAGAGAGAGCGAGTGGGGGGAAGAGAGAGAGAGAGCGAGTGGGGGGAAGAGAGAGAGAGAGCGAGTGGGGGGAAGAGAGAGAGAGAGCGAGTGGGGGGAAGAGAGAGAGAGAGCGAGTGGGGGGAAGAGAGAGAGAGAGCGAGTGGGGGGGAAGAGAGAGAGAGAGCGAGTGGGGGGGAAGAGAGAGAGAGAGCGAGTGGGGGAAGAGAGAGAGAGAGCGAGTGGGGGGAAGAGAGAGAGAGAGCGAGTGGGGGGAAGAGAGAGAGAGAGCGAGTGGGGGAAGAGAGAGAGAGAGAGCGAGTGGGGGGAAGAGAGAGAGAGAGCGAGTGGGGGGAAGAGAGAGAGAGAGCGAGTGGGGGGAAGAGAGAGAGAGAGAGCGAGTGGGGGGAAGAGAGAGAGAGAGCGAGTGGGGGGAAGAGAGAGAGAGAGCGAGTGGGGGGAAGAGAGAGAGAGAGCGAGTGGGGGAAGAGAGAGAGAGAGCGAGTGGGGGGAAAGAGAGAGAGCGAGCGAGTGGGGGAAGAGAGAGAGAGAGCGAGTGGGGGGAAGAGAGAGAGAGAGCGAGTGGGGGAAGAGAGAGAGAGAGCGAGTGGGGGAAGAGAGAGAGAGAGCGAGTGGGGGGAAGAGAGAGAGAGAGCGAGTGGGGGAAGAGAGAGAGAGAGCGAGTGGGGGAAGAGAGAGAGAGCGAGTGGGGGAAGAGAGAGAGAGAGCGAGTGGGGAAGAGAGAGAGAGAGCGAGTGGGGGGAAGAGAGAGAGAGAGAGCGAGTGGGGGAAGAGAGAGAGAGAGCGAGTGGGGGGAAGAGAGAGAGAGAGCGAGTGGGGGGAAGAGAGAGAGAGAGCGAGTGGGGGGAAGAGAGAGAGAGAGCGAGTGGGGGAAGAGAGAGAGAGAGCGAGTGGGGGGAAGAGAGAGAGAGCGAGTGGGGGGAAGAGAGAGAGAGAGCGAGTGGGGGGAAGAGAGAGAGAGAGCGAGTGGGGGGAAGAGAGAGAGAGAGCGAGTGGGGGGAAGAGAGAGAGAGAGCGAGTGGGGGGAAGAGAGAGAGAGAGCGAGTGGGGGGAAGAGAGAGAGAGAGCGAGTGGGGGGAAGAGAGAGAGAGAGCGAGTGGGGGGAAGAGAGAGAGAGAGCGAGTGGGGGGGAAGAGAGAGAGAGAGCGAGTGGGGGGAAGAGAGAGAGCGAGTGGGGGGGGAAGAGAGAGAGCGAGTGGGGGGGAAGAGCGAGAGCGAGTGGGGGGGAAGAGCGAGAGCGAGTGGGGGAAGAGAGAGAGCGAGTGGGGGGGAAGAGAGAGAGCGAGTGGGGGGGAAGAGAGAGAGCGAGTGGGGGGGAAGAGAGAGAGCGAGTGGGGGGGGGAAGAGAGAGAGCGAGTGGGGGGGGAAGAGAGAGAGCGTCTGGGGGGGAAGAGAGACTGGGGGGAAGAGCGAGAGAGCGAGTGGGGGGGAAGAGAGAGAGCGAGTGGGGGGAAGAGATAGAGCGAGTGGGGGGGGAAGAGAGAGAGCGAGTGGGGGGGAAGAGAGAGAGCGAGTGGGGGGGAAGAGAGAGAGCGAGTGGGGGGGGGAGAGAGAGAGAGTGACTGGGGGGGAAGAGAGAGAGTGACTGGGGGGGAAGAGAGAGAGCGTCTGGGGGGGAAGAGAGACTGGGGGGAAGAGAGACTGGGGGGAAGAGCGAGAGCGAGTGGGGGGGGGAAGAGAGAGAGCGAGTGGGGGGGAAGAGAGAGAGCGAGTGGGGGGGAAGAGAGATAGAGCGAGTGGGGGGGGAAGAGATAGAGCGAGTGGGGGGGGAAGAGAGAGAGCGAGTGGGGGGGAAGAGAGAGAGCGAGTGGGGGGGGAAGAGAGAGAGCGAGTGGGGGGGGGGAAGAGAGAGAGCGACTGGGGGGGAAGAGAGAGAGCGTCTGGGGGGGGAAGAGAGACTGGGGGGAAGAGAGACTGGGGGGAAGAGAGGGAGCGAGTGGGGGGAAGAGAGAGAGTGAGTGGGGGGAGGAGAGAGAGCGAGTGGGAGGAGGAGAGGGAGCGAGGGGGGGGAGGAGAGAGAGAGCGAGTGGGGGGAAGAGAGAGAGAGAGCGACTGGGGGGAAGAGGGAGAGAGCGACTGGGGGGAAGAGAGAGAGAGAGCGACTGGGGGGAAGAGAGAGAGAGAGCGACTGGGGGGAAGAGAGAGAGAAAGCGACTGGGGGGAAGAGAGAGAGAAAGCGACTGGGGGGAAGAGAGAGAGAAAGCGACTGGGGGGAAGAGAGAGAGAAAGCGACTGGGGGGAAGAGAGAGAAAGCGACTGGGGGGAAGAGAGAGAAAGCGACTGGGGGGAAGAGAGAGAGAGCGACTGGGGGGAAGAGAGAGAGCGACTGGGGGGAAGAGAGAGAGAGAGCGACTGGGGGGAAGAGAGAGAGAGAGCGACTGGGGGGAAGAGAGAGAGAGAGCGACTGGGGGGAAGAGAGAGAGAAAGCGACTGGGGGGAAGAGAGAGAGAGCGACTGGGGGGAAGAGAGAGAGCGACTGGGGGGAAGAGAGAGAGCGACTGGGGGAAGAGAGAGAGCGACTGGGGGGAAGAGAGAGAGCGACTGGGGGGAAAAGAGAGAAAGCGACTGGGGGGAAGAGAGAATGAGCGACTGGGGGGGAAGAGAGAGAGAGAGAGAGAGGAAAGGAGAGAGAAGGAGAGAGAGCGGAGGAGAGGGAAGGAGAGAGAGAAGGAGAGAGAGAGAGAGAGAGAGAGGGAAGGAGAGAGAGAGGGAAGGAGAGAGAGAGAGAGGGAAGGAGAGAGAGAGAGGGAAGGAGAGAGAGAGACTGGGGGGAGAGAGCGACGGGGGGGAGAGAGAGAAAGAGAGAGAGAGACTGGGAGTGTGAGAGAGAGGGAAGGAGAGAGGGAAGGAGAGAGAGAAGGAGAGAGAGAGGGAAGGAGAGAGAAGGAGAGAGAGAGGGAAGGAGAGAAGGGGAAGGAGAGAGAGAGAGGGAAGGAGAGAGAGAGAGGGAAGGAGAGAGAGAGAGGGAAGGAGAGAGAGAGAGGGAAGGAGAGAGAGAGAGAGGGAAGGAGAGAGAGAGAGAGAGAGAGGGAAGGAGAGAGAGAGAGAGAGGGAAGGAGAGAGAGAGAGAGGGAAGGAGAGAGAGAGAGGGAAGGAGAGAGAGAGAGAGGGAAGGAGAGAGAGAGAGAGGGAAGGAGAGAGAGAAGGAGAGAGAGAGAGAGAGGGAAGGAGAGAGAGGGAAGGAGAGAGAGAGAGAGGGAAGGAGAGAGAGAGAGAGAGAGGGGGAAGGAGAGAGAGAGAGAAGGAGAGAGAGAGGGGGGAAGGAGAGAGAGAGGGGGGGAAGGAGAGAGGGGGGGAAGGAGAGAGAGAGGGAAGGAGAGACTGGGGGGGAGAGAGAGAGACGGGGGAGAGAGAGAGAGACTGGGGGGAGAAGAGAGAGAGAGACGGGGAGAAGAGAGAGAGACTGGGAGTGTGAGAGAGAGAGAGAGACTGGAAGTGTGAGAGAGAGACGGAGTGTGAGAGAGAGAGATTGGGAGTGAGAGAGAGAGAGAGAGATTGGGAGTGAGAGAGAGAGAGAGAGACTGGGAATGTGTGAGAGAGAGAGACTGGGAGTGAGAGAGAGAGAGACTGGGAGTGAGAGAGAGAGAGAGAGACTGGGAGTGAGTGAGAGAGAGAGAAACTGGGAGTGAGAGAGAGAGAGACTGGGAGTGTGAGAGAGAGAGAGACTGGGAGTGTGTGAGAGAGAGACTGGGAGTGTGTGAGAGAGAGACGGAGTGAGAGAGAGAGAGACTGGGAGTGTGGGAGAGAGAGAGAGAGACTGGGAGTGTGAGAGAGAGAGAGACTGGGAGTGTGAGAGAGAGAGACTGGGAGTGTGAGACAGAGAGAGAGATTGGGAGTGTGAGAGAGAGAGAGAGAGACTGGGCCGCCGTGGCCGCTCACCTGGTGGCTTTGGGTCCGGCTCTCGGGCGGCGCGATTGACGCCGCGGGGAGCCCCAGGACCGGGCCGAAGGGGTGAAAGCCCGAGTGAGTCCCCGGGCCGCAGCCGCAAACTGAGCCGAGCCCTGATGCCGTTGGCCGAGGCGAAGACGGTGACCTGGTCGTGGAAATGAACGGCCTTCAGCAGGTTCCGGGCATTGTCTAAACTGGCGACTAAAACAAATTGATCGGCGTCCGCCTCGGGCCCAGGGGGCAGCGGCATCGCGCCGGGAATCCGCTCAACTCAAGGCCCAGGTTTCCCGGGCTGCTAGGCCGCGCCTGGCGCCGGCACAGCCGCTCGAAATGGCCGTCAAAGTAGGCGAGCCTCTGGGCGAAGGGCAGGGGATCACTTCATTTCCTACTGTTCCTAAATACAATTTAAAACTGAAATAAATTGTTCTTTTCCTTAGTTCCCTAACACACAGAAAGTGGCAAAAATAAATAAAGTTAAGAATCAAGATGGCGGCCACTCACCTCCGGTCAGAAGGATTAGGCCCGCCCACACACGCAGTGTGACGCACCGATTGGTCAACCATCAGGTCACTGAACTGTAGGATTGGTCTATCATCACGTCACTCAACTGTAGGATGGCCCGCCCGCACACGCAATGAACCCGCCCCCGTGATGCAGCGATTGGTCGACCGTCAGGTCGCTCGACTGTACAATTGGTCAACCTTCACGTCACTCAATGCTAATGAGGGGATAATGAGCGGAATTGAGGGGATAATGAGCGGAATTTTGAATGTTTTTTGGATACCGTCGGCACAATTTTTGTCTCACCGAAAAGTAAATATGCTTATGACCGTTCTGGAATCGTAAGCTTTCTTTTGATGTAACACGCGTGTAGGTACGCTCTATAACTTTTAAGTGTATAGAGCATGGACAGACAGACAGACAGAAGAGCAATTAATATATAGATAGATAGATTACTCCTCACCTTACAAAACAGCATTCAATCCAACTTACCTAGAGCAAAACCATTAGAGTGCTATTATTGTTGTAAAAATCATAGAACTCAGGCTTATACAATACATGTGACCTCTGAGTTTACCTTCTCATGAGCAACCAAAGGAATTTACTTTGAGACGTATTGGCGTTGTGTGAAGATGCTTATGGCCACCAATGTAGCAAAGATAATACAAATGTTAATCACACCATAAATGTAATGATGCAAAATACATTTACAACACAGGTATGTCAACAGTAATATTGCACACAGTTCCTGCAACCAATTTGTCGTGGTCTGCAATTTACCCCTCAAAATTCCGATCTTAAACCATTGGAAAAATATGCTGGATATCTTAGTTTTAATCCAAGTGTTCATGCAAACAGCATTTTAAGCAACTTTAAAATACTACACGAGGGATGGGTGGTTGCAGAAAATAAACCACAGACAGGATACAGGAAACTTTGTGCTATCCGGCACCGACGGGATCGAGCTGTTGCCATCTCATCAAAACTGCCGGACAAACCAGTGCTAATGTTGAAACATACGGAGATTTTGAGCTCCGTATCTGGCAACAAACCCTGTTGCTTTCAGCTTCTAAACAGTCGGCCGTACCTTGCAAGCATCTCTGTAGCTTAGCAACAGCTTCAGCGAGACCTTGCAGAGCCTGACGGGTGAAAAAAAAGCAACGAAAAGAAAAAAAACCTAACAAAATGGCTCCTGATTTTTGCCGGTGGCTCGAGCATTCCGAACAGTTAACCTCCGGATAAACCAAAGTTTCCTATAATTCACTTCTCCCTGTGGTACTCAAAAGCATGTAGCTGATGGCATTCAGTGGTTTATTTTTGTGCCAGGACAACTTTCTGACATTTGCACAGTATGAATCACTATTGACTTATTTTTTCACTGGTGAAGCAATCAAATCAGCGAGGGAGGCGACGAGTGCAGACACGCTGCTGCTCCTATAATTCTCTTTACTATTTTTCCCCCCCTGAAATTCTCATTCGTATTTCATGATTTCTGTTTCCTTCTTCCACAAATTCAAACCTTCCCTCACATTGAAGCTCTGAAACTGTGCACTGAGTAGTGAGCTACAACCAAGCCACTTCTACTTCACTTAAACAGAAACGACTTAACTCAATTTAAACCAATTAAAATGTATTTTTTATTTTATATATACAGGAAACTTTGGTTTATCCGGAGGTTAACTGTCCGGAATGCTCGATCGGCAAAATTCAGGAGTTGGTTCAGTAAGTTTTTTTTCTTTTCGTTGCTTTTTTTTCACTAGTCCGGCTCTGCAAGGTCTAGCTAAAGCTGTTGCTTAGCTACAGAGATGCTTGCAAGCTACGGCCGACTGTTTAGAAGCTGTTGCTAAGCAACAGGGTTTGTTGCTCGATACGGAGCTCAAAAGCTTCCGTATGTTTTAATATTAGCGCTGGTTTGTCCGGCAGTTTTGATGGGACGGCAACAGCTCGGTCCCGTCGGTGCCGGATAGCACAAAGTTTCCTGTAGTTTTGTTATAAACGAGACAGAATGGGACTCAGTAGCTTGCTTGCCATTTACTCTCAACATCACTGTGGTTTATTTTTCAGTTCAATTTTGCATTTTAAATATCCTTCGAAGCACCTTTCCTATAAGAAGTTTCATTTTTTTTGTCATTAAAATGTGACCATGCAGAAAGAAGAAATAAATTTGTAACAAATCAGTCTTCTGTAGCTGCATTAATAGAAGAAAATGAGCTACAAGTTAAATTTATGAAGACATAGTACAATATTAGTTGACTTTATTTTGTATATTTGTATTTAATTTTTGTCCCTCATCAGGAGTGAGACAACATCTTGAGGTCAGATTCGTGCCATGCCATGAGTGCTGTGTCCTGGTTCTGTCCGCCTATTGATAAGCATGAAGGCGGACCTCCTAGACGGTGCCGACCCTGAAAGACGACACTCTGAAGCACACTGCAGCTAGTTTCCATTGTTTTCTCAATACAATCCCCTGAAGGCCAGTGGCTAATACCTTCGCATGTGAGTCACTAATTGGTCTGGAGTCCTCTTGGTTGAGGGGATAGATGCAGAGGTTCCTGGAACTACTACTCACTCCAGTTAGTATGGTATCGTATTACATCCATCTTGGATATTGACTGAGAGGATGGCATTAAACTCGGGCAGCATCTCTGCTGAGCAGCTGCAGAAATCTGTGCCTAGCTCCAGAGCCTCAGGACCCTGAGATTTGAGTCCTGAGCCTCTGTAGCCTGGGACTGACTTCGGCAGCCCCTCTGCTCCTGCCGTCAAACTCCACTAGCACTTGTCACTCCCCCAGCACCCTCTTGCTCTGTGACTTACCAAGTTTCAAACATCTAGATTCCCCTGGATGGATTTTTCTGGGTTGGTGAGTGAAAGAGAAAGGGTGAGTGACAGCATAGTGATGAGAGGGTAACTGAGTGCCCATGAGTATTAAGCAGCCTTCTTTTCAGCCTCTGCCGCGAAGGTGACACATCCTCACTCACTCCTCCGGCTGCCTCGTCCTCTGAATCACCCAGTGCCAAATCTATCCAATTTTGCCTGGGTGAAAGATTTTGAGTGCGTGGTAGGAAAAAAGCAAGTGACACAGAGAGTAATATTAAGAGTCTGCTGGCAGAGGAACATGATGGGAGTTCTGTTTCTTTTTCTTCTCTTCATCGTCATCATCATCATTGCAATTTTCTTCTTCCTCTTTCACCCCCAACCCCCGTTGCTGAGGAAACAATTGCAGTACTATGTGGAAAGAGCAGGGGAATGGGACTAATTGGATAGTTCTTTCAAAGAGCTGGCACAGGCACGATGGACCGAATGGCCTTCTGTGCTGTATGATTCTATGAAAAGGAGCATACAAGTTAAGAATGGGTGAGCACTACCCCCATGGGATTAAAATGTCCGAAGGGGGTCGAAGCTTGTGGGTGTGCAGTGCTTCAGAGGGATGCTACGGTGACTATATAAGTGTTCAGTCACTAACCTGACACCACCACTATGCCTCCAACCTCATCCTCTCCCACAGCAAGAACAAAGCGTCTTCCCATTGGCTCTATGGCCTGCTTCTTGTAGGGAGTGAGTTCCTTAACATCAGGGATGCCCACTCCAGTGACTGGCCTCTCTTAGGTATTGCACTAGTTTGTCCTGTAATAAAGTTATGAATTAGGTGAAGGCAAGTAGAGTGTGTGCCCGGTGGCACGTAACAGCTGAAGTAAGAGATCTGGTGGCATCACACTGTTTAGGGTTTTGCATGCAAATAATTTCTATAGGGGAGTTGGATATCCATACAGTAAGATTTTCACGTAGTGCCCCCTTGACTAGAATGCATTGTGAAGGGTTAGTTGTGCAGCTGATATTTTTAGAGGGTGAAGAGTGTGCTGGTGCCCAATGGGGAAAAAAGGGAGAGTGACCACTGTTACCTTGCCTGCCCTGGTCAGGTCATTGAACTTCTGCAATGGTCAGTAGTCCTGGGGTGAGAGAGTTGGCAGTCAGTGCCACTGCCATCTCCCCCCACATAGCACAGGAGACATTTTTTGGAGGCTTCCTCCCACGGACACCCAGCAGTCTGTCTCTCCTATGCTCTATTTCATTGAGGACAGTTTGCAGGTCCGACTCATTGAAGTTGTGGGCACTTCTATTATGTTTCTGTGCCATGCCCTAGTCCCTTATTTGGCTGCCTTTGGCAGCTGTTCCTCTGGTAGACATTCTAGAAAAGTACCACAATAACATTCATGTAACATCCAATCAAGCTAGGTGACAGTCAACTTACTGAACCATTTACTTTGCTCAGTAAGTTGAACCTGCTGGTCCCCCAGCCTGCTGTTACAGTCTTCAGCCAGAACTTGCTTTTTAAAGGCTGCACTCTTAATTTTCAAGCACCCCAGTATATTACTGTTTTACATAGAATTTATGCCAGTGACTCCTGCAATGGATGTGCCGATATGCTGGCTCACAAAACACTGTTGCAAATGGTTTTGCAGACCATCGCTGGGCGCAACTCATCTCACATTGGTGCAAATGTAGCTCAATTCACTGCCTGTAAATTTGGGGCCAGATTGTATTATGGAGCACGGGGGGCAATGATTAGGATTCTTTCTCATAAGTTATTGGTAAAAATATATATATTTATTAGAGGCAATCCTTCTCCGCTCTACTGGCAGTGTTAGAGTTAATTCACAGACTAATATTCTACCATTAACAACAGAGAAACAAACAACCAGCGTACGTCTCCATTTTTTAAAAGGTCTTGTGGGTGAATTTCTATTGGGTAAATTTACGTTATTTTTCTGGGGTTTCCATGAAGTTGCGGTATACGAACAGAATACCGGTGGAAATTCACTCCTATAAGGCTCAACTGTTGCAATTCTTTGATTTGTAGAATTCCTGATCCAATCATAAAATATTTTCCAATTATATTGTTTTCAGTGCTCAAGACACCAAAAATGGTCAACATCAATAAAACTCACATAAATATAGTACATTTCCTGTGAAAAATATGTGTAATTATGTACCGCAGAGAACGCTGATGTCTTCAAGTTTCCCTTACCTGCCAACAATGATGCTGCAAAAGGCAAGAAGAAGAAGACAGGTGTGGTATGTGTTGAACTTAAATGTCTTTGTACATTTGTAAAACACTTACATTATACCACACACATTCTACTTAACCATCCAAGCAAATAGAATTGGGAGCATCAACAGGGGAGAATGGATTTTTCTCAGAGACGTAACAAGATTCTGCTGAGGGAGGTTCAGATAAAGTTGATCTGCATATGTTTGTCACCTGAACTCTGAATTTAATGGTACTGTCTTAAATTCACTAGAGATAACTCGTATCATACATATTACAGGAAACTCTCGTTTAAACGGCACCTAAATATCCGGAATTCTCTATTAACCGGCAAAATCTCGCTCCGAAAACAACACCTCAATAACCGGCGACGTTGCCGAGTCCGAGTCTCCCGCGGTGGCCGAGTTAGTCAGTGGGGGTAGTTCTCCAAACTGCCACTACTCGGCTTCTTGGCGCTGTCGGGAGTCGGAACACCTCAAAACCCCTGTAACAGGAGTCTGACTCTCCCGCGCTGCCGGTAGGCCCGGCAAACCCTCTGTCACCTCAGTGAAAGTGATATTGAGCAGTGGGTTGATGCAGATAGAGAAGTTGCTGTTGTGCATATGCTAAGTGATGATGAAATAATGGAGAATGTTTTGAATCCAAAGAAAGAAAAGGAAAGTGAGATGGAAAGTGAAGAGGATGAGATTTCTGAAGAGAAGAAGATTTCTTGGGCTAAAGCTGCAGAAGATTTTGCTTCATTCCTCAAATTTGCTGAAAGGCATCCTTGCTACTCTGCCCAAGAAGTTATGCACCTCCATATTCTGCATTCCACCTTTCTACAAAAAAGGCAAGAGTCCACTAAGCAAGCAGACATCCAGGACATGTTTAGGAAAGCTTCCAAAAGAGTTGAAGCAGTGGAAGTGCCTGAAGAATCTGTTGAAGTGCATGATCCTGATGACATGGATATTCCTGATGAGCCAGTTGACTTGGAATAAGTGTACAGTCAACCACAGTACTTTATACTGTACTGTACAGTCGTTTATAAGTTTTATGTTACTGTTAAGTAATTAAAGAGTTATGGATTACCCTCAACTGGCAGTACTGTACTTAATCAAGCATCTTCCACCATCCATTTAACACAACATTCTGTAGGTGAGTACCCAATTACTGTATAATGCACATTTCTTGATTTTTAAATTTTTCTTTGTTAAAAATAGCCTCGGTAGATAACCCTCCCCGTCATCCGGAAATTTTGATAAACCGGCAACACGCCGGTCCCGCGGTGCCGGATAAAAAAGAGTTTCCTGTAGAAGTTTTTCTTTTAAAATAATCGCTGGGAATTTCTGCGGGGGGGGCGGGGGGTTCTCCAGATTGGCTGCCGTAACTTCAGTGGAAGATTGGCAGACCCCCACAAGGAAATTCCCAGCGAACATTTTCTTACAATTGTAATGCATGTATTTATACTGTTGACATTAAAAATGTGTGCAATGAAAATTAGTTGTATTCTAGATGTTATAATGGACTTTTGTTCAGAAGAGTGATGGCTCATTCATCTTTAAGAGTACTGAACTCTTCTTCTTAGGCAGTCCCTCAGAACCGAGGATGACTTGCTTCCACATTAAAAATGAGTTCTCGGGTGACTGATGAGTCCAATGCGGGACCTACAGTCTCTGTCACAGGTGGGGCAGACGGTGGTTGAAGGGGCGGGTGGGTGGGGTGCTTGGGTTGACGTGCGCTCCGTCTGCTGTTTGCGCTTGACTTCAGCTTGCTCCCGGCAAAGAGACTCGAGGTATTCGGCGCCGTCCCAGATGCTTCTCCTCCACTTTGTACGGTCTTGGGCCAGGTGTTCCCAGGTGTCGGTGGGGATGTTGCACTTTTTCAAGGAGGCTTTGAGGGTGTCCTTGAAGCATTTCCTCTGCCCACCTGGGGCTCTCTTGCCGTGTCAGAGCTCCGAGCAGAGCGCTTGTTTTGGGAGTCTCGTATCGGGCATGCAGACAATGTGACCCGTCCATCGGAGCTGATCGAGCGTGGTCAAAGCTTCAATGCTGGGGATGTTGGCCTGAGTGAGAACACTGACGTTGGTGCGCCTATCCTGCCAATGGATTTGCAGGATCTTGTGGAGGCAGCGTTGGTGGTACCTCTTCAGTGCTTTGAGGTGCCTGCTGTACATGGTCCATGTCTCTGAGGCATACAGTAGGGCGGGTATTACTGCTGCTCTGTAGACCATGAGCTTGGTGCCGGGTTTGAGGTCCTGGTCTTCAAACACTCTCTTCCTCAGGTGACCAAAGGCTGCACTGGCACACTGAAGGCGGTGTTGGACTTCGTCATCGACGTCTGCCCTTGTTGACAGTAGGCTCCCGAGGTATGGAAAGTGGTCCACGTTGTCCAAGGCCTTGTCATGGATTTTGATAATCAGGGGACAGTACTGTGTGGCGGGGCAGGTTGGTAGAGGACCTTTGTCTTACGGATGTTTAGTGTAAGGCCCATGCTCTCGTATGCTTCGGTGAAGGTGTTAACGATGGTTTGGAGTTCGACCTCCGAGTGTGCGCAGACGCAAGCGTCGTCTGCATACTGTAATTCGATGACAGAGGAAGGGACGACCTTGGATCTAGACTGGAGGCGACGGAGGTTGAACAGTTTTCCGTTTGTTCTGTAAATTAGCTCCACTCCAGTGGGGAGCTTACTGAGGGCGAGATGGAGCATTGCCGCAAGGAAGATCGAGAAGAGTGTTGGTGCGATGACACAGCCTTGCTTGACCCGGTCCGTACATGAATTGCGTCTGTGGTGGAAC
Source organism: Somniosus microcephalus (assembly GCF_052327205.1). Lineage (NCBI taxonomy): Eukaryota > Metazoa > Chordata > Chondrichthyes > Squaliformes > Somniosidae > Somniosus > Somniosus microcephalus. The sequence continues at coordinate 177,030,190 of NC_140994.1, read as the reverse complement.
CGATGATCAGGATCACGGCTTGCAAGTCGTCGTGAAGCAGGCGGAGGATGGCGACAAACTTTTGAGGGCAGCCGAATTTGAGGAGGACACTCCATAATCCCTCATGGTTGACCGTGTCAAAGGCTTTTGTGAGGTCAAAGAAGACCATGTACAGCGGTTGGTGCTGTTCCCTGCATTTAACTCCTCTAATTACCGCAATTGGACTTGTCACCTTTCTTGAAGATGGTCACAATTACGGCGTCTCTGAGATCCCCTGGCATGCTCTCCTCCTTCCAGATAAGAGAAATGAGTTCATGAATTCGTGCCAGTAGTGCTTCTCCGCCATGCTTTAGTGCCTCGCAGTGATTCCATCTGCTCCTGAGGCCTTGTTGTTCTTCAGTTGTCAGATGGCCTTTTCAACCTCATGCCGGGCTGGGGTTGTGCTGAGATGGTGGCGGGTAGCATGCTGTGGGATGGAGTTGAGGACACTCGCGTAGAAGCCAGAGTCGTGGTTAAGGAGATCTTCGAAGTGCTCCTTCCAGCGGGCACTGACTGCCTCCCTGGATTATAGAATAGAGTAACAATAGTACAGGCTTCTTTTCAACAAGGCATTTAAAACTATTATAGAAGCCTTGCAGTTCTTTGAAGTAGTGTGTGATGTAAAAAGAATATCAGTTTTGTAACCTGGAGCCTCCAGTGTTAGAAAATACACATCAGTCGGCATTTTTGTTCCAATTTGCAGATATCCTTTCACAGTAAGATCACTTCCCTTATCCAATTTTTCAGCCTTGCACTAAAATGTCACATAAGCTGACCATACTGTCAGACATGGTGCAGCAGCTCTTTGGCAGGATATCCACTGCCTTGATGTACATATAGAAACATAGAAGATAGGAGCAGGAGTAGGCCATTCGACCCCTCAAGCCTGCTCCGCCATTCAATGCGATCATGGCTGATCATCCAAATTCAGTAACCTGTCCCTGATTTCTCCCCATATCTCTTGATCCCCTTAGCCTTAAGAAATATATCTAACTCCTTCTTGAATATATTTAATGAATTGGCCTCAACTGCCTTCTGTGGTAGAGAATTCCACAGGTTCACCACTCTCTGGGTGAAGAAATTCCTCCTCACCTCAGTCCTAAATGGCTTACCCCTTAGCCTTAGACTGTGACCCCTGGTTCTGGACTCGCCCGCCATCGGGAACAGCCTTCCTGCATCTAGTCTGTCTAGTCCTGTTACAATTTTATAAGTTTCAATGAGATCATATTTTTGGAAGCTGGGCCATGAAAGCTTAAACCTCTGTCCTCTTCAGCCAAGCTAGGACCTGAACTTGTCCTCCGGCCAGCTGTCTCCTGCTCTGTCCACTACTGCCAGCTGAATGAGGACCCAGTGCAGACCCCTCTGACGTACCATCTATACCACCAGGGTGACAATTTTTGTGGTGATGCTCAGAAAAGATGGAGCGAGTGACAGTGCATCTTCCCAAGGTTGGTCCCTCGTCCTCTCTTGTGCTAGAGGGCCTGAGTCATGGAATGGGCCTAAAAAAAGGGGAGAGCAGCAAGGATCAGGATGTAAAGGGGAGGTTAAGCAGTAGTGGATGAGCAGCAGCAGGTTGCCATGCTGCCTGTATGTATGATTGCTCGAGGAAAGAGAAGACTTAAGGTGGCTGACCCTTCCCCTGATTGGGTCCTCTCCCGGTTGTTGTGACTCAGCTTGTCCTGCAAAAGGAGTGGGAGTGAGTTCGTGTGAGGCTCTTGGAGAGGATTGTGCAGATTGGTGATGCAGCTTTATATAATGGGCATGCTAAGAGGGAGAAGCATCAAGTTGTGAGCAAGATGGGGAGGTGGTCATGTGCAAGGAAATGGCTCCAGTGTGAAATAGGAAAGCAGTTAGCAGAAGAGTGAAATGCATTGCAGTTGTTACCAGCAATACTCTTTGTGCCTGTTCTGAAACCACTAGCAGCTGGTGAGTATATGATTATAATGAAAAGGAGGGGTTGTGCAGTGCATCTGAGGGGTACAGGATCTGTATCCGGGCCCTCACCTGCTTGACTAGGACCTGTCGGATATCCCGCCCTCCAAATTGGCGAGCTGTCAACATTAAATTCGCAGCTCACCTATGAGATTCAAATGATGCCTGACCATCGAAACGGTTTGAGCCTCTCACTAATGCCATTTGGGCGGCTGTTCCGATCATTCTGCATGACCCACATGATGTGCACCACACATCAAAATTGACACCTATGTGAATGTTTATTCATGTAATGTTTTACACCTAAGATGTTTACTATTACCTGTTTAGGACAATGAAATCTGCACACCACTGCACTAACTAGGGAGCTAGTTAAGGAACTAAACGCATAAGGCTACTTTTGTTGCTACTATGCTGTGGGGACTAATGTTATTATTGCTAGTTAATTTTTGGGAAGGAGTTGCATCCTGATGCTCAGCATTAATGTTATGGATAAAACAGGCCAATCCTAGTGAGGGCACTGCTGTACAGTGATATACCTATCAATTAATCCAATGAAAAGCGACGAGTTAAGAAAGTAACTATAGGTTTTTATTGGCTAAATAACAGAGCCCACCCTCGTGGGTGATCGGATCCAACAAGGAGGAATACCAGCCAGTCGACCACCTTTATACCTGGGCAGGTAGGTGGAGCCATGGGCGGAGTCAGCAGTGGTCAGCCCAGGTATAACAGTGTGACAAGAGGCGACCTCATATAGTGATACAACAGTGTGAACAGTGATAACCATAGAGTAACGATATAACAGTGATAACTATAGTGTAACGATAGTGAACGATAAAAGTGGTTTACCACATTCACCCCTTGTTTAGATTTGAGTCTGGCGGGGTGAAGTGTACTACCAGTTCTGGTATGTCAGTCTGGCCGGAGGCCTCGTAAGCCTTTCTGATCGTCGCAGCGGCGGTGTTGCGTTATCCGATGTTAATGCTGGTGTCTGCGTGGTCGGCGAAGGCTCGTGGGGTTCCGGCATGCCGTCTACCTGGGCTGGAATTGGGGGGGTGGTGGGGGGGGGGTGAAGGTGGTGTCTCCGGAGTGCCCGAGGGTGCGAGGTCTCGTAAGGAGACTGTGTCCTCCCGCCCGTCTGGGTATGCCACATAGGCATACTGGGGGTTGGCGTGCAGGAGGTCCACCCTCTCGACCAGGGGGTCCGTTTTATGGGCCCTCACGTGCTTTCGCAGCAAGACTGGCCCCGGAGAGGTCAGCCAGGTTGGTAGAGTGGTTCCCGTAGTCGACTTCCTGGGGAAAACAAACATTCGTTCATGGGGGGTGGCGTTAATGGCAGTGCAAAGTAGTGACCGGATGGAATGCAGCGCTGCCGGGAGGACTTCCTGCCAGCGGGAGGTTGGGAGGCCCTTAGACTTTAAGGCTAAGAGGACGGCCTTCCATACCGTCGCGTTCTCTCTTTCCACCTGGCCGTGCCCTCGGGGGTTGTAGCTGGTGGTCCTGCTTGCGGCAATACCTCTCGCTAGTAGGAACTGACGGAGTTCCTCGCTCATGAAGGAGGAGCCCCGGTCACTATGTATATAGTTTGGGAACCCGAACAAGGCGAAGAGGTCGTTCAGGCATTTAATGACCGTGGTACTGGTCATGTCTGGGCAGGGGAAGGCAAAAGGGAAACGGGAGTACTCATCAACAATGTTGAGGAAGTACACATTACAGTCAGAGGACGGGAGGGGCCCCTTAAAGTTGATGCTCAGGCGCTCGAAGGGGCGGGTGGCCTTGATCAGGCTTGCTCTGTCCGGCCTAAAGAAGTGCGGTTTGCACTCGGCACAGGTCTGGCAGTTCCTGGTCATGGTCCTGACCTCCTTGATGGAGTAGGGCAGGTTGCGGGCCTTAATGAAGTGGTAAAGTCTGGTGACCCCGGGGTGGCAGAGGTCGTTGTGGAGGGTCTGAAGTCTATCACTTTGCGCGCTGGCGCATGTAATTCGTGACAGAGCATCAGGGGGTTCGTTCAGCTTACCTGGCCGGCACAAGATATCATAATCATAGGTGGAGAGCTCGATTCTCCACCTCAAGATCTTGTCATTCTTGATTTTGCCCCTCAGCTTGTTATTAAACATAAAAGCGACCGAACGCTGGTCGGTGAGGAGGGTAAATCGTTTGCCTGCCAGGTAATGCCTCCAGTGTCGTACCGCCTCCACAATCGCCTGGGCCTCCTTCTCGACCGACGAGTGTTGGATCTCAGGGCCCTGTAGGGTCCTTGAGAAGAAGGCCACTGGTCTCCCCTTCTGGTTAAGGGTAGCGGCTAGGGCGAAGTCAGATGCATCGCTCTCCACTTGGAAGGGGATGGACTCATCCACTGCGTGCATTGTGGCCTTGGCAATGTCTCCCTTAATGAGGGAGAAGGCTGCGCACGCTTCCTCCGTAAGGGGGAAGGATGTGGACTTCATGAGGGGTCTAGCTTTGTCTGCATAATTGGGCACCCATTGGGCATAGTAGGCGAAGAGCCCCAGGGTTCTCTTCAGAGCCTTTGGACAGTGGGGGAGGGGTAGCTCCATGAGGGGACGCATTCTTTCGGGGTCGGGGCCGATGACTCCGTTCTCTACTACACAGCCGAGGATGGCAAGGCGCGAGGTGTTAAACACACATTTCTCCTTATTGTAGGTGAGGTTCAGCTGTTGGGCCGTACGGAGGAATCTCTCCAGATTAACGTCATGGTCCTGCCGGTCGCGGCCGCAGATGGTGACGTTATCTAGGTAGGGGAACGTGGCGTGCAGCCCGTTCTGGTCAACCATCCGGTCCATCTCCCTTTGGAAGACCGAAACCCCGTTGGTGACGCCGAAGGGAACCCTAAGGAAGTGGTAGAGGCGGCCATTCGCCTCGAAGGCGGTATACTGGCGGTCCTCAGGGCGGATAGGGAGTTGGTGGTAGGCCGACTTAAGGTCGATGGTAGAGAATACTCGGTATTGTGCGATCTGATTGACCATATCAGATATGCGGGGAAGGGGGTATGCGTCCAGCTGGGTGTACCTGTTTATGATCTGGCTGTAGTCGATGACCAGGCGGTTTTTATTGCCGGTCTTAACGACCACGACCTGGGCATGCCAGGGGCTGGTGCTCCCTTCGATGATGCCCTCCTTCAGGCGACGCTGCACCTCAGAGCTAATGAAAGCTCTGTCCCCGGCGCTGTACCGCCTGCTCTTGGTAGCGACGGGTTTGCAGTCGGGGGTGAGGTTAGCGAACAGGGAAGGTGGCGGGACCTTGAGGGTGGATAGGCCGCAGGTGTTACGCGGTGGGCGGTTTAAAATCTGCTGGTTGTCGACTGTGAGTGGGGGGAGGGGTCCGCCGTATGCTAGCGTGACGCTTTGGAGGTGGGATTGGAAGTCTAGCCCTAGTAGGACGGCAGCGCATAGCTGGGGCAGGACGAGGAGTTTAAAATTTTTATACTCCGTACCCTTAACCGACCGGGTCACAACACAGTAGCCGCTGATGTCTGTGGCGTGGGACCTCGATGCCATCGAGATCCGGTTGCGCGTTGGCTGGACAGGGCGGGAGTAGTGGCTCACCGTGTCTGGGTGGATGAAACTCTCCGTGCTTCCGCTGTCGAACAGGCAGGTCGTGGCGTGGCCGTTTACTTTGATGTCCATCATGGACTTGGACAGGTGATGCGGGCGGGCTTGGTCCAGTGTGACGGAGGCTAGTGTATAGCTGAGCGAGTTGCTGTAGTCTGCGGGTGAGGCGGTAGTCGGGTCTAGAGGCACGGTGGCGGTCGAGCGTGGTGGGTAAAATGGCGTCTCCCACGAGGTTGGACAAAATGGCGGAGAAGATGGCTGCCCCCGTAACTCACATGAGGCACTGCTGGTGTCGGTTGCCTGGATCAAAGATGGCCGCCCCCATGACTCACATGTGGGGATGCTGGCCTCTGTTGCCTTGATGGAAGATGGCCGCCCCCACAGCTCGCATGAGGCACTGCTGGCCTCTGTTGATCCCCCTCTGCAGGCCTTTGCGAAGTGGCCTTTCTTCGAGCAGGTCGTGTTTTTGGCAGGGCAGCGCGACCTCGGGTGTTTCGCCTGGCCGCAGAAGAAGCAGCCGGCGGCCCGATCGCGGGGGTCCGATGTCGGAGCCGGTACCGGGGGTGGCGGTCTCGATCGGGTCCGGGACGCCGACGCTGAGGTAGGTCCCAGGGGGGTTGCTGCGGGGGGTATTGCGGTCGGGGTTGGTCCCAAGTCCCAGGGTCGCGAGTTACAGTACCTTGAGTATGCCTCGAGGTCCCGATGGGCCACTTCTAGAGAGCGAGCGAGGGCTGCAGCTTTGTCCAGGTCGAGGTCCTTTGCTTCCAGTAGTCTTTGCCGTGAGTATTCGGACCGCAGGCCTTTCACGAAGGCATCGCGGACATTGTCTTCAGTATTTTCTGCCGCCGTTACCGCTTTAAAGTTACAGTCTCTGCCGAGTGCTTGTAGCACCCGTAAAAATTCATCCACGGGCTCTCCTGGCTGTTGCGGGCGGGATCTTAGGAGGTGTCTGGCATACATGGAATTTACCGGGCTCTGGTACTGTCTTTTCAGCCGGTTGATGGCGTCCTCGTATGTTTTAAGGTCCCGGATGAGTGCGAATACTTTAGGGCTCACTTGGGCGGTCAGAACTCTTAGCTTGGATCTCTGAGGCACGCCGGATTCTCCCAGGTAGGACTCGAAACAGCTCAGCCAGTGTTTGAAGTCGAGGGCTGAGTTTGCAGCCTGTGGGTTTAGATCCAGGTACGGTGGCCTGAGGGCTCGCAGCCAAGCTGGCTGCTGTGGCTGTTGTAGCTCGGCGTCTGGCTGGTCGTTTGGCTGCTCGCTTTGCTGCTCGCTTTGCTGCTCAGGGAACGACATTTTAAACTTTAGCCAATAAAATTGATATACCTATCAATTCATCCAATGAAGAGCGACGAGTTAAGAAAGTAACTATAGGTTTTTATTGGCTAAATAACAGAGCCCACCCTCGTGGGTGATCGGATCCAACAAGGAGGAATACCAGCCAGTCGACCACCTTTATACCTGGGCAGGTAGGTGGAGCCATGGGCGGAGTCAGCAGTGGTCAGCCCAGGTATAACAGTGTGACAAGAGGCGACCTCATATAGTGATACAACAGTGTGAACAGTGATAACCATAGAGTAACGATATAACAGTGATAACTATAGTGTAACGATAGTGAACGATAAAAGTGGTTTACCACATACAGTTTTTACTTTGTTGACAAATAAGAGTAGAGGTTACACCTTAAAGTCAGGAAGTGTGTGCATATTTCCGTCCGGAAGTGCGTCACCCGATATATTGGGTAAGGACAAACAGCAGGCGTCCTTTCCCCACACCTGAATTAGACATTGGGCCCTTTGCATATGCAAATAAGGGGGCTAACGCCTGTTTGAGGCCCCTTCTGTAAGATTGGTTTGCCATGTGGCAGCCCGCACCAGCGCCGGCTGCACTCAGGGAAACCAGCCCTAGCAATCGCCTGCAATAAAGAAGGTAAGTAACTTATCTGAACGTGGAGCCAGGAGGAGCAGGAGTGCTCCTCCACACCCCCCATTAAACGACCCAATCACTGCTCCCAACCCCCCACCCCATCGCCACCACACCTAACTCCCTCCCCGACCAATGCATCATGACCCAGGTCCCAGCCCAGCCTCCTTCTCTGACGTAGGCCCACATCCCATTCCCGACTCAGGCCCTGGCAACGCTTACCCGGGGGCTGCTGCGACTGTAGCAGCGGCCCAAACTTGGAGTTCTATTCACAGCAGGCCACATTGAAATGAGACTCGAGGCGCAATGTTTGGAGAGCCTTGGGCATACGTAGGAACATAAGATGTAGGAACAGGAGTAGGTCATTTGGCCCCTTGAGCCTGCTCTGCTACTCAATAAGATCATGGCTGATCTGATCTCAACTCCATTTCCTTGCCCGCTCCCCATAACCCGTGACTCCCTTACCATTCAAAATTCTGTCTATATCCACCTTAAATATATTCAATGACCCAGCCTCCACAGCTCTCTGGGGAAGAGAATTCCAAAGGTTCACGACCCTCTGAGAGAAGAAATTCCTCCTCATTTCCGTTTTAAATGGGTGCCCCCTTATTCTGAAATTATGCTCCCTAGTTCTAGGTTCCTCCACGAGGGAAGCATCTCTGCATCTACCCTGTCAAGACCCTTCAGAATCTTATGAGGGAAAAAATTGACTAGCGCTCTGAAAAAATTAGCACCGCCACAGCCGAAATTCATCGGTAGCGCCCCAAGACAGAAGCGGGGTGCTACTGGAAGCTCTTGGGGCGCTGAGAGGGAATATCGCGGCGCTACGTGCCGCAGTGCCATGGTATGCAGACCTTCCTCCCCTTCTTAAAGGGGAGGGGCCTTGCGCAGTGCGATCCGGGGCCCAGCTGGGCCACCAGGGATCGGAGTGCTGGCAAAAGAGCCCGGCACTCAAGAGAAGTGCTGGGCTCATGGAGTGCAGCTGGCACTCCGCGGGGTGGCTGGTCTGGAGTCCGGGGACGGCAACGGGGGCAGGTGCTGGCAGGTGGCCAGCAACAAAAATGGCCACCAGGCACCTCGCCTTTAATTAGTGCCGCCCCGGCCGCAGTTAGGTCCCCCTGACCCCGTCGGACATAGCGTCCAGCGGTAAGTCAGTGGGTGCTACTGAAGATCGCAAGCGGGGCGCTGCGCATGGCGATGACATCATTGCCGGCGGTGCAGTGCCACGGGGCGCTAACAGTTACTGCCGCCGCTAACCTCCCGCTGAATTTTGCGGGCGCTTGTTGCTTTGCGCCCCGTTAGCGCCCTAAGAGGGCCCCGGGAGGCGCAAAGCAACCGAATTTTTAGGCCTATATATTTCAATAAGATCCCCTCTCATTCTTCTAAACTCCAATGAGTATAGGCCCAACCTGCTCAACTTTCTTCATAAAACAACCTTTTCATCTCCGGAATCAACCTAGTGAACCTTCTCTGAACTGCCTCCAATGCAAGTATATCCTTCCTTAAATAAGGAGACCAAAACTGTACGCAGTACTCCAGGTGTGGTCTCACCAACGCCCTGAACCTGTCCAGGCAGTGAGGAAGACAAGTAGAAAGTAATGATGAAGGGACACCGTCACTCGATTTCACACTCGCAGCCACCAGCTCAGATACTGACAGCACGTAATGTGCAGAGTTTTGGTCTCCTTATCTGAGAAAGGACATACATGCCTTAGAGGCAGTGCAAGGAAGGTTCACTAGATTGATCCCTGGGATGAGAGGGTTGCCCTATGAGGAGAGATTGAGTAGATTGGGCCTATATTCTCTGGAGTTTAGAAGAATGAGAGGTGATCTCATTTAAACTTACAAGATTCTGAGGGGGTAGCTGCTGAGAGGTTGTTTCCCTTGGCTGGAGAGTCTAGATCTTAGGGGCATAGTCTCAAGATAAGGGGTCGGCCATTTAAGACTGAGATGAGGAATTTCTTCACTCAGAGGGTTGTGAATCTTTGGAATTCCCTACCCCAGAGAGCTGTTGATGCTGAGTCATTGGGTATATTCAAGGCTGAGATAGAAAGATTTTTGGACTCTAGGGGAATCAAGGGATATGGAGATCGGGCAGGAAAGTGGAGTTGAGGTCAGTGATCAGTCATGATCTTATTGAATGGCGGAGCAGGCTCTAGGGGCTGTATGGCCTACTCCTGCTCCTAATTCTTATGTTCTTATTTAGAGGATAGGATAAGGCGGGATCTGCATGCGGTGAGACACCGGGCACAAGTGCACAGTAGCCAGGGCTGGGGGAAAGGATAGCGCAGGTGCCAGCTCGCCGGAGGGCGACTTTGCACACTACTACTGCTGCAGAGGACTCCGAGGAGGCCTTCGATGGGCCAGGCTACAGAAAAAGGCTGATGGGTGTACACACCCAAATGCTTGGTGCACTGGGAAGCCTGCCGGAAAGCCTGCATTCAATACCAAGGAGCATGGAGGAGTCCCGCACCAACTTGGCACAGGGCTTTACGCAGAGTTTGGAGCCCATCCTTTTCAACATGGAACAGTTGGCCACCTCCATCAGCAGATCTGTGGTACCAACCATGACGCAGCATCTGACAAGCTGCAATGGAAGCTGAGACAACGTCTGAGTGCTGCAGTGGAAGCTCAGACTGCTGTCATGCAATCTCAGCTTGCTGCCATGGAAGCTCAGACTGCTGCCATCATGGCTGGATACCAGTGTGAAAAGGAGCTGCTAGGGCATCACAGCACTCCAGCAATCTGCTCTCCAACAAAGTACTAGGATTGCTGAGGTGCGCCCCATGAGAGTGGCAGTGGCTCTGTGTAGTACGAACCTGCTGTCTTCTTTCAGGATGACAGCATTCACGTTCTCACCCCTGACACTCTGCCATTGTCCTTGCTGTTGCCTGTCAGCCAGCCAGTCCAGACCAATGCAGCCCAGGCCGAGATGGTGCAATCTGCAGCTAGGCCTTCTAGGCCCAGAGTTGCTCGAGGTTATCCTCCCAAGGCCATCTGCAGTCTCCCCCACTGAAAGTTAGCAGCCTTCCACCAGCCATGATGCAACCACTGGGGTGACACCTCGTGGAGCACTCGGACAGGTAAAGGAACATGGAAGAGGCACTAAGGGAATGCACAAGGGTGAGTAGTTTATTTTGGTATGCACTATGGCATGATTTCATTTATAAATTTGGATTGGAATGTGTATTTTATGTCACCTTTCATTTTTGCATTGTGGGAAAGGATGATGTGATGTGATGGTCAGTGACAGGAAAGGTAAGAAGTATGTGACTGTTGGTGAGTGGGGAATTGGGATTGAGGTTATTGGTATCGCTCATGAATTATTTGTTCACGTAGAGCCTGGGCAGAAAGGGGCTGTCTAGGTTGCAGCCTCCCTTCCTCTTCCACCTCCTCCTCCTCGTGCTTCTGCTCCTTAGCTTCTAGCCTGATAGGTGGTGGCAAGGGCTGTTCCCGCATGATGGCAAGGTTGTGCAGTATGCAACATACCACGACAAATCTTGAGACCAGCTCAGCTGAGTGCTGCAGGGCTCCTCGAGAGCAGTCCAGGCAGTGGAAGCGTTTCTTGTGGACACCAATGGTCTGCTCTATGACATTCCTTGTGGCAGCATGGTTCTTGTTGCATGCCTGCTGTGCACATGTGCATGGATTCCATACCGGCGTCATGAGCCATGTCATGAGTGGATAACCCTTGTCGCCAAGTAGCCACCCTTTGATTTGCGGTGGTGGTTGAAATACAGCTGGTACAGAGGACTGCTGCACAATGAATGAATCGTGCCTGCTGCCAGGATACTGGGCATTGACCTGCATGTTGTGCTGCCTGTGGTCACACACCAGCTGCACATTGAGGGAGTGGAAGCCCTTTCGGTTCAGATAAATGGCCGAGTTCACATGAGGCGCTTGAAAAGCAATGTGCGTGCAGTCAGTGGCAACTTGCACCATGGGGAAATCTACAGTCCTTGCAAACCCTTGTGCCCGCTCTGCCTGTTTGTCTCTGGCAAGAGAAAAGTTATCTCTCTTTGCATAGAGAGCCTCAGTGACCTCTCTTGTGCAGCAGTGCACTGCAAACTGCGAGATGTTGCTGATATCTCCAGCAGCAGCTAGGAATGCGCCAGATGCATAGAAGTTCAGAGTTGGTCTTTGCCCTGCTCTGAGGTTGGAGTTCTGGCTGCAGCAGTTGGCAGATTTCAATCACGACCTCTTTAGTGAAGCGGTGACGTCTCAAGCATTGGTCGTTGCTGAAGTTCAGGTAAGAGAATTGCTCCCTGAACACCCTCTGCGGATATGGCCTCCTGTTGAGAGGCCCAAAAAATAAGCACTACTGAGCCCAATTTCACCCCCCAGCTGACTCTTAGGGCTGGATTTTCTCAGCCCCGAGGAGGCGGGTATGGAGGCAGGACTGCCGGGAAAGTTGTAGAATTTGGGGGCGGGTGGCAAACCCGCCCCCAAACCGCCTCCGTGCCCTCTTGCCAGGAGGCGGGAAGCCGTCCTGTCCCGGGTCCCGTCTCCTTGGAGGCGAGAAGGGATTAAAGCCTATTAACTGCCTGTTAACAGGTAGTTAACAGGCAGAACATAGGATTATCCCCATTTTTTGTCCTGAAGTGCGGGTTTCCCGACCTGGGGGAACCCCTCCGGGGTGTAGGAGGCGAATAGGATGTCTGCCAGTGGTCGGAGGGGTCTGAAAGTGCGATGTAGAGGTGAGTGATGGGTGCAAGTGTGGAGTGGTAAGTATGTGAGGTGAATGTAACGTGTTAGAAAATGTTAACTTACCTTTGTTTCTACCTACAGCCTTCAGCCGCTGTGGAGCCGGAGTCCCCGACGTCTCCATTGTAGAGATCACAGACTGGCTGTTGGATCAGAGGATGCAACAGCCAGCTGATTTCTAACACAAGAACTCATCAAACTACACAGAATGTCAGTGTTTGACAGCTTCACAGAGCTGCCAAACGATGACATTTTTTCTTTCAAAAGTTCTTGACAGATGACACGTCCTACGTTGACGTGCTCTGTCACTAACTTCCCCTGAATTGGCCTGCTGAGCCTGCCGGGCGGACTTAACAAGGTCAATCGGGAAAATCCCGCTGGTTGGCCAGAAGCTGATGGAGGCGGGACTGAAACCCGACAAGTGGGGGTCCTGCCTCCAAAAACTTCCCATTCAGAAAATCCAGCCCTTAGGGTTCATTTCCTTGCGATCATGAGGGAACAGCCCTTGCCACCACCCATCAGATGCGAAGCTAAGGAGCAGGAGCACGAGGAGGAGAAGGTGGAAGAGGAAGGGAGGCTGCAACCTCTCTACTAGTTCTCTAGTGCATCACTCAAAAGAACATTCTTTATGTATGAGCCTAGTTAGCAAGCTATTCAGTTGTGGAAAGCATCACAGCCAAGCCCAATCCTGTTCTCACCTGATATTTACATTAAATGCTATTTAGCTGGAATCACTGGACATATGTAAGGGGCAGGAACCTTTGCTGCTTCCTCCTTCCTCCCCCCACCAGGTTACCAATCGGGAACAGAAACCATGACTGATTTCCCCCCTCCCAGGGAGTTGAAATTAATTAATTATAGCACTCCAAGTGATATCAGGATTATGAATTGAGCCTATGACCACCTGGTTTCCATGGCTTATACCAGGCATTACTTTGACCTCCCATATTGTCAGGGAGCTCCTCCACTCTTTTCTAACATCAAAAACTTTAACATACATATTTTAAATTTGTTTCAGAACTAACATGCTCTACCAATCTTGCAGACTTAAACCTCTTTCCCTTCAGATACAAATTTAAATATTAACAGATTAAAATAATTTGTCTTTTTTTATATATAGCTTGGCAAGAAACGTGAGGCTTTTCGAGTCATTTGCAAAATGCTTCATGAAAATGAAATCCTCAGGGCTCGGTTGCTGACCACCTGTCAAAAAAGCACTGTAGGTCTGTATCAAAATAATTAGGCACTTGATTTACTTGAGAAGATATCTAGTAACTAATTTAGGAATGGTTGTAAACACCAGAATTGTGTTTTTGTGTAGTAGAGGTTTTCAGAACAGGTCATTTAGCATTCCTCCAATAACTGCTGCCACTCATTCCATACATAACTGCTGAAGAGATTTTGTGAGGAACTAAAGGGTGCATCAAACTTATACCAGACTCTGCCTAACTATATATTTCTAGAAGCCATAAGATTTATCACAATAGTGTTTTATACAAATAACACAAGTGAGTGATGATTGATTGCAAAATAAACCAATTGCTCCCATGTTGATATTTTTGTTTACCGTAAGATCAAATTCATAAATCATGCTTCATAAAGATATTTATGACCCACGAACATTTAGATGCACGGTTATGATTGGAATGCTACAGCTTGGCCAGCTAGTCTAATCTACAAAACTGTTTTTAATGTACACTTCAAAGTAACAAATGTTAGCAATAGATATGATCCACAATTACATAACAAAAGCATTACTTCTAAAAATAGCCAGTGAAGCTAGTTTAAAGATCAATAATCAGTTGCTGGGGAAAAGCTCCTGACCAGCAGTTATAAGTAGATATAAGTAGACTCCATGCAAAGTGTGTTGGTTACATCATAACGTTTTTTTTCTAGTAAGGATCCACCATCTATTTAGGGTTAAGACTAAGGCCGCAAAATTCGGCTCCATAGCATCCGTTTTTACGGCGCTATGAGTGCTGTTTTGGCTCCAAATGGCAATCACGCCACGCGCACACACTTCTGGTGCGGGCCACACCGGACGCCATCTTAGATAGGGCGTTTGCGTGGATGTAGGGAGCATGCACCGGAGATATGCAGAGTAGGCAGATCGTGACGTCAGTCAGCGTGCAATGCTGATTTGACGCCAGCACTGCCATTTTGAAGCTCAACGCTCCAGCTAACACTCTCTTAAGCTGCGTTCAGCAGCAGGAAGGACCCCCCACCAACGCTATTTAAAGGGATCATCAACTACTTGCAGGTTAGTTGTTGATTGATTTCTACTGGCTGTTGCTGAGTTTGTAGAAGTGTTTGGTGGTTTGTACAGTTATTTCAAGTTGCTAAAGTCTACAGGGAGTGGTATGACAGATGCTGAAAGACTTTGCCCGGACTTCAAGGATTCTGCACAGACCACTTGCTCCAAGACATGGGTGCACTAGTAGGCATTCCACTGGGCCTACAGCATGACGGGAGAATGAGCAGAGGTGACACAGAGCAGGACAAGCTGCGGGAAGGTGGAGGAGGGGGAGAAGGGCTCTCGGGAGGAAGCCATATCCACCCAGGGTGTTCAAGGAGCAATACTCCTACCAGGATGTAAGGGGAAATAAAATGCTCAAAGGATTGGGAGAGGCAGAGAGCACTAAAGTAAGAAATGGTAAGGTATTAGGTGGGGTCAAATGAAGAGAGAATACAGGATGGTCTAAGATGGGTTTACAATGTATGTATGTGAGCATACGAAGCGTAGTAAACAAGGCAAGTGAGCTGCAGGCGCAAATAGCCACATGGGAATATGATTTTGTGACAATAACTGAGACCTGGCTCAAAGAAGGGCAGGATTCAGTATTAAATATTCCTGGTTATAAGGTGTTCAGGAAAGATAGGGAAGGAAAGATAGGAGGTGGTGTGGCAGTATTGGTTAAGGAGAATGTTACAGTGCTGGAGAGGGAGGATGTCCTGGAGGGGTCAAGGACATAATCTATATGGCTAGAGTTATGAAATAATAGAGGTGCCATTACACTTCTAGATGTATTCTATAGACTACCAAATAGTGGGAAAGATATGGAGGAGCAAATTTGCAGAGAAATTGCAGAGAGGTGCAAGAACTATAAAGTAGTAATAATGGGGGACTTCAACTATCCTACTATAGACTGGGATCATAATAGTGTAAAGGGCAGAGAAGGGGTAGAATATCTGAAGTGTGTTCAGGAGAACTTTCTTGATCAGTATGTTTCCAGCCCGACGAGGGAGGAGGCATTGCTGGATCTGGTTCTGGGGAATGAGGTAGGTCAAGTGGAACAAGTGTCAGTAGGTGAAATAAGTGTCAGTAGGTGAACATTTAGGGAACATCGTATCCTAAGGTTAAGATTAGCTATGGAAAAGGACAGGGAGCAATCTATAGTAAAAATGTTTAATTGGGGAGAGGCCAATTTCAGTGGGATGAGAACAGATCTGGCCCGGGTAAACTGGAACCAAAGATTGGCAGGCAAAACTGTAATGGAACAATGGGCTGCCTTTAAAGAGGAAATAGTTCTGGTACAGTTGAGGTACATTCCCACTAGGGGGAAGACAGGGCAACTAAAGTCAGGGCTCCCTGGATGACGAAACAGATAGAGAATATGATGAAGCAGAAAAAGAACGCATATGACAGATGCCAGGTTGCAAATACATCTGAGAATCTGGCTATATATAGAAAGGTCAGAGGAGAAGTGAAAATGAAAATAAGAGGGGCAAAGAGAGGGTATGAGAATAGAATGGCAGCCAACATAAAAGGTAATCCAAAAGTCTTCTATAGGCATATAAATAGTAAAAGGGTAGTAAGAGGAGAGGTGGAGCCGATTAGGGACCAAAAAGGAGACCTACGCATAGAGGCAGAGGGCTGAGGTACTAAACAAGTAGTTTGCATCTGTCTTCACCAAGGAAGAGGATGCTGCCATAGACATAGTGAAGGAGGATGTAGTGGAGACACTTGATAGGGTAAAAATTGATAAAGAGGTATTAGAAAGGCTGGCTGTTCTTAAAGTAGATAAATCATCGGGAGCGGATGGGATGCATCCTAGGATACTGAGAGGATTGAGGGCGGAAATCGTGGCGGTACTGGCCATAATATTCCAATCCTCCGTAGATACGGGGGTGGTGCCAGAGGACTGGAGAATTGCAAATGTTACACCATTGTTCAGAAACGGGTGTAAAGATAAACCCAGCAACTACAGGCCAGTCAGTTTAACCTCGGTACTGGGAAAGATTTTAGAAATAGTAATCAGGGACAAAATTAACAGTTACTTGGATAGATGTGGATTAATTAAGGAAAGCCAGCATGGATTTATTAAAGGCAAATCGTGTTTAACTAACTTGATCGAGTGTGGTGGAGCACGAACAGAGAGACCTGGGGGTATGTGCGCACAAATTGTTGAAGGTGACAGGGCAGGCTGAGAAAGCAATTAAGGCTTACGGGATCCTGGGCTTCATAAATAGAGTACAAAAGTGTGGAAATTATGATGAACCTGTATAAAACACTGGTTTGGCCCCAACTGGAGTGCTGTGTCCAATTCTGGGCGCCACACTTTAGGAAGGATGTGAAGGCCTTAGAGAAGGTGCAGAAAAGATTTACGAGAATGATTCCAGGAATGAGGGACTTCAGTTACGTTGATAGACTGGAGAAGCTGGGGTTGTTCTCCTTGAAGCACAGACGATTGAGAGGAGATTTGATAGAGGTGTTTAAAATCCTGAGGTGTCTGGACAGAGTAGATGGAGAGAAACTGTTCCCATTGGCAGAAGGGTCAAGAACCAGAGGACACACTTTAAGGTGATTGGCAAAAGAACTAAAGGCGACTTAATAAAAAACGTATTTACGCAGCGAGTGGTTAAGATCTGGAATTCACTTCCTGAAATGGTGGTGGAGGCAGACTCAATCTTATCTTTCAAAAGGGAGTTGGATAAGTATCTGAAGGAAGAAAATTTGCAGGTCTACAGGGAAAGGGCGGGGGAGTGGGACTAGCTGAGGTGCTCTTGCAGAGAGCCGTCATGGGCCGAATGGCCTTCCGTGCTGTAACCATTCAATGATTCTACCAGAACCTCAGCGAGGAACAGTGTGTCAGACTTCTGTAGTTCACTGAGGACGTCCTCACTCCGTTTCGCTCCGGTCCTGGCTCCCTGTCCGGCCGGTTCCACGGACCCAACCGATAGAGGGACCCACGGGGATGATGCCGACACTCTGCGCTCCCCTGAAGATGACGCCCTACCTGGGGCATCGAGAGATCTGCCAGCTGCCCCACCGGATCCACTCGGGGAGGCGAGCGCTCCCTGTGGGATGGCCACCCGAGGCCAGGACGCCAGTAAATCCCCGGTTATCCAACAGGATGAAGCCAGTTCTGCGCCTGTGGGGACCCGCACTCGGAGTCACGATCTCCCCAGCCTCCCTCGGGTCGATCAGAGCAACACGGGCCCTGTCGATCCACTGGTACGGATCAAGCGGACCAGGGACCAAGACACGGTCCGGAGAGACGTGCCTTCTAGCCATAAACAAAAATCTAAGAAACTGCGGCTATTTGTGGTCCGCCTGATCCGCTAAGAGGAAGTCGTTGGACTTCCAAATCTTTTAGGCAGGAAGAATGTTATAAATCTCATCATTCATCAAGGAACTACTTGTGCAATAATGCTGGACGGCCAGCTGGTGGCGCCGTCCAAGGAGTATAAATACTCGGGCGTCAGCCCCAACTTGCCAGGGACATTTTGTAAGACAAGGAACTAGTAAAGTACAACTTGACCTCCATGTTCTGAAACAAGTTGATTAAAGCCTTGCTTTATGCTCAAACCAAGTGCGTAGTGAGTTTTATTATGTCAGGCTGCTTTGACCTGGATGGTGTCAAGCTTCTTGAGTGTTGTTGGAGCTGCACTCATCCAGGCAAGTGGAGAGTATTCCATCACACTCCTGACTTGTGCCTTGTAGATGGTGGAAAGGCTTTGGGGAATCGGGAGGTAAGACACTAGCTGCAGAATACCTAGCCTCTGACCTGCTCTTGTTGCCACAGTATTTACGTGGCTGGTCCAGTTAAGTTTCTGGTCAATGGTGACCCCTCTGGATGTTGATGGTGGGGGATTTGGCGATGGTAATGCCGTTGAATGTCAAGGGGAGGTGGTTAGACTCTTGCTTGTAGGAGATAGTCATTGTCTGGCACTTGTGTGGCGCGAATGTTACCTGTCACTTATCAGCTCAAGCCTAAACGTCGTCCAAGTCTTGCTTCATTTGGGCATGGACTGCTTCATTATCTGAGTTGTGAATGGAACTGAATTCTTCAATCTTCAGCAACATCCCCACTTCTGACCTTATGATGGAGGGAAGGTCATTGATGAAGCAGCTGAAGATGGTTGGGCCGTAGGACACTGCCCTGAGGAACTCCTGCAGCGATGTCCTGGGGCTGAGATGATTGACCTCCAACAACCACAACCATCTTCCTTTGTGCCAGTTATGACTCCAGCCTCTGCTTGCGCGCTTGAACATACAGAGGGGAAATTTTAATCTGGAGGAGCAGATTTAGGTGCGGGTGGGGGGTTAAAACCGGCAAAAATATCAACATGTCAGGAAGCCAGCGCCAACCTGCCAACTTCTGGGTTTAACTGGAGCGCGTTAGGCTGCTTGCGTGCACCGCCTTCGGAAGAGGCAGTTTGCCTATTAACATCTGTTAATCGCTGAATTAGTGATATTTCAACTCATTTTCAAATTTAATGGCGTATCCACAGGATTCCCAGGCTTCCTGAAAATCGCCAGTGATGGCAAGACGAGTGCATACTGGCAATTGAGGGTGCAGAATCAAACTCAAGGAAATACTGTAATAAATACTCAGTCCTCACAGCTGCTTTCTTACCTGCTCATGGGAAAGGATTTGTTCACAGTACTTTTTCTGAGAGTTTATTTTCTATACTTAGGAGGCTTTCCTCAAATCACATCAGGATGGGTGGCACTATGGCAGCCTTCGACTGGACCTCGGACAGGACCAATATGACCACCACCAGCACCAGCCTGCTGTTCAGAAACTGGTAGCTGAACAGCAGAGAGGGCAGCAGCAGAGAGGGGTGCAGATCGCAGGAGACACTACCCGCGAAACAGGGTCTGCAGGCAGAGGCTGAGTTTCCTTGACATGTCTGAACAGCAGTGTCTCGGGAGGCTCAGGTTGTCATGCCAGATATCTACAGCCTTCCAGCAGAAGACCTGCTCCCTGGTGGCCACTCATTGCCAGTGGCTGTCAAAGTAACCACTGCCATCTACTTTTTTGCCTCCGGATCCTTCCAGGGCTCTGTTGGAGACATATCCAGGATCTCCTAGTCTACGGCCCACAAATGCATGACAGGTGACTGATGGCTTGTTTGCCAGGGCTGGCAATTATGTCAACTTCGGCTGCGATGACGTGAATCAGAATGAGCGGATGCTCGGGTTTGCGGCTCTGGCTTGCTTCCCACAGGTTCAGGACATCATCAACTGTACACATGTGGCAATCCGGGCACCCCCAGATCACCCAGGAGTATTCGTCAACCTCAAGGGCTTCCACTCCATCAATGTGCAGCTGGTGTGCAACCACAAAAAGATATTTCTGCAGATATTTCCAGATTCCTGGGGAGCTGTCATGATGCTTTTGTGCTACAGCAGTCTATACTCCCTGACATTTCTGGACCTGCAAGTAGACTTAAGGGGTGGCTGCTATGAGACAAGGGATACCCACTTCAAACTTAGTTGATGACACCCATCAGCAACCTCACCAATGAAGCCCAACAGCACTACAGTGAATGCCATATGACCACCAGATGTGAGATCGAACAAGCCATCAGCATGCTGAAGATACGCTTCAGTTGCCTAGACAGATCTGGAGGCGCCCTTCAGTATGCACCAGCCAGGGTGTCCAAAATGGTTGTGGTGTGCTATGCGCTGCACAACATTGCAGCGAGGTTTGGACCTGCAGGAGGAACAAGGTGAAGAGCTCAGATCCTCCTTGAACGATTTGGAAGAGGAGGAAGATGATGAGGAGGAAGGTGATGAGGTCAGTGCGCCCCCAGCTCCTTACATTGCTGCCAGGAATGCCCTTATTAATGCAAGGTTCACTTAGGTTGCACCAGTGGACCCATGTCACGAGCACATGCAAAGACCACTATTCCCACCAACCCCCCCCCCCCCGCCCATGCAAAGCAATCTTGCAAACAACCAACCACCTTTTGAATATCCCCCCATTGGTCTCCATCAATTCATGTCTTTCCATTCATCATCAAACAAGCTAAAAAGCAACTTGCCACCCAGCACCCAAGAATGCACAAGATGGGAAAGTGGTGTAAAATAATAATATTTATATGTCCTAATTAAATAGTAGAAACTTAACGCAACATTTTCTCATACACCCATGCGCATCCCCTTGTGCAACTACAAAGCCTTACTCTTCCTTTTCCTACAACTCCTATGTGGTGCAACCCCTGTGGCTTGAGCAGAAGTAGAGGCAGGCTGCTTAGAACCCTGCTCTGACTGCTGAGATGCTCTTGGCCGACATCCTCTGAGTTTTGGAGCCTGTGAGAGCCCTGCCACCTGTGCAGGGGCAGACCTGGCCACTGGGAGACAAGGAAGCATGTTGGATATTGGCTGAGGCGGTAGGGGGGGAGGGTAGCGGATGAGAAATTGAAGTGCTTTGAGTGGAGACCCCACTTCCATGTCCCCTTTTGCCATCATCCCTCTTATGGTCCAGCTGCACTTCACTGCTACCACTGTGGTGGTGAGCACTTTGGTGCAGATCAGGGCAGCATTGTAAGGCCAAGGCTAAGGTATCTGTCATCCTATTTAAGGTGGCAGACATGTATGCATCCAGAGTCTGCACGGCTGTGGTCAAGGCGTGCATGGACTCATTTGATAGCTGCGTTTGATGTTCCATGGAGCTGCCACTCTATCCATGCAAGAAGACATCATCGCAATGTCCTGTGACATCAACCCACCCATGCTGGAGGTGGACTCCTCCATTCTCTCTGCAATTGTGGTCAGTGTGCTTGGAAGGCCGGTCAGTGCATCGCACATTATCTGTTGCTGCTCAATGATTCTCCTTTTCATCGACAGCCCCCAGGGTACAGCATCTGTATTAGGCTGAGCAGTGTTTGAAGAGGGCTGTGCCCTCCGATGCGGACTCTCCACTGCTGTTCCTGTCACCACCATCTGCTCTTGCTCACTTGTGAAGTGTGAGTCACCAGGTGAAAACCCAACTATCCGCCTGGGTGGTCCCACTGAAGTGTGAGTATCTGAGCTGGTGCATGGTATGTATGAGTCCTGTGTCGGCACACTCTCGGAAGGACTCAGCTCTGAGGAATCGTTGTCAACGACCTCCACCGATATCTGCTGCACTCTCTTGAAGGCCCTGTGGGCGATAAAATACATGGATTAGTCCTGGCAAGGTAAGAATATGTTGCAAATTATCATCATGGATGTGATTATATTTCACTCACTGTTGAAATCAAGTCAATATGACTGAGTACCTTATGACATTTGGATCGCTAATATTTAATTGTGCCACCGAGTAGCTGGGAGGTCTCCGTCCCCCCATCCCTGACGGTCAGCGATGCCAAAATTCCACTGATTTCCAGCACCACCTCCTCTGCGTTTGTGAATTGCGAGATGTTTGGAAGACCATCTCCAGTTCTCGCCCTCTTCCTCGTGTTCTGTGCTCTCTTCTTCAACGAGTGAAAGATCAGACCTATGAGTGAGTGTAGTGGCAAGTGTTCACCAGATGGATGGAGTGCATTTGGTGAGGGTGAGAATCAGAGAGAGGCATGAAATTGCAGAAGGATATGAGCGAGTGGCAGTGGTGGATGGATAGATAGGGAAGTGAGGAAGTGCATAGACAGTGAAGGATGAATGCACCTACAAGGTATGTGTGTGTGAGGAGTGATGTGATGCAGTAGGCTTGAGAAGGCAGAGTGAGAGGTTTGGGGGTGGTGATGTGCACAACAGGATGTAGGTGAATGTGCAACTGTACTCACATTTCCTGACCTGGTTAGGTCATTAAAGTGCTTCCTGCACTGCATCCAGGAGTGTGGTACAATGCTGACCTCCTCAGCCACCTCCAGCCATGCCTTCTTTGTTGCAGCAGCAGGTTTCTTCCTCCCGTTGCTGGAGAAGAGTATCTCACTCCTGCACTTCACTGCACCCAGCAGTGCAACAAGTGATGCATCGTTAAACCGAGGCACAGCCCTTGACTGCCCTGAATCCATGATGAAATTGCTCCCTCTCTTTGTGCAAACTCCTAACTTCTCCAAATTCCGTCTTTGGATTGGCCCCTTAAATGCTCCAATTCAATTCAATTCAATTTTATTTGTCATATATGCAGCAGACGTGTGTACTGCACAATGAAATGTTGATTTTTACGAATCCTCCCAACATTGGAATAAATATGGCATAACAATGATAAAATACTAATAGAAATACAGTAATAATAATAAATAAAACAACAGTAATAAATTATACGTTCATGAGTCTTATGGCCTGGGGGTAGAAGCTGTTTTGAAACCTGCTGGTACGAGACCGTATGCTTCGGTATCTCTTACCAGACGGGAGCAGGGCGAAGAGGTTGTGGCTGGGGTGGCTCGTGTCTTTAATGATTCTCAGGGCCTTCTCCGGCACCTCTCGGGGTAGGTATCCTGGACAGCAGGTAGTTTAATTCCTATAGTATGTTGTGCAGCTTTCACCACCATCTGTAGAGCCTTGCGGTCTGTGGCGGTGCAGTTGCCATACCAGGTAGTGATGCAGCCGGACAGGATACTCTCGATGGTGCATCGGTAAAAGTTGGTGAGAATCTGGGGGGCCATTCCAAATTTCTTCAGCCTCCTGAGGAAGAACAGGCGTTGGCATGCCTTCTTCGTTACGACGTCGATGTGATGTGACCACGTTAAGTCCTCCGTAATGAATACACCCAGGAATTTGAAGCTGCTGACCCTCTCCACCTCAGCCCCTTCGATGTAGATTGGGGTGTGTCCCTCCCCCTGCCGCTCCCTGTAGTCCACGATCATCTCCTTTGTTTTGCTGATGTTGAGGGAGAGGTTGTTGTACTTGCACCATTCTGCTAGAGCTCTTACCTCCTCCCTGTAGCCTGTCTCGTCGCCATCTGTGATCAGGCCTACAACGGTAGTGTCATCAGCAAACTTGATGATGGAGTTGGAGTTGTGCGTGGCCACGCAATTGTGAGTAAACAGGGAGTACAGAAGGGGGCTGAGCACACAACCCTGGGGAGCTCCCATGTTCAGGATCAGTGTTGAGGAGGTGTTACTGCCTATTTTCACCACCTGGGGTCTGCCCGTCAGGAAGTCCAGGATCCAGTTGCATAGGAAGGTGTTAAGTCCTAGCTCACTGAGCTTGTTGACAAGCTTGGAGGGGATAATGGTATTGAATGCTGAACTATAATCAATGAACAACATTCTCACATAGGTGTTCCTCTTATCCAGGTGTGATAAGGCAGTGTGCAGTACAGTGGCGATGGCATCATCCCTAGATCTTTTTGGGCGGTAAGCAAATTGGAGTGGGTCCAGTGTGTCAGTTAGTAAGGAGTTGATGTGGGTTTTGACCAGCCTCTCAAAGCACTTCATGATGACAGAAGTGAGTGCTATGGGGCGGTAGTCGTTTAAACAGGTTACTTTTATTTTTTGGGGGACTGGAATAACCGATGACATCTTGAAGCAGGTGTGGACTACAGACTGGTACAGTGAACGGTTGAATATATCCGTAAACATGGCTGCCAGCTGGCCAGCGCATGCTCTAAGGACACGCCCAGGGATTCCATCTGGACCAGGTGCTTTGTGGGTATTCACTCTCTTAAAAGTCTTGCTCACGTCAGCCACGGAGATTGAGAAGACCCGGTCGTCCTGAGCCGTGGGCGCCCTTGTAACAGGCCAGTTGTTGTTGGCCTCAAACCGGGCGTAAAAAGTGTTAAGCTCGTCCGGGAGAGAGGCATTGCTGGGCATGACACAGCTGGGTTTCCCTTTGTAGTCCGTAATAGATTGTAGTCCACTCCACATCCTTCGCGAATCTGAGCTATGATAGTGTGACTCCACTTTATCCGTGTATTTTTTTGTTGCATTTTTTATGGTTTTTCTTAGCTCGTACTTTGATTTCTTGTACTCATCTATGTCCCAGAGTTGAATGCGATGGACCGTGCTTTTAGCATAGCACGGATATCGCCATTTACCCATGGTTTCTGGTTGGGAAATGTTCGTACAACAATCCTCGGAACAACGTCATCTATGCACTTGTTTATGAAACTAATGACTGAATCTGTATATGTGTTGATGTCATTGTCCGAGGCATTCTGGAACATATCCCAGTCAGTGGAATCAAAACAGTCTTGTAACATAGCGTCTGATTGATCCGACCACCGTTGTAGAGATCTCATCACAGGCTTTTCCTGTTTCAGTTTCTGCCTATAGGTGGGTAGCAGCAGGATGGAGTCGTGATCTGATTTGCCGAAGGGAGGGCGGGGGAGGGCCTTGTATCCATCCTGGAACGGAGTGCAAATGTGATCTAGTGTGTTCTTGGCTCGCGTTGGGCAGGTGATATGCTGATGGTATTTAGGCAGTACTTTCTTCAGATTGGCTTTGTTGAAATCGCCAGCCACGATGAATGCAGCCTCTGGATGGGAAATTTCAAGCCTGCTAATGGTCCCATACAGCTCGTTTAGTGCCCTATTTGCGTCGGCCTGTGGTGGATCATGGATGAGAACTCTCTCGGGAGGTAGAAGGGTCGGCATTTGATCATCAGGTGTTCAAGATCGGGTGAACAAGAAGATGTAAGTAGTTCCATGTCGGAACACCAAGAATTGTTGATCATAAAGCATACTCTACCCCCTCTATTCTTCCCCGAGTCATTTGTTCGGTCTAGCCGGTGAATGTTGAATCCCTCTGGTTGACTGGCCGAAGCTGGTATCGATGGATCAAGCCAAGCCTCAGTGAAAATCAAGACGTTGCAGTTCTTAATGTCTCGCTGGAAGGTGAGCCTCCCCCTGAGTTCGTCCAGCTTATTGTCCAGTGACTGCACACTCGCCAGGAGAATACTCGGAAGGGGGGGGGGTGGTGTTCACGTCGCCTCAGCTTCACTAATGCACCTGCTCGTATGCCCCGCTTGCGCCATCGTCGCTTCCTGATCACAGGAATGAAGTCAGGTAAGCAGGTGGGAGGGTAGATGGTAGTAGCAGCAGAATCCCAGTTCGAAAAATCGGGGGTAGGTCCTATATCTCCGGACGATCTTATGTCCAGAAGTGATTGACGGTCGTAGCGGATAAGCGAAGAAACAGTACTTACAAAATTGTTTAATAATAACAAAATAATAAATAAAGTGGAAAGTTGTGGACGAGCTCGTAAAACAGCAGCTGCCCTCATGAGCCATACAGGTCGGTTAAACAGTAGAATATTTAAAAAAAAACAACTAAGCTACTAATACTAAAACTAGAATGCTAAATACTAAACAGTAGAATACTAAAAAACTAACAGTACAATATATTAAAATACAACATTAAATACATTAAATACAATCTGCAGTTGAGATTGTGTCATGCAGGTCCACACCATGCCCACTGCCGCGCATTCAGTGCCAAACCCAGAAGTAATATAATTAGGTGGCTTCGTCAAAATACCACAGACCGCCGCACTGAAAGTTTTTCCGGGTTTCCCACCCGATATCGCACCCCTCCACTTCAAATGCGCCTTGGAGTTATTATCTGGGCAAATGATGCAGGAAGATGCACATTAGTGAATGAAATTGATAGAGATGGGATAGGCTGGGGAGAAGGGATCCTTGACTTCTGGCAAATAATGGGAAAACTTGCCACATGGTCAAACCTGTCGCCGCTTTATTACTAACAAAAAAAATGAGTAAGCTCTAAAGCAGCCATGGGCAAGGGTATAGATAAAAGCCAAAAATATTGATTGAAACTAAAACAATAGTAAAAACCAAATTAATATGTAAAAAGTCACAAAAATAAATGTTTAGCACAAAATTTTTCTAAAGACTTGAAAATCCCATATATTTGGAAAATAGTTATATGCATGTACTTTTTATTGATTTTTCTGGGGTTTTGCTATGGAGTTGATGCTGTGATATTGGAAATTATTTCAACAGAATTTGACTTCAGGGTTCATCTTAACTTGGTTCAATTTTACAGATTGATAACCTAGATATATTTTTGTAATGATCACAATCTATAGTGGCATGTTTTCTATTATTTACCTCTTTACTTATTCTGTGAATAGACATTTAGCTTAATCAAATTTAAATACTGTGGTTTTAAAATATTCCATTTATTCACCTGTTTCATTGTAGTTGCAGATGAGCAAACAATATCAGAAAGCGAGAAGGGGTCTCCTAAAGCCTTGGTGAGTATTTAAAAAATTATTAAAAATCAGATGCCCATCAGCTGTTTCCTGAGTTATTTTCTAAATAACTGTAGCTGCTAATCATTTTATTTAATTATAGCAGATTTCTTTTGGTTGATTTGTTTAATCATCTTCTTTCTCTTTCGTGCTTACTGGCACATGAGACAACTCATTTCTGTCACATCCAGCAGATTGTGCTCTGGGTTGTTTCTGTAACAAAGACCCTTTTTATGTGGTTAGCCTGACTCACAACACCTACCAGAAGGACAGGCTAGATACAATGCGGGGGTGGTCGCCACTCCACCTCCATCAGACACAAGTACCCCACTGGATGTCAGCCCAGTATTCAGAAGCTGATCTTCAGTCTGATCTCCTGCTTGCTGGGGCTATGATGGGGGAGCTGCTCCACTCTTATTGGATATGTGTATCTCGTTGGAAACGGAACTCTCGTCTCCTCTTGACGGGGATGTCTGGAGTGGAACCCATAAACTTCTGATACAGAGGCGGGAATGTACCAGTGTGGCAAAGCTCACTCTGCTTTTACAAAAGCAAAATACTGCAGATGCTGGAAATCTGCAATAAAAATTGAAAGTACTGGAAATACTCAGCAGGTCAGGCAGCATCTGTGGAGAGAGAAACAGAGTTAACGGCCGGAATCTTGTTTACCTGGGTGGGTCGGGCGCGGGCGTTCGCCGTGGCAGGTCGCGACCCCATTGTTGATTCCATCCCGCTCCTGAAATTGACTGCGTTAATGGGATCTATTAAGCCCACCCTGCGCGTTACCCGGCCCTATTAAATGGTGCAGGTCTGTTGACGTCATCGATGACGCGTTTTCAGCCAGGATATTTAAAGGAGCCATGGTCACATTGCATTTGAAAGTTCATCTAGGAGTGTGCAGGCAGCACACTGCACCATTGGAGTGTGGCAAACATTTCCAGAGATGACTGCGCAGAGACAGAGGGCTGCACCCAGGTTCTTCGATGACTCCCTCCATATGCTTGTGGAGGGAGTCAGAGCATGCAGGGAGGTCCTCTTCCCTACTAATGGGAGGAAGAGACCTCCCCAGAAGACCAAAAGAGCCTGGCTCCAAATAGCTGAGGAGGTCAACAGTAGGGATATTGTGAGGAGGACCTGGGTGCAGTGCCGCAAACGTTTCAATTATCTCATTAGATCAGGAAAGGTGAGTACAAAGCCACACTCAATTTTATCCTGTTGAGGCTCTCATCACATCCTTATCACGCTGCCTTCCCAACCCTGCTCCTGCACATGCTTACTCACATCAACATACCTTGCATGTCCACTCATCCCTCTCTATCTACATACTCACATCCCCATTTGACTAGCCACCCCTCACACTCACCCTCATCCTAATACAATCATACCAACTAAAAACATACAAGGAGGCCACTTGGCATTGCCACCCCACTCCATCATAGTCTCCTTCTAAAGATATAACCCATTCATTCCTTATACTCATTCCATCACTCTCACTCAACCTTCTCTTCTTTCCCACCTTGCAGGAAATGAGAGCCCACAATAAGAGGGAAAGGGAGAGAACCGGAGGTGGAACACCATCATTGGCAACCCTAACAACAGCAGAGGAGACTGCCTTTGAAGTTTCGGGAGTCGCCGAGCAGCTGGAGGTGGGAGACGGAGAGAGGGGGACATCTCAGCAACTTGGTGACAGAATTACATATCATACAGCTACATGGCATACATCAGTCAGTCATTTGGGACTGATGTCAGCAGCCACTGAATGGTCATCTTGTGCATAATAGTATTTGTACCCATTCTTCATATGACATTTCTAACTCATCTCCTTACTCTCCCACAGGTCCATCAGGAGCACCCCCCCCCCCCCCCACTGTCCAGGTAGATGACTCCTCGCAGGAGCCTCCAGCCTCTGAGGGCGCACCATCATCAGACATAAGCGCACCCAGCACCAGCATAGATACACACACCTCGATGGGTCCCACGCGAGATAGAGTAGTGTTGTCACCTGGTGTCTCACAACTCACAAGTGAGCAAAAGGAGTTGGTGGAGACAGGGACAGCAGTGGAGACTCCTCGCCGGAGGGTGCAGGATGCTCCCAGCTCTGCTCCGCTGCATGCAGATGCTGAGCCTTAGGCCATCCAAAAAGAGGGCGTTCCTGGATTTGCAACAAGAAGTGCAGGAGCCTTTCACAGGTTTTGTGAGCTGTCTGCTAATGTTCAGAGAATGAAGGAGTCCATCTCCAACATGAGCACCACCATGTTGCAGGCGATGGCGACTGTAGGCTCTTCCATGGATAGGATGGCCACCTGCATGGAGCAGCTAATGTGCCACTCACAGGAGCACATAGTCTCTGGAGAATAGATGGCTGTCTATGGAGGATAGATGGCTATCTATGGAGAATAGTTGGAAGAGGCTAATAGACCTCTCTAGGAGGGATGTCAAAGTGGACGTGGGTCCTCATGGCCCCACTGATGTACTTCAAGGTGCTCTCCAGCTCCGTGCTAGCAGGGACATACGGGTGGCCCATGAGAGGGATGATGATGAGAGGGGACATGGAAGTGTGGGCTTCTCTCAAAGCGCTCACACTTCTCCCCCATTGCCACCCCCTCAGTCAGAGCCCCAGATGCCTCCTCGGGCAGTGATGGCCGAGTCTGCCCCTACCTTACTTGGTTGCAGGAGGAGCAGACCTTGGTGGGGACATCAGAGGCTCCAAAACCCAGAGGACGTCCGCCAAGAGTGATAAGCAGTCGCAGCTGGGAAGTGAGCAGGCTGCCTCTACCTCTGCTGAAGCCACAGGGGTAGCACCTCATAGAAGCACGCATAAGAGAAAGATGAAACACAAGTAGATTCACAAGGGTAGCCACTTGGGTGTTTTTTTCAATGTTTCTGTAAAGTTTCCATTAGTGTGATGCCAAACATAAAAATGTTTATTTTCACCACTTTCTGGTCTTGGACAAATTTGTGTGCACCTTTGGAAGTGGCTTAGTGAGTTTGAGTGAATGGTTAGACATAATGTTACCTCCAGCAATGGTAGTCAGTGTGAAAGGAATGGCTTGGTCATTGTAGGAATGCTTTATGGTGTTGCTGTGGGGTGGTGTCAACCTGGTGCAGCATGTGGCAGCCATATGGGTGTACTGCGTAAAGTTACGCAAATCTGGCCATGATGAGCCCATCCCTGGCCTCCCAGGCAGCAGTGTGCTCGGGTGCTAGTGGGATCTGGGCCGCTGGTTCCTCCAGCTCCTCCTCCTCCTCATCTTCCAGCTGATGCTCCTCTGAAGAGGCTATGCGCTCAGTGCCTTGCTCCTCATGCAGCGCTAATCCTCGCTGCTGCGCTATGTTGTGCAGGCGCAGCAGACCATGATGATTCTGGAGACCCTGGCTGGTGCGTACTGAAGGGCTCCTCCAGATCTATCAAGGCAGCTGAAACGCATTTTGAGCATGCCTATTTTCTGCTCTATGACCCATCTGGTGGAGATGTGGCTTTCATTATATCTCTCCTCGGCTTCAGTACTTGGCCTCCTCTAGGGTGTCATGAGCCATGTCTTCAGTGGATAGCCCTGGTCTCCAAGCATCCAGTTGGAAAGTCTATTTGGAGGAACGAAGAGCTGAGGGAGGGTGGGGAGGCGAAGGATAAAAGAGCCATGGCAGCTGCCAGGGAATTTGGTACACACATGCATGATGATCTTCCTATGGTTGCAGACCAGCTGCACATTGATAGAGTGGAAGACCTTGCAGTTAACAAAGACTCCTGGGTTATAATGAGGTGCCCTGATGGCCACATCTGTGCAGGCGATGATGCCCTGCACCTGTGGGAAGCCAGCCAGAGTGGCAAAGCTGAGCGCCTGCTTAGTAACACTGGCCTAATCACTGGCAAAGTTGATATAATTGGCTGACTTGTCACAGAGGGCATCGGTGACCTGTGTGATGTATCTGTGGGTGGCCGATTGCGAGATGCTGCAAATGTCTGCTGCAGATCCCTGGAAGGAGCCTGAGGCGAAGAAGTTGAGGGCGCTGGTGACTTTGACAGCCACTGGTAAGGTATGTCCACCTGCTCCTCTGGGCTACAGGTCTTGCTCCAGCAATGTGCAAATGTTTGCGACCACCTGGTCCGACAGCCTGGGCCTCCTTTGGCACTGCTGCTCAGTCATGTTGAGGAAGCTCATCCTCTGCCTGTATAGCATGTGTTGGGGGTACCGCCTCCGGCGTGGTGCAGCCCTGCATTGATGCCCTCTGTCCTGTGCAGCATCAGATGGTTGAGGAGAAGGTTGGTGGTGTTGTTGTTGGTGCTCCTGGTGTTGCTAGTGTTGGGGCTCATTGTGGTTCGATTCTGAGGACCAAGGTGAGACAGTATAAACAGCACCCATGCTGATGGAATAGATGGCAATTCAAGTAGAGATGACAGAAGCAATCTGTCAGTGGTGAGAGAGGTCCTACCAATGAGGTGACACTGGATGGTGACTTTGCTGGAAACACTTGCAGCCTCTAGAAAGCTAAATCTTTGCTGGCAATGCACTCAGCAACAGCTTCTGCCTGAGGAAAGTGATCAGCTGTAAGGTGGGAAACATAGAAGCTAGGAGCAGGAGTAGGCCATTCGGCCCCTCGAGCCTGCTCCGCCATTTAATGAGATCATGGCTGATCATCCAAATTCAGTACCCTGTCCCTGTTTTCTCCCCATATCCCTTGATCCCTTTAGCCTTAAGAAATTCCTTCTTGAATATATTTAATGAATTGGCCTCAACTGCCTTTTGTGGTAGAGAATTCCACAGTTTCACCACTCTCTGGGTGAAGAAATTCCTCCTCATATTTCTGCCCTAAATGGCTTACCCTTTAGACTGTGACCCCTGGTTCTGGACTCCCCCACCATCGGGAACATCCTTCCTGCATCTAGTCTGTCTAGTCCTGTTAGAATTTTATAAGTTTCAATGAGATCCCCTCTCATTCTTCTAAACTCCAGCGAATATAAGCCTAATTGACCCAATCTCTCCTCATACATCATTCCTGCCATCCCAGGTATCAGTCTGGTGAATCTTCGCTGCACTGTGGCAAGAATATCCTTCCTCAGATAAGGCGACCAAAACTGCACACAATACTCAAGGTGTGGTCTCACCAAGGCCCTGTACAATTGCAGCAAGACATCCTTGCTCCTGTACTTGAATCCTCTCACTATGAAGGCCAACATACCATTTGCCTTCTTAACCGCCTGCTGCACCTGCATGCCTACCTTCAGCGACTGGTGCACAAGGACACCCAGGTCTCGTTGCACTTCCCCTTCTCCCAATCTATTGCCGTTCAGATAATAATCTGCCTTCCTGTTTTTGCCACCAAAGTGGATAACCTCGCATTTATC
This sequence comes from Somniosus microcephalus, assembly GCF_052327205.1. Taxonomy (NCBI): domain Eukaryota; kingdom Metazoa; phylum Chordata; class Chondrichthyes; order Squaliformes; family Somniosidae; genus Somniosus; species Somniosus microcephalus. The sequence goes on along the minus strand of NC_140994.1, from coordinate 176,998,327 downwards.
CACATTATACTGCATCTGCCCAATCACCCAACCTGTCCAAATCATACTGGAGTTTCTCGGCATCCTCTTCACAGCACACCCACCCACCCAGCTTTGTGTCATCTGCAAACTTGGAGATATTACATCTAGTTCCCTCGTCTAGATCATTAATATATATGGTGACTAGCTGGGGTCCTAGCACCGATCCCTGCGGTACCTCACTAGTCACTGCCTGCCACTCGGAAAAAGACCCGTTTATTCCAACTCTTTGCTTCCTGTCTGCCAACCAGTTCTCTATCCAAGTCAGTACCTTACCCCCAATCCCCTGCGCTTTAACTTTGCACGCTAATCTCTTATGCGGGACCTTATTGAAAGCCTCCTGAAAGTCCAAATACACCACATCCACTGTTTCTCCCTTATCTATTCTACCAGTTCCATCCTCAAAAAATTCCAGTAGATTAGTCAAGCATGATTTACCTTTTGTAAATCCATGTTGACTTTGTCCGATCCTGTCACTGTTTTCCAAATGCTCTGCTATTACATCTTTTATAATGGACTCTAGCATTTTCCCCACTACCGATGTCAGGCTTACCGGTCTATAATTTCCCGTTTTCTCTCTACCACCTTTTTTAAATAGTGGAGTTACATTAGCTACCCTCCAATCCATGGGATCTGTGCCAGAGTCTATAGAATTTTGGGAGCTTTTATAGTACTTTTCATGCTGTCAACTAATCAGCTGGATCAATGGCCACTCAGCTCCCGCCTCAGGTTGACAGACGTGGTTCCCGAGCTGCGTGAATCCCGTGGTCATACAGGGAAATTTGAAAGGTAGGCTTAAAAAGCCGCTTAAGTGTCTAACAAGTAGCCGATAATGATTTAAATTACGTCGTCCGCCTCTGCCGTTTGGGTTGCTGCCGCGCTGACAAATGTGCCCGAGGGAAAGGCGCGTGAGGGCGGGATGACGGCGGGTTCCCGACCCGCTCCAGGATATTTCAAATTTCCCACCTGACCTGCCTCCAATTGCGCCCGCATGGACCCCAGAAAATTCCGGCCAACGTTTCAGGTTGATGACCTTTCATCAGAACTGGAAAGAGTTAGAGATTTAACTGGTTTTAAACAAGTAGAGAGGCTGGGAAAGGGGGCAGGAGAGGAAGGAACAAAAAGGAAGGTCTGTGATAGGCTGGAAAGCAGGAGTGATTAAATAACAAAAGGGATGATGGCGGAAGACAAAAGGGAGTGGTAATGGCATGAGAAACGAAACAAAAGATGGATCTACAGGAGCTGAAAATGACAAAAGCAGAACCATTACCAGTAACTGCTATCTGAAAAAATGGGAGCACTAGTTATGGTCTAAAACTGTTGAACTCAATGTTGAGTCCGGAAGGCTGTAAGGTGCCTAATCGAAAGAGGAGTTGCTGTTGCTCAATCTTCCATTAAGCGTCATTGGAACAGTGTAGGAGGCCGACGACAGAGAGGTCAGAGTGCAGTAAAGAAATAAAGTGACAAGTGACCGGAAACTCATGGTTGTGCTTGCGGAGTGAATGGATGTGTTCCGCAAAGCAATCAACCAAATTGCGTTTGGTCTCCCCAGTGTAGAGGAGACCGCAGCATGAACAGTGAATACAGTATACTAAATTGAACAAAGTACAAGTAAATCACTGTTTCATCTGGAAGGAGTGTTTGGGGCCCTGGACCGTGGCAAGGGAGGAGGTAAAAGGGCAGGTGTTGCATCGCCTATGCTTGCATAGGAAGGTGCCGTGGGAAGTGGAGTGGTTGTTGGGGGTGTTAGAGAAGTGCACCAGGGTGTCAAGGAGAACACGATCCTTTCGGAAAGCTGAAAGGGGAGTGGAGGGGAAGATATGTTTGGTGCTGACATCATGCTGGAAGTGGTGGAATTGGTGGCGGATGATCCGTTAAATGTGGAGACTGGTGGGGTGGAAGGTGAGGATAAGAGGAACCCTATTGTGCTTCTGGGAGGGAGTAGAAGGGGTGAGACCAGAATTGCGGGAAATAGGACGGACATGGTTGAAGGCCCTGTTAACCACGATGGAGGGGAATCCTCGATTGAGGAAAAAGGAAGACATATCGGAAGCACTGGTATGGAAGGTGGCATTGTCAGAACAGATGCAATGGAGTCGGAGAAACTGGGAGAATGGAATAGAGTCCTGTCAGGAAGCGAGGTGGGAGGAGGTGTAGTCAAAGTCGCTGAGGGAGTTGGTGGGCTTATAGTAGATACTGGTCGACAGCCTAGCTCCAGAAATGGAGATAGACAAGTTGAGAAAGGGAAGTGTTGGAGATGGACCATGTGAAGACGAGGGAGGGGTGGAAATTGGAAGCACAGTTGATGGAATTTTCCAGTTTGGGGCGAGAGCAGGAAGCGGTGCCGATACAGTCATCAGTGTACTGGAAAAAGAGGTGAGAGAGGGGACCTGAGTAGGACTGGAACAAAGAATGCTCCACGTATTCTATGAAAAAATAGGCATAGCTAGGACCCATACAGGTTCCCATAGCAACACCTTTTATTTGGAGGAAGTGATTGAGAGGAGGGTGAGGATGGGAACTGTTTGGGCCTCCGTTCAAGGAAGCAAAGGAGGGCCCTTAGGCTGTCCTGGTCAGGGATGGCATCACACTGGAGGTGAAGGAAATGGCGGAGGATGATCTGTTGTATATGGAGGCTGGTGTGGTGGAGGACAAGAGGAACCCTGTTGTGGTTCTGGGAGGGAGGGGAAGAGGTGAGAGCAGGAGTGTGGTTAATGGGACGGCCTCGCTCCTCCCTATCTCTAATCTCCTCCAGCCCTACAACCCTCTGAGGTATCTTCGCATCCCCGATTTTAATTGCTCCACCGTTGGCAGCCATGCCTTCAGCTGCCAAGGCCCCAAGCTCTGGGATTCCCTCCCAGCATGGTGGCATAGTGGTTAGCACTGTTGCCTCACAGCGCCAGGGACCCAGGTTCGAATCCGGCCTCGGGTGACTGTCTGTGTGGAGTTTGCACATTCTCCCTGTGTTTGCGTGGGTTTCCTCTGGGTGCTCCGGTTTCCTCCCACAGTCCAAAGATGTGCAGGTTAGGTTGATTGGCTATGATAAATTGACCCTTAGTGTTAGGGGGATTAAATATGTGGGGTTACGGGGATAGGGTGGGATATGTGTTGGTGTAGGGGTTACGGGGATCGGGTGGGATATGCGTCGGTGCAGGCTCGATGGGCCGAAATGGCCTCTATCTGCACTGTGGGGTTTCTGTGATTTCTGTGATAAACCTCTTTACATCTCTTTCCTCCTTTAAGATGCTCCTTAAAACCTACCTCTTTGACCTAGCTTTTGGAAAAGTCGCAGATGTAGGTGAGAAGAGACTGGACAAGGGGAGAAAAAGTAGAGTCGAGATAGATTTTGTTTAACTGTATTCATATGTTTTCTATGCCTTTTTGGTCTCCCTGTACAAATATGAAACCCAGTTGAAAGGGCAATCTGCTCCTAGGTTTCCATTAATATTGTTTCTCTAACCACCTGCTAGAAGTGTACGATCATCGATGAAATAATTGAAGAAGGGCAGAGACTAATACCTGGGGGGTAGTACCTCTTAGCTCCTTTTGTTTGCCAGTGCTTTTTGACTTGGACTCGGAGTGCAGAACCAGAGTATATAGGTTCAAAATTGATAAGCTTCAAGAAAAACTAGAGGTTAAAAGAAACAGCCACAGAATACTGGATATGCAAAGCCAACTCCCATTGACAGCAGCTAAAGTTGTGTCAGTTACCTCAGGCAAATATCTGGTTAGAAATGGGATATCAAGGATAAGAATCAGTTGAAATAATAAAATACTTCAGAGTGCATAATGGTTCTTGGGTTGATGGAGGGTTATCAATGTAAGGCAGTGAATTTATTTGTGGAGATGTAATACTGGATAGATATTCCATTTGATTAATTTTTTGCATTGGGGATTATTTCAGCAGAATTTTCCCTCTGGAGACAATGGAAGCAGATTTATGCTGTTTCCTATTTATGTCAAGTCTGCATGTTTTGAGTGATCTTTCATTGTCTGTTACCTGAGGCCTATAGGCCAGTGCAATACTTTGGTGTTGTTTTACCTCTAAATTTAAATTTCTATTCAGTTTTTTGCAGACCATAGACATCTTCCAGAGATAATTTTATTTGTTTTTATTAGGATGCATCGCCTTTTGGATGGGTGTAGAAATCACGAAGCTTCATACTTTTCTTCAAGGATCTAAAATTCATTGAACATACATTTTGATGAGATATGATTATTTGACATAAAAGATAAAGTAAGGTAGTTTTGTTTTGCTAACAATTCATTTAATTCTTGTACTGTAGCAAATATATATAATAAATCCTTGAAATAATTTTGATTCAAGAACTAGTTTGTCCATATTGAGAGAAATAATATTTATGAGGATAAATATTTGTAGTAATATGTGAAATTAAATGTATTGAATTTAATTTTGACAATGTTTTGCAAGATTCAGTGCGCATAAATGCAGTTCCAAATTACTATATTTCACTAACAATAAAATTACTAAAAGATCATAAAGCAGTTTGTGTTATATTAATTTAAGTACTCATCATTTTATTTAAGCTATAATGGGCTGGATTTACCTTTGCTTTATCACCCATTTTGGGGCATAATACTGAGTAAAATGGGGTAGTAATGGCTACTGCCTGAAACCTGCGACTAAAGCACTACACCTGAATTGTCCTCTGAAAAAACAGTCATTCCTTGCGGCCGATAGATCATTGTTGAGATTAACTTATCTCTGGTACTTTCAAATAATCAGGATCGACTGCAACCAATATGGTGGGTATGTTGTGTTTATTTGGAGTTTAAGGTGGATATAACACAATAGTTATACAACAAAAACATATGACCATGACAAGTAGTGGATACCGGCCCCAATTGGGCAGACGGTGGGCGTGCGCGAACAGCTCTATTTATCGTCTCACGTGTCTCTCCTGAACTGCCCAAGAGTGTTAGACTAAAGTCAGCATAGATCCACTCTCGGGAGCTCTCCACTCCACCGTCTGCGCTGGAGGCATGTCAGGTCTTTTATATTTTTATGGGTGTACCTGGGGTAGAATATGGACAAGACCATTTAACCTATAGAGGTTCCCTTAAAACAAGGTGCCCAATGGTATGCCAAGTTCTTTGTTTAAGCCAACCCTCCTGTCATCTCCCACCTTTCAGGGGTCCTCACAACCATTACACATGGTTTCTGTACTTAACCAATCATGGCCTTACAGCATGCTGAGGACTGTCTTCCCCTTGTCTCCTACTCATTTTCCAGGAAACGAAACATAAGCAGTTCCAGTAAAACGCAACTTATACATTAACCCCTTACTTGTCTCGAGCTCTAATACAATCATCTAAACATTATTATTCGCATAACCATATACATTTTAGGTACCCTTAATTTCTAACATCCCACCACATTTAGATGGGGTCAAATGAGCATGGTTAACTCCTCTGTCCCATTTTCCCCAATTCAAGGGAGGTGAAGACAGCTTTGGGGAAAAGGCAAGTGCCCTTACAGCACTGCTAATGGGCCAGGAGGAGCAGGAGTGTTTCCTCCCAGCCCACCAAGCTAACTTCTTCCCTACCATCGGATCCCCCCCCACCGCCATCGGAACCCCCCCGCCATCCAGAGGCCCTTTGGGGATCGGACCCTTTCCCCACACATCCCCCCCCCCCCCCCCGGATTGTGGATCCGACCCCCTCCGCCTCCTCTCTGGATACAGAGAGAATGTTTCCACTTGTGGGGAAAAGCATAACTAGAGGCCATCAATATAAGATAGTCACCAAGAAATCCAATAGGGAATTCAGAAGAAATTTCTTTACCCAAAGAGTGGTGAGAATGTGGAACTCACTACCACGGGGTGATTGAAGCGAATAGTATAGATGCATTTAAGGGGAGGCTGCACAAACATGAGGGAGAAGGGAATAGAGGGTTATGCTGATAGATTTAGATGAGGAAAGACAGGAGGAGGCTCGAGTGGAGCATAAGCATGGACTGGTTGGGCCGAATGGCCTGTTTCTGTGCCGTATATCCTATGTAATGTAAAACCCATCTCACTAGCCACCCCTTATACTCACCCTCATCCTAGTGTAATCATACCAACCAATAGCACACAAGGGTAGCCACTTGGGTGTTTTATCCAATGTTCATGTAAAGTTTCTGTTAATGTGCTGTCAAACATTGAAACCTTTATTTTCAACACTTTCCGTTCTGGGACAAATTTGTGTTCACCTTTGGAAGTGACTTAGTGAGTTACACTGAATGGTGAGACATTACGGTAACCCCGCAATGGTGGTGAGTGTGAAAGGAATGGCTTGGACATTGTAGGGATGCTTTATGGTGTTGGTGTGGGGTGGTGCCAACCTGGCGCATCATGTGGCAGCCAAGGTGTACAACGTCAAGTGAAGTAAATCTGGCTATGGTGAGGCCATCACTGGCGTCCCAGGCAGCAATGTGCTTGGGTGCTGATGCCCTCTGTCCTGTGCAGCATCAGGTGATTGCGGAGAAGGTTGGTATTGTTGTTGGTGCTACTGGTGTTGGGACTCATCGTGGTGGGATTCTGAGGACCAAGGTGAGATAGTATAAAGAGCACCCATGTTGATAGAATAGATGGCAGCTGAAGTAGAGATGGCAAGCATTCTGTCAATGGTGAGAGAGTTCTTTCAGTGAGTGGAAAGTGGAAAACCTGCAGAATCTGTGCTGGAAATAGACTGAGAAACAGCTTGTGGCTGTGAAAGCGATGATCTGTCAGGTGGGAGCATTTACTGTACATTTGAAGCCGTCAAGTAATCAGATGGAGCAATGGCCACTGAACTCCTGCCTCAGGTTGACAGCTGTGGTCCCCGAAAAGCGTGGTTCCCGTGGTCATGAAGTTAAAGTGGAAACTTAGGTTAAAATAATCTGTGAATGATCTGTCAACTAGATGGTAATGAGTTTAATTGGGTCGTCCGCCGCTGCCTGTTGGGTCTGCTCAGCGCTGACAGACCCGACATTGGGAAAGGTGCATTGCGGCGGGTTGACATCGGGGGCCCAACCCGCTATCAAAAAATATATAATTTCCCACCCAACCCGCCACCGATCCTGTCCGCTGACCCCCCCGCCCCGCCCTCCCCCCGCCATGAAAATTCTGGCCAAAGTCTCACTGCCAAAGACTCACTGTCTATTTCCTTCATAAGACATGTCTACATTTCCCCAGCTATCATCCAATACCCAAAAGTTGCAAGGATGTTGGATGAAAAAAGAGATCATATAGTCTTTTAAAATAAATATAAGTGCAGACAGTTCAGAGTTCTCACCGGCCTTCTCCAACAATTAGAACAATCTCTTTAAATTGAATTTTTTTTAATGACAAGGGGGAATGAATTGCTCGAACGATAGCAAAATACTGCAGATGTTGGAAATCCAAAATAACAACAGAAAATGCTGGAAAAACTCAGCAGGTCAGGCAACATCCGTGGAGAGAAATTTGAGTTGACGTTTCGGGTTGGACCCTTCTTCAAAACTGGAAAGAAAAGAAACTAGATCGAAGGCAGGGCTGCGATCGGACAAAAGAATAAAAGAAAAAAAAGAAGTAAAAGAGATTAGAAGCTAGGCGAGATGGTAATAGGCTGGGATTAGGTGTAAAGTGTACTGGCAGGGCAAAAGATAGCTGCCAGGTGTGAGAGAGAAACAAAAGGAAAGGGGGGGGGGGGGAAAGGAGTGGAACAATTACAAGAGAAAATGAAATGGGGGCCGAGCTTATGATCTGAAATTGTTGAACTCGATATTGAGTCCGGAAGGCTGCAGACTGCCTAATCGGAAGATGAGGTGCTGTTCCTCGAGTTTACGTTGAGCTTCCGTGGAACAATACAAGAGGCCAAGGACGGTGAGGTCCGAGTGGGAATGGAGCGGTGAATTAAAATGACAGGCGACCGGAAGCTCGGGGTCACCCTTACGGACTGAACGGAGGTGTTCCGCAAAGCGGTCACCCAATCTGCGTTTGGTCTCCCCAATGTAGAGGAGACCGCATCGTGAGCAGCGAATACAGTATACTAGATTGCGAGAAGTACAAGTAAATCGCTGTTTCACCTGGAAGGGGTGTTTGGGGCCCTGGACAGTGGGAAGGGGGGAGGTATAGGGGCAGGTGTTACATCTCCTCCGCTTGCACGGGAAGGTGCCAGGCGAAGAGGAAGGGCTGTTTGGGGTGATAGAGGAGTGGACTAGGGTGTCTCGGAGGGAGCGGTCCCTGCGGAATGCTGAAAGGGGAGGGGAGGGGAAGATACGTTTGGTGGTGGGATCACTTTGGAGGTAGCGGAAATGCCGGAGGATGATCCGTTGAATGTGGAGGCTGGTGGGGTGAAAGGTGAGGACAAGGGGAACCCTATCGTGGTTCCGGGAGGGAGGGGCAGGGGTGAGGGCAGAAGTGCGGGAGATAGAACTGACACGGTCGAGGGCAGTGTCAACCACAGTAGAGGGGAATCCTCGGTTGCGGAAAAAGGAAGACATGTCTGAAGCACTGGTGTGGAAGGTGGCGTCGTCGGAGCAGATACGGCGGAGGCGGAGAAACTGAGAATGGAATAGAGTCCTTACAGGAAGCGGGGTGGGAGGAAGTGTAGTCCAGGTAGCTGTGGGAGTCAGTGGGCTTGTAGTAAATATTGGTCGATAACCTATCCCCAGAGATGGAGACGGAGAAGTCGAGGAAGGGAAGGGAAGAGTCCGAGATGGACCATGTGAAGGTGAGGGAAGGGTGGAAATTGGAGGCAAAGTGAATGAAATTGTCAAGTTCGGGGCGAGAGCAGGAAACGGCACCGATACAGTCATCAATGTATCGGAAAAAGAGGTGAGGGAGAGGACCCGAGTAGGACTGGAACAAAGATTGTTCCACATAGCCCACGAAAAGGCAGGCATAGCTAGGGTCCATGCGGGTACCCATGGCAACACCTTTGATTTGGAGGAAATGAGTGGAGTTAAAGGAGAAGTTGTTCAATGTGAGAACAAGTTCAGCCAGGTGGAGGAGGGTCGTGGTGGATGGGGACTGGTCGGGCCTCTGTTCAAGGAAGAAGCGGAGCGCCCTCAGGCCATCCGGGTGGGGGATGGAGGTGTAGAGGGATTGTACGTCCATGGTGAAAAGGAAGCGGTTGGGGCCAGGAAACTGGAAACTGTTAAAGTGGCGGAGGGCGTCCGAAGAGTCGCGGATGTAGGTGGGAAGAGACTGGACAAGGGGAGAAAAGATAGAGTCAAGATAGGAAGAGATAAGTTCCGTAGGGCAAGAACAGGCTGAAACGATGGGTCTACCAGGGCAGTCCTGTTTGTGGATCTTGGGAAGGAGGTAGAAGCGGGCTGTGCGGGGTTGGGGAACTATGAGGTTGGTGGCAGTAGGGGGAAGATCTCCAGAGGAGATGACGTCAGTGACAGTCTTGGAAACGGTGGTTTGATGTTCGGTAGTGGGGTCATGATCCAGGTGGAGGTAGGAGGAGGTGTCGGAGAGTTGGCGTTCAGCTTCCGCTAGGTAGAGGTCAGTGCGCCAAACAACAACGGCACCACCCTTGTCAGCGGGTTTAATGACAATGTCAGGGTTGGATCTAAGAGAATGGAGTGCTGCAAGTTCAGAGGGAGGTAGGTTGGAGTGAGTGAGGGGAGCAGAGAAATGGAGACGGCCGATGTCACGGCGGCAGTTAGCGATGAAAAGATCTAGAGAGGGTAAGAGGCCAGGGGGAGGGGTCCAGGTAGAACGGGAATTCTGCAAGCGGGAGAAAGGGTCAGTTGTGCGGGGGGAAGACTCCTGGCCAGAGAAGTAGGAGACGAAGGCGGCGGAAAAAGAGCTCAACATCGTGCCGAGCTCGAAATTCATTGAGGTGGGGGCGTAAGGGGATGAAGCTCAGGCCTTTGCTGAGGACTGATCGTTCAGGGTCAGAGAGTGGAAGGTCAGAGGGGATAGTGAAAACGCGGCAGGGGGCCCTGCCAGTACACTTTACACCTAATCCCAGCCTATTACCATCTCGTCTAGCTTCTAATCTCTTACTTCTTTTGTTTCTTTTATTCTTTTGTCCGATCGCAGCCCTGCCTTTGATCTAGTTTCTTTTCTTTCCAGTTTTGAAGAAGGGTCCAACCCGAAACATCAACTCAAATTTCTCTCCACGGATGTTGCCTGACCTGCTGAGTTTTTCCAGCATTTTCTGTTGGAATGAATTGCTATGTGTGTTAGGCATAACATTTTGTTAAATAAAATCTGTGTCCACAGCCTCTTGCTGTATCCCTTGCTTATAGTTCCCCATGAACTGTACAAGCTGAATAATCAATAAGTGGCCTAAAAAGCCTTTAGAAGTCCAGTGAGAACTCAAGACCACAGAAGGTGCCATTTCTTCAAACCCCTAATCCCTTTGAAGATGAAAGCAACAATACTATTGTGAGATATCATACAGGAACCTGGATTTTCCATTTTAGTCGAATCGCGGTGCATTGTTGGCATGGCAGAAGTTCTACCTGCCACAGAGGTGTGCCCCTGACACCAGCCAATTTTCTGGTCTCTGGGTAATTTCCAGTATTTTGGTGTCCAGTCTCTTAGAGACCTGCCGTAGCATATTGTTTTCAATGGCCTCAGTGCAGGTGGCATAAACTTCCAATGAAATTTAACATTTTTTCAAGTCTGAGTAATTGATCATCCCTGTGCCCAGCATAGCACTACTGGATTCTAGGGATGAACAGTTGACCCAGGCTGCAGCAGATGACATCAGTCACATAAGAACATAAGAAATAGGAGCAGGAGTAGGCCAATCGGCCCCTCGAGCCTGCTCCGCCATTCAATAAGATCATGGCTGATCTGATCCTAACCGCCAATCCACTATCCCAGAACCATCTCCTGAATCTAACAGAATTAGACACACGAAATAGGAGCAGGATCAGGCTACACGGCCCCTGGGCCCGCTCCGCTACCCACAGGGCCATGACCGATCCGAACCTAGACTCATGTCCAATTTCCTGCCCGCTCCCCGTAACCTTTAATTCCCTTTACTTCTAGGAAACTGTCTATTTCTGTTTTAAATTTATGTAATGATGTAGCTTCTACAGCTTTTTGGGGCAGCATATTCCATGGACCTACCACCCTCTGAGTGAAGTAGTTCCTCCTCATCTCAGTTTTGAAAGAGCAGCCCCTTATTCTAAGACTATGCTCCCTAGTTCTAGTTTCACCCATCATCGGGAACATCCTCCCTGCATCCACCCGATCCAACCCCTTCACAATCTTATATGTTTCAATAAGATCGCCTTTCATTCTTCTGAACTCCAATGAGTAGAGTCCCAATCTACTCAACCTCTCCTCATATGTCCATCCCCTCATCCCCGGGATTAGCCGAGTGAACCTTCTTTGTACTGACTCAAGAGCAAGTATGTCCTTTCTTAAGTATGGACACCAAAACTGTACGCAGTATTCCAGGTGCGGTCTCACCAATACCTTGTACAACTGAAGCAATACCTCCCTATTTTTATATTCTATCCCCCTAGCAATGAAAGCCAACATTCCATTGGCCTTCTTAATCACTTGCTGCACCTGCATACTAACCTTTTGAGTTTCGTGCACCAGGACCCCCAGATCCCTTTGTACTTCAGTACTTTCCAGTTTCTTGCCATTAAGATAATAACTTGCTCTACTATTTTTCCTGCCAAAGTGCATAACCTCACACTTTCCAGTATTGTATTCCATCTGCCAAATCTCTGCCCACTTACTTAGCCTGTCTATGTCCCCTTGCAGGTTTTTTATGTCCTCCTCACTCACTACTTTCCCTCCCATCTTAGTATCATCTGCAAACTTTGATATGTTACACTCGGTCCCCTCCTCCAAATCGTTAATATAGATTGTAAAGAGTTGGGGACCCAGCACTGACCCCTGCGGAACACCACTAGTTACTGATTGCCAGTCTGAGAATGAACCATTTATCCCAACTCTCTGCCTTCTGTTAGATAGCCAATCCTCTATCCATGCCAGAATATTACCCCCAATCCCGTGATTTTTTATCTTAAGCAATAATCTTTTGTGTGGTACCTTGTCAAATGCCTTTTGGAAGTCTAAATACACTACGTCCACTGGTTCCCCTTTATCCACCCTATACGTTACTTCCTCAAAGAACTCCAGCAAATTTGTCAAACATGACTTCCCCTTCATAAAACCATGCTGACTTTGTCCTATTAAATTATGATTATCCAAATGTCCTGTTACTGTCTCCTTAATAATGGACTCCAAAATTTTACCTACCACAGATGTTAGGCTAACCGGTCTATAGTTTCCAGCCTTCTGTCTACTGCCCTTTTTAAATAAGGGTGTTACATTTGCAGTTTTCCAGTCTGCCGGGACCTTTGCCGAGTCCAGGGAGTTTTGGAAAATTATTACCAATGCATCCACAATCCCTACCGCCACTTCCCTCAAGACCCTAGGATGTAAGCCATCCGGTCCAGGTGATTTATCCGCCTTGAGTCCCATTATTTTACCGAGTACCACTTCCTTAGTGATTTTGATCGTGTTTAGCTCCTCCCCCCCCTTTAGCCCCTTGTTTGTCCAGTGTTGGGATATTCTTAGTGTCTTCTACTGTAAAGACTGATGTAAAATATTCATTCAGTGTTTTTGCCATCTCCATATTTCCCACCATTAATTTCCCGGTCTCACCCTCTAAGGGACCAACATTTACTTTAGCCACCCTTTTTCTTTTTATATAACTATAAAAACTCTTACTATCTGTTTTTATATTTTTTGCTAATTTACTTTCATAATCTATCTTCCCTTTCTTAATCAATCTTTTTGTTATTTTTTGCTGTCTTTTAAAGTTTTCCCAATCCTCTATCCTCCCACTAGATTTGGCTACCTTATATGCCCTTGTTTTTAGTTGAATACTATCCTTAATTTCTTTACTTAGCCACAAATGGCTGTCTTTTCTTTTACACCCTTTTCTTCTCAGTGGAATATATTTTTTTTGGAAGTTGTAAAATAACTCCTTAAATGTACACCACTGATCATGTATCGTCTTACCCTTTAATCTGTTTTCCCAATCCACTCTACTCAATTCCACTCTCATACCTTCATAGTCTCCTTTATTCAAGCTTAGCACGCTTGTTTGAGATCCAACCTACTCACCCTCTAATTGAATATGGAATTCAACCATGTTATGGTCACTCATTCCAAGGGGATCCTTTACTAGGGCATTTTTAATTAATCCCGTCTCGTTACACAGGACCAGATCTAAGGTTGCTTGCCCCCTGGTCGGTTCAGTTACATACTGCTCAAGAAACCCATCCCTAATACACTCAATGAACTCATCCTCAAGGCAGCCCTGCCCAATTTGATTTGTCCAATTAATATGATAGTTAAAATCCCCCATAATTATAGATGTTCCCTTATTACAAGCCTCAACTATTTCCTGATTGATACTCCGTCCAACAGAGTTGCCACTGTTCGGCGGCCTATAGACTACGCCCACTTTTATACCCCGCTCTGCCGCTCAGGATTCCCACCGACGCTGTGAGGCCTTACCTGGTCTCTGGGGACTTTTATACCCCGCCCTGCCGCTCAGGATTCCCACCGACGCTGTGAGGCCTTACCTGGTCTCTGGGGACTTTTATACCCCGCTCTGCCGCTCAGGATTCCCGCCGATGCTGTGAGGCCTTACCTGGTCTCTGGGACTTTTATAGTGTTTTTTTCCCCTTATTATTCCTTACCTCCACCCAAACTGTTTCATTATCCAGATCTTTTGACCCAATATCATTTCTCTGTATTACAGTGATTCCTTCCTTTATTTACATAGCCACCCCACCTCCCCTTCCTTCCTGCCTGTCCTTCCTGATCGTTAAATAACCTGGTATGTTTAATTCCCAGGCATTGTCACCCTGCAGCCATGTTTCTGTAATGGCCACAAGATCATACCCATATGTAGTTATTTGTGCCATTAACTCGTCTATTTTGTTACGAATGCTACGTGCATTCAGATAGAGAACTTTCAAAGATGTTTTGTGACACTTAGTTCCTGCTTTTGCCCTTTTTATTACTTTACCTTTTACTCCATACCTTCTGCCCCTTCCTGACACGCTCTGGTTTTTAATTTCCCCACTGCTACCTAAGTCTATGACCTTCTCTGTTGTCATTTTTATTATTTGCTCTCTAGGAACCTCCCCCCCACTAGTTAGTTTAAAGCCCTCTCTACAGCCCTAGTTATATGATCCGCCAGGACTCTAGTCCCAGCACTGGCCAAGTGAAGCCCGTCCCGACGGAACAGCTCCCTCCTGCCCCAGTACTGGTGCCAGTGTCCCAGGAAGCAAAACCCATTTCTCCCACACCAGTCTTTGAGCCACGCATTTAACTCTCTAATTTTATTTGTCCTAGCCAAATTCGCTCGTGGCTCAGGTAATAATCCAGAGATTATTACCCTTGTGGTTCTGCTTTTTAATTTGGCCCCTAGCTGCTCAAACTCCCTCAGCAGAACCTCCTTCCTTGTCCTAACTATGTCGTTGGTACCAACATGGACCACGACAACTGGATCCTCCCCCTCCCACTCCAAGTTTCTCTCCAGCCCAGAGGAGATGTCCTTAATCCTGGCACCAGGTAGGCAACACAGCCTTCGGGCCTCTCGCTCTCGGCTGCAAAGAACTCTATCTATCCCCCTAACGATACTATCCCCTACCACTACAACATTTCTTTTAACTCCCCCCACTTGAATGGCCCCCTGCTCCACGGTTCTGTGGCCAGGTTGCTCATCCTCCCTGCAGTCCCTGCTCCTGTCCCCACAGGGAGTAAGAGCCTCGAACCTGTTGGACAAGTGCAGGGGCTGCGGCTCCTCCAACACTACCTCCTGGATCCCCGTACCTGCCTCACTTCTAGTCACACCATCCTGACCCTGGCCACGGACTACATCTGCATTAATTAATCTAATTGGTGTGACTACCTCGTGATACACAGAGTCCAGGTAACTCTCCCCCTCCCTGATGTGTCTCAGTATTTGAAGCTCGGACTCCAGCTCTTCAACACGGAGCCGGAATTCCTCGAGCAGCCAACACTTACTGCAAATGTGATCACCGTGAGCATCAATGGTGTTCACCAGCTCCCACATATTGCAGCAGCAACACATCGCCTGATCTCCCATTCTATGTAATTAATTAAATTTATTAATATTATTCTTAAATATCCTCTGCCCCGATTCTAGATGGTGAATATCACACCTTAGAAACTATAAACCAAAGAGATTTAAGCTTAAAAGGGAGAAATACTTACCAACCAATCACTTACCCGCTTTCTGGTGACGTCACACTTGGATTACTTTTTACCTCTCTCCTTCCAGACTGGAGATTGGAGATTGGTAAACCTTACCTGGTCTCTGGGGACTTTTATAGCCCCGCTCTGCCGCTCAGGATTCCCGCCGACGCTGTGAGGCCTTACCTGGTCTCTGGGGACTTTTATAGCCCCGCTCTGCCGCTCAGGATTCCCGCCGACGCTGTGAGGCCTTACCTGGTCTCTGGGGACTTTTATAGCCCTGCTCTGCCGCCCAGGATTCCCGCCGACGCTGTGAGGCCTTACCTGGTCTCTGGGGACTTTTATAGCCCCGCTCTGCCGCTCGAGATTCCCGCCGACGCTGTGAGGCCTTACCTGGTCTCTGGGGACTTTTATACCCCGCTCTGCCGCTCAGGATTCCCACCGACGCTGTGAGGCCTTACCTGGTCTCTGGGGACTTTTATACCCCGCCCTGCCGCTCAGGATTCCCACCGACGCTGTGAGGCCTTACCTGGTCTCTGGGGACTTTTATACCCCGCTCTGCCGCTCAGGATTCCCGCCGACGCTGTGAGGCCTTACCTGGTCCCTGGGACTTTTATAGCCCCGCTCTGCCGCTCAGGATTCCCGCCGACGCTGTGAGGCCTTACCTGGTCTCTGGGGACTTTTATACCCCGCTCTGCCGCTCAGGTTTCCCGCCGACGCTGTGAGGCCTTACCTGGTCTCTGGGGACTTTTATACCCCGCTCTGCCGCTCAGGTTTCCCGCCGACGCTGTGAGGCCTTACCTGGTCTCTGGGGACTTTTATACCCCGCTCTGCCGCTCAGGATTCCCGCCGACGCAGAAAATGCTGGAAAAACTCAGCAGGCCAGGCAACATCCGTGGAGAGAAAATAGAGTCAACGTTTCAGGTTGAAACCCTTTGTGTTTTCAGACGATGGCATAGGTCAGTCTTCAGACCATGCCTGCATAAAGCAGGTCGCTGATGCCATCTTTGCCATGGCCAATAATTTTATTACATTCCCCATGGATACCAGTAGTCAGCAGGAAACAGCCGTAGAGTTTGCTGTCATAGCAGGCTTCCCACAAGTTCAGGCTGTGCTTGACTGCACCATTGTACCCACGAGGGTGCCCCACAATCAGCCAGCAGCCTTCATGAATAGGAAAGGCTACCACTCCATTTGGGTTCAACTGATGAGCAAACACCACCAGCAAATCATGCAAGTCTGCCTCGTTCCTTACACCAATGTCACAATTCCAGCCTTTGGCCACTAGGTGGCTCTGCATAAAAAATGTATGTCTTACAATTGCACCATTGGGCCACTTGAGCTGGATCTGTATCAAAATTCTGAACTCGTTCTGCCCCCTTGGTCTACACTTTGTTTTCTGTTTCCAGGTCAGTATTATGGTCACTTGCACTGAAGTTAAAATTCTACCTGTGAAACCCCTAGCTGCTGTGGTGCATTACAGAGTCAGATTTGAAGTTATACAGCCACTTCAACTGCTCCACAGCAAAGCAAAAGTGGTAGTGTGACTGCAGCCTAAAAGGAAGTGTTGCATTTTTATGGATTGAAAAATAATTTTATGGGTTATTTGAAGAAGTCTGGAATTACTGGTGTGAAAAAAATAAACAACGAAATCCTTAACCTGGTTTATCAAAAATGAGTAAATTTCATCAGATTTATAAGTGATTGAATAGGATGCTACAGTTGACTTTTTATGAAACAATTAATCAACTGTAGTTTCCAAATAAATTGTCTTCGCTCTCCAACCCTTCCCCACAGTTTTATTTTAATCACAAGACTTCTCCCTCCTTGTCCTATTCAACTGGAAGACAGGGTAGCTGCTACTACTTGTGTTTCGTGATCAGCTGACACGATTATTTCCCTTATGCTGTGAAACTATTATATTATTGTGACGTGCTGTGCTTGACATATTGAAGAAATGTATTCAGTGCTGGCAGAAAGGCTTTGGCTTTACCAACTATAACCATCTAGTTTGGAAGCTAGCACTTGAACTGCTCAATCGATGGGCTAGCTTTAGTTTTAACTATAATTATTAATGCAGAGCTACTCAGTGCAGTAACAGCTCCAACAAATGCTTTGAAATACTAAACAAATAGATACATAAAAATATAACTTGGTTTCCAGTTTTAGGTTTAAACCAATAAATCCCTATGAACTAATAATTAGGAAGTTGATGGCCTAGAAATTGGATTGCCCCCCAAAAACGGGCACAGGGATCGCGATGCGTGTTCACCCTGTGCCCACTGAAAGGAATGTGGGCAGCACATGGCCTTTGTGCTGCCTGCTAACTATAATGATTGTGGTGTTAGCTGCTGAGTGGCTGAATGCTCAGCAGGGGGCCCAAGTTTGTGTGAGAGTAGCACCAATGAAAGTTAGCCTGCACTTCTTAATGGCAGTTTGCACCTCTTAAAGGGGAGGTGCATTCTACCTGCAATAGTGCTTTGAACTGGCTGCGGAAAAACAACTGATGTCACAACAGGGGAGAGAGTGTGTACTAAGGTTCTCGGATGCAGCACTGGAGGCAGGAAGTGGATAGGAGGAGAGAGGTCCTATTTCTACAGGGATCAAGGGGGCCCTCCAGGCAAAATCAAAAATGTTAATGGGAGCA
Source organism: Somniosus microcephalus (assembly GCF_052327205.1). NCBI lineage: Eukaryota > Metazoa > Chordata > Chondrichthyes > Squaliformes > Somniosidae > Somniosus > Somniosus microcephalus. Next base: position 176,980,474 of record NC_140994.1, on the reverse strand, counting down.
GATAGCCATAGCTGTCAATGTCAGTAGTGTCACCCTGAGGACCTGGCTGTAGTGCAAGAAGAAGTTTAATGACCTCACATGAGTAGTTACGGTCAGTGAATTTATCTTCAAATGCTATGTCCAGTAACGTAACCAGTGTGCTACCATTTCCACCACTAATTGCGCCACTAGCCTTAGACACTCCTCAATTCACCTAACCCCTATCACTCACCTACAAACAAGCTCTATCAATCAGCCCTCATACCTAACATTCATATGCTTCACCTCACCCTCACACACTTAGCACTGCTGCAAGCCTCACACTCACAGCTTGAATACACTGGCAGCTATTCAACCATGGGAGCCACATCAGCCAAACAGATTGCACGACACTCACTGACGCACTCCCCTCTATCTTCGAGGACAAGGTGGCGCACAACCAGAGGCAGCAAAAGCAAACCCGAGTGGGACAGATGCGCCTACCAAACCCCCACGGAGGAGACGGTACTGGTCATTATTGGGATGGCCATTGCTGAGCCCATGGCCAGCGGTGGGGCTGAAGCAATCCAAGGTGATGGTATTCTCATATCTAATCCTCACATCCCACTTACCCCCCATCCCACTATCTCTTCTGACTTACAAGCTGCAGATGGTGTAAGCATGCACCTCTTGCTTTCCTCCCTCCCCTCACCACAACCTTACGCTTGTGCTTTTCTCCTTTCAGATAGCCAAGAACTGCAACCTGACCACACACTGGTGGAGGAGCAGGAAGACAGTGACCATGAAGACACGGTGCCATTTGATTTCACACTCCCTGCCACCAGCTCAGATACTGACACTCTGCGTACTTTAGAGGATAGCTTAGATACGGATCTGCACGTTGTGAGACACCGGACACAAGTGGCCTGCAGCCAGGGCAGGGAGAAAGGGTAGTGCAGGTGCCAGCTCCTCAGAGGGCGAGGTCGCACACAAGTTCTGCTGCACAGGACTCAGATGAGGACTTCGATGGGGTAGCCTACAGAAGAGGGCTGATGGGTATGCACAATGAAATGCTAGGTGCATTGGCAGGCCTGCCAGAAAGCCTGCGTGCAATGTCACGGAGCATGGAGGAGTCCAGCACAAACCTTGTACAGGGCTTTGCGCAGAGCTTGGAGCCCATGATTTCCAGCATGGAATTGATGGCCAACTCCATTGCCGCACTTGTGGACCCAACCATGATGCAGGGTCTGATTGCCAATGTCTCAGCGTTCATTGGAGCACAGCCGGAAGCGAGCCAACGTCTGAGTGCTACAGTGGAAACTCAGACTTCTGTCACGCAAGCGCAGACTGCTCTTATGCAGGCTCAGCTTGCTGCCACGCAAGCTCAGATTGCTGCTATCATAGCTGCATTTACCAGCGTTGAAAGGGGTTTGCAGAGTTTCTCAGCATTCCAGCAATCTGTCCTCCAACAGATTATTAGGATTGCTGAGAAGCTACCCCGGGGAAGTGGCAGTGGCTCCGTGGAGCACAAACCTGCTTTCCTCTCTCAGGATGACAGCATTTGTGCTCCCACCATTGCCAGTGCCCTTGCTGTTACCTGTCAGCCAGCCAGCCCAGACTGCTGATGCCCATGCTGAGGTGGTGCAGTCTACAGGCAGGCCTTCTAGGCCCACAACTGCTCGGGATTGTCCTCCAAGGCCATCTGCTGTCTCCCCCACTGAATGTCAGCAGCCTTCCACCAGCCATGCTGCAGCCACTGAGGTAGCACTTTGTAGGAGTGCAAGGACAGGCAAAGGCACACGTTAGACTTGCACTAAGGGAATGCACAAGGATGATTTAAAAAAAAACTTTTATGTAATACTGCATGGATTGATGTATAAAGTTGGATTGGAATGTTTGTTTTGTGGTGGCTTTCATTTCAGCATTGTGGCCAAGATGGTCCATATCAGGGGGATGGTCAGGTGTGTGACAACTGGTAATTGTGGAATTGGGGTTGCATTCATTGGAACCGCGGTGGATGAGTCGATCGCGAACAGCCCAGGCAGAAAGGGGCTGTCTGGGTTGCCTTCTCCCTTCCACTTCCTCCTCTTCCGCTTCGTTCTCCTCCTATTCCTCCTCCTCCTCAGCTGGTCGCCGTATGTCTGGTGGCAAGGGCTGTGCCCTCACCATGGCGAGGTTGTAGAGCATGTAGCAGATCACGACGAATCTTGAGACGCACTCTGCTGAGTACTGCAGGGCTCCTCCAGAGTGGTCCAGGCAGCAGAACTGTTGCTTCAGCACCCCAATGGTTTGCTCTATGATGTTTCATGTGGCAGCATGGCTCTCATTGTATGCATGCTGGCCACATGTGGTTGGGTTGTTGAGCAGGGTCATGAGCCAGGTGGTCAAGGGATAGCCCAGCAGACAGCCTCTGGTTTGATGTGGTGGCTCAAAGACTGAGGGAACAGCGGACTGGTGCAGAATAAAAGCATCATGATTGCTGCCAGGACACTGGGCATTCACCATCATGATATGCTGAGCATGGTCGCACACCAACTGCACATTCAACGAGTGGAAACCTTTGCGGTTGCGGTACATCTCAGCATTTAGATGTGATGCCCACAAAGCCATGTACGTGTAGTTGATGGCGCCCTGCACCATGTGGAAGCCCGCTATCCTGGCAAAGCCATGTGCATGCTCCGCCTGCTTCTCTCTGTTCAGAGAGATAATAAAAAAACTCCCCTCTCCTGGCATAAAGAGCTTCTGTCACCTCTCTTATGCAGCAGTGGACATCGAACTGGGAGATGTTACAGATGTTGTCTGCTCCAGCCTGGAAGGATCCCAATGTAAAGAAATTCAGGGCCACGGTCACCTTGCCCTGGTGTAAGGTTGCAGGTCTGGTTGCAAGAGGTGGCAGAGTTCTGTGAGGGTCTCCTTTTGTAACGTGCAGGCGCTTCACACACTGCTCCTGACTCAGATGAGGTAAGAGAATTACTCTCAGAAGACCCTAGGTGGGTAAGGCCCTCTGTTGAGAGCCCTTCTCCCCCTCTTCCTCTCTATGCAAGCAGCTTGTCCTCTTTTCTGCCTCTGCGTCATCTCCCTGTCATGCTGCAAGCCAAGGGGGATGAGAACTAGAGCACCCATGACTGGGAGCAAGTGGTCTGACCAGAACCCTTGAAGTCAGAAGCAAGGCCTTCTCCACGCAGCACCACTCCCTGTCACCTCACAAACTTTAAACAACTTTGGAAAGCTCCAAACAGTTCCACAAACTTACACAGAGCCAATAGAAATCAACAAGCAACTAACCTTAGAGTAGTTGCTGATCCCTTTAAATAACGCTGGCAAGGTTCAGACAGGACGTTAGCTCCAACGTCGATGACGAAAATGGCAGCGCTGCCGTCAAATCAGCATTGCACGCTGATTGATGTCACATTCTCCACACCCTGCATACTTCCAGCGCACGCTCCTAGTGGCTGCCCTACCCCCCTCGCCAAGATGGCGTCCGGCGCAGCACGCACCACAATTTTTGGCATAAAACGGCACCTGTAGCTCCCAAAAATGGTGCCAAATTTTTCGCCCAATATTTATTCTGATAACACCAATAAGACAATGAAAATAAGAAAAGATTAAAATAATCTTAGCAACGTATTTGCCTGTGGTACCTATGTTTTGCACATTAAATTTATGAGAACGGGGATCATTTTGACTTTGGGCGATAGTATAAATTGTGCGATATCAGCTCAGTCTCAGCTTAAACAACTCTCATGATTTCTGTATTAACTTCAATGGAATTAAAAATCAGGAGAGGTGTTTAACGATGGCCAAACCAATATTGTACATTATCGCCCAAAGTCAAAATTACCCCAATAACTCTCCAAAGTAAAATTATTTTTATTTAGCTCAACAGCAATATAAAGCAAGCATCATTCTATAAAATCAAACCAAACTGCCCAATCACGGATGAAACAACAATGCTTTACTTTGTGTTGCTGCACCCAACTTTATCTTTTAACAAGAGAAAATGGAAATCAATAATAAAACATGGATTTACTGCAACCAAAAAATGATCAAGAAAACACAAGTAAACTATATGTCAGTCAGGTTTTCATTTGTTAATACAGTGAATTTCTGTAAAAATTGTAACTGATTTTAACAATTTTCTCAACACTGACGAGAGGAGGATAAAAGGAGCGCGGAGAGGAAGCCTGGGGCTGGAGCTGAGCGGCTGACCTGCGAGAGGCACAGAGCCAGTGAGAGGAACTCAACACAGGAGTGACGTCAGAATTCAGAAATGACGTCGGCACAAGGGAGCTGATTGGTGAGTAGCTGGTGGGTATTTTCTGTTAAGTTTTTTGTTAAGTTTTAAGTGTATTTCTGCTAAGTAGTTCATAGCCTATTACTAGAGGGAGAGAGCTGATTGGTGAGTAGCTGGTGAGTGTTCTTTATTAAGTTTTTAAGTTTATTTCTGTCAAGGTAGTTCATAGTATATTATATAGAGGTATGACAGGGCAGCTCAGCCCCGTGGAATGCACATCCTGTGCCATGTGGGAAGTCCTGGACGCTTCTTGTGGCCTGGACGACCACGTGTGCAGGAAGTGTCGCCAGCTACAGCAGCTCGAGCTCTGGGTTTCGGAGCTTGAGCGGCGGCTGGAGTCACTGCAGTGCATCCGCGAAGCTGAGAGTTACGTGGATAGCAAGTTTCTGGAGGTGGTCACCCCACAGCTTAAGAGTGTGCAGGCAGAGAGGGAATGGGTTACCGCCAAATAGAAGAGGAGGACCAGACAGGTAGTGCAGGAGTCCCCTGAGTGCACCTCGCTCGCTAACCAGTATTCAGTTCTGGATACTGATGAGGGCGAATGGTTCCTCTGGGGAGTGCAGCCAGAGCCAAGTCCACGGCATCATGGGTGGCTCAGTTGCATAGGTGGGGAAGAAGAAGAGTGGAAGAGCAATAGTGGTAGGGGATTCAATAGTTAGGGGAATAGACAGGCGTTTCTGCGGCCGTAGACGTGACTCCAGGATAGTATGTTGCTTCCCTGATGCCAGGGCCAAGGATGTCACTGAACGGCTGCAGGACATTCTGAGGGGGGAGGCTGAACAGCCAGAGGTCGTGGTCCACATCGGTACCAACGATATAAGTGGAAAGAAGGATGAGGTCTTGTAGGCAGATTTTAGGGAGCTAGGAAAGAGATTAAAAAGCAGGACCTCAAAGGTAGTAATCTCCGGATTACTCCCGGTGCCACGTGCTAGTGAGTACAGAAACAGGAGGATAGAGCAGATGAATGCATGGCTGGAGAGATGGTGCAGGAGGGAGGGCATTAGATTCCTGAGGCATTGAGACCGTTTCTGGGGGAGGTGGGACCTGTACAAGCCGGACGGGTTGCACCTCAACAGGACCGGAACCAATATCCTTGCGGTGGGGTTTGCTAGTGCTGTTGGCGAGGGTTTAACTAGCTTGATAGAGGGATGGGAACCTGAGAGTAGATTCAGAAGGGAGAGAAGCAAAGCTGGAAATGGAAGGCAGAAAATTAGTAAGCGAGTTTGGTAGGCAGAGGAAACAAAGGCTAGAAAATAGACAAGGGAGTTTGGCAGTGCTAAATGGTATATACTTCAACGCAAGGAGTCTAGGGAATAAAGCAGATGAGCTGAGGGCACTGATAGACATGTGGGAGTATGACATTATAGCTACTGTATTACTGAGACATGGCTGAAAGAAGGGCAGGAATGGCAGTTCAACATTCCTGGTTACATGGTTTTCAGACGAGATAGGAGGATAAAAAAGGATGGGGGGTCGCAATATTGATTAAATAATCAATTAAAGCTGTGAGGAGGGAGGATATCTTAGAAGGATTATCAAATAAGGCCATATGGGTTGAACTGAAAAACAAAAAAAGGGTAATCACAAGGGAAAAGGGAGTGTACTATAGACCTCCGAACAGTCAGAGGGAGATAGAAGAGGAAACATGTAGGCAAATTTCTGAGACGTGTGAAAATAAGGCAGTAATAGTAGAGGATTTCAACTTCCCTAATATTAACTGGGATAAAATTAGTGTGAAAGGCATAGAGGGAGCAGAATTCTTCAAATGCATTCAAGAGAACCTTTTTAGCCAGTACGTAGCAAGCCCAACAAGAGAGGGCGTGGTTCTGGACCTAGTTTTAGGGAATGAAGCTGGGCAGGTGGAAAGGGTATCAGTGGGAGAGCATATTGGTGGTAGTGATCATAATTCAGTTAGATTTAGGGTAGTTATGGAAAAGGACAAGGATGGACCAGGAATAAAAGTTCTTAATTGGGGAAAAGCTAATTTTACTAAGCTGAGAGCTGATTTAGCCAAAGTGGACTGGAGACAGAAACCTGAAGGTAAATCAGTATCAGAGCAGTGGGAGGCATTCAAAGAGGAGATAGTGAGGGTTCAGAGCAGTATGTTCCCTTAAAGAAAAAGGGTGGGACTAACAAATCTAGAGCTCCCTTGATGTCAAGGGGCATACAGGGTAGGATAAAGAAAAAAGGGAAGCTTATGACAGATACCGAGGACTCAATACTGCAGAAAGCCGAGAGGAGTATAGAAAGTGCAGGGGTGAAATCAAAAAGGAAATTAAGAAAACAAAGAGAGGGCATGAAAAAATATTGGCAAGTAAAATCAAAGAAAACCCAAAGATGTTTTATAAATACATTAAGAGCAAGAGGATAACTAAAGTAGGGCCTATTAGGGACCAGAAAGGTAACCTGTGTGTGGAAGTGGAAGACATGGGTATGGTTCTTAATGAATACTTTGGGGTCAATTTTAACTCAGGTGCGGGGAATTGTCGGGTTCCCCGAATTTGGTGTTTCCCACACGAATCTAAATGGGTCTGTGAGATTGATGCAATTTTAACTCAATTGGCCAATTGATTTCCAACGTGTGGGAACCCTTGGCAATTGAGTATTTCCAGTCAGAAAGTCGCATAATATGACGTCATTATTGCTGCTGCATTTAGGGTCTGCAACAAGCCTTACTTCTTCTGCAGGCTGCCAACCTTTTGGCATTTGCTGATACACTGAGCTGGAAGCAGAATGGCAAGAGAAAGACCGAGGTCTGCACCCCGTTTTGACGATGTTGCCCTGCAGGCTTTAGTGGAGGGAGCAAGATCTCACAAGGAGGTGCTCTTCCCTTCATCAGGGAGGAAAATGCCTCCCCAGCAGACAAAGGCTGCGTGGCTGCAAATGGCAGAGGAGGTCAACTCCTTATCGGCTACCCGCAGAACCTGGATACAGTGCAGGAAGAGATTTCATGACCTTCAGCACACTGGAAAAGTGAGTATGAAGTACCCATCACTCTCAATCTGATCTCCATTGCCTCTCCTCACCAGCACTCAGCTTTAGCAATCTCTTCCTGCACATCCCACTTGGCACTGACATCCATGCACCCTTACCCATTCCCTCTCTATGCTCACATTCACCTAACTATTTGATTATGCAGCCCTCACACTCCCTATCACTCTGATGCTATGAAAACAACTGACAACACACAGGGAGGGCCCTTGGCCTTGCCACCTCACTCCATCTTTGTCTCCTTCTAAGCACCTATGCTATGGATTCTCTACACTCACTCCTTCATTCTCACTCAAACTCCACTTGTCTTCCTCATTGCAGGAAAAGAGAGCTCACAATAAAAGAGAACGAGTGAGGACAGGAGGAGGGCCACCCTCAGTAGCCCACCTCACCCCCTGGGAGGAGGCGGGCCTGGAGATTGTAGGACTGGAGGATGAGGCGCAAGTGGGGGACGGACATACGGGTGCATCACAGCAAGCTGGTGACAGAATAGTTTTCCATCCCTCTCATTGACATTGCATGAGTCGCTGATAATGATTCTGAAGCTATAACAGATGGACCTATGATCATCTGCAATATGCAATGTGCATGTAACCTTGACCTCACATCTCTAACTCTTTCCTTCACTCCCCCACAGGACCATCGAGAGCCACTGTCCCCATTGTCCAGGAGGAAGAGCCTGAGCTTCCAGACTCCTCAGAGGAATCTGCAACCTCTGAGGGCGCAGCATCAGCAGAATTCAGCGCACCCAGCACCAGCGCAGACACTCACACCTCGGTGGGACCTTCGGGACATAGAGTAGTGTTGTCACCTGGTGTATCACAGCTCACAAGTGAGCATCAGCAGATTGTGGAGACAGGGACAGCAGTGGAGAGTGCTAGTCAGAGGGTGCAGGACACTGCCAGCTTGGCTCAGCTGCATGTCGACCCTCTGCCTCTGGGTCCATCCATAAGATCAGCGGGGCTGGAACTCCAGGAACAGATGCAGGAGTCTCTGGCAGGTTTTGTCTCCAGGGTCGATGTGAGTGCGGAGCGAATGGAGGAGTCCATAGTGAACATGAGCAGAGCCTTTGTGGAGTCATTGGCGCATGAACGCATCACCATGGAAAGGATGGCAACCTCCATGGAGGAGATAAGTCACCAGGGTATGGAAAACATGGTGAGTGTTCATAATAGAATGACATCTCTTGAGGAGCGATGGGCATCTATTGAACAGAGAAACCAGACCTTCATGGAAGTCCTTCTGAGTAGGACTGCCAGTGCAGATACGGGTCCCCATGGCCCCCTGATGTGCAGCAAGGTGCTCTCAAGCCACTTCCAAGCGCTGGCCCCTTTTGGCCTGTGCAGCTTCAGGTGGGTGAGCAGCAGCCTGGCGCTCATGTTGCTGCTGCTGTTGTTCCTGGTTCTGCTGGTGCCGCGGCTGGTGTTCGAGCTCATCTAATGCCCAGAAGGGAAGGAAATAAATGGCTCCCATGCTTCTGGTATATGCCTCCGTTGAGGAAGCGCTGAGTGAAGGTGGCGAGCGGGGTTTCCCAGGAGGTCATACTGGAGATGTGTGTGAGGCTCCAACCTTCCACAGGTGTGGTTAAGCCTGGTAAAAGTTGCCCCAGGCCTGAAACAACAAAGTCCTGCCACCTGCAAATGACTGATCAAATCTCCTCTTTAATGGTTGACCTGCAGCTGATAGTCAGCAAGCCAATAGTGCTCACGCCAGGTTTCACAGGCGTGATCCCCACCAGGCGTGTTTTACGTGGGAAAAGGGTTAAACAGGCAAGGGCCTGTTAAAATGGGATTATAAAGGCCAATTAGTGCTGTTTAAGGGCCCTAAAGACCAGTCCTGCCTGTTGCAGGCGGGACTGATTCGGGACCATCAGACACGCCTGGGTTAAAATGGCTAGGTGTTGGGAACCAGGCGGGGGTGGGGGGGGTCCCGACCCCCAGGTTTTGCGATTTTAACCCCCCACACGCCTCAAAGCCTGCCTGACGGCTGAGTTAAAATTAAATTTGTGTCTGTTTTTACAAAAGAGAGAGATGATGCAGACATTACAATCAGGGAGGAGGAGTGTGAAATATTAGATGAAATAAACATAGTGAAAGAGGAAGTATTAAGCGGCTTAGCATCTTTGAAAGTGGATAAATACCTAGGCCCGGATGAAATGTATCCCAGACTGTTAAGAGAAGTAAGAGAGGAAATAGCAGAGGCTCTGACCATCATTTTCCAATCCTCTCTGGCTACAGGTGTGGTGCCGGAGGACTGGAGGATTGCTAACATGGTACCGTTGTTTAAAAAGGGAGAAAAGGATAGACCGAGTAATTACAGGCCAGTCAGCCTAACCTCAGTGGTGGGAAAATTATTGGAAAAAATTCTGAGGGAGAGGATAAATCTTCATTTAGAAAGACACGGATTAATCAGGGACAGCATGGATTTGTTAAGGGAAGGTCGTGTCTGACTAACTTGATTGAATTTTTTGAGGAGGTAACAAGGAGGGTCAATGAGGGTGATGCGTTTGATGTAGGCTATATGGATCCTAGCAAGGCTTTTGATAAGGTCCCGCATGGTAGACTATTCATGAAAGTAAAAGCCTATGGGATCCAAGGCAAAGTGGCAAATTGGATCCAAAATTGGCTCAGATGCAGGAAACAAAGGGTAATGGTCGAAGGGTGTTTTTGTGACTGGAAGGCTGTTTCCAGTGGGGTTCCATAGGGCTGAGTACTGGGTCCTTTGCTTTTTGTGGTATATGTCAATGATTTGGACTTGAATGTAGGAAGTATGATTAAGAAGTTTGCAGATGATACAAAAATTGGACGTGTGGTTGATAATGAAGAAGAAAGCTGCAGACTGCAGGAAGATATCAATGGACTGGTCAGGTGGGCAGAACAGTGGCAAATGGAATTCAATCTGTAGAAGTGTGAGGTAATGCATTTGGGGAGGGCTAACAAGGCATGGGAATACACTATAAATAGTAGGACACTGAGAAGTGCAGAAGATCAGAGGAACCTTGGAGTGCATGTCCACAGATCCCTGAAGGTATCAGGCCAGGTAGATAAGGTGGTTAAGAAGGCATACGGGATACTTGCCTTTATTAGGTGAGGCATAGAATATAAGAGCGGGGAGGTTATGTGAAGAGAAAAAGATTGGTGAAGTCAAGCGTAGGTCCCTTGCAGTCAGAATCAGGGGAATTTATAATGGGGAACAAAGAAATGGAGGACCAATTAAATACACACTTTGGTTCTGTCTTCACAAAGGAGGACACAAATAACCTCCCAGAGATGTCGGGGAACATAGGGTCTAATGAGAGGGGGGAATTGAATGAAATCAGTATTTGTAGGGAAATGGTGTTAGGGAAATTGACGGGATTGAATCCCCAGGGCCTGATGATCTATATCCTAGGGTACTTAAGGAAGTGGCCCTAGAAATAGTAGATGCATTGCTGGTCATCTTCCAAAATTCTATAGACTCTGGAACAGTACCCATGGATTGGAGGGTAGCTAATGTAACCCCACTATTTAAAAAAGGTGGTAGAGAGAAAATGGGGAATTATAGACTGGTAAGCCTGACATCGGTAGTGGGGAAAATGCTAGAGTCCATTATAAAAGATGTAATAACAGAGCACTTGGAAAACAGTGACAGGATCGGACAAAGTCAGCATGGATTTACAAAAGGTAAATCATGCTTGACTAATCTACTGGAATTTTTTGAGGATGTAACTGGTAGAATAGATAAGGGAGAACCAGTGGATGTGGTGTATTTGGACTTTAGAAGGCTTTCGATAAGGTCCCGCATAAGAGATTAGCGTGCAAAGTTAAAGCACATGGGATTGGGGGTAAGGTACTGTCTTGGATAGAGAACTGGTTGGCAGACTGGAAGCAGAGTTGGAATAAACGAGTCTTTTTCCGAGTGGCAGGCAGTGACTAGTGGGGTACCGCAGGGATCGGTGCTAGGACCCCAGATATTCACAATATGTAGAAATGATCTAGACAGGGGAACTAGATGTAATATCTCCATGTTTGCAGACAACACAAAGCTGGGTGGGCGTGTGTGCTGTGACGAGGATGCAGTGAAACTCCAGTATGATTTGGACAGGTTGGGTGATTCGGCAGATGCATGGTTATCCACTTTGGTGGCAATAACAGGAAGGCAGATTATTATCTGAACGGCAATAGATTGGGAGAACGGGAAGTGCAATGAAACCTGGGTGTCCTTGTGCACCAGTCGCTGAAAGTAAGCATGCAGGTGCAGCAGGCGGTTAAGAAGGCAAATGGTATGTTGGCCTTCATAGCGAGAGGATTCGAGTACAGGAGCAAAGATGTCTTGCTGCAGTTGTACAGGGCCTTGGTGAGACCACATCTTGAATATTGTAAACAGTTTTGGTCACCTTATCTGAGGAAGGATGTTCTTGCCATGGAGGGAGTGCAGCAAAGATTCACCAGACTGATACCTGGGATAGCAGGAATGACGTATGAGGAGAGATTGAGTCGATTAGGCTTATATTCGCTAGAGTTTATAAGAATGAGAGGGGATCTCATTGAAACTTATAAAATTCTAACAGGACTAGACAGACTAGATGCAGGAAGGATGTTCCTGATGGTCAGGGAGTCCAGAACCAGGGGTCACAGTCTAAGGATAAGGGGTAAGCCATTTAGGACTGAGATGAGGAGGAATTTCTTCACCCAGAGAGTGGTGAACCTGTGGAATTCTCTACCACACAAGGCAGTTGAGGCCAATTCATTAAATATATTCAAGAAGGAGTTAGTTATATTTCTTAAGGCTAAAGGGATCAAGGGATATGGGGAGAAAGCAGGAACAGGTACTGAATTTGGATGATCAGCCATGATCTCGTTAAATGGCGGAACAGGCTTGAGGGGCCGAATGGCCTATTCCTGCTCCTATCTTCTATGTTTCTATGCTTGAACTGTATAAAACACTTGTTAGGCTGCAGGTAGAATACTGCGTGCAGTTCTGGTCACCACATTACAGGAATGATGTGATTGCACTAGAGGGGGTGGAGAGGAGATTTACGAGAATGTTGCCTGGGCTGGGGAATTTTAGCTATGAGGAAAGATTGGATAGACTGGGGTTGTTTTCTTTGGAACAGAGGAGGCTGAGGGGAGACCTAATTGAGGTGTATAAAATTATGAGGGGCCTAGATAGAGTGGATAGGAAGGACCTCTTTCCCTTTGCAGAAGGGTCAATAGCCAGGAGGCATAGATTTAAAGTAATTGGTCAGAAGTTTAGAGGGTGTTTGAGGAGAAATATTTTCACCCAGAGGGTGGTGGGCATCTGGAACTCACTGCGTGAAATGGTGGTAGAGGCAGAAACCCTCATCACATTTAAAAAGTACTTGGATATGCACTTGAAGTGCCATAACCTACAAGGCTACGGACCAAGTGCTGGAAAGTGGGATTAGGGTGATTGGCTGGCATGGAGAAGATGGGTCGAATGGCCTCCTTCTGTGCTGTAAATTTCTATGATATGATTATCAGAAGTATGTGCAAATACAGTTTAAAGTATGCTGCAGGAAAAATGTAATTTACTTGGGAAAATATGTGGTATTTGCAATATTGAATAGCGTCATACTCATATTTATACTCAGGCAATTAAATGAATAAAGGTAGATGATTTATTGAAGGTGTAACCAACACCATTCATTGAATGAAATTCTCCCCATCTTACAGAAAATAAACCAGTTGTAAATCCTTCAGGGAAGGTTTTCCAAATGCCTTTTCCTTTAAGGGTTTGTCACATAGTCCTATCACATGACTTATTCATTCTGTGGCCTATATAGCAGCCCATACCATCTGTTATCAGTTGTTTTCAGCTAGCTGAGGCCAAAATGCAGCATTGCCAATTTAAGCACAAACTCAAATGTGTAAATTTTTCTCTCTCTTTAGAGATTTCTTTATTTTTGAAATGTGACATTTGATTTTTGTTTTTCAAATAAACCCTTTTGTCCCATGTTGAAAATGGTTATCTGAATTCTCTCTGCCATAGGGTAAAAGCTTTATTCTGTTTCTTGTTATGACTTTTTTTATGCAGAAATTCAATCATCATAGTATGTATTTCAGCTCAAATCATAATCCAGAAGAGCAGAATGTATGACATTTGCTTTGTGAAGAACTTAATTTGAAGAATGTGGACTAAGAATGTCTTGAATGAACAGAATTGACTTATTAATTTGTTCTATTGAAAATTATTGCCAACTACGACACTGATTTGACTGCTCAATTACTTGAAGCACCATGAATATAGCTAACAGTGTTCTGTCCAGTCTGCTATTCAAACCTTTCATGAAGACACACACCAATAAATTATGTTCATTCCACTCTTGGCTTTTTCAAATTACATCACATGGCTATCCGCAGAAGTGGAATCATCAGCAGGGGAGCCCAGGATAATTTGGAATTAGGGGCACAATACTGACTGGTCTGTTTGTAAGATGGAAATCTCTTCTACTTTGTCTTTACTCCAATGACCGAGTATGCTATTGGACACAATTTAGCAGCCTTCTATGTAAAATATTGTATTTACAACTGATTTATTTAGTGAGAATGCTTAGCAAACTTTTGGGGGAAAATTCAGTTGCATTGTACCTCTTGTTAGTGCCCTAAAAGGGCGCTAATGGGATGCAAAGCAACTAGCTCCTGGGTGCAGCGATGTTTGCGCCGCTCACGAAATTGACCAGACATTTTGTGGTGGCAGTAAACACTACCGCCACGATCTCCTGCGCCGGCAGATCATGACGTTAATCGAGCATGCAACGCCCTGGTGGCGCCCCGGACCAGATATTGAGTGGCGCCCCCTGCCTTACCGCCTGCCGCTAGCAATGACAGGTTGAGGGGAGCGTTTTGCAGTTGGGAAGGGACTGGGGGAGCGCTATTTAAAGGTGGCCACTTCCTGCCTTTTTTTGTCGGCGACATTTTTGCACCACGCATTCTGAGAGACAGAGAGAGACTTCTGGAGAGATTCAGTGCTGTGTGAAGGAGTTTTGGGTACTGAGCAGCACTTTGCAGGTTCATTTTGATTTGACCTTCCTTGCATCGATTTAGAAGAGACTATGGGGGCTGCACTCTGAGCTCTTTCCCTGGGCCTCTCCATTGTTCTTTCCAGCAGATTTGATGTACAGGTTTCTCCAGACCGAGATTCAAGGCTGCAATGAGCAGGGTGTGGATGGAGAGCAAGATCGACCCTTTCAGAACTGGCCGGCGCCAGTGTGTCTGTGTTCCATTGCTGACGGACATCACATGAGCTTTGCCAGCGTTCTGAGGTAGTGCCTCGCTCCTCGACCTTAGCACCTTAAGAGAGGTGTGTAGTGCCTGATTTAGCGCTCCAATCACCTCCAGGGGCAATAGAAGCCAAGTTTGCAGTCAGAGGCGAAAATTTGCGCCAGGCGCTAAACTTTGCGCCCGGCCGATAATTGCGCCCCAAACAGAGCGATACCGAATTTCTCCCCCTCTGCATTTTAAATATAAATTTTCTTAGAATTCCAATATCCAATTCCGTTATAGTAAAAAAAAGCTTTGTGATCTCCATAAGTGTGAATTTTGTATCTCTTTAAGGTCCACTTTCCACAATCTAAAGAATTTTCCTTTACATTTTATTTGTCTGAATCCTTTAAAGTGATTGTATCTATTGCTAATTATGTGTTACAAACATCTACATTGATTTTTTTCAAAGGCTTACAAGTTCTGTTCACTTAAAATGTAGGAGATAACCAATTACAACAATATTCTGGAACTACTGATGTTTATATGTTCTTGATACCTAGCTTCCTGTCCATTGTGACTTCATTATAATCACATGCAAAAAAAACTAATCATTTATATATATAGTAAAATTATTTTTGCATCTTGTAATTATTTGAAATAATGTATTGATGTTTAAAAGTATACTATTCTTAAACACTACTGTACTCCATGAGCCAGGGAAACATTAAGTACACCTTACTAATATGAATGAATTACTTCTGAAATGAAGAGAATGGGGAGAATGAGGATAACATATAAATATCTGAGCATTTTTTTTTCTTCTTAGGCAGTCCCTCGGAACTGAGGATGACTTGCTTCCACATTAAAAATGAGTTCTCAGCTGACTGATTAGTCCAATGCTGGACCTACAGTCTCTGTCACAGGTGGGGCAGACAGTGGTTGAAGGGGTGGGTGGGTGGGGTGCTTGTGTTGACGTGTGCTCCTTGCGCTGCCTGCGCTTGGCTTCCGCTTGCTCCCGGCGAAGAGACTCGAGGTGTTCGGCGCCTTCCCGGATGCTTCTCCTCCACTTTGTGCGGTCTTGGGCCAGGGATTCCCAGCTGTCGGTGGGGATGTTACACTTTTTCAAGGTGGCTTTGAGGGTGTCCTTGAAGCATTTCCTCTGCCCACTTGGGGCTCTCTTGCCGTGCCGGAGCTCCGAGTAGAGCGCTTGTTTTGGGAGTCTCGTATCGGGCATGCAGACAATGTGATCCGTCCATCGGAGCTGATTGAGCGTGGTCAGAGCTTCGATGCTGGGGATGTTGGCCTGAGCAAGAACACTGACGTTGGTGCGCCTATCCTGCCAATGGATTTGCAGGATCTTGCGGAGGCAGCGTTGGTGGTACCTCTCCAGTGCTTTGAGGTGCCTGCTGTACATGGTCCATGTCTCTGAGGCATACAGCAGGGCAGGTATCACTGCTGCCCTGTAGACCATGAGCTTAGTGCCAGGTTTGAGGTCCTGGTCTTCAAACACTCTCTTCCTCAGGCGACCGAAGGCTGCACTGCACACTGAAGGCGGTGTTGGACTTCATCGTTGACGTCTGCCCTTGTTGACAGTAGGCTCCTGAGGTATGGAGAGTGGCCCATGTTGTCCAAGGCCTTGTCGTGGATTTTGATAATCGGGGGGCAGCACTGTGTGGCGGGGGCAGGTTGGTAGAGGACCTTTGTCTTACTGATGTTTAGTGTAAGGCCCATGCTCTCGTATGCTTCGGTGAAGGTGTTTACGATGGTTTGGAGTTCGACCTCCGAGTGAGCGCAGACGCAAGCATCGTCTGCATACTGTAATTCGACGACAGAGGATGGGACGACCTTGGATCTGGACTGGAGGCAACAGAGGTTGAACAGTTTCCCGTTTGTTCTGTAAATTAGCTCCACTCCAGTGGGGAGCTTATTGAGGGTGAGATGGAGCATTGCAGCAAGGAAGATTGAGAAGAGCGTTGGTGCAATGACACAGCCTTGCTTGACCCCGGTTCATACATGAATTGTGTCTGTGGTGGAACCATTGGTCAGGATCACGGCTTGCATGTCATCGTGAAGCAGGCGGAGGATAGTGACAAACTTTTGAGGGCAGCCGAATTTGAGGTGGACACTCCATAATCCCTCATGGTTGACAGTGTCGAAGGCCTTTGTGAGATCAAAGAAGGCCATGTACAGTGGTTGGTGCTGTTCCCTGCATTTCTCTTGTAATTGACGTGCGGTAAAGATCATGTCCATTGTGCCTTTTAGTGGGCGGAATCCGCATTCCGACTCTGGGAGGAGCTCTTCGGCCACTGGGAGAAGGCGATTGAGGAGGATTCTTGCGATGACTTTCCCTGTGGCAGATAGCAGGGAAACTCCTCTAATTACCGCAATTGGACTTGTCACCTTTCTTGAAGATGGTCACAATTACGGCGTCTCTGAGATCCCCTGGCCTGCTCTCCTCCTTCCAGATAAGAGAAATGAGTTCATGAATTCGTGCCAGTAGTGCTTCTCCGCCATGCTTTAGTGCCTCGACGGGGATTCCATCTGTTCCTGAGGCCTTGTTGTTCTGAAGTTGTCGGATGGCCTTTTCAACCTCATGCCGGGCTGGGGTTGTGCTGAGATGGTGACGGGTACCATGTTATGGGATGGAGTTGAGGACACTCATGTCGAAGACAGAGTCATGGTTAAGGAGATCTTCGAAGTGCTCCTTCCAGTGGGCACTGACTGCTTCCCTGTCCTTGATGAGTACCTCTCTGTTCTTGGCCCGCAGTGGGGAAGGGCCTTGGGTGCTTGGGCTGTAGATGGTCTCGACTGCGCTAAAGAATCCATGCACGTCGTGGTTGTCGGCTAGCTGCTGGATCTCCTGCGCTTTCGCCACCCACCATCTGTTCTTTAGGTCGCGAGTTTTTTGTTGGACCTCGGCCTTCAGGCTTCTGTAGAGCTGCTTTCTTGCTCTCGAGTTCTGTTGCTGTTTCCAGATCAGAAATGCCTTGCGCTTGCAGCTTATTAGCTCCTGGATCTCCTGGTCATTCTCGTCGAACCAGTCTTGGTGTTTCCTGGTTGAGTGACCGAGCGTCCCTTCACAGGTGCTGATTATGGAGGCCTTGAGTGCAGACCAGATGCTGTGGGCAGTCTGTGTCTCTGCATCACTGGGAGTTGTCAGGTTGTTTGTGAGGCGCAGGCTGAATAGGGCTTTCTTAGCAGGGTCTTTGAGTGCTCCAGCATTAATTTTCCTGCGGCATTGTTTCTGTTGCCGCCGCTGTTTTGGGGCTACATTGATGGAGATGACAGAGCGGATTAGGCGGTGGTCTGTCCAGCAGTCATCAGCTCCTGTCATGGCGCGGGTGATGCGGACGTCCTTGCGGTCCCTCACTCGGACGATGACGTAGTCCAACAGATGCCAGTGCTTGGAATGAGGGTGGTGCCATGAAGCCTTGTACTTGTCTCTCTGACGGAACAAGGTGTTAGTTATGATGAGGCCATGTTCTAAGCATTTCGACAGGAGGAAGGTACCATTGGAGTTGGCTTTCCCTACCCCCTCTCTGCCGATCACACCTCTCCAGAGGTCTGTGTCCTTTCCAACTCTGGCGTTGAAGTCGCCAAGGAGGATCAGCTTGTCGCCCGTTGGGACTCGGGACAGGGCTTGTTCGAGGCTGGAGTAGAATTCCTCTTTGGTCTCGCCTGTGGCTTCCAGTGTTGGGGCGTACGCACTGATGACCGTCGCGCACTGGTTTCGGGCTAGGGTGAGTCGAAGAGTCATGAGGCGCTCGTTTATACCACTAGTGGAGTCTCTGAGACGCCCGACCAGTTCATTTTTTATGGCGAAGCCTACCCCATGGAGGTGGCGTTCTTCTTCGGGTTTACCTTTCCAGAAAAAGGTGTAACCACCGCCTTGTTGCTTGAGCTGGCCTTCCCCTGCCCGTCGGGTCTCACTTAGGGCGGCGATGTCAATGTCGAAGCGTCTGAGCTCCCGGGCAATGATAGCAGTACGGCGTTCCGGTCTGTCACTGTTGGGGTTGTCCATGAGGGTCCTGACATTCCAGATCCTGAACTTCATTTTTATTCAGCTGCTGTTTATGTTAAGTAAATTTTATAAATTCTACTTTCTGTTTGTGTAGATTGTGGTTTCATATGTAGCTTGGTAGATCAGCAATCCAGAGGAGTCCCAGTTAGTTATGACCCAGTTAAGCTGTAAGTTTGCTAGAAAATTGAACCTGGTATACAACCTGGTAGGCCGCAAGCCTACATTTCGTTGTACTGCACTTGTGCACTAACAATGACAATAAAAGTTGATTTGATTTGATTTGATTTGATTCACCTGTGAATCAATTGCAGAATTTTCACATGTAAGAAATCACACAACACCAGGTTATAGTCCAACAGCTTTATTTGAAATCACAAGCTTTCGGAGCGCTGCTCCTTCGTCAGGTGAAGTGGAGAGATGCATAAAAACACAGCTTATATAGTCAGAGAATAATGTCTTTGATGTAATGTTTTCCTGACTGACCTGTTTGGACACCATTTACACCTTTGATTGCTGTGATTATCTCTCTGCCGAGGTGTGATAAATGGCAGTTAGAAAGATTACCTGTAAACATCTGACATTATTCTCTGACTATATAAGCTGTGTTTTTATGCATCTCTCCACTTCACCTGACGAAGGAGCAGCGCTCCGAAAGCTTGTGATTTCAAATAAAGCTGTTGGACTATAACCTGGTGTTGTGTGATTTCTTACATTTGTCCACCCCAGTCCAACACCGGCATCTCCACACCAGAATTTTCATAGCTATTGAAACAAACTATGTTGTTTAAGGTGCAATGCATTTTATTGATGTACACTATTCCAAGGCATGTGTGCGTGCACAATATATCATACAGTGACACTGATACTCAGAAACGTCATTATGTTGGCCGACCTATCTGTTTTCCTGTGTTCAACAAAGAAACAGAACCTATAGTACTTTTAAGATTTACAGGGAAAAAAGTTATTTGTGCTCAGAAGAGTAAATATTAACATAATCTAATGAGAATGTTGCCATTGGTGAGTCTGTTTTTTTTTTACCATAAATGTGTATTTAAAAGCAGTGATTTATTGTTTCCAGACACTACATTCAAATAAACTTGGCACTGGACTGCACAACTAGATTTCTGTTTCCATTCAAAACATCAAGCTTCCACCTGAAGACAACGAGGGGCTAAATTGGATAGCCCCCGAAAATGGGTGTGGGGATCGGGATGCACAATTAACCCACACCCATTGATTGCAATGCAAGCAGCATGCCAACTTTGTGCAGCCTGCTCATTTGAATGATCTCTGCGTCCAACCAACACTAAACGCCCTGTTGATAGGCTGGACACATCAACAAGGGGCCAATATCGTGAGAGGCTAACACTACTTAAAGCTAGCCTGTACTGCTAAAAGCTTTGTTCACACACTTGTGGACCCAACCTTGATGTAACATCTGATGTCAGCTGCCATTGCAGCACAAGCAGCAGCCACCCAATGTCTGTGTGTTGCAGTGGAAGCTCAGACTTCTGTCATGCAAGGTCAGCTTGCTACTATGCAAGCTCAGACTGCTGCCATCATGGCTGTGGATTACAGTACAAAGGAGCTTGCAGGAAGTCACAGCAGTCCAGTAGTCTGTTCTCCAACAGATTAGTAGAATTGCTGAGGTGCCGCCCCAGGGGAGTGGCAGTGGCTCCACGGAGGACGAACCTGCTGTCCTCTCAGGATGACAGCATTTATCCTGCCACTCTGCCAGTGCCCTGCTGTTGCCTGTCAGCCAGCCTGCCCAGATTGCTGCCGCCCATGCCAAGATGGTAGTCGCCAGCTGGGCAGCTGCTGAAGGTCGTCCTCCAAGGCCATTTGCAGTCTTCTCCACTGAAAGTTAGCAGCCTTCCACCAGCCATGCTGCAGCCACTGGGGTAGCATTAGGACAGGCAAGTGCACATGGAAGGCAGGCACTAAGGGAATGCACAAGGGTGATTAGTTGATTTTTGTATTCAATATGGCATTTCATTTCTAAATTTGGTTTGGAATGTTTATTTTGTGGTGGCTTTTATTTTTGTATTGTGGCTAAGCGGAAGCGGTGATGACCATTGACAGGGAAGGTAGGGCATGGGACTGTTGGTGAATGGTGAATTGGGGTTGCAGTTACTGGTATCTCACTCGGATGAATCCTTTGCGGACAGCCCAGCCAGAAAGGGGCTGCCTCCTCCCTTCCTCTTCCTCCTCTTCCTCTTCTTCCTTCCCCCCTCATTCTCCTGCTCCTCAGCTGCTCACCATATAGCTGGTGGTAAGGGCTGTGCCCTCATGATGGCGAGATTGTGCAGCATGCAGCAGACCACCACGAATCTTGACACTCACTCTGCCAAGTACTGCAGGGCTCCTCCAGTGCGGTCCAGGCAGTGGTAGCGATGTTTCAGCACACCAGTAGTCTGCTGTATCACATTTGGTGCGGCAGCATGGCTTTCATTGTATGCATGCTGCGCACGTGTGCATGGGTTACGCACTGGAGTCATCAGCCCTGTTGTCAATGGATAGCCCTCTTTGCACAGCAGCCACCCCTTGGTTTGCCATGGTGGTTCAAATGTAACTGGCACAGTGGACTGCCGAAGAATGAAGGCATCATGACTGCTGCAAGCATACTGGACATTGACTACGTACGGTCACACACCAGTTGGACATTGAGGGAGTGAAATCCCTTTCGGTTCTGGTATAGGGCAGAGTTGACATGCCGTACCTGCAAAGCGATATGCGTGCAGTCAATGGCACCCTGCACCATAGGGATACCTGCAATCCTAGCTAAGCCATGAGCTCGCTCCGCCTGCTTGTCTCTGGCAAGAGAGAATGAAATGTAGTTAGCTCTCTTTAAATAGAGAGCCTCAGTGACCTCCCTTGCGCAAATTCCCTTGCACATCAGTCAGTGGACATCAAACTGAGATTTTGCAAATATCTCCAGCTCCAGCCTGGAAGGAGCCAGACACGGTCATCTTCACAGCCACTGGTAAAGTGGTCCTTGCCCTTATCTGAGTTTGCATTTGTGGCTGCAGCAACTGGCAGATTTCAGTGAGGACATCCTTACTGAAGTGCAGACATCTGACACCTTGGCCGGAATTTTCCCTACATGAGCAGGTCTGGTGTGGGCGATCGACATGGCGGATTGCGAGCCGGTTCCGGGTTCCATCCTGCTCCACAAAATGACTTTACGTCAATAGGGCCTTTTAAGCCCATCCTGCGTGTGACCTGGCCCAATTAAATGATGCGGGTCTGGTGACATCATCGATGACACGTTTTTCAGCCAGGATATTTAAAGGAGTCATGGCCACATTGCATTTGAAGGTTCATCTAGGATAGTGCAGTCACTGCACTGAACAATTTCACTGCTGCCCAGACCAGCAAAGATGACTGCAATGTGATAATGACCAGATAATCTGTTTTTGTTATGTTGATTGAGGGATAAATATTGGCCAGGACACCAGAGATAACTCTCCTGCTCTTCTTCAAAATAGTACCATGGGATCTTTTACATCCACCTGAGAGAGTAGACGGGGCCTCAGTTTAACATCTTATCTGAAAGACAGCACACTCCAACAGTGCAGCACTCCCTCAGCACTGCACTGGAGTGTCAGCCTAGATTTATATGCTCACATCCCTGGAGTGGGACTTGAACCCAAAACCTTCTTGACTCAGAGGCGAGTGTGTCACCCACTGAGCCACAGCTGACACTACATATCTAAATCATCTCTTTACTCTCCCACAGGTCCATCAAGAGCCACCCCCCCCCCACCACACACACTCCCACTGTCCAGGAGCAAGAGGAAGACGACTCCTCAGAGGAGCCTCCAGCCTCTGAGGACATACCATCAACAGACAGAAGATGCACGCCTCGGTGGGTCCCTCGCGAGATATAGTGTTGTCACCTGGTATCTCACAAATCACAACCAAGCAAGAGCAGATGGTGGAGTCAGGGACAGCAGTGGAGAATCCTCATCAGAGGGTGCAGGACTATCCCAGCTCTGCTCAGCAGCATACAGATGCTGAGCCTTGGGGGCCATCCAGAAAGAGGGTGATCCTGGAGCTGCAGAAATAAGTGCAGGAGGCTCTGATGAGTTTTGTGAGTGCAATGTCTGCAAATATTCAGAGAATGGAGGAGTCCATCTCCAACATGAGTACCACCGTATCGCAGGCGATGGGGACTGTAGGCTCCTCCATGGATAGGATAGCCACCTACATGGAACAGCTAATGTGGCACTCACAGAGGCACATGGTCTCTATGGAGCATAGATGGCTATGGAGGATAGATGGTTATCTATGGAGAATAGATGACAGAGGCTCATAGACCTCCTCTCTCGGAGAGATGCCAATGTAGACTTGGGTCCTCATGGCCCCACTGCTGTGCAGCAAGATGCTCTCCAGCTCCTTGCTAGCAGGGAAGTGCGGGTGACCCATGAGAGGGATGATGGTGAGAGGGGACATGGAAGTGTGGGCTCCTCAAAGTGCTCACACTTCTTCCCTATTGCCTCCTCAATCAGATGCCTCCCTGGACAGCGATGGCTGAGCCTGCCCCTGCACAGTCGCAGAAGGAGCAGACTTTGGTGGGGCCATCAGAGGCTACAAAACCCAGAGGATGACTGCCAAAAGTGTCTAAGCAGTCGCAGCAGGGAAGTGAACAGGCTGCCTCTACCTCTGCTGAAGCCACATGGGTAGCACTATGTAGAAACATGCAGAAGAGAAAGATGCCACATGAGTAGATTCACAAAGGTAGACACTTGGGTGTTTTATTCAATGTTAATGTGAAGTTTCAGTTAATGTCATGTGAACCATAAATTTCTTTATTTTCAAAACTTTCCGGTCTTGGACATATTTGTGTGCACCTTTGGAAGTGATTTAGTTAGGTGGAGTAAAGGGTCAGACATATCGTTACCTCCAGCAATAGTGGTGACTGTGAAAGGAATGGATTGCTTTGTAGGGATGCTTTATGGTGTGACTGTGGGATGTTGCCAACCTGGCGAAGCATGTGGCAGCCATACTGCATAAAGTTAAGTAAATCTGGCCATGATGAGGCCATCCCCGGCCTCCCAGGCAGCAATGTGCTTGAATGCTGGTGCCTTCTGCACTGTAGGTTCCTCCAGCTTTTGCTCCTCCTCATCTTCCAGCTGATGCTTCTCCTCCTCCTCCTGCTCTTTCTCCTCCTCTGAAGAGGCTGTGCGCTCAGTGTTTTGTTCCTCATGCAGCGCTAATCCTCATTGCTGCAATATGTTGTGCAGGGCGTAGCAGACCACGACGATTCTGGAGACCCTAGCTGGTGCATACTGAAGTGCTCCTCCAGATCTGTCAAGGCATCTAAAGTGCATTTTGAGCATTCCTATTGTCTGCTCTATGACCCATCTGGTTGAGATGTGGCTTTCATTATATCTCTCCTTGGTCTCAGTACTTGACATCCTCAAGGGTGTTATGAGCCACGTCTTCAGTGGATAGCCCTTGTCTCCAAGCATCCAGCCAGAAAGTCTGTTTGGAGGTGCGAAGAGCTGAGGGAGGCTGGACTGGCAAAGGATGAAAAAGTCATGGCAGCTGCCAGGGAATTTGTCACACACATGCATGATGATCTCCTATGGTTGCAGACCAGTTGCACATTAAGGGAGTGGAAGCCTTTGCAGTTGAATCCTGGGTTATAATGGGGTGCCCTGATGGCCACATGTGTGCAGTCAATGATGCCCTGCACCCGTGGGAAGCCAGGCAGAGTGGAAAAGCCGAGCGCCCATTCAGTAACACTGGCTTCATCAGTGGCAAAGTTGATATAATTGGCTGACTTGTCAAAGAGGGCATCGGTGATGTGTGATGCATCTGTGGGCAGCCAACTACGAGATGCTGCAAATGTCTGAAGCAGCCTGAGGCAAAGAAGTTGAGCGCGCTGGTGACTGACAACCACTGGTAAGGCATCTCCACCCACTCCTCTGGGCTACAGGCATTGCTCCAAAAATGTGAAAATGTCTGCGATGACCTGGCGCGATATTCTGAACCTCCTTTGGCACTGCTGCTCAGTCATGTTAAGGAAGCTCATCCTCTGCCTGTATACCCTGTGTTGCGGGTATCACCTCCAGCGCAGTGCAGCCCTGCGCTGATGCCCTCTGTCCTGTGCAGCATCAGGACATTGACAACAAGGTTGGTGGTGCTGGTGTTGGTGCTGCTGGTGTGCCTGGTGTTGGGGCTCATCGTGGTGAGATTCTGAGGACCAAGGTGAGACAGTCTAAATGGCACCCATGCTGGTGGAATAGATGGCAGGTCAAGTAGAGATGACAGACACAATCTGTCAATGGTGAGAGAGTTTTTCCAATGAGGACACTGAATGGAGACTTTGCTGGAAAGACTTGCAGCCTGCAGAAAGCGCAATCTGTGCTGGGAACGCAGTCAGCAACAGCCTCTGCCTGAGGAAAGTGATCAGCTGTGAGGTGGGAGCTTTTATACTACAATTTGATGCTGTCAACTAATCAACTGGATCAATGGCCATTGAACTCCCACCTCAGGTTGACAGACATGGTTCCCGAGCAGCGTGGGTCCCGTGGGCATCCAGTGAAATTGGAAAGGGAAGGTTAAAAAGACTCCTAACGGTCTGACAACAAGCTAATAATCCTTTAAATTGGGACACCCGCCTCTGCTGGTCAGGTTACTGCTGCGCTAACAGACTTGCCCAAGGGAAAGGCACGTGGGGGTGGGATCCACTCCAAGAAATGTCAACTTTCCAACCCAACCCGCCTCCGATCGCACCCGCATGGACCCTGGAGAATTACGGCCATTGTTCCTTGCTGAGGTTCAGGTTGGAGAATTGCTCCCTGAGCACCCTGGGTGGATATGACCTCCTTCCTCTTTTGGCACATTGTCCTGCTCTGCATGGCCTCTGCTCATTCTCCAAATCATGCTGTATTCCAAGGGTACTGCCTACTAGTGCACCCATGTCTGGGAGCAACAGATTTGTGCAGAAGCCTTGAAGTTAGCAAAAAGTCCTCCAGCACCTGCCACACCACTCCCTGTAGACTTTTGCAACTTGAAACAACTACAGAAAGCACCAAACACTTGTAGAATCATAGCAACAGCCAGAAGAAATCAACTAGCAAGTAACCGGTAAGTAGTTGATGATCCCTTTTAATTGAGCTGGTGGGGGTCCTTCCTGATGCTGAACATGTGTTCAGTTCTACGAGGTTAAGTGAAGGCGTTGGTTGGAGTGTTGAGTTCCAAAATAGCACCGTTGGCGTCAAATCAGCATTGCACGCTGATTGACATCATGATCTGCCTGCTCTGCATACTTCCAGCGGATGTTCACTGTACATGTGCTAATGCCTGCACCAATATGGCGCTGGTGCGATTTTCCCCACAAGTGTGCGCGCACACCATGGACGGAATTTTGGAGCTCTAAGGGCACTTGTAGTGCCCAAAAACAGGTGCTAATGAGCCCAATTTCTCGCCGAACCACCTTAAAAGGCAGTTTCTTTCCAAATCTTTATGTGCACAATGAAACCTGTCTACAAGAACATTTGGGACGATCTTAAAATGCTCTTGATGAAAAGTTGGTTCCTGTGCAGTTTAAACACTGAGCGGTCAATGCATTGCTTGGAATTTCAGATGTTCTTCGTACAGATGGCCAGATTGAATATGCAGATGTCTATGCAGTACCAAATCGGTTTATGCTTGTCACAAGTTTATATAGGAATTGGAGTAGGCATAAACCTATTTAAGTACCCCATATACATCTGAAATTTACATAAATATATATAAAATGTAAAATGTTTTTCTTTTTGATTTAATATCTGAAAAATGGTAAAATTCTTGCCAGGTGAGCTAACATTACAGCCATGGAGCGATGGAGACAAAAGTCCAAACTTAGACAGGTCAGGGCAGGATGAGATTGTGGCTTCAGTTGTGATGCCTGTTGAGGATGAGTATGAATTGAAAAGATTGCTAATTAAGGACTCCACATCCTTAGACATATAAGGATGTAAAAAGTGGACTTGTGTCTGTGTATATTAACTTTTGGCATCACTTTCACATTTTGAAGAGGAGGAGGGGGTGGGGAGGGGAGGTGCAGTTTTATGTTTCAAACATAGGACTGGTGGTTAGCCAAAAGTAAAACTTGGTTAGATCTCAATATTCACTGGCTTCCGGGTCACTGCTGAATTCTAGTCAAGCCTTCACTTGGGCGAACAACTATTAGTTGCCATCATGTGCCCTCTATGAAAGAAATACCTTGTTCTGCTTTCAGCTGGTTGAAGCTGTAAGTCAGTCTCAAAAAATAAATGGGTGGCGATGCATACGTTGTTATTTGGGGCATTAGAGTTTATTTACCACTTATTTTGCCCTAATTTATTATTCTTACTTCACTAAACCTGTATTTCCCTCTTTTTTTCCTAATTGTTTAATATCCCCAAAACAGGGTAGGTCGTTGCAATTATTCTGAAGCAACACACCGTGACAATTTAGAAAAGTTTTCTTTTAAACATTTAAGGAAACGAGGACTCTCACTAAACTACAGTTTTGAAATATTGTGATTTTTTAAATTAAAAAAGACAGTAATTGTTTAGATACATTTAGTCGCAGAGTTTTTTGCTAGTAAATGCAGTAGGCGGCGTTGTTTGTACAATGCAGAGTGGAGCATTAAGGGCTCTGGGTTGGACGTCAGTATCCCGCAGCGCACGGAGCTTTCACTTTCAGCTCCAAACCTGCTCAGTCTGCGGCAGGAGCGCTCTCTGGTCAGAATCTACTGCAAAATCCTCCCTTACCAAAACGCCATCTTGTGACATCAGGTGCTTTTTGTAAAGGTAAAATCACCTATTCTGTAAGTATAAATCAAAGGAGCATAAGAGTAAAACCACTTTACACATTTTCTCGTACGTACTTCGGACGGTCCGGTTTTCAACGGACGTCACGTATCTCCAAAAAGAGAACATTCGATTGGCATTTCCAACGTGTATGGTGTTTGAGTAATAAGTTAATCCGCGTTAAAATATATTGTAACGGCTGGCGTTGACCTATTGCAGAACAATAGCATTTTTTATTTGTGATTAATAATCGTCGTGTTGCAAATGAGGCAAGTATAAATGATAACACCGCGGACGCCGGATCAGAGCAGGTGCTGTGCTGATGGTACGGCACCAAGGACAACAGAAAAATGGCTATGGGATGTGCTCATCCACTTTATGCGTGTTTTTAAAAAATACTTTGGGAAAGGGGAGGCATGCGTGTTTGTTCTCCTTGCCATCCTATTGGAAATGTAATTCTCAACAATTCTTCAAGTTGTGAGGAATCTTAACGTGAAATCTTTAAGGCGATGTATCGATAACAATGCAGTCATCGCATGGAGTGCAGCTCCCCAGAAACGAAAATGCGAATGCTGCTTTCCATTTTACTTCGTAAACATCATACGGGGAACGAAATGAATTCAATAGTGCATTTTTTCGCTATTAATATTCAAATGCACATAATCCTGTTATCTATATTCCTATATAGAATATTCCTATCTTGTTTTTTACACTGGCTGACACCTATCAGTTTTGAGTCTGGGACGCATCTGTGATGTTGCAGTGACTGTGAGGGTTAAATTATATTGTTTTATTTAACATATGGTGCTTTATAAATCGCTTTGGGATTTATCACAGTATGAGCACGAAAGGGGTCTATTAGTATTCCAACCTCGTTCTTGCCAAATCCTGTATGATGGCATTGTACTGAATTCACAGCGTGGACTAAAAAGGAGATGCTCTTGGAAGATTTTCTTTTCTGAAGGCTCTTTCTTCCCTGTGTCAAAACACTGTCCCCTTCTCTTTTTTGTTGTTGCAGGTTTTGGAAAGCACGTTAAGCAACCATCCTCGTGAATAATGGTGAAGCTGGGGAGTAACTTGAATGAAAAAAATACCAAGCAATCTTGTAGTGATGATAATTTTCACACCGTCCCCTTGATCACACCCTTGGATGTGAATCATCTGCAGTTCCCTGCTCCAGACAAGGTACTGGACTACTTCAGTCAACTCACTGGTAAAACTGAAACAATACGTCCGCTTTAATGACACTACAAACACACACAGCATTTGAGCCAAAGGTATTCTTTCACGAATAGTTATTTATTTTGACATTCACAATATATAGAAAGAATAAAACATTTTCCGGGAGTTTATTTTGACTATTTAGCTATTCCAAGTAGCCACGGACGTGTTCAATTTTTCCGGGGCTGCTACGGGTCAATCAAAAGTTAAGTAAAGATTAATGTAAATTGACTGAAACAACACATCAGGTTATTAGGTGCTGACCCCAATGAATAAACAGTGGAAGAACGCGTCTGCAGAAGGGAAAGAGGTGGGGCAGGAGGGTGTGGATTAAAGATAAATTTGCAGAATATATTATAATACGCGGTGCATTTCTACTACGGCATAATTTTACATTTAATTAAATATTTTCAGTAATTGTTACGACTAACCTTACAGGTTAGAGAGACCGACACGCCCTGATTTTCTTGTCTCATAGGTTGTGGTGAAAACGAGAACCGAATTCCAGTCAGATCAAAAGAACAAAGGGAAGCTGCGGGTACCGAAAATAGCTGAATTCACAATCAGCTTCAACGACGGGGTATCCGAAAGGCTCAAGGTAAAGCTTTAAGCACTTGTTCATTTTATTGTTAGGCGGTAAATCCGAAAACATATTTTAACGCAATATCCATTATCTTCGGCTCAGTGTGAGGATTAAGTACACAACTAATCGAACAGTCTTATTATTATAATTTGCAATCAAAGGAACGTATTTAACACAGTGCAGTAACTTGGCTAGAGCAATTTTCTTTTTACTTTTTCAGAATCAAACACATTCGGTATATTTTTAAAAATAAAACTGAAGGATGTATCTCGCTTCCTATAATGATAGCCTTTTAACACCAACTTAAAAAATTACAGTCCTATTAATGAGAAAATGTTCACAGTTTTGACATGTATCAAAGTTATTTAAAATGCACTATAAAATATACAGAGTAATAATTTAAATATATTAGCTATCAGATAGAACCATTTATATTTTAAATGGATTGAGGTGGTTTCATATAGTCTGGAGATATAACCAATGGATTAAAATAAAATTAATATTTCACTTGCAATTGGTATCTAGGAAATGTACGATAAGCATGGGAGTGTATTCAGTCATTTCTTTTCATAGATTAAGTATTACAAAGTAGTATGAATTCTAATCAAGCACAAAGCAGGTAGGTCACACAATGCATATTTTAAAATGAACTAGTTATGCATGCAGACTAATGCCAGCGGGGATCTGGCATCCAGTATTCTCTTCGAAGGGCAGGAAATTACCCTGCTTGCTTCCTGTTTACCCCAGAGGGCCAGCTTATTGGTACTACATCCAGAAATAAATATTGTGGCAAAGCAACATGACTAATAATAAAAAACAAAAACAAACAGAAAATTGCTTTGAGTTTCTTTTGGACCAATACCAGTATAAGTTAGAAAATATTTGTACATATTCACCTTTTTTCTGCAAATTCTGCTGGCTTTCAAGTATCACTCGCCACTTTTGGAATTTAGTGTGAATCCCATTGTCTTCAAGTGATGATTATAGGCAGCTGGTCTCTGAATACAGGTTTACGTCAGAATCATTGTTATTGATACTGATATTGGTCACTAGAGCCAGGTAATCATACTGTGCAAGAAGTCTCTTGAGACAGGTTTCGCTATAGCTGCATTTCACCTAAATCTAGTTTTTTAAAGTTTAGAGCTGGATTCAAATTTTATTAGCTGCACATGGAATCTGTATTGCAGGTACATGAAGAGCCAAGATTATTGTTTCTACCTCCTTTTCAAATACCTTTATTTTGCTAATGTCAGATCAGTTAAAGCCATTCCTTACAGACGGATTAGTACTCAACAGGGATTTGAATCCAGTTTCAAGGGCATACTCAAGTTGTCTGTTTCAACTACTCTTTGAAGATACTGCCCTAACTTCCAGTATGAGGCTAAAGCAAGCAAGAAAAAAATCTGGACTTGGACATAATGAAATTTGCATTCCCGATAGGAATAAATATGGTCCAGGATAGTCTCAGACCTGCCTGAGGAATCCATACTGTTTATAAATGAGTCACTATTGTCATGTCAAGGAGTAGCACTACAATATTTTCCACAACAAAATAGAATTGCAAGCATTTCCCAAAACCACCAAGAACAGTTGTTAGTGCTAATGAATAACTTCAGCTAATTAGAGTCCAGATATGTGATTGAACACTAAAAGGTAGATTATTGTCATGGATACAGTAAAAAAAACAAAGTGGTGACTGAAACACATATCTAATGGGATATCATAATACACTTAGCTAGATGAATCCTATTTGCCTTGACATAATTTTATTAACTGTCTCAATGTGTAAAAATAATGCTACCTTCATGACACTGTCATTGAAATTAATCTGATTATAGAAACAACAAATTTGGGAACACAGGAGCAAGTCATATAACAAATACTTGTGCATAAACAATATATTGCACACAGCATAACAAGCAAACACACTGTGTTCTATGTTCCTTGCCTAATGTATTATATTGATTATATTATATAAAAGTTGTATTTATTTAGATCCACGATTAGTAATGGGAGTGCTTCATGCAGTTTGAAAAACTGCTAAGTAAAATCATGTAAAATATAATTTAGAAAACATTTGATATAAAACGGGAGCTGGCACACTAGAGTCCCTCTGTTTACTAAAGGTTACTGCATAAAAATTAAATATCACTCATTCGACTGGACATTTATTCTCAACATCTCTGCCCTTAATATGCTGCTTTGTTGTAGATTTCTTATTTTCAGTACAGACTATCTGGATATATCATTTTCTCATCTTTGCATATATTTTGTTAATGAGAGTGAGATGGAAAACATAATTGTCAACTTATGCTCTGATGTCAAATTGAACATGAAACCCCCCTATACATTCTAAATGATATACATTTTTCATGTTTATTTAAAAAATGTTATTACAAATGACTACATTCATAGGGTGTATTTGAGGTGCAATAAAACCTGTAATGAGCCGTGAAATGACTAGTACAGCTACATTTCGTTAATAAATTCTTCTTTATCCTGCAGCTGACTTACTGGATAGTTTTGATTCTCACATCACCAACTTAATGCAGAGGCAGGGATAACTTTCTTAAATGCACAGGTACACTAGTTGGATTAAAGTGTATATAACTAAAACTTCTGCATCTAGTGCTCATTCATAGAATGCGAGAAAGCAATACGTCTGCGTGTCCAGACGGCACAAAGTAAATTTACGTGCCAAATTTCACACAAAGCATGCTCTATTGATTTCTTTCTGTCCTTCTTGCACACTGGATAATGCAGCTCTCATAAGACATCTATTGATGCTGCTACCAGGCCTGTCCCACTCATAGAAACCTAGGATTTGCATGCTGCTCTGTTGCAGAGTTCTTACTGTTTGGCATAGGATTTCTTCTTTGGGCCTGAAGCATGGTGTGACCTCATTGCAGGTTTCACTGTTGGGCCCAACCTGACAAGATCTTATGAAATCTGGCAGTAGTGGCTCCAGGTCCTGGCCTCCTTTTTTCTCAGGCTAGATAGCACAGTGTCAAGTGCTCCAACTCTGCTCCTGGCATCATTCCAGAGGAGTAGGTCCTGATGCAGATTTCCGCTGAGAATGTTCATGCAATGTTGTTATACAGTTAGCCATACCAGCCACAGTTCATCGCCAGAAATTGAAGTTGCATGATTAATAAAAACTTCACAAAGAACTGATTATCTATATTTTTAAATTTTGGTTATTGACCTTTTGTAATAGTACAAAACATTAAATTTGTTGAATAAAATGGAACATTTATATTTTATCTATGTCACTATACTAAAATTCAAAATAGATTGCAGTGACATCAGTAACAATAATAGAGATGTAATAATAGCTAAAGAAAGAAAAAAACTTGCATTCATATATAATGCCTTTCATGACCTCCGGATCTCTCAAAGGGCTGGATTTTGCGGGGGGTCAGCGGTTGCGATCGGTGGTGGGTCGGGTGGGAAAGTTTTTTTTTCCCAGCGGGTCGGGACTCCGCTGTGAACCCACCGCCACGCACCTTTACCAAATGTCAGGTCTGTCAGCGCTGAGCAGACCCGATACGTAGCGACGGGAGAGGCAATTAAAATAACTAGTGGCTTGTTTACAGCCACTTATCAATTTTTTTCCCAGCTTTTTGGATTTGACAGGTCGCCCACCGGTTTCTCGCTGTGCCTAGACCTCGTCTGTGAAGCTGAGGTGGGAGGTCAGTGGCCATTGAATCAGCTGATGAGTTGACAGCTTCAAATGTCAAGTCAAAGCTCCCAGCTGATTGAGATCTGTTCCCTTAACCACTTGCTTCTCTAAACTGCATTTCCACTACAGATTCAGGATGCTGTAAGTCTTTACACAAGTCTCCATCTAGTCTAACCTCATTACCTCTCCCACCATTGCCAGATCGCTTCTGTCATCTCTACTTCACCTGCCATCTATTCCATCAGCATGGGTGCCCTTGAAACTCTCTCGCCTTGGTCCTCAGTATCCCACCACAATCAGCCCCAACAGCAGCACCACCAGGCACACCAGCAGCACCAACAATAACACCAACCTTCTCTGCAATCAAGTGATGCTGCACAGGACAGAGGGCATTAGCACCCGACCACATTGCTGCCCGGGAGGCCAGGGATGGTCTCACCATGGCCAGATCAACCAACATCCACTGTAAGCCCACTGACTCCCACAGCTACCTGGACTACACTTCCTCCCACCCCGCTTCCTGTAAGGACTCTATTCCATTCTCCCAGTTTCTCCGTCTCCACCATATCTGTTCTGATGATGCCACCTTCCATACTAGTGCTTCTGATATGTCTTCCTTTTTCCTCAACCGAGGATTCCTCTCTACCGTGGTTGACATGGCCCTAATCCATGTCCATTCCGTTTGCCGCACTTCTGCTCTCACCCATTCCCCTCCCAGAACCATGATAGGGTTCCCCTTGTCCTCACCTTTCACCCCACCAGCCTCCACATTCAACGGATCATCCTGCACCATTTCCGCCACCTCCAGTGTGATCCCACCACCAAACACATCTTCCCCATCCCCCCTTTCAGCATTCCGAAGGGACCACTCCTTCCTCGATGCCCTGGTCCACTCCTCTATCACCCCAACACTCCTTCCCCTTCGCCCAGCACCTTCCCGTGCAAGCGCAGGAGATGCAACACCTGCCCTTTTACCTCCACCCTTCCCACTGTCCAGGGCCCCAAACACTCCTTCCAGGTGAAACAGCGATTTACTTGTACTTCTTACAATTTAGTATACTGTATTCGCTGCTCACGCTGCGGTCTCCTCTACATTGGGGAGATCAAATGCAGATTGGGTGACCACTTTGTGAAACACCTCCATTCAGTCCGTAAGCGTGACCCTGAGCTTCCGGTCGCCTGCCATTTTAATTCTCCGCTCCACTCCCACTCTGATCTCTCTGTCCTTGGCCTCTTACAGTGTTCCAATGAAGCTCAGCGTAAGCTTGAGGAACAGCACCTCATCTTTCGATTAGGCATTTTGCAGCCTTCTGGACTCAATATCAAGTTCAACAATTTCAGACTATAACCTCGGCCCCTATATTTTTTTTCCCCTTTTTTTCTCACATGGTAGCTGTTGATGATTCTGCCATCGCCATTTACACCTCATCGAGAGCCATCTTTTGTTTCTTAACTTGTCCCATTACCTTCTCTTTTTGCCTTGCACCATCATCCCTTTTGTCAGTCAATCTCTCCTGCCTTCCAGCCTATCACTGTCCCTCCCTTTGTTCTTTCCTCCCCTCCTCCCTGTCCCTGCCCCACACTTACTTCTCTAACCTTTTCCAGGTCCGACGAAGGGTCCGCGACTCGAAACGCTAACTCTGTTTCTCTCTCCTCGATACTGAGTGCTTCATAGAAACATAAAAGATAGGAGCAGGAGTAGGCCATTCGGCCCCTCGAGCCTGCTCCGCCATTTAATGAGATCATGGCTGATCATCCAAATTCAGTACCCTGTCCCTGCTTTCTCCCCATATCCCTTGATCCCTTTAGCCTTAAGAAATATATCTAACTCCTTCTTGAATATATATAATGAATTGGCCTCAACTGCCTTGTGTGGTAGCGAATTCCACAGGTTCACCACTCTCTGGGTGAAGAAATTCCTCCTCATCTCTGTCCTAAATGGCTTACCCCTTAACTTTAGACTGTGACCCCTGGTTCTGGACTCCCCGACCATTGGGAACATCCTTCCTGCATCTAGTCTGTCTAGTCCTGTTAGAATTTTATAAGTTTCAATGAGATCCTCTCTCATTCTTCTAAACTCCAGCGAGTATAAGCACAATCGACCCAATCTCTCCTCATACCTCATTCCTGCCATCCCAGGTATCAGTCTGGTGAATCTTCGCTGCACTCCCTCCATGGTAAGAACATCCTTCCTCAGATAAGGCGACCAAAACTGCACACA
Source organism: Somniosus microcephalus (assembly GCF_052327205.1). Classification (NCBI taxonomy): domain Eukaryota; kingdom Metazoa; phylum Chordata; class Chondrichthyes; order Squaliformes; family Somniosidae; genus Somniosus; species Somniosus microcephalus. Next base: position 176,945,509 of record NC_140994.1, on the reverse strand, counting down.
ATACTCAAGGTGTGGTCTCACCAAGGCCCTGTACAACTGCAGCAAGACATCCTTGTTCCTGTACTCGAATCCTCTCACTATGAAGGCCAACATACCATTTGCCTTCTTAACCGCCTGCTGCACCTGCATGCTTACCTTCAGCGACTGGTGCACAAGGACACCCAGGTCTCGTTGCACTTCCCCTTCTCCCAATCTATTGCCGTTCAGATAATAATCTGCCTTCCTGTTTTTGCCACCAAAGTGGATAACCTCGCATTAATCCACATTATACTGCATCTGCCATGCTTCTGCCCAATCACCCAACCTGTCCAAATCATACTGGAGTTTCTCGGCATCCACCTCAGAGCACACACGCCCACCCAGCTTTGTGTCATCTGCAAACTTGGAGATATTACATCTAGTTCCGTCGTCTAGAAGAGAGTTGTTGCAGGCTCAGTGTGTGCACTGTTCTCAGTATCCTGGGATGCAGCAATTCAATTTTATCAGCCAACAGGAAAAGTGTTTCTTTTCAGCTTTTAATGATCAATTTGGTTGATTTTCCAAATTAGTTGTAAAAAGGTAGAGGACAAATTTCAACAGCTTCATTCAGGTAGAAATTGACTTTTTTTTAACTGCAAAGTAGTTGTTGGAGAGAGAGGGAAAAGGAAAGAGAGAAACAAACAGAAACAACTAAAGATCACTTCATATACAGAGAGCATTGATTGCACACCTGTGTTTACTTTGTTTTTCATCAAATTCCAAAATAATCGACTTATTTTTACTCAGTGAAAAAATTAAGTTATATCTTTATGTATGACAATATTTCAGCTGTGTGTTTTAGAAAATTATTTGAACACAAATCGGAGGGTGAATTTAAGAAGGTTTTCAGTTAAAGTTTCAAGTAAAACCTATTGGCCTAGAAATTCAGTTGCGTGCGCCAGCCGTTAGCGCCTTAGGAGGAGTAGATCTCGAGCGCTAGGCACTTAGCGGCCGGGCGCAGCGCGATCTGCGCCTACGCCCAACTTCAGTAGACATTTAGCGCCGGCGCAAAGTGTTTGCGCGCGCTCAGCTGCGCGCGCAGATTATGACGTCATTTCCTCGTGCAACGCCCTTTGTGCGCCCCAATCCGGAACTTCAGTCGCGCCCGCCCAATGTGGGCGTGGCGGTCCTAAGAACTGTGAACTGGAATGCAGCAGAGGCCATGCGGGCCGCGGGGGGCGCAAATTAAAGGGCACTTACCCTGAACTATAAAGGCCAGCCATTTTGCAGCAATCACTCTTGTGCAACGGATTTATGGACAGAGACCAAGGAAGAGAGCATACTGCTTTGGCCCAACATAGGAGAGGTATTTTTGGCTTCAGGCCAGAGCTTGGTAATTCGCCTTCATTGTGAGGTCATTGTTTGCCAGTATATTATGGGGGCTGCATGGGGTGCCAACCCTCAGTTTCAGCATTATGTGCGAAGGGCTCGCAGACGCTGTGTGAGAGGGGCAGCCCTGGCTAGACGCAGAGGGGGCAACAGGCGTCGGCAACGTAGGCCTTACCCACTCAGGAAATACCGCCAGCAGGTGTCCTATCTCACCATGCCTGCCGCGCAGTGTGTTAGGAGGCTGCGCTTCAGAAGGGAGGTGGTTGCAGAGATCTGCCAGCTGCTTCACAGAGATCTGCGTCCACAGCTGAGGTGCAGGACGTCTCTGTCGGTGGAAGTGAAGGTCACGGTGGCTCTGAACTTCTATGCAAGCGGCTCCTTCCAAGCCGCTGTTGGGGACATTGCTAACATATCCCAGTTCGCCGTGCATTGCTGCATCCGCCAGGTGACCAATGCCCCTTTCAGAAGGAGACACCAATTCATCTCCTTCCCCATGACCCTGGAGAAGCAGCAGCAGCGTGCAGTGGGATTTGCGAGAATAGCGGGCTTCCCCATGGTGCAGGGCGCCATTGACTGCACGCATGTGGCTTTGCGGGCACCTATCGACAATGCCGAGGATTACCGCAACCGGAAGGGCTACCATTCCCTCAATGTACAGCTGGTGTGTGACCACAGGCAGCGCATCCTAGCTGTCAATGCCCGCTTTCCAGGCAGCAGCCACGATGCATTTATCCTGCGACAGACTACTGTGGCTGACATGTTCCAGGCACAGCCTCCCCCAAGAGGATGGCTTATCGGGGACAAAGGCTATCCTTTGTGTACCTGGCTCATGGCCCCGCTCCGCACGCCCAGGACCCCTGCTGAGGAGGCATACAACGAAAGCCATCAAGCCACTAGGAACATCATAGAACAAACGATTGGCATCCTCAAGCAACGGTTCTGCTGCCTGGATCGTTCCGGAGGATCTCTGCAGTATTCGCCGGAGAGTCTCCCAGGTCGTGGTCGTTTGCTGCATGCTGCACAACCTGGCTATCCGCAGGACTCAGGCACTGCCACCTCACGCTGGAGCACCACCTCAGGAGGAGGAGCAGGAGGAGCATGAGGAGGAGGAGGAGGAGGAGGAGGAGTACCAGCCCAGGAGGGAGGCACAAGGTCCAAGGGCCGCCCGTCGGCGGCTTATTGAACGTCACTTCTAGGCCCCCTGTCAGGGAATGGCATGTGGAAATGAAGGGACCTGAATGCAGCCGCTCCGCAAGCCCTCAGCCGGTTAAGGCAACAACCACTTCAAACATCAAACATGGACAAGCTGAATAAATAAAATGCTTTATTGAACAAACTCAGGGCCCTTCCCACATGAAACCCAAAAACAGACAACACACCCAAAAAACAGTCACACACATGACTCACTCCCACAACCTGGGGAGGAATAACAAAACATTTCCACAAAAATGGCCTTCATCCTCGGCCTTACAAAAACAACCATCCCCATAAACAAAACAACCATCCCCATATAAAAACACATTTGCCCACACCCTCTACTTTGTGACCCGCGAGGGCGATTCCTTGACCAGCCTTTTGCGGCCCCTGGCCACCCTGCTGCTCCTCCTCAAAGTGTGCCCAGTGGCTGCTGCAAGGCTGGGGGAAGGCTCCTGAGGGGCACATGGCGTGACGGCAGATGCCCTTGGGGGTCGCCCTAGACGAGCTCTGGCCCTCGAGGGGCCGGCTGGTGACTGCTGCAGCTGTGGCTGGGCAGCAGCAGTCTCTCCAGCAGCTCGTCGCAGCTCCACTGGGGGAGTGGCAGTGGCGGCTGCAGGAATGGGGGCAAGCTGGCTGATGGCAGGCGCTTGCTGCTCGCCTGAGACACTGGCACTCGCCCGGGCCAGCACTGCAGCATGCGCAGCAATCTGCTGAAGGACAGACCGCTGTGCTGCTGCAGCGCGGCGGGTGCCCTGGCGATGCCTGTCTGACACAGCGAGTGTGGCAGCAGTGAGTGCCCGTACTGCCCTGGTCTGTGCCCGCATCAGACCAGCCAGTGACTGCACGGCACCACTGATCACCTGGCCACTTGCTGCGTGAGCTGCCCCGAATTCCGCCCAACTCGCTGCCTGTGCTGCCCCAAATTCGGCCCGACTCGCGGACTGTTCTGCCCCGAATTCGGCCCGACTCGCGGCCTGTGCTGCCCCGAATTCGGACCGACTCGCGGCGTGTGCTGCTTCGAATTGCTCGAAACTCCTGGCCTGTGAGGCGCCGAAATCGGCCACACTATGAGCCAGGGACTCGATGGCCTCAGGCAACCGTGCCACAACCTCCATGAGCTCGGTGTGCCGGCGATCCGAGTCCACAGACATTTGATCGAGGAGGCGCACCTCCTTGGCGAGGACCGTCTCCGGACTGGAGGCCGGACTCTCCCTCTGGGGAGAAGGCCGCCGAGCTGGCCGACCCTTCCCGCGTTGCTGGATGCCACTGGGCCCAGCAACTACACTCCCCTGCGACCCTTCCCCCCTCTGGGAAGAAGGCCGCCGAGCTGCCCGACCCTTCCCGCGTTGCTGCACGTCACTGGGCACAGGAGCTACACTCCCCTGCGACACTTCCCCCTGGCTCTCCTCCAGGGAAGACGTGTCCCCTCCATTGGCATCCCCTGGCGCGGCTGAGGGTTCCCCTGATGGGCCGCCTTCCTCTTCCTCTTCCTCCTCCTCCTCCTCCTCTTCCGAGGGGCTATCACTGGCAGCTTCAGGGACCTCCTCCTCACCATCTGAAAGCAGGAAGGCACAAGAGTAGCTTTAGAGTGAGGAGAGGGCGTCAGCGAGGGAGGCATGAGTGGTGGCATTCAGCGCATTGGTCGGACAGTGGCAAAGGATGTAGATCTGAAGCGCAAGTGGGACGAGAGAGGTCCAAAAGGTGATGTCCTTACCATTGGTGCCCAGAACAGGGTCGGCATCTCCAGATGCAACGGGGCCAATCACCCGGGCACCCATGAGGCTACCCACGCGCTCTTCAAGGTCACTGAGCTGCTGGATCTGGGGACGGCCTCCCCCGGTCACAGTCCGGCTCTTCTGATTGTGTGCCAGCTTGGCCTGCAAGAGAAAGGACGGCCTCTAAGTACAGTGTGCTGCCCTGACCTTGTGTGCACTGCCTCCCATGGTCGAATAGCTTGGCCAGTGTGGTGCCCAGATCTTGTGTGCACTGCCTCCCATGGTCGAATAGCTTGGCCAGTGTGGTGCCCAGATCTTGCGTGCACTGCCTCCCATGGTCGAATAGCTTGGCCAGTGTGTAAAGTGCAGAATGTGCAATTGATGTTCATGCCAGTCCCATAGCTGCTGGATGAGGGCTGGCCATTAGGGCTTTTAGGTCCTTTTGCCCATAATGTGAGGTGCACATGCAAGGATGAGGAGGACACTGGAAAGGGGACTCACCCTGACAATCCTTGTGAGGTCATTGAACTTTTTCCGGCATTGGACCTGGGGACCTCGCTGTTGGATGTGACCCTGTGGGCGACCTCCCTCCAGGCTTTCCTGTAGACGCTGGTGGCAGGCTTCTTGCCACTGTCCGGGAACAAGAGTTTGCGTCTCCTCTCCAAAGCCCTAACCAGCACCCTCAAATCATGGCCAGTGAAGCGCTGCGCTCGTTCACGGGCCTTCTGCATCTTTCCCGGCGCTATTTCTGTTCAGCAGTAGTGTTTAGGCCTAGCTGGAGGGCTGCAGTGTCCAGGGCGCGGCAGCAGACGAACTCGACCCTTCCCCCTTTAAGAGCTGGCCGGCGCCAGGGTGTCTGCTGTCAATCAAGAAATGACCGCACCTGCGCTGCGCCCGGCCTCGGCGGTTTAGCTCAGCACCGCCGGCTTTGCACCTAAAGGTAGTTGTGTAACGCCAGTTTTAGCGATCGAGCAAACTCTTAGGGCGAAGCTACTGAATATCGGCGAAGTGGCCTCGACTTTGCGCCGGGCGCAAACTTTAGCGGCCGCCCGACTTTTCCGCCCCAAAAGTGGCTATACTGAATTTCTAGGCCATTGACTTTTATACTTTAGAAAGCATATCAAACTGATAAAGGCAAAAGCTTACAGAGACATACAGACAGCGAGACACTAAACACACGTTCTGTCTATTGTTTCCAGTTACAATTCCAAAACCAAATCACTGCTTGCATAAGATGTGTTTATACATTTGCATTAAGTAAGGTAACAACTAATTTACTTTTTGATTCTGGAGAGTGAAATCTCAAGATACCAATGTAAACCAAAAATGTTGAATTTTTTATATGTGCAAAATGATTTTTTCTATTAAAATTAGTAGAGCCAATTTTAACTCAGTCCACCTGGCGGGAACGGGACAGTACTACCATTAAAATTGGAGTGCTGCACTTACCACCCCATTCCCACTCTGATCCCGCCCACCAACATTTTGCCTGGGATCTTCACAAGGGTGACCCAGGTGGTCACCTGAAACAGGCAGGAGCCTCATTAAAATGTACAAATCAGGATCCTATGATGTACATTGGATCTTGATTGCAGTGTCAAGGTACAAGTGGGTAGAACGTGCACAGTGCATACTCTGTGCTTTTGTACCGGGTGGTGAGTGGGTTAGCCTCAAATGGACTGCTGGAGGCTGCTCACAAAACCGGGCAGGAAATGTCTAATTTCTTTTTTGGTGAGGCAAGAGGCTCCTTCTGGGCTAAAAAAAAAATCTGTACCGTTGTCAGCTTGTCCGAGGCCTTCCCTGCGTCGGGATTGCCTGCTGCTTCCCCAGACTCCAACTGTTGGCTGGCTCAGCATGGGATCCGGTTGATGTTCTGTCCTTCCAGGACCGGCGAGCTGCAGTGGGGCAGCCGTTTGGTGTGCTCAGCTTGCTGGCAAAATGTAAGTGGGGACTGGGTGTCTAAATGTTTACTTGACAGCAGTTAGATTTTGTAACCTTAAAGGGAGACACACCTGCATTTACCATTGTATAGAACTCCTGACCTTATAAACCATGCAGTGATATGACTTACAGTGATGAATGCCGTGGGAGACTCACTAATAAAATATTAAAAAGGTGCATCGGCACATGCAGGCATCACACTCCAGATGTCACATTTCAGATGTTACAATTTGTTACAGAAAGAAAGAAGGAAGAAAGACTTGAATTTATATAGCGCCTTTCACGGACACTGGACGTCCCAAAGCACTTTACAGCCAATGAAGTACTTCTCTGAAGTGTAGTCACTGTTGTAATGTAGGAAACGCGGCTGCCAATTTGCGCACAGCAAGTTCCCACAAACAGCAATGTGATAATGACCAGATAATCTGCTTTAGAAGTTGTTTGAGGGATAGATATTGGCTAGGACACTGGGAATAACTCCCCTGCTCTTCTTCGAAATAGTGCCATGGGATCTTTTATGCCCACCTGGGAGAGCCTTGGTTTAGTGTCTCATCCGACAGATGCGAAACAATATTAAACGGGTGCTTCTGATCTGCATTCTGAAATTGGCAAAAATATTCTAATCTGCACAGTTCCCTGATGAAACAACAATTAATCCCCAAGTAATCTCAGGCAGTGTTCATTTATAACAATTGTAGTCCGAAAGAGACAGGCCAGTTTAAAGGCTCCATCTTAGCGGCAGAATAATACTTTGTGCATTACATTAAAAAACAACATACCATTTAATTTACAGTGACACATCATTTGATAATCAATGACACGGGAGATCCGCTAGTATATATAAAAAAGTCCTACATCCACTGCACGTCTGACACACTTCGGATATCACACTTGAGATATCACACTTCGGATATCACACTTGAGATATCACACTTCGGATATCACACTTGAGATATCACACTTCGGATATCACACTTGAGATATCACACTTCGGATATCACACTTGAGATATCACACTTCGGATATCACACTTGAGATATCGCACTTCGGATATCACACTTGAGATATCACACTTCGGATATCACACTTGAGATATCACACTTGAGATATCACACTTGAGATATCACACTTCGGATATCACACTTGAGATATCACACTTCGGATATCACACTTGAGATATCACACTTGAGATATCACACTTCGGATATCACACTTCGGGTATCACACTTGAGATATCACACTTGAGATATCACACTTGAGATATCACACTTTGGATATCACACTTCGGATATCACACTTTGGATATCACACTTGAGATATCACACTTGAGATATCACACTTTGGATATCACACTTCGGATATCACACTTGAGATATCACACTTGAGATATCACACTTCGGATATCACACTTGAGATATCACACTTCGGATATCACACTTGAGATATCACACTTGAGATATCACACTTGAGATATCACACTTTGGATATCACACTTGAGATATCACACTTGAGATATCACACTTTGGATATCACACTTCGGATATCACACTTGAGATATCACACTTGAGATATCACACTTCGGATATCACACTTGAGATATCACACTTCGGATATCACACTTGAGATATCACACTTGAGATATCACACTTGAGATATCACACTTCGGATATCACACTTGAGATATCACACTTCGGATATCACACTTGAGATATCACACTTGAGATATCACACTTCGGATATCACACTTCGGATATCACACTTGAGATATCACACTTGAGATATCACACTTGAGATATCACACTTCGGATATCACACTTGAGATATCACACTTGAGATATCACACTTCGGATATCACACTTCGGATATCACACTTGAGATATCACACTTGAGATATCACACTTGAGATATCACACTTCGGATATCACACTTGAGATATCACACTTGAGATATCACACTTCAAAGGGTCAAATATATTAAAAAAGAGAAAATAAAAGCCTGTACTTTCTGCTCTTTTTTTCTCACCGTGGGGAGTGGCTTTGATGTTTACCAAGGAGCTACTAATCTATCAAAAAACAATAATTGCCTCGAATTGACTTCAGGATGTCTCTATTTACAGCAGTAGAGCTATGACCTCAATGAGACAGGCTAGATCACATACATATCTACCTTTACTGCAGAATAATATGTTGTGTGTTACGTGGTATAATGTTTCTTCCTTTATAAAACAGCAAATCCTCCAACTTACAGTGAGCAATGCCATGAGAGATTTGATAGTATAAATAAATTTGATATAAAGGGGGTGAAATTCAACTTTGATGGGAGCATAAAATGGGCAGTACACACCCCACCCAATTTTCCTTTTCATTGACTTCAATGGGCAGGAAAATCAGGCAGCGTATTTAACACGCAGCCGATCCACCCGTTTCACGCCCCTGCCAAAGTTTCACTCCCAAATACTCTACCAATATTGCATGGTTCAACTTTGAACTGTTTAACATTACACTGATTTCCTGTATGGATTTCTCTTAACTATAGTGTTGACTGAACCATTCTATTCCTAAGAAACTTTTGTTATTTTGAATTGAAAATTACCAATTTTAGTCTTATTCCCAAGGAATGGGTCACTGTATGGTATTGTATTATATAGTATATATATATTATATAACAGGATACTCCTACTATTATAAAACAATATATCCTCCGTTTGCCATGAACAAAGTCATGTGTGAACTATTAGTATATACATCTGTAAGACAAAGGTCCTCTACCAACCTGCCCCCGCCACACAGTGCTGCCCCCCGATTATCAAAATCCACGACAAGGCCTTGGACAACGTGGACCACTTTCCATACCTCGGGAGCCTACTGTCAACAAGGGCAGACGTCGATGACGAAGTCCAACACCGCCTTCAGTGTGCCAGTGCAGCCTTCGGTCGCCTGAGGAAGAGAGTGTTTGAAGACCAGGACCTCAAACCCGGCACTAAGCTCATGATCTACAGGGCAGCAGTGATACCTGCCCTGCTGTATGCCTCAGAGACATGGACCATGTACAGCAGTCACCTTAAAGCACTGGAGAGGTACCACCAACGCTGCCTCCGCAACATCCTGCAAATCCATTGGCAGGATAGGCACACCAACGTCAGTGTTCTTGCTCAGGCTAAAAGCCCCAGCATCGAAGCTCTGACCACGCTCAATCAGCTCCGATGGACGGGTCACATTGTCCGCATGCCCGATACGAGACTCCCAAAACAAGTGCTCTACTCGGAGCTCCGACACGGCAAGAGAGCCCCAGGTGGGCAGAGGAAACGCTTCAAGGACACCCTCAAAGCCTCCTTGAAAAAGTGTAACATCCCCACCAACACCTGGGAATCCCTGGCCCAAGGCCGGACAAAGTGGAGGAGAAGCATCCGGGAAGGTGCCGAACACCTCGAGTCTCTTCGCCGTGAGCAAGCGGAAGCCAAGCGCAAGGAGCGCACGTCAACCCAAGCACCCCACCCACCCGCCCCTTCAACCACCGTCTGCCCCACCTGTGACAGAGACTGTAGGTCCCGCATTGGACTAATCAGCCACCTGCGAGCTCATTTTTAATGTGGAAGCAAGTCATCCTCAGTTCCGAGGGACTGCCTAAGAAGAAGAAGATTAGTATATATTAGAAATAGATTATTTTATTATATATATATATATATAGACATTACCATATCCTCAATGTATGAAAAATAGTTTTTGCCAATAGCTAATTACCTTATCTTATCCAGCATAATTACAGAAAATTCAGCAGGAAAGAGGCAACATCCATGAATGCCAGATAATTATTACTACTTGATGTTATTAATTAACAGTTTTAGGGAATAAGAAAATATATATGAAGCCCATCCATCATACTTCAGGTCTCACACTTTGCCAGACAAGCACATTTCTGTGTCACACATAAAAAGTACAAATACAGAGAAAGAAAACAGCCCTTCTTTTGCCAGTTTCAGAGAAATTTCCTGAGCAATAGAGCATACCGTCTGATTCACCTCAGCATCTGCTTACCAGTAATTAACCCCTAATTGACCTCAAACTATGTCTCTTCACGATAATTAGACCATGTAGCGTTAAAGAAACACACCAGATACATACAGCTCTACCTTTAGGAATTGAATAATGCATTGTCCATTACATGGTATGTTGCTTCTATTGTTAGAAACAGTGTTACCCCTGAGCAACACCATGAGAGATTGACTAAATACTGTCTGGTAATAAGATGTAACCATCAATGATTTTGACTATGTTGTCAAAACAAATATTTGTTTTAACTCCTGTTTTGTTTTCCACTGGTTAGCAATATTTTAGCTATTTACGAAGACCTGATTACAACAATTTTTCAGACTTGTTACTCACTAGAAAAGTGTTTGAGGACTGTGGACATATTTTACATGTATGATAGAAATAAGCATTCATTATGTTCATCATATTCACAAAAACATTAGTATGCGATGGAGGAGGGATGAATTGGCTATGTACATGCTTTTATATATTTGTGAAAATAAATTTTCTGATGGGGTAATAAAGAAGCCTTTTTAAAATGATAACTATAAGCTGCAGTTTTAGATAGGTTCCACAACCCAATAATATTTTATTGTGCATTCGAAGGTGAGCCCCTCACAGAATTTAAGTCCTATAATAGCTTAATCTGACAGTAGAGAACCACTATTTACATTCAAAGCATACAATTACACATTTGGATTTTCTGTTCTAATTATTTGATTCATTATTTAAATTTGAACAGAGTCCTTCCTCAACAAAGCGAGTAATCGTTTATGGCTATTTGTGGCTGTAATAAACCTGAGACAATCCTCAGTAATGGCTGAAGTAAATTGGACTATTTTGGTCAGTGGAATCAAATGGGTTATTTTGATAAATTACTGTGGTATGGAAAGAAGGCAAGAATTTTACGGTAACTGATCGTTGAATACAATTGTGTACATATAATGAAACTATTTGGCAAAATCTGAGGTAAATTGTAAGTGAGCTATAATGTAGCATCTATGGCCTAGAAATTCGGTTGGCTTTGCGCCCAGTTTTCGCCCAAAGAGGGCTTTTGCGCCACTTGCTAAACTTCCCCCGATATTCAGCGGTGCGGTAATGGCGGCGTTAGCCAGTAGTGCTGCGCCGCCACCGATGACGTCATCGGTGTGCGCAGTGCCCCGCTACTGGCCCGACCGCCATATTGAGTTGCGGCCGCCTCTTCCGCGGCGGCCGCAAACAGCGACCAGAAAACGGGGCCTACCTGATGCGGTAGTGGGGTGAGTTAAGGCGGATGTGTGGCCGGCCGCTTTTTTGGCGGCCGCCTGCCCGCACCTCCTTCCCTGGCCTCCTCCACCACCCCCCCGCGGCATTGCCGGCTGTTTTCCGGGAGCCCGGCAGTTCTCCGTGGTGCCGGGCTCATTTGCCGGCACTAGCGAGCGGCGATCGCGCTGTTGCAGGCACCTCCCCCTTAAGAGAGGGAGGAAGGCCTGCAGTACCACAGCCTGCCGCTCCGCAGCGGGTGGCGCTGCGGCACTTAGCGCGCCGATATTCAGTTTCAGCGCCCCAAGCGGGGGCGTCGAAACCCTTGATTTGCGGCCGCCTTCGACTTGGGGCGCTGAAACTGAATATCCGGCGGGCGCAAGTGGCTCCGCGCGCAGCGGTAATTTCTGGGCGCAAGCGAGCTGGCCGCCCCAAAGTCAATTTCTAGCCCTATAAATGCAAAAATATTTTTCTTTTAAGGATGTTTAGTTTGGCTCAGTGGGAGTACTCTCACGTCTGAGTCGGAAGACTTATGGGTTTTAAGACCCACTAGTGTTTGAGTACATGATCCAAACTAGAAGGTAATTGGCTGGCAGATTCTAATGAAAAGGAAACAAAAGGAGGATTAATTTTTTCAGTGCCGCATTGAATAACTAATGCTGAGACATTCAAATTTGAATCACAAAATTTGGCAAGTGATACCTTGCAGTGGGGGTATTGAACTAATAGGTGGTCCACTGATAATAATATTAATAGAATTATCTAAAATTTCAGAGCAAATGTTTTGTTAAAAATTATGTTTTACTTATGAACTTCACTATCAGTAGAAGATGCCTAATCACTGGAAAACAGTTGCAGCAGGGCTAATTCATCAGTTTAAAGTAAATCACAGACAGATTAAAAATAGCAATAAGCAAAAAAAAGCACAAAAAATATACCAGATTTAAAAAGGTAACGTGAGCAGGAAGTCATAGAAGCCTCTGTCCACCTGACCTCTCAGTGTGGCTACATCTTCTCGGTTTCTTCTCTCCATTATTTCCTGTGATGTTTCCTTCCTTGGTTTACAAGCCTGTGCAATCAAGATTAGTCAGAAAATGCTGGAAGCAGAGAGCAAGTCAGCCAGCATCTGTGGAGAGAACAGACAAGTTGACGTTTTGTTTACACATCCGCCTTCAGAACTGTAATAAGAGGTAGACAGGTGTATTAATACAATCTGAATAATGGCAGTGAGGGAAGTATATACTTAAAAATATATCTATGTATTATCCCCTTTTTGTGATTGTATTAATTTGCCTGTCTGTCTCATGTTTCAGTTCTGAAGAAGGTTCTGCACCCAAAATGCTAACTTGTCTATTCTCTCCACAGGTGCTGACTGACCTCTTCTGTATTTACAGCCTTTTGTGTGTGTGTGTGTGGGTCAGATTTCCAGCATCTACAGTATTTTGATTTTTATATGGTTACTCAGAGTTGTGATAAAAAGAAAAAAAACCCTGCAAATTCTGAAATACAAGCAGATAATGCTAGAAATATGCATCAGGTGCATAAGCATCTGTAAAGAGAAAATGTGGGTTAACATTTTGGGTGTAAACCCTTTATCAGGGGTCATAAAACCTGAACCTATATTCTTTACAGATGTTGATGGACTCAAATTGGATTTTGAATATTTTCTGTTTTTATTTTAGTCAGCGTTACACTTTTTACCTTTGTATACTATTTCCACAGGAGTAATCCTTTTGGCTTAAAGGTTTGTAAAAATGATTCTCGTACTCCTTGCCCCACTTGATGGAATGTCTCATCATTACTGATGTATATCTCTACCTGGCTGCCTGTGCTACTCTTTACAGAATTTATATTGCATTTTGGTATTTCACACCTAATACAAGTCTATTAACAGAACATTTACTTTGACCTTTCAGAAAATCCTCTTAATCCCCTTTTTATTTCCTTTTCATCTCATGTGCATTAGAATCCACCAGCCTCATAGCAGATCGTTTAATACATTCCAATTCAGTTATTGTGGTATGCAGGTAGCCAGATTTGCATCTCCATTCAGACATATAATGGCCAGAAAGCCACCACTTTAAATAAGCAACAGGTCCAGTTTTCAGTAGAAATCAAGCTGCCCTTTCCACCATGGAATTTCCATGTGGCTGCCCTTTTATTTTTCATTAAATGAGAATTCAATTTACTAACTATACCCAATAATTCTATTGATTGTTGACAGCTAATTTGTGGCTAAACCACATCAACATACATCAAACTCCCAGGGACTACTCACTTCAGTTATTAGACTAAGTATGCCTGTGTGACTTGATAATGACTGGTTCATATAATTCAGTTTTCATTTCCATGGCTACAAGCTTCATTTGAAGTGAGTAACCATTTCATCATACGTCCTGATCCATTTACGATGATCTTAAGTTCTGAACCTCATTGCTGGTTGATACATGGTGGCCTATCCATCTTCTATGCTAGACAAATCATTCTGTGGTTCTTCCTATATAAATGGATTTCTTTTTCATTGTAGTCAATCCATTTAGGTGACTAAATTTCTCTCTGGTGAGATTTTGCATGGAAATGCACAGTTGAGAAGAACTGGGAAACAAAGAGGAATGTTTCTTTATACAACAGTAATGATTAAACCAGAAACTTTGTGCATTCCTAATTAGTTATGTTTTACCTTACAATGGGCTCTGAATTCTGGCAAAATTCTCACATCTTTTACTGTATTTGAAACCTGGGATTTTTCTATCTACAGCTGTTTAATATGTGAAAGCAAATAATAGGGATTAACAATTTTATTGGTTTTCTGGGTTTTCATTCATAAAATAGTGAGATTATAAATATGGACTCTAACTTTTGTTAAAATATGCATTTCTACATATAGCATAACCTTAAATTATATTTGCAACAGTAATCTATTTAGTTATGTATAACATTTTGTTTTGCATGAATTATAATAACTCATGGATGTATACATTAAATGGTAGAATAGTTGCACACTCATTCTATTCAGTTACATAAATTACTGGTAGTGTTGTGCAGTTCAGTTGAAACAACAAGGTCCATAATTCATTGATGATATTGGTAAATACATTTGTTTCCACTTCTAATTTAGAATGCTGTTGATCAATAATGATAATTTAAAGTGGTATATTTACAGTCTCATAGGACTCCAGCCAGGAACTGTCTTATGTGGTTTGCCTGCACACAATATCAGGCATTAAGCCAGATTATAATGTCTGGAGGATCTGGTTACATATTGTATATGGCATGTTTCATGAAGCTTACAATCTCTGATCCTTGAATAGAATGGAGACAGTACAGTAGATTCATTTGCCTCGAGCTTTCAATTCATTTCAACCTTTCTCTTGTACAGAATAATCACAGTTTCACAGCGACTCTATTATTACATCAAAGGCTAATTGTTTTAGTGAGAAAATTACTACACTTAATTTACCTTTTTGAGAGATAGTTACTAAAGCATCATGGAATTATCAAACCTTGAAACAGAATTGTTAGTTTAATGTTGTTAGATTTAAATCTAAAGTTGCAAGCAGCTTCATTTAGTATTTGATAATAACAGAAGAACTGTGTTAAGAGCAGATAGGGCCGATTTTCTGGGGTATAGCACCCAGAATTCCCTGAACGGATGGTGCAGCACACCAGAAAAAGAAACAGAGACATGAAACACCAAGGGGTAATTTTAACCCACCCAGGATGGGCGGGACAGTGTCGTTGTGGCGGGGTGGGGGGGGGGGGGGGCGGCGGTGGTGTTAAATTGTTAAAAATGGGATACCCGAACCCAACCCGCCGCGAATGCGCCTACTTCCGGTTTAACCAGCATGGTTTTGGGGTCGGAAAGTAATCCGCTTTTGAGAGGCAGGTGGGTAATTATAATATTTAAATGTGGCTCCATGTCTCAGATTTTGTCAGCAATTTGCATTTAATGTCTCCAGCTTGGGTTTCCCGGGGCTTGGGAAACCTGGCAGCTAAAGGGAGGCAGGAGCTGCCAGATCCAGCTGGCAATGCTTTTCCAGCACTGCATGTGGGCCAGGAGGAACAGGACTGTTCCCCACCCCCACCTCCCCCAGCACCCCAAGCAAACCTCCTGCGATCTCTGCCTACTCATGTTCGGCTGATACCCCTCACCCCCCATCCCCCGGTGCTTAGCTGAAACACGCCTCCCCTACGGTTGGCCAACCTCCTCCCCCCGCCCCGTGATTGGCCAACTCCCCTGTGATTTCTATTTCTTCCCCCACCCTGTAATCACCCTCCTGTGATTTCTCTCCCCCACAATCCGATCTCCCCTTCGCAATCTTTCCCTCGTGATCTTTCCCCTGCGAACTCACCCCGTGATCTCTCCCCATTATCTCCCCCACAGCGACCTCTCACCCATGCGATCCCTCCCTCCTTGCGATCTCTTCCTCCATGATCTCCCGCACTGCGATCTCGGCCCCCCCCCCCCCACCCAGCGATCTCTCTCCCTCCCTCCTATCTACCGTGCTCCGAGCCCTCCCCACCCGCACCCCCGACGACCCTAGTCTGTATGCAGAATGCCCATTAAAATGATTAAACACAGACAAACACTGTGGCTGGGATTTTCCTTACCTCGGTGGGTCCGGTGCGGGTGATATCGGTGGCGGGTTGTATCCCGCTGCTGGCTCCATCCTGCTGCCTAAAATGAATTTACATTGATAGGACTTGCTAAGCCTACCCAGCATGCTTTCCGACCCAATTAGAGGAAGCGGGTCTGGTGACGTCATTCATGATGCGTCAACAGCCGGTTTCCTTAAAGAGACCATGGCCAACTTTCTTTTAACATTTGTGCTGTCAGTGTTCTACAGCATTGAGGTGCTGCAAACACGGACAATCACTGCACAGAGGTGCAGGGCTGCACCCAGGTGCTCCCATGTCTCCCTCCATATGCTTATGGAGGGAGCCAGAGCACGCAGGGAGGTCTTCTTCCCTTCCGATAGGCGGAAGACACCTCCCCAGGAGACCAAAACAATGTGGTTGCACATTGCACAAGAGGGCACAAGCAGGGATGTGGTCAGGAGGACTTGGGTGCAGTGGCGCAAACCTTTCAATGATCTTATTAGATCATGAAACATTAGTACAAAGCCACACTCAACCTCATCCTGCTGTGCCGCTCATCAACTTAAGAACTTAAGAACTTAAGAAATAGGAGCAGGAGTAGGCCATTTGGCCCTTTGAGCATGCTCTGCCATTCAATAAGATCGTGGCTGATCTTCTACCTTGTCTCCACTTTCCTGCACTATCCCCATATCCCTTGATTCCCTTAATATTAAAAAATGTATCGATCTCTGTCTTGAATATACTCAACGACTGAGCCTCCACAGCCCTCTGGGGTAGAGAATTCCAAAGATTCACCACCCTCTGAGTGAAGAAATTTCTCCTCGTCTCAGTCCTAAATGGCTGACCCCTTATTCTGAGACTGTGACCCCTGGTTCTAGACTCCCCAGCAAGGGGAAACATCCTCCCTGCATCTACCCTGTCAAGCCCTATAAGAATTTTGTATGTTTCAGTGAGCTCTCCTCTCATTCTTCTAAACTCTAGAGAATATAGGCCTAGTCTACTCAATCTCTCCTCATAGGACAATCCCCCCATCCCAGGAACCAGTCTGGTGAACCTTCGTTGCACTCCCTCTATGGCAAGTATATCCTTCCTTAGGTAAGGAGACCAAAACTGTACACAATACTCCAGGTGTGGTCTCACCAGGGCCCTATATAATTGTAGTAAGACGTCTTTACTCTTATACTCAAATCCTCTTGTAATAAAGGCCAACATACCATTTGCTTTCCTAATTGCTTGCTGTACCTGCATATTAACTATCAGTGATTCGTGTACAAGGACACCCAGGTCCCTCTGAACACCAACATTTCCCAATCTCTCACCATTTAAAAAATACTCTGCTTTTCTATTTTTCCTACCAAATTGGATAACTTCACATCCCCATCACTCTGTCTTTCCTACCCTACTCCTGCACATCCTTACTCACACCAACTTACCTTGCACCTCCATCCACCCCTCTCTATCTACATTATCACTTCCCCATCTCAGTAGCCACCTCTCACACTCACCCACATTCTAGTGCAATCATACCAACTAACAACACACAAGTTTAGCCACGTGGGTGTTTTATGCAATGTTCATGTGAAGTTTCTGTTAATGTGCTGTCAAACATTGAAATCTTTATTTTCAACAATTTGGGTTCTTGGTCAGATTTGTGTGCACCTATGGAAGTGGCTTAGTGAGTTGCAGTGAATAGCGAGATATAATGATACCCCCCGCAGTGGTGATGAGTGTAAAAGGAATGGCTTGGTCATTGTAGGGATGCTTTATGGTGTTGGTGTGGGGTGGTGCCAACCTGGCGCATCATGTGGCAGCCAGAGTGTACAGCGTAAAGTTAAGTAAATCTGACCATGATAAGTTCACCCTTGGCCCGGGTGCTGATGCCCTCTGTCCTGTGCAGCATCAGGTGATTGTGAAGAAGGTTGGTGTTGTTGTTGGTGCTGCTGGTGTGCCTGGTGCTGTTGGTGTTGGGGCTCATCGTGGTAGAATTCTGAGGACCACAGTGAGACAGTATAAATGGCACCCATGTTGATGGACTAGATGGCAGGTGATGTACAGATGACAGAAGTGATCTGTGAATGGTGAGAGAGGTAATGAGGTGAGACTGGATGGAGACTTTTGGAAAGACTTGCAGCATGCTGAATCTGTTGTGGAAATGCAGCGAGGAACAGCTTGTGGCTGAGGAAAGCGATGATCTGTCAGGTGGGAGCTTTTACTGTACATTTGAAGCTGTCAAGGAATCAGCTGGAGCAATGGCCACTGAATGAACTCCCACCTCAGGTTGACCGATGTGGTCATCGAACAACGTGGTTCCCATGGCCATGCAGGTAAAGTTAAAAAGTAAGGTAAAAAAGCCTGTTGCGCATCTGGTAAGTACATTATAATGAGTTTAATTGGGTCGCCCGCCGCTGCCTGTCAGGTCTGCTCAATGCTGACAGACCCGACATTGGGAAAGGCGTGTTGCGGCGGGTTGACAGCGGGTTCCCGACCCGCTGTCAAAATAAAACACTTACCCACCCGACCCGCCACCGATCGCACCCACTGACACTCCGGAAAATTCCGGCCCTCGGTTGGGAATCCAGCAAAGCAGGAGCCTCTTTTGTGGTGTTTAATAGAGCTTTGAAAACCACTTTGGGGTTTATCGCTAAATCCAGTATTGGATCCAGAAGATGGTGCAAATTACCCCAGAAACCATGGACGCCTTATGACGAGCTCTAAGGGAAAACGGGGACTTTCAAATTATTTAATGATCAATATCTGTCAAGTTGAAACAACCAAATTCCTGTCGAATGTAGGAGATAGGCTGAGTAATAACTTCAAAGGTAAACTGGTACAGCAGTGCTTAGAACATTTTTATTAAGTTTAATAATTTTTCTAAACTAACAAGAAAAATATGTTGTGCTGCAACTGACGAAGGTAGCACATAACTAGCTGAAAACAACTCAGTCACAAATGGAATTTGAGTCATTGGGCACAGATTCTATAATTATTCCTTAACTCTTCCTAATGCTGTGTAGTTAAAGATGGATGAATCTTTATGGCTGGAATTTTGAGGAGGAAGGTGCGACAGTGGCAGGGTGGCCCCGAGGTGGTCGGGAAACCCAGGAGGCCAGTTTCCTGCAGGCCTTGCCGACTTTAACGGCAGGGCCTGATTTGTATGTGAGGCCTTGGTTTCCCGCCCGCAGCCAGCCAGATTGAGAGGCTGTCTGGCTGCAGGAGGGTAGGCTGCGGCTGCACAGAGGAGAGAGGGAGGGTTTGTGTGGGGGCCGGGCCATGAAATGGATGATCAGGGTGGGTGGGTAGAGGATCGGGGGTCGGGTTGTGCCGTTTGCTGTTTGTAGTGTACATTAATGATTTAGATATGAATGTAGGAGGTATGATCAGTACGTTCGCAGATGACACGAAAATTGGTGGAGTGGTAAATAGCGAGGAGGGAAGCCTCAGGCTACAGGATGATATAGACAGGTTGGTTAGATGGGCAGAACAGAGGCAAATGGAATTTAACCCTGAAAAGTGTAAGGTGATGCATTTTGGGAGGACTAACAAGGCAAGGGAATACACAATGAATGGTAGGAGCCTAGGAAGGACAGAGGATCAGAGGGACCTTGGTGTGCATGTACATAGATCCCTGAAGGCAGCAGGACAGGTAGATAAGGTAGTTAAAAAGGCATATGGGATACTTGCCTTAATTAGCCGAGGCATAGAATATAAGAGCAGGGAGGTTAAGATGGAGCTGTACAAAACGCTAGTTAGGCCACAGCTGGAATACTGTATGCAGTTCTGGTCACCACACTATAGGAAGGATGTAATTGCATTGGAGAGGGTGCAGAGGAGATTCACCAGGATGTTACCTGGGCTGGAGCGCTTCAGCTATGAAGAGAGACTGGACAGGCTGGGGTTGTTTTCCTTAGAGCAGAGAAGGCTGAGGGGGGACCTGATTGAGGTGTACAAAATTATGAGGGGTATAGGTAGAAAGGAACTTCTCCCTTTAGTAGAGAGGTCAATAACCAGGGGGCATAGTTTCAAGATAAGGGGCAGGAGGTTTAGAGGGGATTTGAGGAAAAACATTTTCACCCAGAGGGTGGTTGGAATCTGGAACTCACTGCTTGAAAGGGTGGTAGAGGCAGGAACCCTCACAACATTCAAGCAGCATTTAGATGAGCACTTGAAACGCCATAGCATACAAGGCTACGGACCAAGTGCTGGAAAATGGGAATAGAATAGACAGGGCTTGATGGCCGGCGCGGACACGATGGGCTGAAGGGCCTCTTTCTGTGCTGTATAACTCTATGACTCTATGGGCTGGATTTTAATTCAGGAGCGGGCTGGGGTCGTATAATCCGCATTTCATGTTATCCACCCGAATCTAAATCGATGTGGGAGATTGATGTGATTTTAACTTAATTGGCCAATTGAGTTCTAATGTGTGGGAACCCATGGCAAATGAGTTTTTCCAGTCTGAAAGTCACCTCTGATGACGCCATCATTGCTGCTGCATTTAAGGTCTGCAACAAGCCTTGCTTCTTCTGCAGACTGCCAACCTTTTGGCCGTTCATACTACAGGGACCTGGAGGCAGAATGACCAGCGAGAGACCTAGGTCTGCTCCCAGGTTTGATGACGTCTTGCAGGCTTTAGTTGAGGGAGCAAGAGCTCATAAAGAAGTGCTCTTCCCTTCTTCAGGGAAGAAGAAGCCTCCCCAGCAGACCAAGGCTGTGTGGATCCAGGTGGCAGAGGAGGTCAACTCATTATCAGTAACCCGCAGAACCTGGATTCAGTGCAGGAAGAGATCTCATGACCTGTGCACTGGAAAAGTGAGTATGAATTTCCCATCACCCTCAATCTGATCCCCATTTCCTTTCCTCACCAGCACTCAGCTTTAGCAATCTCTTCCTCCACACCCCACTTGACACTGACATCCATGCACCCTTACCCATTCCCTCTCTATGGTCACATTCACCTAACTATTCGACTATGCAGCCCTCACACTCCCTATCACTGTGATGCTATGAAAACAACTGACAACACACAGGGAGGGCCCTTGGTCTTGCCACCTCACTCCATCTTTGTCTCCTTCTAAGCATCTATGCTATGGAATCTCTACACTCACTCCTTCATTCTCACTCAACCTCCACTTGTCTCCCTCATTGCAGGAAAAGAGAGCTCACAATAAGCGAGAAAGAGCGAGGACAGGAGGAGGTCCACCCTCAGTAGCCCATCTCACCCCCTGGGAGGAGGCAGTCCTGGAGATCGTAGGAGTGGAGGAAGATGCGCAAGTGGGGGACGGACAGAGCAAGCTGGTGACAGAATAGTTTTCCATCTCTCTCATTGACATTGCATGAGTCGCTGATAATGATTCTGAAGCTCTAACAGATGGACTTATGATCATCTGCAATATGCAATGTGCATGTAACCTTGGCATCACATCTCTGACTCTTTCCTTCACTCCCCCACAGGACCATTGCAAGCACCCGTCCCCACTAACCAGGAGGAAGAGCATGAGCCTCAAGACTCCTCAGAGGAAGCAGAGGGCGCAGCGTCAGCAGAATTCAGCGCACCAGCACCAGCGCAGACACTCACACCTCAGAGGGACCGTCGGGAAGTTGGTGGCAGACATCAAGCATGTGGGGGCCCCTCTCCAAGCACTCAGTAGTGTTGTCACCTGGTGTATCACAGCTGACAAGTGAGCATCAGCAAATTGTGGAGATAGGGACAGCAGTGGAGAGTCCTAGTCGGAGGGCGCAGGACTCTGCCAGCTCGGCTCAGCTGCATGTCGACCCTCTGCCGCTGGGTCCATCCATAAGATCAGGGGTGCTGGAACTCCAGGAACTGATGCAGGAGTCTCTGACAAGTTTTGTCTCCAGGGTCGCTGCGAGTGTGGAGCGAATGGAGGAGTCCATAGCGAACATGAGCAGAGCCTTTGTGGAGTCATTGGCGCATGAACGCATCACCATGGAAAGGATGGCAAGCTCCATGGAGGTGATAAGTCGCCAGAGTGCAGAAAACATGGTGAGTGTTCAGAATAGAATGACATCTCTGGAGGAGCGATGGTCATCTATTGAACAGAGAAACCAGACCTTCATGGAAGTCCTTTTGAGTAGGACTGCCATTGCAGATACGGGTCCCCATGGCCCCCCTGATGTGCAGCAAGGTGCTCTCAAACCACTTGCAAGTGCTGAGGGGGACCTGACCCATGAGAGGGAAGTTGGTGGCAGATATCAAGGAAGTGGGGGCTCCTCTCCAAGCGCTCACACTTCCATGCTACTGCAGAGCCCTCGGTCAGAGCCCCACCAGAGTCCACACCCAACTGAGATCGGCGTCTCAACCCCTGCACAGTCGCAGGAGCAGCAGACTATTGCCAAGCCCTCACAGGTTCGCAACCCCAGAGGACGCCCACCAAAGGTGTCGAGACAGGAGCAGCAGGAAAGTGAGCAAGGGGCCTCCACATCTGCTGAAGCCACAGGGGAAGCACCACGTAGGAGCATGCGTAAGGGAAAGATACTGCACAAATAGTCACAAGGGTAGTCACTTGGGTGAAATTTGATGTTTTCTGTGAAAAAGCCATCAGAAGAATAATGTAAATAAAAAATCTGATGGCTACTGATGTAGTTGTGGTGTGTGTCATTTTGTGGATGGGACTTTCACATTGAGGGCTTAGGATTACTTGCAATTGTCAGTATGGTGGTCAGATTGCTAGGAATCCACTGGCCCTTGGCCATTGTCGATGCTCAGGTAAGAAGCTGCGAGGCAAAAGTAATTGATTGGCTAGGCTAAGCAAATCTGACCAAGATGAGTGCGTTCCTTGCATCCCGGGCAGCAATGTTCTCGCGTACTGCTGCCGCTGGTTGATGGGCCTCTGCAAGATGTTCGTTTTCGCTCTCCTCCTCCTCCCCCTCATCTGAGGAGGATATGTGAGGAGCCACTTGGTCCTCAGGAATCTGCAAGCCACGACGCTGTGCCATGTTGTGAAGTGCACAGCAAACCACGACGATTCTGGGGATCCTGGCTGCTGAGTACTGTAGGGCTCCACCTGATCTATCCAGGCATCTGAAGCGCATCTTCAGCAAACTGATGGTTTGCTCGATTATGGCTCTGGTGGAAATGTGGCTGGAGTTGTAGCTCTACTCAGCTTCGTTGGATGGGCTCCTCAACGGTGTAATTAGCCACGTCTTCAGGGGATAACCCTTGTCTCCAAGTAGCCATCCGTTAAGTTGGTCTGGCAGACAGAATAGCGGAGGCACACTAGACTGGCGCAGTATGAAGGAGTCATGGCAACTGCCAGGGTACTTGGCACAAACATGCAAAATCTCCTTCTTGTGGTCACACACCAGCTGTACGTTGAGGGAGTGTAAGCCCTTGCGGTTGACAAAAATACCTGGATTGCGATGGGGTGCCTTAAGGGCCACATGTGTGCAGTCAGCAAAGCCCTGCACCCTTGGAAAGCCTGCCAGATTAGCTAATCCAACCGCACGCGCCGTGACACTTGCTTGATCCTTGGTGAAATGGATGTGATTGTGCACGATGGCAAAGAGGGCATCAGTTACCCGCGTGATGCAAGTGTGTGTGGCCGCCAGGGAGAGGCCGCTGATGTCTGCTGCTGCTCCCTGGAATGAGCCTGAGGCAAAAAAGTTGAGTGTGGTGGTGACTTTGACAGCCACTGGTAAGGGTTGTCCACCTGGTCCTCTGGCCTGCAGGTCTTGTTGCAGCATTGCGCAGATGTCACCCACTACCTCTCGCGAAAGTCGGAGCCGCCGTTGGCACTGCTGCTCAGACATTTTGAGGTAGCTGACCTTGTGTCTGTAGACCCTGTTTGGGGGGTATCTCCTGCGCCAACGGGCTTCCATGCGCTGGCCCCTTCTGGCCTGTGCAGCTTCAGGTGGGTGAGCAGCAGCTTGGCACTCCTGTTGCTGCTGCTGCTGTTGGTGCTGCTGCTGTTGGTGCTGCTGCTGTTCCTGGTTCTGCTGGTGCCGTGGCTGGTCTTCATCCTCATCTAATGTCCAGAAGGGAAGGAAATAAATGGCTCCCATGCTTCTGGTATATGCCTCAGTTGAGGAAGCGCTCAGTGAAGGTGGCGAGAGGGGTTTCCCAGGAGGTCACACTGGAGATGGGTGTCAGGCTCCAATCTTCCACAGCTGTGGTTATGCCTTCTAAAAGATCCCCCAGACCTGAGACAACAAAGTCCTGCCACCTGCAAATGATGGCTGATCAAATCTCCTCTTTAATGGTTGACCTGCAGCTGATAGTCAGCAATCCAATTGTGCTCCCACCAGGTTTCACCGCCGTGTTTCAGAACAGGCGTGTTTCACGTGGGAAAAGGGTTAAAATCGCAAAGGTCTTTCAAAATGGCATTATAAAGTCAATTTAGTGCTTGTTAAGGGCCTTAACGGCCTATCCTACCTCTTGGAGGCGGGACGGAGACGGGACCATTAGACATGAATTAATGAAAATTGCTTGGAGGTGGGATGGATGCGGCGTTGGGCCCGCCCGCCAGTTTTTGCAATTTTAACCCCCCACACGCCTCCAATCCCGCCTCCATGGCCCAATGAAAATCCTGCCCTGACTCTAAATGGATCGGCGGGGGCGGGTTGGTGGGGTGTGGGGTATAGGATCAGCGGTCGGGCCGGTCTGTTAATTGGATCGGTGAGGGGGAGGGGGGTGCGGTTGGTGGGGTGTTGGGTATAGGATCGGTGGTTGGGCCGGACCGTTAAATGGATCGGCGGGGGCCGGGGCGGGGGGGGGGTTTGTTGGTGGGGTGTGGGGTATAGGATCGGTGGTCGGGCCGGTCCGTTAAATGGATCGGCGGGGGCCGGGGGGGTGCTGCTGGTGGGTGGTGGGGTATAGGATCGGGGGTCAAGCCGGTCCATTAAATGGATCGGCAGGGGGTGGGGGCGGTTGGTGGGGGGTGGGGTATAGGATCGGTGGTCAGGCCGGTCCGTTAAATGGATCGGTGGGGGCCGGTGGGGGGTGGGTGGTGTTGGTGGGTGTGGGGTATAGGATTGGGGGTCGGGCCGGTCCGTTCAATGGATCAGCGGGGGGTGGGGGTGGGGGGGGGAGCGGTTGGTGGGGGGTGGGGTATAGGATCGGGGGCCGGGCCGGTCCGTTAAATGGATGATCAGGGTGGGTGGGTAGAGGATCGAGGGTCAGGTCGTGCCGTTAAATGGATCGGCGGGGACGGGGGGGGGCGGTGTTGGTGGGGTGTGGGGTATAGGATCGGGGGTCGGGCCGTTCCGTTAAATGGATCGGCGGGGGCGGGGGGGGTGCTTGGTGGGGGTTGGGGTATAGGATCGGGGGTCGGGCCGGTCCGTTAAATGGATCAGCAGTTGGGGGTGGGTGGGGGGTGGGCGGCGTGGTTGGTGGGCTGTGGGTTATAGGATCGGAGGTCGGGCCGGTCTGGTCCGTTAAATGGATCGGCGGGCGGCCGGTCCGTTAAATGGATCGGTGGGGGCGTGTGCGGTTGTTGGGGGGTGGGGTAAAGTATCGGGGATCAGGCCGGTCCGTTAAAAGCATCGGCGGGGGGCGGGGTGGGGGTGTTGGTGAGTGGTGGGGTGTAGGATCGGGGGTCAGGCCGGTCCGTTAAATGGATCGGCGGAGGAGCCAGGCAAAGGGTCGGGGAAAGGAAAGAGGATCGGGGTCGGGTGATAGGTGAGGGGCGGATCGGAATCGGGGGGAGGTGAAGGGAAGATTGTGGTTGGCCACCGGAGGATCGGGACCAGCCTCAGCATCATCGCTGGGGGGGTTGGAATGCCTGGGTTTGTTGATCGGCGGCCTCGTGAGGGGGTCTTCTCTCACGGGGGGTGGATTAGGCAGGGACCCTGGATCCAGGAGGTAGATTTAAAGGCACTTACCTCCTGGATCCAGCAGTCCCCATCTTGCTGTAACTGCCGGGTTTCACGAATTGTGTGAAACCAGTCTACATGCAGTTAAAAACAAAATGCAGGTTAAAAAAGAGGCTTCCAGCCTCATTATGATATTTAAATTGACGTTCCGACCCTTGGGAGCGGTTGGTCGCCACCAACCCCCCCCCCACTCCACTGTCACACCTCCATTAAAACCAGCAGATCGGGAATCCCATTTTTAACAAGTTAGCTACCTCCACGCTCCAAACCCACCTGCTTTTTAAGGTTAAAATTCCCCCCTGGCTGCCAATTTTCACACAGCAAGGAACCTCAAATAGTATGGAGATGAATTACCAGACAACCTATTTTTAGTGGTATTGGTTGAGGGATAAATATTGACCAACACACCAGGAGAGCTCCCCTGCTCTTCTTCAAATAGTGCCACGGGACCTTTTACATCCACCTAAGAGGGCAGACGGGACCTCGGTTCAACAACTCATCCAAAAAATGACACCCCTGTCAATACTTAATTGAAGTGTCAGCTTGGATTATGCACTCAAGTCCTGGAATGGGATTATGAACCCCTGACCTTCAAGCACTGAGGCCATGCGGTTACTATTGGGTTAATATCTAGTGATAAATGGAGAATGCTGAATGAGGAAAGTAAGACTGCCTACCTTATAGGGTCATCTACATCCCTTGAATAGGAAGCATCCTTTGCTAAGCCATCCTCTCAGGCATAACAGGGGGTTCACATAATGTTTTGTTATGTTAGCCTGTGTGTTATATGCCAAAATAACTGCTGCTGAATCACATGAAAGGGCCTTTCATACTGTGTGGGATTGGAGAGTAAAAAAAGAAAGGTTGAACTTTCTTTTATATAGCACCTTTCATGACCTCAGGATGTCCCAAAGTACTTCACAGCCAATGAAGTACTTTTGAAATGTAGTCACTGTTGTAATGTAGGAAAACAAGGCAGCCAATTTGTGCACAGCAAGGCTCCACAAATAGTAATGACATAAATGACCAATTAGACTGTTTTAGTGATGTTGGTTTAGGGATAAATATTGGCCCTAACAGCAGGAGAACACCCCTGCACTTCTTTGAATAATGCTTGGGATCTTTTACATCCACCTGAGAGGGCAGACGGGACCTCGGTTTAACATCTCATCTGAAAGTGTGGCATTGATCATCACTGCCTGACATCACCCATTATATGGTTTTTTCAAAACATTTCATCAGTTTGCTCAACCGCAGTAGTTTACAGAGGATGCTTTATGTTAGAAGAATGAAGAAAACCCTACAAGATAGGTGATCTTTTTTGGTGAAATTTATACTCATTGAGGTGATGAATGCCAATGTTGAAGGCTGACACATTTTTGGTAAACAATGAACAAATAGAAGCTGGTGGATAAATGTTCCACTATTCTTCCCCAACAAATTGCCTAAACTGGAGCCTCAGAAGAACATCCACTTGTGCTCGAGAAGGAGGCTTGAGTGGAGCATAAACTCCAGCATGGACTGGTTGGGCCAAATGGCCTCCTTCTGTGCTGTATATTCTATGTAATTCTATGTGCTCCTGTGTGAGTATTTTTAATTCCCACACCAGCTGTTCTTGTGACCTCTCTTACTGGGACTGCTGAATTGTGTGTGGACTTGCGCCTAGTAGGAACTGGCTTGAGACTGTGAAAACCCATTATATCCAGGATCCTCACAGCTATTACAGATAGGAAAGTTTCATCCCATTCGTTTGGGTTGAATTTGAATGTAGATCTTAGCGGTAAACACTGTAATGCTCCATTACGTAATGCAGCTGTACTTCTCTACAAATAATTACAAACAAAACTCTTAAAAGAATCCACAGATGTTCAAGCAGCTGGCTGTTTTATTTATTGCAGATATAGACTTGGCAAAACATATAAAAGAAACTCAGTGAGGATGGAACAAGGAATACATATTTTAAATTGCATACACTAAAAAAGAATTTGTCGTAATGTATAAGAATATTTTTAGAATTAAAGTGGTGGTAATGATTTTATTCTTGTTAATGTTCAAAATATCAATTAACTCTCAGCACTTATTAAAATGTAGATATAATGAAAAAGTGTTAATTAAAATAGGCTCAAAGGGTAACTTACTGCACTGCCAATTATGCCCTGTTTTTGCTGTAGTTTGGAAACTATATAGCTTGCCACTTATCATAGAATCATACAATCTCACAGGACAGAAGGAGGCTATTTGGCCCATTGCGCCTATGCTGGCTCTTTGGAAAAAGCTATCCAATTAGTCCCACTTCATAGCTCTTTTCTCATAGCCCTGCAAATTTTTCCTTTCAAGTATATACCCAATTCCCTTTTACTATTGAAAACTATTTTCCATAGTATTGCATAGTACTTACAACACAGAAACTGGCCATTCGGCCCAACAGGTCCATGTCGGTGTTTATGCTCCATATGAGCCTCCTCCCACCCTCCTTCATCTAACCCCACCAACATAGCCTTCCATTCCTTTCTCACTCATGTGCTTATCTAGCTTCCCCTTAAATGCATCTATGCTATTCGCTTCAACTACTCCTTGTGGTAGCAAGTTCCACATTCTCACCACTCTCTGTGTGAAGAAGTTTCTCCTGAATTCCCGATTGGAATTTATGTGACTATCTTATATTTATGGCTCCTAGTTCTGGTCTTGCCCGCAAGTGGAAGCATCTTCTCTATGTCTACCCTATCAAAACCTTTCATAATCTTAAAGACCTCTAGCAGGTCACCCCTCCGTCTTCTCTTTTCTGGAGAAAAGAGCCCCAGCCTGTTCAATCTTTCTTGATAGTTAACCTCTGAGTTCTGGTATTATTCTAGTAAATCTTTTTTGCACCTTCTCCAGTGCCTCTATATCCTTTCTATAATATGAAGACCAGAACTGTTCACAATACTCCAAGTGTGATCTAACCAAGGTTCTGTACAAGTTTAACATAACTTCTCTGCTTTTCAATTATATCCCTCTAGAAATAAACCCCAGTGCTTTGTTTTTTTATGGCCTTATTAAATTGCGTTGCTACTTTATTGATTTGTGTACCTGCACCCCTAGATCCCTTTGCTCCTCTACCCCATTTAGACACTTAGGGGGCGAAATTCCCCTCGATTGCACCTCCGGTGGGAGGCACTAATGGGCGCAAATGGCTTTCCCCCCCCCCCCCACCCCAAGGCGATAACCGCACCTCTTACGAAATTCTGTGGGAGGTTAGCGGCGGCACTACCGGGTATCGCCCCAGTCTTCTGTGCCCGGAGATCATGACATCATCTCCGGATGCAGTGCCCCAGTAGCGCCTCGGGAGAAAAATTCCCCCTCGCGCTTCGCAGCAGCGCCGGGCGATGTTACCGACTGCTGTAGGGATCGCGAACAGTGAGGCCGGCCGCTCGTGGGGCGCCATTTAAAGAGAAAAAAAATGCAGAGCTCACAGCGGGGAGCCCTTCCCTTTAATTGAGGGAAGAGCCCCTGTAAGGTGGCAGCACCACGTGTGGCCCTGCTGAGCACATCGCCCCGGATTGGGACATTCCCCGCCTCTTATGCTTCAAGAGGCAAGTGAAGTGCTTGATGTAGCGCTCCACTTCTCTCTTGGAGCAAAAAATGGGAATTTCTCAAATGTTTGAAAAGGTTTGCGCCTGGTGCTAACTTTTCAAACATTTTTGACTTAGTACCCCAAATGGCCCTCTAAGGGAATTTCTCCCCTTTATTTTCCAAGGAGAATGTGACCTTCTTATTCTTCATACCAAAATGTACCCCTTCATACTTATCTATATTGAAGTTTATTTGCCAATTACACACCCATTCTGCAAGTTTATTAATGTCTTCCTGTATTTTGTTGCAGTCCTCCTCTGTATTAACTGCACCCCAATTTTGAAATTGGACTTCCGATTCCCGTGTCCAAATTGTTTATGTAAATGGTGAACAACAGTAGTCCTAGCACCGATCCCTGTGGAACAGCACTTCCCACCTTTTGCCAGTCTGTGTAACTGCCTTTAACCCCTACTCTCTGTTTTGTAGCCAGCTTGCTATCCATTTTACTACTTGTTCCCTGACTCCACATGTTCTGACCTTAGTCATGAGTCTACCTTAGCATTTATATAGCGCCTTTCAAGACCTCAGGATGCCCCAAAGCATTTTACAGCCAATTACGCACTTTTGACGTGTAGTCACTGTTGTAATGTAAGAAACACAGCCGTCAATTTGCACACAGGAAGCTCCCACATACAGCAATGAGCTAATGACAGAATAATCTGTTTTAGTGATTTTGGTTGAGGAATAAATATTAGCCAGGACACCAGTGATAACTTCCTTGCTCTTTAAAATTGTGCCATGGGATCTTTTACGCCCACCTGAAAGGGTAGACGGGGCCTCGGTTTAACGTCTCCTCCAAAAGATGGTACCTTCGACAGTGCAGCACTCTCTCAGTACTGCACTGGAGTGTCAGCTAGATCTTGTGCTCAAGTCTCTGAAGTGCAACTCGAACCCACAACCTTCTGACTCAGAGGCGAAAGTGCTACCTGTGAACGATGGCTGACATCAGAGTCAGGTCCTGACCTTACTCTGGAACTTGAGTAGGCAATCTCCCACTGTTTAGGCTTAACACAGGATGAAGTAAAATTCCAGAAGTGTCAAGTCGGATTTAAAAAGTGCTCAGGAGACCCACTGGAGGCTGAGCTGCCAGTTCCGAGTTTTACTGCTATCACTGCAATGTTGCCCAGAGGAGATAGCTCTATGTATGAGCATCTGCAGTTAATGCTGTTTGAATTTTGATGTTAACAAAGATCTGAGGGGCCAGTTGGCTCTCTGATAGGACTGAAAAAATCAAAAATGACGTTTAATATATTCCTATGTGGTCCACTATATTGAAGCTGGTACACATCCAAGATGAGGCTACTTGCTGAAATTGATTTCACATTGCACGCCTAAGTTTGATTTGGGCCACTTCATATCCAAGTTACACTGCACAGTTCATGCCAATGTAAAACCACCTTGTAACAATAGAAAATACATTGTGTAACTCGCACATAACAGAGCTGCTATCATTGGTGATCTGCAGAACCTGATTTGCAATGAAACTGCAATTGTCTTGCATTTGCCCGCACCAGGAAAACGCCTAGTAAATGAAAGTATGTTACTGGTTATTCTGAAAGCATCACAAATAGTGAACTTCAAAGGACAAGAACTTCACAGTGTATGATGTTATTTGTGAGTCATACATATAAAAGTGCTTCTGACCTGAGAAATATAAAAGGATATTTTATTACCAATTTTAAATTGGTTGCTGCACAAAAATCTGAACACTAGTAAATGTGTCAGTAATAATAGTACTTTAATCATTGAAATTAGATAAAAGGAATTCTGAATTATAATATGTGGTCAAATTTAATC
This sequence comes from Somniosus microcephalus, assembly GCF_052327205.1. Taxonomy (NCBI): domain Eukaryota; kingdom Metazoa; phylum Chordata; class Chondrichthyes; order Squaliformes; family Somniosidae; genus Somniosus; species Somniosus microcephalus. The sequence continues at coordinate 176,914,200 of NC_140994.1, read as the reverse complement.
GACAGTTTTATGAATTGCACACATCCAATTATTATTTAAGCATAATGCTCAACATTTAGATTAATACGAAATTCTGTGTACAATTTCAGCCAGAAAGCAGATTTTAATGTTTGTTTTTTAAAAAAGCTTATGTAATTTATTTTGTGATATTTGGTAAATTTAGAAACTGTATAAATATTAAAGAGCCAACTGGCCTGTCAGCAGGTTTATAATCTGCAACGCCAGTCCAGTCTCTAAATGTCAACTTGACTCATGTGAGCTCTCTAATGGAAGACTGTCTGAGCTATAACTATTAATTTAGCTTTTTATCAATAGAGTGAGAGCTGTAGCACTTACACTGAATAGATGTAATTGCAGTTCAGAAGTAATACTCTAAAACATTATGAGGTCTGTTCACTATACCAATATTTGAAATGATTTTTAAGGTCTGTTGTGTGTCTTTTTAACTATGAGTTCAGCAATAGTACTTTGTAACATCACAAAGATATACACTTTTAAGTCTATTCAAAGAGCATTCTTTTAAAAATATATTCCTTAATTATATGTCAGCTACCAAGTAAAAATATTTGGCAAAGAATTTCAGGTGTTGTCCTGAAGAATAAAAACAAAAAATAACCGTACTCCACCTTCAGTGTGACCTTTGGGAACCACTTTATTTTATAACAAGACATGCAACATTGTGAACAGAATATAATATAACATGAAAAATTATAATTTTCACCATAATACAAAGAAGGACCTGAAAATTACGAACCCCTACAGCCTCCACCAAAAAATGGATACCAAAGCATCTTCAGACATAAGCCATTCCAGTAGATTAGAGAAAGCAGTTTTCAGAAGTTTAATGGTTGTTCGAGCTGCAAGGAAGCTAGGTTTTGATTCTTTAACAGTAAGATGCACACAGCTCTCATACTCTTTTTGCAGTACTCACCCATTCTCAAGCTGTTATCTGCAGGAAACTTCACATCTCGTGTCCTTGTTTATATCATATTTTCTCTACACGTTACATTGATGGTTCAGCAAGTTTATCTAGTGAGTTCTTGAACCACATACACCAGTAAGTTCCCAGGTTTGATTCCTGAGTGTGGTGGATTAGCTGATTTAAGATGGGACAGTGATATAAGTGCCTAATTGGCCACAATGCCTCTAGGTTACAGAGGGGAATGTCAGCCAGAATCCTTATTTCTGATTGTTATCCAGTATGCCCTGCTTGGACATGCACTTACGGATAAAGATAGGATCAGGCTTGGGTATGATCTTTCTCCATAGTTGAATAGCTTGTCAGCACTCACAAAATGATGCAGGACTGTATAAAATAATCTAGTGAAGCTACAACAAGAGGCTACCTGCATGCTAAACACCAAATGAAGCAGTCTATAGATTGAGCTAAGCAATCCCACAACCAACAGATCAGAGCAAAGCTCTGTAAGTCCTAACATATCCAGTCAAGAATGGTGGTGGAAACTTAGACAACTAAAGGAGGAAGCTCCATGCGCATTATTATTCTCAACCATACTGGAGCACAGCACATGAGTGTGAGAGACAAGGGTGAAATGTTTGCAATTGTCTTCAGCCAAAATGCCGAGTGGATGATCCTACTCAGCCTCCTCCCGAGGTCCTCACCATTACAGATGCCAGGTTCCAGCCAAATTGATTAATTCCACATAACATTAAGAAGCAATTGAATGTACTGGGCACAAGGAAGGCTATGAGCCCATTGTGGCTGTAGCATTTAAGATTTGCACACCAGAACTAGCTATGCCCCAGCCAAGCATTTCTAGTGCAACAATATCACTGACATCTACCCAGCAATGTAGACAATTTTCCAGGTATGTTCTATCTAAAAAAGGAAGAAAAATCTAATCTGGGCAATTACCACCCTTCCAGCCTCCTCCCAATCATAAGCAAAGTGATGGAAGGAGTTATCAGTAGTGTCATCAAATTGCACCTACTCACCAGTAGCCTGTTCACTGATGTTCAGTTTGGGTTTGCCAGAATCACTCAGCTCCTCCTCATCAGAGCCTTGGTGCAGACATGGACACAAAGGCTGAATGCCAGAGGAGAGGTGAGATTAGCTCCCTTTTTTTTGTCTTATAACACTCCTGTGAAGTGCCTTGAGATGTTTTACTACGTTAAAGGTGCTATGTAAATACAAGTTGTTGTTGATATTGTTGAGATCAAGGCAGCATTTGACCGAGTTTGGCACCAAGGAGTCCTAGCAAAAGTGACGTCAGTGGAGTCAAAGGAAAAACTCTCCAGCTGTTGGATCTATACCTGCCACACAGGAATATGGTTGAGGATGTTGGAGGAAAATTATCACAGTCTCAGGATATCACTGCAGGAGTTCCTCATGGTAGTGTCCTGTGCCCAAGCATCTTCATAAGAACATAAGAGCATAAGGATTAGGAGCAGGAGTAGACCATACATCCCCTTGAGCCTGCTCTGCAATTCAATGAGATCATGGCTGATCTTCAGCCTCAACTAAACTTTCCCGCCCGATCCCCATATCCCTTGATTCCCCTAGAGTCCAAAAATCTATCTATCCCAGCCTTGATTGTACTCAATGACTCAGCATCCACAGCCCTTCCAGATAGAGATTTCCAAAGATTCACAACCCTGTGAGTGAAGAAATTCCATCTCATCTCAGTCTTAAATGGCCAACCCCTTATCCTGAGACTATGCCCCCTAGTTCTAGACTCTCCAGCCAGGGGAAACAACCTCTCAGCATCTACTCTGTCAATCCCTCTCAGAATCTTATATGTTTCAATGAGATCACCTCTCATTCTTCTTAATTCCAGAGAGTATAGGCCCAATCTACTCAATCTCTCCTCAAAGGACAACCCTCTCACCCCAGGGATCAATCTAGTGAACCTTTGTTTCACCGCCTCTAAGCCAAGTATGTCCTTTCTCAGATAAGGAGACCAAAACTGTGCATAGTACTCCAGGTGTGGTTTCACCAAAGCCCTGTACAATTGTAGTAAGACTTCCTTTTTGTACTCCAACTCCCTTGTAATAAAGGCCAACATGCCATTTGCCTTCCAATTGCTTGCTGTACCTGTATGCAAATTTTCTGTGTTTCCTGTATGAACTTTATGCTACTTTATCAATGATCTTCCCTCTATCAGAGTTCAGGAGTGGGCCTGTTTGCTGATAAATCCACAGTGTTTAGCTTCATTCACAACCCTCTGATAATGGCAGTCCCATGGCAGTCTATAGCAGGACTTGGACAATATCCAGACTTGAACTGACAAATGGCAGGTAATTGTACCACAGACGTGCCAGATAATGAGCATTTTCAAAAAGAGAAAGCTTAACCATCTCCTCTTGACCATCAATGGCGCCAGCTTTGCTGAATTCCCTAAGATCAACATCTTGGTAGTTACTAATGATCAGAAGCTGAACTGAACTGGCCATATCAACAACATGGCTATAAGAGCTGGGCAGAGGGAAGCACTCTTACAATGAGTGGCTCACTTTCTGACACCTCACAGCTTATCCACCATCTAGAAAGCTCCAGTCAGGAGTGTGATGGAATACTAACCATACATTAGTGCAGCCTTTGGCAACTATGACTAACCTTTCACAATCACAACCACCTTTGTGTCAGGTATGACTCAAGGCTTCCCCTTGAGAACCAGTGAGACTAGATTTGCTACAGCTTCTTGATGCCATATTTGGTCAAATGGTGCCTTGATATTAAGAAAGACTTGCATTTACATAGCGCCTTTCATGACCTCTTTTGAAATGTAGTCACTGAAGGAAATGTGGCAACCAAGTTACACACAGCAAGGTCCCACAAACCACAATTAGCAGCTCACCTGTTCAGGGTGTTGGGTGCGGGATAAATGTTGGTTAAGGCACCAGGAGAACGCTCCTTCAAATATTGCAGTGGGATCTTTAACGTCCACCTGAGGGGCCTCAGTTTAACACATCAGAAAAACGGCACCTCTGACAGTGCAGCACCCACTCAGTACTGAACTGAAGTGCCAGCCTAGATTATGTGCTTAAGTCTCTGGAGTGGCACTTGAACCCACAACCTTCTGACTCAGAGGCAAGAGTGCTACCACTGAACCAAGGCTGACACCAGGGGAGAGACCCTCACCTCTCCTCTGGCATTCAGCTCTTTTGTCCATGTATCAAAACTGTGATGAGGTTTATAGCTGAGTCATCTTGGCGGAAGCTAAACTGAGTCTCACTGAGCAGGTTATTGGTGAGTAGGTGTTATTACAATAATAAGCATAAGTAAAAAGTTAGTTCAGAATTGAGATTAGATATTGTAAATTTGCTTAGTCATTTTTTTCTGCAGGAGCTGTAGGGCCCAGGAGACCAGAAAGGGGAGAAAATAAAAATTAAAGGAATTGGAGGATCGCATACTCCTAAAAAAAAATACAATACGAGTCATTATAAAGCAATAATACAGTATTGGGTGTTGAGATGGCAGTTATAAAGTGCTCAAGCTTCACTATCACAGTTGCTTTGTAATCACTCTAGGCTACCTATTATTCTCTGTCCTTGTTGCAGTACGAATTTGTGATTTGTTTTCCATAATTCACAGTTATCGTGACATGGATTTTATTCAAGTTGCTTAATTTGTTTTCTAGCTTGAAATGTGTGTTTTTTTTAATGTTATGGGTGTGCATCATTGGTAATCAGTGATACATTGCATGCTCAGCTTGTGTTTGTTTAATTTGTTGAAATCAGAGAGTTCCATGGAGGAGAGTGGTGGGCAGGATAGAGAAATTAAGTGGGGCCACCAGGGATCGGGAGTGCCGGCAAACGGGCCCGGCACTCAAGAGGTCGCAGATAGGCCCCCCTGACCCTGTCGGACATAGCGTCCGGCGGTAGGTCGGGGGGCACCAGCCAATACTACAACTGGGGCGCAAGCGGGGCGCTGCGCACGCCGATGACGTCATCGCCGGCGGCGCATCGCCACGTGGCGCTAACGGTTGTTTTTAATCCTGTCATATGCTTTCATAATTGATTGGTTTTACACCCTTCAGTCAATTGAAAGGCCAAGCAGAGGGAAATAACATCAGAACGGAGGCTTGCTTGACTACTAGTTGTTTCCATGTAACCTTTGCTCAAGAACTGGATAAACCCTGAGTGAATAACAGTATTAACCTGTTATCACAAGAGTATGACAAGAATGTGAGTACCTCAGTAACCATGCTAACACTAATGCTAATGATCTTATTAATGAAAGCTGTGACCGCTATATTCACGTAACAATACCTTTGATGTAGCAAATTGTTTTGCTTGTATTTGTTTTTGCTTTTAAAGTGGGATTGGTTCCTCCCAATTTCCCCCTCTCAGGAGCTGGATTAACATTCTTAGCTGTTACTTGATTTGTTAGGTGCTGTCAAAACAGTTCAGAAGCACAAAATGAGCATTATTGCAGATGAATCCTAATGGACCAAGTCCCCCCAGTAAGGTAAACACAATTTCACAGAATTAACTCACCCATTTGGAAAATGAAAAAAATTATCATTTTTTATTCAATGCCATTAAAAAATGTAAAAAAGACATGATTAACACCCTAGCTTCTTAAAATGGAAAATATTTCCCATATGTCTAATCATTAGTACAGTATTATTCAGTAGCTCTAGCATTACATTTTTGGGGTTTTAGACTCATGCAAGTCCAGGTAGATAAAGTCATAAAAAAAGGTCAGTAGCATTTGGCCTTCTTAAATAAGTTGTTAAACAGCAAAGGTGGAGATAGCTGATGAAACCAGTAAAAACCGGGAGATAATCTGAAACTGACAGTTTTTATTCCTTTTTTGCTCTGCTTTCCATTTGCTAGCCAGAAAGGGGAGCGGAGTTCATAATTTTTTTTCAAAAATCTGCTGTTGCTTATTAAGGGATTATTAATCAGCTTTCAGAGAAAGCTGCAGCAGTGTTTCACTGGGAGCAATTAAATGGCCTGGTGCGGGAAGCTCACCCGCTGAACTGGAGTTAATTCAATGATAAAGCAGCTAACCTCTTTGGCACAGTATCTGTTCAACATGGATTTTGCTGCAATTGTTACATTGGCCCAGAAATTCAGGTCGGGGGCTTCCCGCGGGTGTAAGCCCCCGACCTGCACTTAACCTAGCGCGCCTGCCGTGTGCTGTGGGCCCCCGTGGGATTCCGATCCTGGGCCTGCTCCAACTGCCGGCGCGTAGTGCTTGCGTATCCTAGGGGCGCAGTTAGTTCGATGCGTCCCCTGGGATCACGTGGGCCATGGGGAGCCAATCGGAGCAGGGAATGCTCCATTCATAAGTTTGACAGGAAGAGCTGTCAAAACTTATAAATACTACGGGCCCCAAAACATCACTAAATCTTCAAATAAATTTTTTAAAAATCACATTTTAAAAATAAACTATAAATTACATGAAATAACTATTTTAAACAATAATTTAAATTTTTGAAAAAAATAAATTTATTTTCTAATGGGGCTAAAAATAAACTTACCTTGCTTTAAAGTATTTAAAAATAATAAACCTGTGGAAAAAATGTTTTAATTTTAATAAATTCACCACTTACCTTGTAAAAAGCAGGCCTTATGCCTGCTTTTTAAATCTGTAACTTCTGCAGACTTACCCTCCCGGGAAAACCTGCATAAAAAACTAAGTTCGATGTGCACGCGCAGCCTCTCCTACGCACACGTTCGACCTCTTAACCCCTGCTGTCAGGGGAACGGAAGTGCCGGTTTCCCGCGCATGCGCAGTGCATGCAGGAAACCGGCACTTCCATTGGGCCTATGGGTGAGTACCCAGCGCGTACTCACCCGTGGAGACCCTAGTTTCTGGGCCAATATTAACTGGTTCAATGTCGATGTTAGTGGGAGAGGGCTAACTGGGAGTGTGGGTTTAACCAGAGACTAAGAACCTACCCCACCAACTGCCACTAGTGCTTTTAGACAGCTTGTTGCACTGCGCTAACTGCCACTTTAATCAGTTGAGCAGTGCTCTGCCCATGGGCACTTTTAATGGATGATCAGTCAACTGTTTAAAATCACACTGGGCTGCTTTGCCATATATTTCATTTTCCCTCATTAGAAATTAGAAATCTCAAGGTTCTGTTTTTTTAACTAAATCATTATAGATAGAAAGAAGTCCAGAACTAATCAAAAATTAATTTAACTATGTCTCCAACATGAAATACATATCAGACAAATACACAATTTTATGAAACTGCAATTGCAATTTAATCTTTCTGCCTGAGTTCCAAACTCAGAGATTTACTACACACATAAGAACTTATAGATTGAAACCAATCTTTTGAAATCCATAAATGACTGTGTAAGTGAATTAGGCCATACAAATTTACTGCTGTGGTTAAATTTCTACAATTTCCCTCTCTCAGGAGCTGGATTAACATTCTTAGCTGTTACTTGATTTGTTAGGTGCTGTCAAAACAGTTCAGAAGTGCAAAATGAGCATTATTGCAGATGAATCCTAATGGATCAAGTTCCCCCAGTAAGGTAAACAAAATTTCACAGAATTAACTCACCCATTCGGAAAATGAAAAAAATTATCATTTTTTATTCAATGCCATTAAAAAATGTAAAAAAGACATGATTAACACCCTAGCTTCTTAAAATGGAAAATATTTCCCATATGTCTAATCATTTGTATTATTCAGTAGCTCTAGCATTACATTTCTGGGGTTTTAGACTCATGTAAGTCCAGGTAGATAAAGTCATAAAAAAAGGTCAGTAGCATTTGGCCTTCTTAAATAAGAGCATTGAGTGCAAGAGAAAAGAGATAAAGATAAATTTGTACAAGGCAGTAATCATGCATGCAGTTTTGGACACCCCATTGTATAGGAATATAGGAAAAGGGGTAGGCCAGTCCTCCTCTCAAGCCTGTTCCACCATTCTGTTATATCATGGCTGATCTATAGCTCAACTCCATTTACCCATCTTTGCTCTTGATACCCTTACTGAACAAAAATCTATCGATCTCAGTCTTGAAAATTTCAATTGATCCAGAATCCACAGCTTTTTGGGGGAGCAAGTTCCAGGTTTCCCCAACCGTTTGTATGAAGAAGTGCTTTCTGACTTCGCTCCTAATTGGCCCAGCTCTAATTTTACAATTATGCCCCCTTGTTCTAGATTTCCCCAAAGGTAATAGTTTCTCTCTATCTACCCTGTCAAATGCCTTTATCATTTTAAAGACCTCGATTAGATCACCCCTGAACCTTCTAAATCCAGGGGAATACAAATGGAGTTTAAGCATCCTGTCCTCATACTTTAACCCTTTAAGTCCCAGTATCATTCTGGTGAATTTGCAGTCAAGGCTAATATATCTTTCTCGAAATGGGGTGCCCAAAACTGAACACAGTACTCTTGATGGGGTCTGACCAAGGTTTTGTACAACTAAAACATAACTTTCAAACCCTTTGAGATAAAGGCCAACATTTGATTGCTTTTGTACCTGCACAGTAGCATTTAGTGATTTGTGTACAAGGATGCCTAAATCCCTTTGTTCCTCTACGGCTCATAATTTCTCCCCATTAAGAAAATATTCTGATTTGGCTTTCTCAGATCCAAAGTGGATCATACTGATCACCTCACACTTCCCCACATTGAACTCCATCTGCCATAGTTTTGCCCACTCACTTAATCTGACTTTGTCCCATTGTAACTTTCTGCTACACCACTTACTATGCCTCCTAATTTAGTGGCATTTGCAAACTCTCTATTCCTTCATCCAAGTCATTAACATATATCATCTAATAAAGCTAAGCCCTAGTACAGATCCCTGGGGAACACCACTTGTCACATCCTGCCAATCAGAGAACGATCACATTATCCCTACTCTGTCTCCTACCTCCCAACCAATTACCTCCAATTCCATGTCCTTTTATTTTTACTGATAATCTCTTGTGCAGAACCTTATCAAATGCCTTCTTGTAGTCCATATAGGCAATATACATAGACACTCCCTTATCTAACATGCCAATGACCTCCTCAAAAAATTAAACGATATTAGTCAGACAATACTTACCCTTGACAAATCCTTGCTGACTCTCTTTGATCAGTTTATACCTCCTCAAGTGCTTAATCACTGTCCCTGATAGATTCCAGTAACTTTCCCACAACGGATGTAAAACTGACAGCTCTGTAGTTACGTGGTTTCTCCTTCCCTCCTTTCTTAAATAATGGAGTGACATTTGCAATTTTCCAATCCAAGGGCACAATTCTTGAATCTAGAACGGTTTAGAAAATTATGTCCAGCACATGTGTAATTTCTTCCCCTTTTTTTAATATCCTGGGGTGGAAAACATGAGGTCCTAGAGAACTGTCTATCTTAAGTCCCATTAAGTGAATTACTTATATGACATTCACTAAGTTCTTCCCTATGACTTATTTTTAGGTTCCCTTGTATCACTTGTATTTTGTCCTCTTTGCCGTGAAAATGGATACAAAGTATTCATTTAATAAGTCTACCATTTCCTTATTCTCCATTATAGGGGATAATTTTAACTCCCAAAAACAGGTGGGTTTGGGTCAGGTGGGAAGTTAAAATATTAAGGCCACGATTTTGCCTACCGAGGCAGGCTAAGTGCGGCCGAGGTAGGTGGCGGACTGCGACCCCGCTCCCGGTTCCATCGCGCTCTGTTGAAGTGATTTCGCCCTGATTGGGCTTGTTAAGCCTGCCCTGCGAGGTTCCCGGCCAATTTAAAGGAAGCAGGTCTGATGATGTCATTTGATGTCAAGTTTTTATAATGGTTACTGCATCATACTCTTTAAGCTGAATTTGAGCTTAAATTTGAAATATAGACAGAACGTTAAAGCCATTAAGAGCCTACAATGGAGATTCACCAGGATGTCACTGGGAATAAGAAACTATAGTTATGAGAAAAGATGTAAAATAGTGGGACTATTTCAACTGTAGCAGAGAAAACTATGAGGAAGTTTAATGAAGGTTTTTTAAAATTATGAAGGGCTTTGATCGGGTGAATAGGGAAAGGCTATTTCCTCTGGTTGGGAAGTTAGTGATGATGGATCAGCAAATTAAAATTGTCACTAATGGAGAAATTTCTTTATGCAGAGAGCATGGTATGCTTTTTCACAGGCAGCGGTTAAGGCAGAGACTATTGCATCCTTTGAGGAAAAAAATGATTAAATATTTGAAGCAAAAGAAGATGTAGCTAGCGATTTGGGGCGAGAGTAGGGGAGTGGATCGCTCTAGCAAAGAACTGGCAGTGACACGATGGGCTGAATGGCTCCTTAAGTGCTTTCAGCCTCTATGGTTCTATGATATTTGTAATGATATCAGCAAATAGTGATGATATTTGTCTGTGTTTGATTACTTATGCCTTACAGCATATTTGTCTGTGTTTTTGATTACTTGTGCCTGACCAGCAGAGGTCATGTGAGAGACAAGCAGTCCAGAGGAGTTTTACTTTCAGTTTCATTCTAGATGCATCACAGCATAGTGTGTTCTGTAAAAAGCTGTAGAAAGTCTTGAACAAGACTTTAGATTAAACAACATTCTCTTTCAGAAATGAGTCTTTATTGAACCCAAAAAGAAATCAAAACATGATGTCAGAAGTGGCTGAAAGAGAAAAAATCTGAAGTTAGCAACTTGATGGGACAGTGAAAGCAGTTGTGGCAAGTAAGCGAAATCAGCTCTCCACATATTAGCAAGCCAGAAGAGAACATCGTTGCTTACCATTAGAGAATAGCTAACGAAGTGAAAGAATGGAAGGTTTACACCCACCGGCGACGCTTCAATTGACAGGTAATGTGGCTGAAAATTGGAGGAGATTCAAACAACGTGTAGGGTTGTATTTATCAGCAATCGGAGCTGACGATAAAAGTAATAAAAAGAAATCGTCACTGTTTTTACATGTCGTGGGTGATGAAGCGCTCGAGGTGTATAATAACTTCACATTTGATGTTGATGGAGACAAAATGAAGCTAGATAAAATAATGGAACAGTTTGAGGCCTACTGCATACCTAAATGCAACGTGACCTTTGAGAGGCACAAATTTTTCACATGTGTACAGAAAGTCGGCGAGACTATTGATCAGTATGTGACTGAACTGAGAAACCGGAGCAAATCGTGTGAATTTGGGGGACTCAAAGACTCGCTGATAAAAGACAGACTGGTGTGTGGTATTCCAGATAATGGTCTAAGGGAAAGACTGCTACGAGAGCAAGATCTAGACCTGGGAACAGCCATAGCACTGTGTAGGGCTACAGAGACTGTGAAGTTGCAGGCAAAGGAGCTGTTCAGTGACAGTAGCTGCAACGTGGCTGCAGTGAGAAAGAACGGATACAAACCGTTTAACAAAGAGAGCGCCAATGTGAAAAAAGAGACGTGGCCAGCAAACGACAATGAAAGGGACAATCGGAAGTCATGTAGTCAATGCGGTACACAGCATCCACCAAGAAAGTGTCCAGCATATGGTAAAACATGCAATAGATGCAACAAAAACAACCATTATGCCCGTTGCTGTAAGAACCAAGCGCAACAAAGCAAGGTCCATACAGTAGATGAAAGCGAGATAGAGGAATTCAATGTAGATGTTGTGTCTGAAAACAAAAAAGAAAGAGACTGGATATTGACACTAAAAGTGAATGACATACACATTCCATTTAAATTGGATACTGGAGCACAAGTTAATGTGATATCAGAGACCGATTTTAAGAGAATTAGACCCAGACCAAAGTTACATGGAATACAAGTGAAAGTGACCGGATACTCAGGTACTGATATACCAGTGAAAGGAAAATGCATTGTCAAAGTAACACACAAGGACAGAGAGCACACGCTAGCATTAATCGTGGTGCCAAAGGATGTGCAAGCCATACTAGGGTTAAAAGCCTGTGAGAGACTGAACCTGGTAAAGAGAGTCCTCGTTGTGGAAAGCGAAGGAGAGACAGTCTATGATGAACTCATGAAAGAGTACAAAGACCTATTTAAGGGTCGAGGCTGCATTCCAGGAGAACACACGATCAGAGTAGATAAAAGTATGACACCGGTCATACATCCATGCAGAAAAGTTCCGTTTGCTCTTCAAAAGCAACTGAAGGCAGAGTTGGACAGGATGGAAAGCCTGAACGTGATTCAGAAGATAGATGAGCCAACTGAGTGGGTGAGTTCCCTCGTCGTAGTGGACAAAAAGAATGGAAAGCTCAGAATTTGCCTGGATCCAAGAGATCTAAACAGAGCAATAAAGAGAGAGCACTTCAAGCTTCCTACACGTGAGGAAATCATGGCACAGTTTGCAAATGCAAAATATTTCAGCAAGTTAGATGCGTCCTCAGGATTTTGGCAGATGAAGCTGGACGAAGCAAGTTCAAGACTGTGCACGTTCAACACTCCATTTGGCAGATACAGATTCCTAAGGTTACCATTTGGCATTGCCTCAGCTCCTGAAGTGTATCACAAGACTATCCATATGATCTATGAGCACCTGGAGGGAGTTGATACATCAATGGATGACATCATAGTATGGGGAACCACGAGAACTGAGCATGACGAGAGACTGAAAAAAGTGCTGGAAGCAACAAGGAAAACAAACCTGAAGCTGAATAGAGAGAAATGCCAGCTCGGGGTGACAGAACTGACATTCGTGGGAGATATCCTTAGCAGTGAGGGCATCAGACCAGATCCCAGAAAGGTGTCCGCCATTGAGAATATGCCAAGGCCACAATGCAAAAAGGACGTGCAGAGGTTTAATGGAATGATCAACTACATGGGTAAATTCATATCCAACCTCTCAGAAAAAATAGCGCCACTGAGAAGACTAACTGAAAAGAACATAGAATGGGAATGGAATCATGAGCATGAGAAGTAATGGAGCGATCTAAAGAAACTGCTCACAGAGGAACCAGTTCTGAGGTTTTATGACCCAGCGAGACCCATCAAGATATCATCAGATGCATCACAGAGTGGGCTCGGTGCCGTTCTTCTGCAACAATATGACTACTGGCAACCTATTGCATATGCATCGCGCTCAATGACAGACGCGGAGACGCAATATGCTCAAATAGAAAAGGAACTGCTCAGCATCACATATGCCTGTGAAAGATTTCACCAGTTTGTGGCAGGACAAGCAATCAGTGTAGAGACTGACCATAAGCCCTTGATTTCATTGTTCCAAAAGCCACTGAATAGCTGTCCGCTTAGAATACAAAGAATGATGATCAGGCTGCAACGCTATACACTGAAAGTTGCGTACACACCGGGTAAGCTGATGTATACAGCAGACACGTTGTCCAGAGCTGTTGACCCAAGTGAGCCCGCAAACACCACAATGGATGAAAAAGTGAATGCCTATGTGGACATGATCACAAGTGCACTGCCCATAGCAGATGCAAAAATTGAGCTCATAAAGACTGAGACAAACAAAGATGAAACAATGAGACGACTGAGAAAAAGCATGTTGGATGGATGGCCCAACATGAAGCAAGACTACTCACCTGATATAGCAGAGTACTGGAACTGCAGGACGGAACTATCAGTGGTCGAAGACATCATCTACAAAGGAAGTAAAATAGTTATCCCAAAGAGTCTGAGAAGAGAGATGCTAAAAAAGATCCATGGAGGACATCTGGGAATCGAAAAGTGTAAGAAAAGAGCACGAGAGGTGATGTACTGGCCACGAATCAACCAAGATGTGACAAATGAGGTGTCAAACTGCACAATATGCCTGAAATATCGAGCAAGCAATCCGGTAGAACCACTAAAGCCACACCCAGCACCAGACAGACCTTACCAGAAGGTAGGCGCTGACCTATTCGTATGTCAAGGGAAGGACTATCTTGTCGTCACAGACTATTACTCCCTGTATCCAGAGGTTTGTAGACTGTACACCACCACTGCAGAAGCTGTGATAAGAAGTATGAAAGCCATATTCTCCAGACATGGCGTGGCAAGCGAGGTCTTCACAGACAACGGACCCCAGTTTAACAATGCAAATTTCCGACACTTTGCCAAAGAGTGGGACTTTGTCCACACAACGTCAAGTCCTCACTATCCACAGTCCAATGGACTAGTGGAAAAATCGGTCCAGACAGTGAAAAGACTGATGTACAAGGCAAAAGACAGTGGAACTGACTTCTACCAAAGCATGCTTGTATACCGCACAACGCCGCTCAAGTGTGGTATGTCACCAGCCCAACTCCTGATGGGACGTCGGCTAAGGTCAAACCTACCCATCCCGGAGAACCTCCTGAAAACAAAAGAGGCGGAGAAAGTGAGGAAGTTCAAAGAGCAACAGAAAGAAAAGCAAAAGTACTACTATGACAGAGGAACACAAAACCTACCTGAACTCCACACTGGTGACCAAGTAAGGTTGAAAGACAAAACAAACACATGGACTCAGAAGGGAACTGTCCTGAGTGAAGTTCAACCAAGATCATACACCATTCAGACAGATGAGGGTGCTGTTCTGAGAAGAAATCGTCGAGATCTTCTCATGGGACCAGCCACAGCAGGTCAAGAGACTGATACTGGTGAACAACCTGATCACACAGCTGAGAACCAATCATCTGAGGCAACAACTCAGATTCAAGGACAATCAATCAGAAAATCCTCAAGACACGTGAAGCCTCCTGAGAGACTCATTGAGCAAATTTAAGGACTATTGTTAAAGAAGGAAGTAATGTTATCTTATTCTTTCTTCAAGTTCTAGTGTATTGACATATTTCATGTGAACACACAAAGCAAGGGTAAAAAACCTTGATCATGATAATGATAATGTAAGTTCATTAAATGTTGTTAGTTAAAAGTAAAATACTTTTGTTTTAAGAAAGGGAGATGTAATGATATCAGCAAATAGTGATGATATTTGTCTGTGTTTGATTACTTATGCCTTACAGCATATTTGTCTGTGTTTTTGATTACTTGTGCCTGACCAGCAGAGGTCATGTGAGAGACAAGCAGTCCAGAGGAGTTTTACTTTCAGTTTCATTCTAGATGCATCACAGCATAGTGTGTTCTGTAAAAAGCTGTAGAAAGTCTTGAACAAGACTTTAGATTAAACAACATTCTCTTTCAGAAAGGAGTCTTTATTGAACCCAAAAAGAAATCAAAACAATATTGATTTCCATTGGATTAGACTTCATGGAATTATATAATTTATTGTCAAAACCATTTTGAGTCTCATTGTTTTTGTATCTATTTAATATGACAGGTATAATATTATTTTACTTTATTCAGGACCTACCAAGAAATAATTTTTAAAATTCCTATTGAGAAGGTAGCATGCTATAGAAAATTTATTGCAATGCTGCTGTAAAATCAGTGCCATGGTGCCAATGTTCTGGTAGAATTAATTGTTCAATTCTGGAAATATGTCATATTTCACATATCAATCAAGTACCACATGAATACCAGGATTGTGCAGTAAAAAACATTTAATCTGAATACTACTGTTAGAATCAGTTAGGTTCTCAAAGACTGGATGGAGAAGAAGTTTTCCAATGGGGAGGGGGAGATAATTAGGGTAAAATCTGGTTCTGCCTTTAAATTCCAGTAAGGGGCAGGGTGAGTGGCGGAGGAGGGGTGGGTGGTGGGGGGGAGGGGCGGTGGCAAGAGCAAATCTTCTGCCTGCACCCCTCCACCCCATGTCAAAGGGGCATATCTGGCAGGAGTTACTGAGCTACCCCAGGAAGTTCACCCAGTATATCCTGGGCAGGCCACAGCTGAGAACTGGTGTGAGACCCACTGAGGTCCCTGGAAAGGCACCAAACTCTCAGTAATCAAAGGTAACTGATTCTGGAGGGGATTGATTATAATTTTTTTTTAAATGGTTCCATTGCTTCTATTGAGAGCCAAAGATGAAAAATACTCATCTCTTTGTTGGGCCCACCCTGGGCCTTCTCTCCTGTCCTGAGAGCTGTATAGCGCTGCTCTAATCTTCTGGGCCAATGTTGTAGAGGCCGCTGAGGGGGCAGGCTGGCGGGCACAGGCCTGAGCATTAGGCCGATCTGTGGGGCAGGCTAGTGGGCACAGGCCTGAATATTAGGCTGATCTGTGGGGCAGGCTAGCGGGCACAGGCCTGAGCATTAGGCCGATCTGTGGGGCAGGCTGGCGGGCACAGGCCTGAGCATTAGGCTGATCTGTGGGGCAGGCTGGCGAGTGCAGGCCTGAGCATTAGGCTGATCTGTGGGGCAGGCTGGCGAGTGCAGGCCTGAGCATTAGGCCGATCTGTGGGGCAGGCTGGTGAGTGCAGGCCTGAGCATTAGACCGATCTGTGGGGCAGGCTAGCGGGCACAGACCTGAGTAGCAGGCCGCGTTTTCGGAATGGGAGTCTGGGTGTGAGGACCAGACTCAGGCCCTGCAGTCGTGGGGCAGGGGCTTCAAGGCGCCGGCTGAAGTTTTGGCCTGTTTGTGCTGCATGTGTTTGGGGAGAAGGTCAGGAGATCGGAGCATAGAGAGGAAAGGGGGATTGAAGTGGGGAGGGGAGAGGACAGGGGATCGGGGGGGTGGGGGGAGAGGAGAGGACAGGAGAGAGGGGGAGCAAAGAGTGAGGAGGGTGGGAGAGAGAGGAGCTCAGAGACACGGCAGAGAGCAGCTCGGAGGTGGGGGAGAGAGGAGCTTGGAGATGGGGGAGAGAGGAGCTCAGCGGTGGGGGAGAGAGGAGCTCGGAGGTGGGGAAGAGCGGAGCTTGGAGGTGGGGGAGAGAGGAGCTTGGAGCTAGGGGAGAGAGGTGCTTAGAGGAGGAAGCTCGCGGGGGAGGTCAGGAACTATGGCGGGGGAGGAGAAGGTCAGAGACTCGGGGAGAGAAGGTCAGGAGCTTGGGGGGGGTGAAGTTCAAGAACGGGGAGAGTAGGTCAGGAACTCAGGATGGAGAAGGTCAGGACTTCGGGGTGGAGAAGGTCAGGAGCTCGGGGGTCAGAAGGTTGGATACACATACGGACCCCACACACACGGACCCTCCACTCATAGAGCCCACACATATGAACCCCACAAACATGGACTCTACACATGCACCCACACACCCGCACACCACACACACGGACCCCACACACACGAACCCCACACACTCAGCCCCTTCATTCGGAAGTAAGGAATTTTTATCACTTCCAGAAAGAAAAAAAAGATAAACTCCAAAGAATTAACTAATCCACTCATTAGAGTATAAAGCCTTTTATTGTACCAGCCAAAGACAACTATAATTACAATTGCACTATATTATTAACAGAGGATCTTCACAAAGCTAACTATACTTCCACATTCTGTAGTCTGGCAAGACTGGATCAAATTACACATTGCAAGGTTGTCTACAGCAGGCAGGATCAAATTACACATTCCAGGCAAACTGTTGGGTGTGTCTGGTGTTGCAAATAGATGCAGTTGGAATTTGGGGATTTGCGTCTTCGTGTCTGGGAGTTCCGTTCTGCTGCAACTTCAATGACCCTTTATTCTTTACTACCCTACCATCATAATCTGGTTAGCTTTTAATTTCTTTCCTCATTTTATTTCATAATCCTAACACAGAACAGAAAATTTTACACATTGAACAACCTGAGGTGCTCAGTGGGCATTTATATTGATTTGTTTGGGTATACATGATGGTTCAATTCCATCATGCAGTTTAAAACAGGAATAACCAAGGTCCTGTGGGAAATCAAACTTCACTATTACCCTGTGCCTTTGGGAATAAAACAAATACTGTATAGATTATAGTATCAGTCACCAACCTATCAGTTTTGATAAATGGAAAGCTAGAGACTATTATTGGAAAAATAATTTCAATAAATTAAATATATAAATATATCACAGAATCACAGAAACCCCACAGTGCAGATAGAGGCCATTTCGGCCCATCGAGCCTGCACCGACACATATCCCACCCGATCCCCGTAACCCCTACACCAACACATATCCCACCCTATCCCCGTAACCCCACGTATTTAATCCCCCTAACACTAAGGGTCAATTTATCATAGCCAATCAACCTAACCCGCATATCTTTGGACTGTGGGAGGAAACCGGAGAAACCTACGCAAACACGGACAGTCACCCGAGGCCGGATTCGAACCCGGGTCCCTGGCGCTGACAACAGTGCTAACCACTATGCCACTGTGCTGCCCCTATATTATATATATATAATTGCAATTTAGAGATAATAAAGATGATATAGAAATTTTAAAAATCAGGTTGACAATATTCAGCTATTTCTGGTAATTATGTTTTTAATTGGCTGCATGGTACTTTGTGAAGAAACAGTAAGATGTACTCAATGGCCTTTTCTCAACACGGAAGCATGAGATTTTCTCCCATGACAAGGCCAATAGGATGAGATCATTGAGTTTCTGTGAAATGGTCAGTATTACATTTTTCAATAGTAAGACTAATTTGATAAGGAATCCTGATCAGTAAGACAGAGATTGGCACATGCATTTTATTTATTGTACCTACTTGCAGAACAATAATATAAAATCTTATTTGAAAAATCCCAAACGCATTTCCACAAAGACCATCCACTGACAGTAAATGAATAGAGTAATTAACCCTTATTGCATCAGCAGCTGAAACCTTTATTTATGGCCACTCAAATGAGCAAATGTAAATTATTTTGGAACCATAACAGATGTGTAGCAGTGTGAAAAAAACAACTGGATGAAGACTACTAACAAGGTAATGTTTTTGCTTGCGCAGATGCAGCCATTTTTTGCCTAAAATATATTTTCTGAAATATACTTTTATTTTATATTTTCAGCTTATAGTATCAAGGAATAAAATATAATGATCAGCTATACAAATAATGGCAGAGGTTATCACCTCTGTTCATTTAAAATTGCCTTGTTCATCTGTATCTGGCTGTGTGTGACATACGTGTCTATAATGAGGATTGATAAAAGTGGTTGAGTAAGAGAAAGACTTGGGTGTGATACTTGACCAAACTTTGAAAACCTTGTTCTATTGTGCAGGAACAATTGCCAGTCAGATAGAACACTGGGGCTGTAAGCAGATCCGTAGATCAAGGGAGCATAATTACATTATATTGGTGTCCATTAGGTTAAGAGATCTTCTTCCCCTTCACTTTCCTCTGACCCCCCTTCTCCCAATCTCACCCCCTGCGCGTTTTCACTATCCCCTCTGACCTTCCCCTCTCAGACCCCAAACGATCAGTCCTCAGCAAAGGCCTGAGCTTCATCCCCTTATGCCCCCACCTCAATGAACTTCGAGCTCGGCACGATGTTGAGCTCTTTTTCCGCCGCCTTCATCTCCGTGCCCACTTCTTTGGCCAGGAGTCTTCCCCTCGCACGGCTGACCCTTTCTCCCGCATTCAGAATTCTCGTTCTACCTGGACCCCTCCCTCTGGTCTCTTACCCTCTCTAGATCTTTTCATTGCTAACTGCCGCCGTGACATCGGCCGTCTCCATTTCTCTGCTCTCCTCAGTCACTCCAACCTACCTCCCTCTGAACTTGCAGTACTCCATTCTCTCAGATCCAACCCCGACATTGTCATTAAACCTGTTGACAAGGGTGGTGCTGTTGTTGTTTGGCACATCGACCTCTACCTAGCGGAAGCTGAACGCCAACTTTCCGACACCACCTCCTATCTCCACCTGGACCATGACCCCACTACTGAACATCAAACCACCGTTTCCAAGACTGTCACTGACCTCATCTCCTCTGGAGATCTTCTCCCCACGGCCACCAACCTCATAGTTCCCCAACCCCGCACAGCCCGCTTCTACCTCCTTCCCAAGATTCACAAACAGGACTGCCCTGGTAGACCCATTGTTTCAGCCTGTTCTTGCTCCACGGAACTTATCTCTTCCTATCTCGACTCTATCTTTTCTCCCCTTGTCCAGTCTCTTCCCACCTACACCTGTGACTCTTCTGACGCCCTCCGCCACTTTAACAGTTTCCAGTTTCCTGGCCCCAACCGGCTCCTTTTCACCATGGACGTACAATCCCTCTACACCTCCATCCCCCACCAGGATGGCCCGAGGGCGCTCCGCTTCTTCCTTGAACAGAGGCCCAACCAGTCCCCATCCACCACGACCCTCCTCCGCCTGGCTGAGCTTGTTCTCACATTGAACAACTTCTCCTTTGACTCCACTCATTTCCTCCAAATTAAAGGTGTTGCTATGGGTACCCGCATGGGTCCTAGCTATGCCTGCCTTTTCGTGGGATATGTGGAACACTCTTTGTTCTAGTCCTACTCGGGTCCCCTCCCTCACCTCTTTTTCAGGTACATTGATGACTGTATTGGTGCCGCTTCCTGCTCTCGCCCTGAACTAGACAATTTCATTCACTTTGCCTCCAATTTCCACCCTTCCCTCACCTTCACATGGTCCATCTCCGACTCTTCTCTTCCCTTCCTCGACTTCTCCGTCTCCATCTCTGGGGATAGGTTATTGACCAACATTCACTACAAGCCCACTGACTCCCACAGCTACCTGGACTACACTTCCTCCCACCCCGCCTCCTGTAAGGACTCTATTCCATTCTCCCAGTTTCTCCGTCTCCGCCGCATCTGCTCCGACGATGCCACCTTCCACACCAATGCTTCCGACATGTCTTCCTTTTTCCTCAACCGAGGATTCCCCTCTACCATGGTTGACACAGCCCTCGACCGCGTCCATTCTATCTCCCACACTTCTGCCCTCACCCCTGCCCCTCCCTCCCGGAACCACGATAGGGTTCCCCTTGTCCTCACCTTTCACCCCACCAGCCTCCACATTCAACGGATCATCCTCCGCAATTTTCATCACCTCCAACGTGATCCCACCACCAAACGCATCTTCCCCTCCCCTCCCCTTTCAGCATTCCATAGGGACCGCTCCCTCCAAGACACCCTAGTCCACTCCTCTATCACCCCCAGCACCCCTTCCCCTTCGCCTGGCACCTTCCCGTGCAAGCGCAGGAGATGCAACACCTGCCCATATACCTCCCCCCTTCCCACTCTTCAGGGCCCCAAACACCCCTTCCAGGTGAAACAGTGATTTACTTGTACTTCTTGCAATCTAGTATACTGTATTCGCTGCTCACGATGTGGTCTCCTCTACATTGGGGAGACCAAATGCCGATTGGGTGACCGCTTTCCGGAACACCTCCGTTCAGTCCGTAAGGGTGACCCCGAGCTTCCGGTTGCCTGTCATTTCAATTTACCGTTCCTTTCCCACTCAGACCTCACCGTCTGCGGCCTCTTGCATTGTTCCACAGAAGCTCAGCGTAAACTCGAGGAACAGCACCTCATCTTCCGATTAGGCACTTTACAGCCTTCCGGGCTCAATATCGAGTTCAACAATTTCAGATCATAACCTCGGCCCCTATTATATTTTTATATTTTTTATCCACACTTTTAGTTTGTGCCTTTTCCCTTTTTTTTATCTCTCTCCCACATGGCAGCTGTCTTTCACTCTGCCGGCGCATTTCACACTTCATTTAGAGCCATTGTTTGTTTCTTTACCTGTCCTATTACTATCTCGTCTCACCTTGAATATCTCTTAATGTCTCTTCTTTCATCCCCTCCCCTATTTCCCAGCCCTCAAACTGCCTTTTAATCGGTTTCATTTCCTGCCCTTTTTTTCTCAGTTCTGTAGAAGGGTTTCGACCCGAAACGTTGACTCTGTTTCTCTCTCCACGGATGTTGCCTGGCCTGCTGAGTTTTTCCAGCGTTTTCTGTTGTTATTTCGGATTTCCAGCATCCACGGTGTTTTGCTATCGGTTAAGAGGTCTGCCTGATGTGTACACTGACATGAATCTTGTCATTCATGTGGAAATGACTTATGAAATAATACTGGGCGGCCTGCTGGTGGCGCTGTCCAGGGAGAGTATAAATACTCGGGCATGGGCCCAGCTTGCTCAGGGCATTCTTTAACAGGAACGAGTGAAGGACACAACTAGACTTCCATGTTGTAAAACAGTTGATTAAAGCTTTGTTTAATGCTTAGACCAAGTGCCTATTAGTTTTCTTACATCATACACTATTCCACATTACAACAATGGCACGGGACATTCATTAATGAGTTCCGCATTAATGAATGGCAGTGGCAGTGGAGTGCTTAGTTCCACAAAGGATTTTTAAAATGTTTATGATACTGCTTAGTGCTTGTTGCTATGCAAACTAAAAAAAAAATGTGGAAGTAAACAGGGAGCATGAGATTTATCCTGTGAATGGTGCATATGTATCAGATCCTATCAAGATTATATGTATCAAACCCTACGAATAGAAGATGTGGAAGCAATATTAGCACTCTAAAATGGTTTGATCCAGTTTGACGACTGTATTTATGAAAAGACATAGAGCTATTGGAAAGAGTTTAATGAAGGGCAGAAAGGAATGCTCCATGTTTTAGATCTGATGTACAAAAAAGGGCTTGATTTTCCTTGTTAGGAAAAAATAAAACTGCTGAAAGTATTTAAAATCATAAAATGAATGAATCAATAAAGTAAATGCATAAAAACTCTATGCAACATGAGGGAAAGAAAATGATTGTAAGCTGAGAAGACATGAAACCAAATATAGTTTAAGGAATAACTTTTTCATATGAGTGGTTTAAATAGTTTGTTTTTATCTTGTTCCATCTTGAAGTAGTTTATTTACAGGGATCAAATTCTTGGAATTCTCTAAACATCCCTTGAGCGGGCTTATACCAATTTATTTCAGCCTGAAGGCTGCCTGCCTGCATCAGAAGAAGGCAGTCAGCAGCAAGATACGTCCGGGGGTGGGGAGGTGGGGATTGTAGGGTCTTATGGCTCTGGAG
This sequence comes from Somniosus microcephalus, assembly GCF_052327205.1. Lineage (NCBI taxonomy): Eukaryota > Metazoa > Chordata > Chondrichthyes > Squaliformes > Somniosidae > Somniosus > Somniosus microcephalus. The sequence goes on along the minus strand of NC_140994.1, from coordinate 176,891,525 downwards.
GATAGGGAGCCTGGGGCAGCAAAGGTCTGGACTTTTTTTTGTGGGGCCTGAAGGAGCACTGTTGCTCCTTCGGGCCCCACTAAGGAACATTTTTTAACTTACCGAGTGGGCCTCATTGGCTGCCTGACAGGTTTACTCAGGAGCTGGTTAAAATTCCATTGGGGTCCCATGTACATCAGGAGATTCCGAGTTACATTGATCAATGAGGCTGTTGCCGGAGTCAGGCAGGAGCCTTATCTGCCACCGAACCAGTGGTGTTAAAATTGCAGATTGGCGGGAACAGAGCAGGAAATGGAGTTGCTCAATTTTAACCGCTCCCCCACTCCATTCCCGCTGATCAGGGAGTGTTAAAATCGCACCTTAAGTGTGGCTAATAGCAGAGCAAACATTTTCTTGAATTCAGTCCTTGGAGCAAATTGAAGATTTGCTTCAGTACACATAGTAATGGTATTTTCTCTTATCACACTGGCCATGCTGCTAGAGACCGGAGTGGGGGGGGAAATTTGGTATAGCCCATTTTGGGGCACTAACCTCACCGGGGCGCTAATTGTAGTGCCCAGAAAAAGTTAGCGCCCCACCTCGTAAATTCAGTAGTATTGCTGCAAGAAGGAGGTGGAGCGCTACTGGAAGCGCTGCACCTCCTTCTTGGGGCGCTACTACTCAATATCGTGGCGCTACATGCAGCAGCGCCACACGTGGCGGCACGTAGCGCCGCGTCATTGCAGGCCTCCTCCCCTGATTAAAGGGGAGGGGCCTAATGCTGCGCGCGCCAGGGCCCTATCGAACCACCGGGGAACGGGGTGCTGTGGAAACAGCCTGGCGCTCAAGAGGAGTGCTGGGCTGACCGATCGCGGCCAGCACCCCGCATACAAATGTGAAAGGGGGCAGGGGCTGGCAGTCGGTTAAAAATAAAAATGGCCGCTCGACACCTGCCCATTAAATTGTGCCGCCACCCGCTACCGCTGCTGCAAAACCGCCCCCCTGATCCTGTCGCACATATCGCCTGCCGATAGGTCAGGGGGCGCAAGGGAAGTTTGGGGCCGGGGCGCAAATGGGGTGTTGCACATGGCGATGATGTCATCATCGCCGGCGCAGCATAGCGGGGTGCTACCGGCTCCCGCCGCCACCAACCTTCCGCTGAATGTCACGGGAGGCGTTAGCGGTGCCGCGCCCGGGCGCTCGGACATTTGCGCCCCAAGAGGCGCAAAGCAACCCAATTTCTAGCCCCTGGTGTTATGACAAACAGAGGGAGTAGTCCAATTGAGAGAGACGAATCATCTACCTTAGTGCTAGAATCCCTTAACTTTTCATTTCAATAATTGACCAAAGTAAATGTGAGGCTTTGATACAGCAGACCCCTATTACAACACAACAGCCTCAAATAAATTAAAATATATATTCTTAGTGGATTATTGAGTTCTCTGAGGACAGGAGTTTTAAATATTTGGTGGAAAGAGACGTTTTATTTATTTTTCAATTGTTTTTCCTTTTGAAGGTGGTAACTCATGGGCTGGTATTCACTGCTATGATCCCGCACACTGCATGTAAATAGTAGAGGGGAGTGGGGGGCAGGGCTTGGGACCCCAGAGGATTTCCTTCCTTTCTGCCCCACTTGCAGTTGCTTTCTGGAGCAGACCGGGAGAAAGTCGTAGGCCTGGGGATGTGTCAATAATGACTTTGAGGTCCCTCCATAGAGGCAGAGGGCTTTGTAGCAGCCTCCTGTCCTTCCACGCTTGGTTGCAACCCTTTCCCCCTAAAAGCCCTTCAAAGAGCCAGCATAGGCACGATGGGCTGAGTGGCTTCCTTCTGTGCTGTATGATTCTATAATTAGCCTTCATTGGGACAGCTGGTGTGATCTTCAGGACAATTCTGCCCAATTAAAGTTCCTGCTGCAGCACTGTCGATATTTTGTGAATCCCGCTGGGAGCCCACCCTGCATCTCTAGTGAGTTCCAACCAAGGGAAATGAGTTGAGGTTGGAGTGGATTTGGAGGGACAAGTGGAAGTCCAGCCAGAAGAAGATAATCCCTCCCATGGTTTCATGGATGCTACCATCATTCTAGTAGTCTGCCCAAGTGGCATTCTTCGTAGCCGAGAAATTGCTGGCAACATAAGGAATTACACTGGATGGACATTGAGCATTACGTGCTAGCAACTTTGGGAGTCTGACATTTACCACAATGTCTGTTCAGAAATGGCTATTGAGCTTGCTGTAATATAGAACTTGTATCATTCTTTAGTCTTGTCGAGCTCATTACTTCCAGGATAATCGCACATCTCTAACTATAAAAAGTAGGTGTTGCAGGTGAGGCAGAATCTTACATATCAGGATTATAAAGAAAACTGCAGCAGTTTCACATAGTTTGTGCAGACGAAAAGTTCACAACAATGGGGATTGCTATGAATATTCTCCTTTCACTTGAATTAGCAGATGAGGACGAGCAGGAGCAAAGAAGGGCTAACAGAGATGTCAAATGGGGCCAAAGGGTTATGCCTACATTAATAGCCTACATACCAGGTTATAAGGTCTACAGGAAATGGTAGAGGGGGAGGAGTAGCCATAGTGATTAGAGATGAAATTACTTCAATGATAAGAGAGGATTTAAAGAGAGGTAAGCAGGCATTGGAGACCTTATGGGTTGAATTAAGAAATAGGAAAGGATTTAAGACTGTAGCGGGAGTTGTGTATAGGCCCCCTGGTAGCAGCTGTGAAGAGCTAGATTGTATAAATGCAGAGATTACACAAGCATGTAACAAAGGCAGAGTGGTGTTAATGGGGTATTTTAACTTTTATATAGATTGGGATAAGCAGACTAACACATGTCAGAAAGGTAATGAATTTCTTGAGTGTGTTCGAGATAGTTTTCTGCAACAATATGTCCCAGAATCAACAAGGGGGCATGCCATATTAGATCTAGTAATGAGTAGTGATCCAGATTTAGTTAATAGCCAAATGGTGCATGGACATTTATCTAATAGCGATCATAAAATGATCGAGTTCAACGTTGAAAGGGAGAAATGCGAAACAGCTACTGAGATTGGGTAAGGCTGACTTCAGTGCAATGAAACAGAGACTGTCCACAGTAAACTGGGGAAATCTATTAATGGGTAAAATGACCGAAGATCAGTGGGAGGTGTTCAAAAAGAATTTAAGGTGATACAGAACCAGTTTATACCCCTAAGGGTCAAGTACTCTACTTTCCAAAAAAGCCATAGATGACTAAAGAGGTAAGAGGCAACATAAAACTAAAAGAAAAAACATACAAAAATGCAAAAAATGGCACAGATCCTGGCAAATGGGAAATATATAAAGAACAGCAAAGGATGACAACACAGACAGTAAGAGCTACAAAAAGGGAGTATGAAAAGAAACTTGCAAGGGATATCAAAATCAACACAAATTTTTAAAATAATTATATTAGGAAAAATTGGGTGGTTAGGAGCAATGTTGGCCCCTAGAAAACTGACAACGGTGATATTGTCAATGATAATAAGGAAATGGCAGACATGTTGAATAATTACTTTATGTCAGTATTTACAGTAGAGGAAGATGATAACATGCCTGAAATCCCAAGGAAAATAATACTGATTCAGGGACAGGGACTCAACAAAATTAATGTAAGCAAAATAACAGTAATGAAGAAAATAATGACACTAAAGAGTAACAAATTCTCAGGACCAGATGGTTTCCATCCCAGGGTTTTAAAGGAAGTAAGTGGACACATTGCAGATGCCCTAACTATAATCTTCCAAAGTTCTCTCAATTCAGGAGCCATTCCTTTAGATTGGAAAATTGTGCATGTTACTCCGCTTTTTAAGAATGGTGAGAGAGGGAAACCAAGGAATTATAGACCAGTTAGCCTAACATCTGTTGTCGGGAAATTACTAGCGTCTATAATTAAGGATAGTGTTACTGAACATCTTGAAAATGTTCAGCTGATCAGAGAGAGCCCAGCATGGATTTGTGAAAGGTAGATCATGCCTGACGAACCTGATTGATTTTTTTTGAAGAGGTGACTAAAGTAGTGGACAGGGGAATGTCTATGGATGTTATTTATATGGATTTCCAGAAGGCATGTGATAAAGTTCCTTGTAAGAGACTGTTGACTAAGGTTGAAGCTCATGGAATTGAAGGCAAATTATTGACCTGGTTAGGAAATTGGCTGAGCAGTAGGAGGCAGAGAGTAGGGATAAGGGGCAGGTACTCTAATTGGCAGGATGTGACTAGTGGTGTCCCACAGGGATCTGCGTTGGGGCCTCAACTATTCACAGTATTTATTAACGACTTAGATGATGGGATAGAAAGCCACATATCCAAATTTACTGATGACACAAAGATAGGCAGCACTATAGGCAGTGTAGATGAAAGCATAAAAGAGATATTAATAGATTAAGTTAATGGGCAAAACTGTGGCAAATGGATTTCAATGCTGGCAAATACGAGGTCATCCACTTTGGACCTAAATGGATAGAACAGGGTATTTTCTAAATGGTCAAAAGCTAAAAACAGTGGCGGTCCAAAGAGACTTGGGGGTCCAGGTACATAGAGACATAGAGTCATAATGGCACAGAAGGAGGCCATTCAGCCCATCGAGTTTGTGCTGGTTCTCTGTAGAGCAATCCAGTCAGTCCCATTCCCCCGCTCTATCCCCGTAGCCCTGCAAGTTTATTTCCCTCAAGTGCCTATCCAGTCTCCCCTAGATGATTAAAATGCCACGACCAGCTACAGAAAATAATCAAAAAGGCTAATGGAATGCTTGCCTTTATATCTAGAGGATTAGAATACAAGGGGGTAGAAGTTATGCTGCAGCTATACTAAACCTTGATAGACCACACCTGGAGTATTGAGAGCAGTTCTGGGCACCACACCTTAGGAAGATTATATTGGCCTTGGAGGGAGTGCTGCGTAGATTTACCAGGGTTAAATTAGGAGGAGAGATTACACAAACTGGGGTTGTATTCCCTGGAATTTAGAATGTTAAAGGGTGATTTGATCAAAGTTTTCAAGATATTAAGGGGAACAGATAGGGTAGATAGAGAGAAACTATTTCTGCTGGTTGGGGAGTTTAGGACTAGAGGGCATAGTCTAAAAATTAGAGCCAAACCTTTCAGGAGTGAATTGGCTAGGATGGATTGGGGAACGTTACTTAATGGGTTGATGGTGGATAGGCAATAGCAAACATTTAAAGATTGCATGGATGAACTACAGAATTTGTTCAACCCTGTTTGGCATAAAAATAAAACAAAAGAGGTGACTCAACCGGGACTAACAAGGAAAATTAGGGATAGCATAAGATCCAAGGAGAGGATGTATAAATTGGCCAGAAAAAGCAGCAAACCTGAGGATTGGGAGCAGTTTAGGATTCAGCAAAGGAGGACAAAGGGATTAATTAAGAGGGGGAAAATAGAATGAGAGTAAGTTTTCAGGGAACATAAAAACTCACTGTAAAAGCTTCTATAGATATGTGAAGAGAAAAAGATTAGTGAAGTCAAGCATAGGTCCCTTGCAGTTAGAATCAGGGGAATTTATAATGGGGAACAAAGAAATGGCCGACCAATTAAATACATACTTTGGTTCTGTCTTCACAAAGGAGGACACAAATAACCTTCCAGCGATGTCGGGGAACATAGGGTCTAATGAGAGGGAGGAATTGAATTAAATCAGTATTTGTAGGGAAATGGTGTTAGGGAAATTGACGGCATTGAAGGCTGATAAATCGCCAGGGCCTGATAATCTACATCCTAGGGTACTTAAGGAAGTGGCCCTAGAAATAGTAGATGCATTGCTGGTCATTTTCCAAAATTCTATAGACTCTGGAATAGTTCCCATGGATTGGAGGGTAGCTAATGTAACCCCACTATTTAAAAAAGGTGGTAGAGAGAAAACGGGGAATTATAGACCTGTAAGCCCGACATTAGTAGTGGGGAAAATGCTAGAGTCCATTATAAAAGATGTAATAGCAGAGCACTTGGAAAACAGTGAGAGGATCGGACAAAGTCAACATGGATTTACAAAAGGTAAATCATGCTTGACTAATCTACTGGAATTTTTTGAGGATGTAGCTGGTAGAATAGATAAGGGCGAACCAGTGGATGTGGTGTATTTGGACTTTCAGAAGACTTTCGATAAGGTCCCGCATAAGAGATTGGCGTGCAAAGTTAAGGCACATGGGATAGGGGTAAGGTACTAAATTGGATAGAGAACTGGTTGGCAGACAGGAAACAAAGAGTTGGAATAAACGGGTCTTTTTCCGAGTGGCAGGCAGTGACTAGTGGGTACCGCAGGGATCCGTTCTAGGACCCCAGCTATTCACAATATATATTACTGATCTAGACGACGGAACTAGATGTAATATCTCCAGGTTTGCAAACGACACAAAGCTGGGTGGGCGTGTGTGCTGTGAGGAGGATGCAGAGAAACTCCAGTATGATTTGGACAGGTTGGGTGATTGGGCAGATGCATGGCAGATGCAGTATAATGTGGATAAATGTGAGGTTATCCACTTTGGTGGCAAAACAGGAAGACAGATTATTATCTGAACAGCAATAGATTGGGAAAAGGGGAAGTGCAACGAGACCTGGGTGTCCTTGTGCACCAGTCGCTGAAGGTAAGCATGCAGGTGCAGCAGGCGGTTAAGAAGGCAAATGGTATGTTGGCCTTCATAGCGAGAGGATTCAAGTACAGGAGCAAGGATGTCTTGCTGCAGTTGTACAGGGCCTTGGTGAGACCACACCTTGAGTATTGTGTGCAGTTTTGGTAGCCTTATCTGAGGAAGGATGTTCTTGCCATGGAGGGAATGCAGCGAAGATTCACTAGACTGATACCTGGGATGGCAAGAATGACGTATGAAGAGAGATTGGGTCGATTAGGCTTATATTCATTAGAGTTTATAAGAATGAGAGGGGATCGCATTGAAACGTATAAAATTCTAACAGGACTATACAGACTAGATGCAGGAAGGCTGTTCCCGATGGCAGGGGAGTCCAGAACCAGGGGTCACTGACTAAGGATAAGGGGTAAGCCATTTAGGACTGAGATGAGGAGGAATTTCTTCATCCAGAGAGTGGTGAACCTGTGGAATTCTCTACCACAGAAGGCAGTTGAGGGCAAGTTATTAAATATATTCAAGAAGGAGTTAGATATATTTCGTAAGGCTAAAGAGATATGGGGAGAAAGCAGGGACAGGGTACTGAATTTGGATGATCAGCCATGATGTCATTAAATGGCAGAACAGGCTCGAGGGGCCGAATGGCCTACTCCTGCTCCTATCTTCTATGTTTCTATGTTTTCTATGAAATTAGGACACACTTCTACACACAAAGGGTGGTAGAAGTTTGGAATTCTCTTCTGCAAACAGCAGTTGATGCAAGATCAATTGTTAATTTTAAATCGGAGATTGATAGATTTTTGTTAACCAAAGGTATTAAGGGATACAGACCAAAGGTGGGTTTATGGAGTTAGGTTGCTGATCAGCCATGATCTCATTAAATGGGGGAACAGGCTCCTATGTTCCGATGTTCCGAATAAGGGTTCTACTTCGCCAATGAACGGCAGATCTTTGACCACCAGTACTGCATTATTTTGAGTCAATCATCTGTGCTAGGCTTATGAAGGTGAAGAGTGACTGAAAGAATGGCTCCTCAGACACCAAGGCTACCCTCTGCAGCAGTCTCCAATGATACCCTTATGGAAGCCATAGATAGAAGCAAAGTGCAGATACACTAAGGCCAATGCAACCACTAGGATGATTATTGAGTTTATCACTTGCATCTCAAAGCAGCGTTTCACATTCCTGGCTGGATTTGGGATAGCCTAACAGTACTGGCCTCCCCCACTGTCTCCAAGATCATTGTTGCAAGCTGCATAACTTCGGTATGCAAAGATACCTAACCATGGAAGAGGACAAGGCCTAACTGAAATCAAAGCCATGCAAGAAGTAAACACTGACCACTAGGCATTAGCTCCTGAAATATCAGTCCAGTCAGGAAGAGTGTTGCTCCAGGTGCTTACTCAAGATATATTTAGCTAAGTGCTTGAGCTAGCCCTTTAGTTATCAGCCTTGGCTAAGTTAGCATTCTTGCCTCTGACTCAGAAGGTCGTGGGTTGAAGCTTCCCCCCAAGACTTGAGCACATAATCTAGGCTGACACTTCAGTGCAGTAGTGGGGGAGTGCTGCACTGTCAGATGTGTTGCTTTTCTGAGGAGATGTTAAACCGAGGCCCTGTCTGCCCTTTCAGGCGGGTGTAAAAGATCCCATGGCACTATTTCAAAGAAGAGCATGAGAGTTCTCCCTGGTGTCCTGGCCAATATTTATCCCTCAACTGACGTCACTAAATCAGATTATCTTGGTCATTTATCTATTGCTGTTTGTGGGACCTTGCTGTGCATTTCCTACAATACAGGGTGTCCTGCAGTCGTGAAAGGTGCTATATAAATGCAAGTTCTTTTCATTCTTTAAAGAAACCTCCTGTCTACATGTTCACAATGAAGTGGCCCTTATTGTGTGCAATCACAAAATATATGGACAAAGTTCAAATTCAGTGCAACCAATTTATTACCCTACTCTGTATGATGTGTCAGGGATGCTACCCCCTTTTCCCATGTTGTTGGCATATTCAGTGTGACCCAATCCCTAACCCATGACTTCTAAGTACTTCCCCTCTACAAGAACTACATGTGTTGTCTGGCTGCAGGATTTCAGTGACAGCTGGTTGTCATTCAGGCAGGCCCGTACCGTCATGTGCTAGTTCATGAAATAGTCCTGTAACTGATTCAGTAACGTCTGCTGGTCCCCTGGTTGGCCTGCTTTCTGGCACATCTGCTGTCATATCCACAAGGATACTGTTCGGCTGGTTGTGGCATCACCCTGAGATACAGCAGTTTCACCTGTGCCTGCTCCAGCTATGAATATGTTGCTGGGCACTCCCTCTACCAGTCCACAAATCTGTCTAGGAATAAATCTCTGGGCAACAACAAGGCCTGTGACTTCCTGCTTCAAAGTTCTCTCAGTCCAATCTGAACCTGAACAAGAGAGCCTTTTGTGGATTGGAGTCCAAGGCCAGTTTAGTAGCAGCCTGGTTATCTGTGAGAGATGGTGCCACTGGATTTAGGACCTGTGCTACTGAGGGTTGTGCAGCAGATGCCCTTGGAGTTGTCACGCTATCCTTGTTAGACTGAACTGCAGACAGCCATTCATCTATGACCGCACAAAGCTACCTAGTGGACTTCTGCACACTCCTGGCCCAGCCTTGTATTTTGAACAGACTCAAATGACTGTTGAAGATTATCCTGCTCCTTTTATAAGCTTACACTGTGAGCTCAGAATTCCAAGTCTCTTCAGCCGTGGTGTGAATTGTGATGGTTCACCGGGAGCAAGTGCCTGCTCCTCATCTGCCAGCACCACTTGCTGCTTCTCAATCATGAACAGTGACTCACTTGCAAGCTTACTTACTTACCCTTTGCATGCGGCTTATTGCTACTTATATCCTTTGAATGCCATTTATGGCATTATTTCCCCAGCACTTATTGTTTGCATAGTGCTCAATGTACTATTTTCCAACACTTACTCTTTAAATGGGCATTTACTGCACAACTTCTCAGTGCTTACATTTTGCACAGCAGTAACTAGTATTTTTTCAAGCTACAAATTTCAAATGGCCACTAGCACAGATCAAATCCACTGCTTCTGCTTAAACATTATTTTATGTTCAATTAATCATGGTGACCAGTATTGGGGCAATTATATAACATGTACTCCAAAGTGCAAAGCTTTTTACAATGGGCAGGATTTTCATTGAGTCGTGGAGGCGGGATTGGAGGCGTGTGGGGGGTTAAAATCTTGAAATCGGGGAGCATGAACCCATCCCGCCCCCAACCCGCCTCCATGCCAGTTTCAAAGGAGGCGGGTACCCGACCCGCACTGGGACCTGCCTCCCCGAGACAGGAAGGGGATTAGTACCAATTAACTGCCTGTTAACAGGTAGTTAACAGGCAGTTTTTAGCCTAATCCCTATTTTCATTCTTGAAGTGTGGGATTCCCGACAACTCCAAACCACGCCAAGTTAGCAAGGCGGGCCATCGGGTTGAAGGGCTTGGAGGGGTTGAGATGTCCAGTGTTCAGGTGAGTGATGGGTGCATGAATGCAGAGGTAAGTGTGTTTGGTGTGTTTATAGTGTTTAAAGAAGTTTTACTTACCTTTACAGCCTTCCTTCCTTCAGGTCTCGGGAGTCCCTCATCTCACCAGCACAGAAAGCAGAACGGCCGTAATCTATCAAAAATTGCAGCATTCAGCTTTCTGTTCCGGAGAGATCTCTAAATCATCCTGAGAGGAAGGAATTAACTTATAGTACAGATTGTCAGTGTTTGACAGCTTCAAACGGCTGTGAAATGCTGATATTTCATCTGTCAAAAGGTCTTGACAGATGAAATGTCAATCTGTGACGACACCTGTTGCCGGGTGGCCCTTAATTGGCCTGCTGAGCCCGCCCAGCGGGCTCAGCAAGGTCAATCAAGTCAAAATCACGTGGGTTGGCTACAACTCAATGGAGGCGGGACTACAACCCCGAAAGTTGTAGTCCCGCCTCCTCAATGAAAATCCAGCCCAATGAGTCTGCGGTGGGAATTAAAATAACTTAGTGTCATGATCAAATTTATATCTAGAATCTGTATACTTAAACTCCACCTACAGCATGAAATATATTTGTAGATGCTTCACTAAATTGGGGGGTTAGTCCAGCTTGGTTTTTTTCGGTTTACTCTCATTTTCTTTCTCCTTTTCTGAAGGTGGTGACTCATGCTGTGGAATGGTTAGATGGGTTCTGGCAGCCTTCCAGTATCTCACTCAGGTGACCATTCTTCACATGTGACTCTATACATAGAGTGTTGGCAGGCTATTCTTTCATTTGGGGACATTACAGTGAAGCCCAATACTATCCTCACCTGACACTCACACACAAACTTTCCAGCAGGGTCAACAAGTAATTATCAGGAGTGGGAAATCTGGCTAGTTATATTTTCCCTCCCCAAGTCTCAGGGAATTGAGATTAATGTAATAACACCACTAAGACCAGCTAACTCTGCACGGATCAGTGACTGAACCTGGGAATGTCCTGGTCAGTACCACACCAAGCAATGCATTTACCCACTGAGCCAACACAAGAACTCAGTCCAGCTTGTTTTTATTGCGGACTGAAAAGATTCACTGAAAAGTTACCTTTCTGTTTGTGCATTAATTTGTAATTGTGACAAATAGCTCACATATTAAATGCATAATTGGTAGAAAAACTTACCTCAATATATACCTCAATTATAAACTTATAAAATTCTAACAGGACTAGACAGACTAGATGCAGGAAGGATGTTCCTGATGGTCGGGGAGTCCAGAACCAGGGGTCACAGTCTAAGGATAAGGGGTAAGCCATTTAGGACAGAGATGAGGAGGAATTTCTTCACCCAGAGAGTGGTGAACCTGTGGAATTCTCTACCACAGAAGGCAGTAGAGGCTAATTCATTAAATATATTCAAGAAGGAGTTGGATATATTTCTTAAGGCTAAAGGGATCAAGGGATATGGGGAGAAAGCAGGGACAGGGTACTGAATTTGGATGATCAGCCATGATCGCATTGAATGGCGGAGCAGGCTTGAGGGGCCGAATGGCCTACTCCTGCTCCTATCTTCTATGTTTCTATATGTAATGCTAACTAAAAGTCTGAAATTTATTGAGAGTTTGTCATAATTTCTAACAGTTCTAAAATAAAGAAACATCTGAGGGTCAGCAATGCTGCTGGAAGTGCAGTGGGATGGGACTTCCAGCCCCATGTCTGCTGTACCCCTACTTCTGCCAGAATCTGATCCTTCATCATGCACACGTACTTTGCACTGGGTGCAGTGGATGTGGAATTGGCAGGATTTTTGACAGATGATGCTCTCCTGCCAATCCTGCCTCTTCTGATGACATTTGATGGAACTTCCTAATGTTCAAAAAAAAGGGGTGGGGATCTGGCAGAACCAACCAAGTCTTGTCCCAAATTGTTTTAATTCTGCAGAAAATAGTTCACCAACAGCAGCTACAGAGCATCATTGTTGTGACGTTGCATTGTAGCAGTGATGGAGTTGACACACATGCACTTGTGTTGGTGATCCAGTTGTCTAAGGCAGGAGTTTACTTTTGACATGTAGCAAAACAGAAGTGACTGAGGTCATTGCAAAGAGCTGCAATGCTGTAGAATTAACAAAGGAAAAATGCTTGCAGATTAACTGAGAAATAGCTTGCAGATAGGCAGCACCGAACTATGCCTCTACTTGTGGTCTGAACTACCCCAGCTTATATATTAAATGCAAATTTTGTTTTGAAGACTATTGAAAACATTTACTGTGTTGATGACAAATTAAAAAATCTGGTTGAACAAAAGCAACTGCTACAAAATAGAGGCTGTACTCTATTGAATAGACTGTATGTGGGCAGTCACAGAAAACAGCAGATAAATAGAAAATTGTGAGATCCAACAAGATATTTAGTGCACACAGGTGGCTGAAGAAAGAGGAAAATAATGAGGTTATTCGTTTTAACAGTTCACCATTCTGTGGTATTGGATAATACAGTATTATTTATTTTCTCTTATCCGCGCACTGCTTACCCTCTGGTACTGCTCTTTAAAGACTATTCTCGTGCAAGCCTTGACAGTAAATATCAGTGGGCCATTCGACCACTGGAGACATTATAGCTGAGTTCAATCCTCTCCTCATCCCAGAGCCACACACACTGTTAAGTCTGTGTGTTATATTGAGAATTACTACACAGACCACAAGAGTAAACTTTAACAGGTCTTTACTGGTTGAAGGTCAGGGCGGAACTGCCCAATAAATCATTACACAGCACTTATATACCGGTGTGGTCACCGTCGGTATTACAGTATACAGCAGCCAAGATAAAGTAGTGCAACTCTTAAAATAGTTCTCTTAAAGGTGGAACGGTTACTAAATAGTTCTCTTAAAGGTGGAACGGTTACATACACTACACATACATTCTCTCAGCAGGGATTGCTGAATAGTGTTCAAGAGTGGGAAGCCTGGCTCAGTGACCCTTCCCTAACCCAGGGTCACTGAGGCCATTTGTAGCACCTTACCACGAGCTGAGATGAGCTACTTCAGCACAGATTGGGGATTAAACCGAGCACCTACCTGGTCAGCAACTCACTGGTTAAACTTATGACCTATTGAGCAGCAATGAATTTTTACTTTTAATTTATCTCCCTATTCCTTTCTGACTGCTATTTCTGCTGCCAACCTTCCTGATACATGGCCGTCCTGTTAATGAAGCTTTTACTTTGCCAAACCAAAAAAGGTGATAATTATACAGTGATAATAACAGTATGGTGTAGTATTCCTCAGAAAAGTATGTAGCTGGACTGATTTTCAGCACAATCATTATTAAATAAGTCAATCATTTTTTAAAGTAATAACTTGTACAATTCTGTGGAAACCTGGATTATGTTGTTTATTAGGAGGGCATTGCAAATACTTCCTTTTCAAAAAGTGTCACCATAAAAAAAGCAGAAAATATTAGAAAATATTAGAACTGTGCCAGCAGAAAAAATATAAAAATGACCATACTTCTGCTTACCATCTTCTGATGAGCTTTAGTGATATGATGTTCCATGATAACAGTGTATCCAACCACACAGTGAAAACTGTGAGTGATGAATCAAAATTGGATCAATAAACCATTACTGAATAGATCAATAGAGGAGAGTCCTTGCTTCCACTTCGTTGATTTGGATGAATTAGAAAGGAGGATAAGAAAAGAATAACACATTATAGCAGAACTGTTACAGTGACTGCAAGAGGAGCTTAATATTTCTGTTGAATTCTATGGGAAGCAATACATGGGGTGCTTATAGTTATCAAAACATATGCACCTGTTATCACACATGAAGGCCGTGATTTTCTCAATCGATGCGGCTTGGGAGCAGGTCAGGTGGCTTTCGGGTTCCAGTCCCACTCCCAACTACATCCGGCCCACAGACGTGATTTTACGTCAGTTGGCCTTGTTAAGCCCGCCCTGTGGGCTTGCCGGCCAATTAAGACAAAGCCGATCAAATGTCGTCATTTGATGACGCGTCATCTGCTGGTTTTCTTAAAGGGACCATGCACAATATTTGTTTGACAGCTGATTGCTCAGTGTTTGACAGCATTGAGGTGCTGCAAACACTGACAATCACTGTACAAAGGTGAGCTCTTGCACCCAGGCTCTCCAGTGACTCCCTCCTTAGGCTAGAACAGATGGCAGCTGCATGTGAGGTTACAGAAGCGATCTGTCACTGGTGAGAGAGGTTCTCCCAATTTGAGGTGGTACTACACATACAATTCAAAACTTGTTAACTACAGAAAAGTGTAATGCATTAAAAATGATTTCCCCAACATTTTCTTACCTCTGAAACTCACCAGTGCACCATTGGATCCTTCAATCCACTTCTGCAGCTGTCATCAATGCAGAAACATTACAGCAGACTCACAACATGCCACACTTACCTAGCGCACTGTCCGGATGTCGGGAAGCCTGAAGTAGAAGTGTCAAAATTGAAAAACAGGCAGTTAAGTGGCAAGAATCCTCTTCCCTTAGCTAGGTGTTGGGTCCATGCGTAAATCGGGGACCCGACACTTGGGAAGATTGATTGGAGGCGGGTTGACAGCGGGTTTCCTGCCCGCTGTCAATCTTTGCGATTTTGCCGGATGTCCCGCCTCCAAACCCGCCCCCTGAATGCTGGCAAAATTCCAGCCGAAGTGTGTGCAAGTCTCTATATGCTTGTTAGAATTGCATGCTACTGGAGCGTGAATTTTGGGTTAGCCAATAATTAGTTGGCTGTCCAGTTTTTAGACAGGTATGTGCATGAAAATTTTGCTTAAAATGTGGCACCAAGCAGGAACATAAAATGCAAGACGCATTTATATACAGGTAGTGCCTTTCACAACCTTAGGACATCCCAAAGTGTTTTACAGCCAATTAAGTATTTTTTGAAGTGTATTCACTGTTGTAATGTAGGAAACAAAGTAGCCAATTAGAGCACAGCGAGGTCCCACAAACAATGTGATAATGACCAGATAATCTGTTTTTAGATGTTGGTTAAGGGATAAATATTGACCAGGACTTTGAGGAGAACTCCTCTGCTCTTCTACAAATAGTGCCATGAGATCTTTTACATTCACCTGAGAGGCCTCGGACAGTGTAGCACTCCCTCAGTGCCTAGATTTTGTGCTTAAGTCCCTGGAGTGGGATTATGAAAGAAACCATGCATTCTAGGGTGATCACTGGCCAGCATAGGCAGACTGTCTGACCCCACCAAATCCTGTTTGCAAGGACTCTTGCATGTGTCTGGCAGCGACCATAAGGTACTGGCTTCACAAGATCTGGGTCAGCAGAGAGCCAGATGGAGAGCAGTGTCATTTGCAGCTAGGAGACCTGTAGCTACCACACAGAATATGCCTGGCATAGCCAGTGACAGTACTGGACAGTGGTGGCCTCCAATCTAACTCAATCTCCTTGCAGGCATGCTGCAATGCTGACCTATGGGGATGGTACCATTGAGTTGCAAAGAGTGTCACCCTCTTGCAATGATTTTATGCAGCATAACCTGATGTAATAAAACTCACTACGCACTTGGTTTGAATATAAAGCAAGGCTTTAATCAACTTGTTTCAGAACATGGAGGTCTAGTTGTACTTCACTAGTTCCTGTCTTACAAAATGTCCCTGGGCAAGCTGGGCCCACGCCCGAGTATTTATACTCCTTGGACGGCGCCACCAGCTGGCCGTCCAGTGTTATTGCATGAGTTGTTTCGTTATGATGATGAGATTTATAACATTCTTCCTGTCTAAAAGATTTGGAAGTCCGACAACTTCCTCCTAACGGATTAGGCGGACCACAAATAGCCGCAGTCTTTTAGATCTTTGTTTATGGCTGGAAGGCATGTCTCCCCGGACCATGTCTTGGTCCCGGGCCGCTTGAGCCGTACCGGTGGATCGACAGGGCCCGTATTGCCCTGATCGACCCGAGGGAGGGTGGGCAGATCGTGACTCCGGGTGCGGGTCCCCACAGGCGCAGAGCTGGCTTCATCTTGTTTGATAGCCGGGGATTGACCGGCGTCCTGGCCTCGGGTGGCCATCCCACGGGGAGCGCGTGGCCCCCCGAATGGATCCGGTGGGGCAGCCAGCAGATCTCATGATGTCCCAGGTAGGGCGTCATCTTCAAGGGAGCGCAGAGTGTCGGCATCATCACCGTGGGTCCCTCTATCAGTTGGGTCCGCAGGACCGGCTGGACAGGGAGCCAGATCCCGGAGCGAAACGGTGGACTCCCGGCCATCAGGGTACCTCACGTGTGCATACGTGGGATTAACGTCTGTGAGTTCTACCTCGTCGACGAGGGGATCGTTTTTAGAAGAACGGACGAATCTTCGGAGCAGCACGGGGCCGGGAGCTGCCAACCATGATGGTAGGGATGTCCCATGAGTGGAGCGACGCTGGAACCTGAAGAATCGCTCGTGAGGCGTGACATTGGTGGACGTAGAAAGAAGAGACTTGATGGAATGTAACACGTCAGGGAGCATAGTTTCCCACTGCTGGTCTGGTAGGTTGTGTGACCTTAGTGCAAGATGAACAGCGTTCCAAATGATAGCGTTGTATCTCTCAACCTGTTCGTTACCGATGGGATGGTACAGCGTTGTTTTACTTGTGGCGATTCCCCATTGGGAAAGATAACTTTTGAGTTCGCTTGACATGAAGGAGGGACCCCGATCAGAGTGGATGAAATTGGCCGCACCGCAAAGGGAAAAGTCTTGATCAAGGCATTTGATCACTGTGGAAGTAAGCATATTGGGACAGGGGAAAGCAAAGGGAAAGCGTGAATATTCGACCACCATAGTAAGTAAGTAGGTGTTTCGCGTTGAGGAAGGCAATGGCCCTTTAAAGTCAATGTTGAGTCGCTGCATAGGCTGCATAGCGTGTATGAGCGAGGCATCCAATGGATGGAAGAATTGCGGTTTTAGTTCCGCACAAATTCTACAGGAGGAGCATATTCTTTTCACATCTTCCGTAGAAAATGGGAGATTTTTAGATCGCACAAAGTGCAACATATGGGTAACGCCAGGATGGCATAAGTCAGTATGAAGATCCGCAAGAGTCGAAGTTGACATAGAAGAGCAGAATACCCGTGTGAGGGTATCCGGGGCCACATTCTCTTTGCCGGGTCGATAATGTATGGTGTATCCAAAGGTGGCCAATTCTATCCTCCAGAGTTGTATTTTGTTATTCTTGATCTTAGTGCGTTTCCGGTTATCCAGCATAAAGGCCACGGAGCGCTGATCGGTTATAAGTGTGAAATGGCGACGAGCGAGAAAATGACTCCATTTACGTACAGCTTCGATGATGGCCGTAGCCTCCTTCTCGACAGGAGGATAATGGAGCTCACTACCCTGCAAAGTTCTGGACAGAAATGCAACGGGTCGACCACCTTGATTCAAGGTAGCAGAAATCGCCACATCCGATGCATCGCACTTGACCACAAAAGGAAGATTTTCATCAGTGGAACGAAGCAGCGCCAGAGACCCGGGTTCGAATCCAGCCTCGGGCGACTGTCTGTGTGGAGTTTGCACATTCTCCCCGTGTTTGCGTGGGTTTTCTCCGGGTGCTCCGGTTTCCTCCCACAGTCCAAAGATGTGCAGGTTAGGTTGATTGGCTATGATAAATTGACCCTTAGTGTTAGGGGGATTAAATACGTGGGGTTACGGGGATATGTGTCGGTGCAGGCTCGATGGGCCGAAATGGCCTCTATCTGCACTGTGGGGCTTCTGTGATTCTGTGAAGCGTGGCTTTTTCCAGTTGTCGCTTGAGGAGGTTGAAAGCTGAAATAGCCATTGCCTCCAATGGAAATGACTTTGCGTGAAGCAGGGGCTGGATCTTGTCGGAGAAGTGGGGTATCCATTTCGCATAATAGGCAAACATACCGAGTGCCCGACGAAGAGAGCCGAGATTCGTAGTGGGAGGGAGCTCCTGAAGCGGACGAAGTCGCTCCGGATCTGGTTTGATGACACCGTTGCCCACCCAGTAGCCAAGGATGTTGACTGATGGTACTGATTTCACTGATTTGGACTCATTTAAGGTTAAGTTGCGACGACGGAGAACATCAAAAAATGTCTGGAGATTGGCATCATGCTCCTTCTGCTCATGACCAGCAATGGTGATATTATCCAGATATGGAAAAGTGTCCGTTAAGTTCTCCTGTTTGACTAGGCTATCCATTGCCCGTTGAAAGACAGCCACCTCATTGGTGACCCCAAATGGAAGGCGTCAAAACTGGTAAAACCGACCATTGGCCTCAAAGGCCGTATACTTTTTGTCAGCGTCCTTTAACGGTACTTGATGATATGCGCTCTTTAAATCAAAAGTTGAAAATACCTTGTAGTTGGCAAGGTTATTGACCATGTCATCGATGCGTGGTAGTGGGTAGGCATCCAGGCCGGTATACTGGTTAATAGTTTGCGAGTAATCGATGCAAAGACGTTTCTTGTGTTGCTTCAGAGGATTTTTAACAACAACAACTTGAGCCCGCCAAGAAGATGAACATGGCTCAATGATACCGTCAGCTAGAAGGCGAGAGATTTCTGCCTTGATAAAGGATCGATCATCTTGGCTGAAACGTCATGATTTAGTGACTATGGGCTTACATCGGGGGGAAAGATTGGCAAACAAGGAGGGCTCGTCGAGCAAAGCCGCCGAAAGCGCACAAAACAGTACTTTGGAAATAGTAAGCTCTGGCTTTGACCCTCCAAACTTGAAAGTGAGTCTTTTGTGTTGTTTCTGGAAATCCTGTCCCAGGAGCACATCACTGCATAGGTTTTTGAGCACCCCGAGCCGGGTGGAGAAATAAGTGCGGCCATTGAAAATAAGGTCGACAAGACAAAAGCCGGAAGAATTGGTGGTCAGTGTCGTCAGAGCCATTGCAATTTCCCTGTCCGAGGGGTAAATAAGCAGTTTTAACTTACTGACAGCCCGCTCACTAATGAAGTTGTCAGAGCTGCATGAGTCGATTAGTGCGCTCAAAATGTGTCCATTTACCGAAACCTTCGTGGCTGCATGGGACAGGCTTTGGGGAAAAACAGCTGTGATGGGAGGAGTGGCAGTTTTACCCTTGACAGCTGTAACCTTAGTAGTGGCTATTGGGGGAGGAGCAGTTTTATAGATAGTAGCTGCAAAACTAACATGAGCTCTCGACCGGTATACCTTAGAAAAGTGGCTTTTCTTACTAACAGAGGCTCTTGACTGGCATACCTTAGAAAAGTGACCTTTCTTGCTGCAATGATTGCAGGTTGCGTTACGAGCAGGACAAAATTTCCTATAATGGAATGCACCTCCACAGAAGAAACACTTCCTTCCAGATTGCCAAGATGCCTCTAGGGCAGGGTCATCATCAGTGAAGGTTTCTAGGGTAGGGTTGTCATCAGCCAGGTTGGAGTCGTCATCCGTGAGGGCTTCCGCCCGAGGCCTATCGAAGGAGTTACTAAAAGTGATAGCAGCAGCCCGTGCACATGTTGAAAGATAGGTATCTGCATTCCTCCTTGCTAAGTCCGAGAACATGCCTGGTCATAGGCAGCCTGTAACTTGAGGGTTTTATTCTCCAACAGACGCTGACATATGAAGGGAGACGCAATCCCATTAATAAAGGAATCATGAATTAACTCCTCCTGGTACTGCTCAGCTGTAACAGCTTTAAGATTACAATCTTTGCTGAGCCTGCAAAGCTTCTGAAGGAATTTGTCAAGTGATTCCCCAGGTTGTTGTCAAGTTGTGGCCAGTAGATGCCGAGCAAAAATTTCATTTGGGGACTTGACATATAGCTGCTGTAGTATTTGGATAGCGGCATCATAGTCTACACAATCTTCGATATAATCAAACACATGAGGGGATACATAATTAGCAAGTCTTTGTAACTTGCTAGGAACATTCTCACCACACTCCTCAAGGAAGTTGCTAAAGGTACAATACCAGTGTTTCCATACCTTAGCAGCTGTAAGTGAATTCGGGTCCAGGTCGAGACGGGCGGGTCTGAGTAGTTTCTCCATGATAGACCAATTACTTGTCTGAGTTCCCTTCTACGGTTTGAGTCATAGCTGGCTGTTCCCGAAATCTCCCAAAGCGTGGAGTCGATATCAAGTTGATTAAATTGACGTAATAAAACTCACTACGCACTTGGTTGAGTATAAAGCACGGCTTTAATCAACTTGTTTCAGAACATGGAGGTCTAGTTGTACTTCACTAGTTCCTGTCGTACAAAATGTCCCTGAGCAAGCTGGGCCCACGCCCGAGTATTTATACTCCTTGGACGGTGCCACCAGCTGGCCGTCCAGTGTTATTTCATGAGTAGTTTCTTTATGATGATGAGATTTATAACATTACCTGCACTTCAACTATCATTAAACAGGGCTATACTCACATATCTGCACATTAGGTTTCTTTATCTTTCTTTTGGCTGTTGCTTCTTATTTACCCCCTCCCCCCTCCCCCCGTTAGCCATAGAGAAGACTACAAATGGGTTGGGTACCTTTTGAGCCTTTCTAAGCCTGGAAAGGATGCATCTGAGAGGTGATCTTACAGTATGTCCACTCCCTTTATATGTAACTCTATTAATAAACAACTTTTATGTCCATCCCTCATTACAGTCAAACTTTGTGTATCCCCAGCACATATATATATTGAAAATAAACTTACCCATCCCCTCTCAAAAAGCATGGAAGCAATGTACTAATGGGTACTTAGAATTGAAAATCCTTACTAATAGAGCTATCTTTCCCTTTAAAAATCCTTATAATTTTCAATAAATTTGTACTTGGCCAATTAATAATGATCTAAAGGGACTGTATTTAGGAATAGTCCAATCCATGAGAGGGCAAAGATTTCAAATATGACCTCCTTTACAATGATTTCTCAAAAGTGTGTACATAATTGACAGTCATTTAAATAGCTTTACAGATAATAATAATATAACAGGAGCTTACCTCCATAATATAAAGAGTTTATTTACTCAGCTTCTACTCATGCCATAGACCTGCTCAACTAATACCTTTACAATGCTTGTGGATTATAGATTGCCAGATTTAGTACTGTAAGCACAGGAAATTACTAGAGTCTATAATTAAGGATAGAGTGACTGAACACCTTGAAAATTTTCAGCTGATCAGAGAAAGCCAGCATGAATTTGTAAAGGGTAGGTCATGCCTGATGAACGTGATTGAATTTTTGAAGAGGTGACTAAAGTAGTGGACAGGGGAATTTCTATGGATGTTATTTATATGGACTTCCGGAAAGCATTTGATAAAGTCCCTCATAAGAGTGTTAGCTAAAGTTGAAGCTCATGGACTTGAAGGCAAATTATTGACCTGGTTAGGAAATTGGCTGAGCGGCAGGAGAGAGAGAGTAAGGATAATGGGCAGGTGCTCTATTTGGCAGGCTGTGCCTAGTGGTGTCTCGCAAGAATCTGTGTTGGGGTCTCAACTATTCACAGTATTTATTAATGACTTAGATGATGGGATAGAAAGCCACATATCCAAGTTTGCCGATGACACAAAGATAGGCGGCATTGTAGGCAGTGTAAATGGAAGTATAAAATTACAAAGTGATATTAATAGATTATAAGTGAATGGACAAAACTGTGGCAAATGGATTTCAATGTAAGCAAATGTGAGGTCATCCACTTTGGACCTAAAAAGGATAGAACAGGATACTTTCTAAATGGTGAAAAGCTAAAAACAGTGGAGCTCCATTGACATTTTAATGATAATAGATCATTAAAATGTCATGGACAGGTACAGAAAATAATCAAAAAGGCCTTGGAGTGAAGTTAAGAAACACATCTACACGCAAAGGGTGGTAGAAGTTTGGAACTATCTTTCATAAATAGCAATTGATGCTAGGTCAATTGTTAATTTTAAATCTGAGTTTGATAGATTTTTGTTAACCAAAGGTATTAAGGGATATGGGCAAAAGGCGGTATATGGAGTTAGATCACAGAGCAGCCATGATTTCATTGAATGGCAGAACAGGCTTGAGGAGCTAAATGGCCTACTCCTGTTCCTATGTTCCTAAACACAGGAAACAAATCTACAGACACCAGTTTCCTGGAATATGAACTAAACAAGAGTAGTATAAAAGCAGCTATCCTTACACAGCTAATTATGCATTAGAGTATTTGTTACTAAAGACTACTCTCTGGGAGACATTCACAGTATATTTCCCTTTGATATCATTATACTCCTTTAGGAAAAAGATTTTGTCTGGCATTGTCTAACTTCTTTGTGACCCAGTTCTTTATTTACTGAGTCTCCATTTTGACAGTCTAAGGCTGTTCAAGTCTCTTGGGCGACTTATTTTCCTTGATGACAAATTTGGATAAACAGGAAAGCATAGAGCATTGTAACTTGAGATAAAAGTCAATAACAGTTTGCAATGTAAGATGACAACTGTTGTAACATTAATAATATTTATTATTATTTAATCTATACATCAATTAACTACTCTAGTTACCAATGTGGGAGATTGACTTCTTGGTTTCTCTGTGCAGATGTGTTTCCAATAGCCACAGGATGTTATCTTCATAGTTGATAATTGATGAACTACTAATGGATAAAAATAAATCCTCAAGTAAAAATTTCAGAGAATCATGATTGCAATAGTAGTTAAAGCAGCATTTCACAGGGTACATTTTCACCTCCAGCACGCCCAGAGCAGAGTTTCACAAACTGAGGATGCATATCATGAATTTCAATACGTGCTACTACCGATTTTTCTGCTGTGAATGCGTATAAAACTTTGGCGGATGTGTACCTGAATTGGCAATACCTGCTTCTGGCATGTAAAATGCTCACTGGTATTTCTCATGCTGAAAATATACCCTTTTTTTTACCATGGTATCCAACCTCTTTGTTATTTGTACTGCAACAGGAAAGAAAAATACAAGAGGAATTTTTTAGGACATTATAAAACTTTGTGTCAGGGCCTACAGTGACCTGGCACCAATCCAGTGTTTGAGTTTTCTCTGGAATTTTGGGGGCGAAATTCCACGGGAGGTTAGCGGCGGCACTACCGGGTATCACCCCGATTTTCTGCGCTTGGAGATCATGACGTCATCTCAGAGTGCAGCGCCCCGGTAGCGCCTCGGGAGAAAAATTTGCACTCACGCCCCGCAGCAGCGCCGGGCGATGTTACCGACTGCTGCAGCGTGGTGCCCTTCCCTTTGATGCAGGGAAGAGCCCCTGCAACGCGGCAGCGTGGCCACTTGTGGCACTGCTGAGTACATCGCCCCGCATCAGGACATCCCCCGCCTCTTGCGCTCTAAGAGGCCAGTGGAGTGCTTGATTTAATGCTCCACTTCCCTCTTGGAGCAAAAAGAAGGAATTTAACAAATGTTTGAAAAGGTTAGCGCCTGTTGCTAACTTTCCAAACATTTTTCACTTAGCGCCCCAAACGGCCCTCCAGGGGAATTTCTCCCCCTTTATGTTTTGTTGGTAAGGAAGATAGTAATGTTTTAATGAAGCCCTTTGCACCATATGGTATTGCTGAATCAGATAATATAATCCCATCGTACTTACTTCTTCCACTCAAAACATAAAAGCTTTGTGTTATCTCCTGCCTTGTATTGTGACTTGTGTTTGAACTCATGATAAGCCCAGGCTATATTGAGTACCTCCAGTGGTTAAAGAAGTGGAATTTATTGAGAAGCGTACTCATGCTTTTTAAAATTACTTTATTACCCTTTATTATTTTTACATTCCTGTAATGATGACTAGAGAACTGGACAAACCCCCTAGACTAAGGTTCACATTCCCCCACCTAGCATTACGGGATTTTTACAAAATAGCATGTCATTTCAAAGTTTGCTAGTAATGCACATAATTTTTTAAAAATCCTTTGTAAATTTATGGATTTTAAAAGCATTAAATTTCAAACGAACATGCTTGAATCATCAAATTCACTGCATTATAAGTGCACTAGTAGAAACATTTAATGTAATGCCCCAGCTACGGTGGTTGGGATGCATTGTCTGATAATTAAAGTAAAACCCTTCATTGGAAATGAATTGTACCTTCCATGACCTATAAGTGGTAATATTATATTTAGTGCTATAAATGCCATATACTCACTCCCCATTACTTTCTGTTTAATTTCCTCCTCTCTCCATCATAAAGCTGACTCTCACATCCTCCTCTAGTTTCCAAACCTATACTCAGAGACAGCCTTAGGTAACTCACCCTCTGTTAAATGCATAGGATGAGAAGAGGTGCTGCCGCATCTACTACACATCATTACCCCTCCATTATCCTTAAACAGAGCATTCTCAAGTTGAAACTGCCTGCAAGTTGTCATTGAGCTGCTGACACTCTGCTTTTGCACTGTGGCATGGTAACAGCATTGTTCACACCCAAATCACTCCAACAATAACTCATTTACTGACAGAAAGAAATACATGCACCATTCTGGTACCACCAGCTTTGTCTGGTTCAATCTTTATCAGCATATCTGCTTTACTGAGCACACTGCACAGTACATGAGAGCACACACAGAAGTTATTTCTTGTACCACAGTCAACAGTGATTCCAACAGGCTCACCATTCCTGAGCATTTCAGCTCAAGTGTACTGATTAAAGCTTGGATGCTATCCTGCATTTTTAAGAGCTGTTTCAATTTGTTGGGTGGAAAGTCTATTCACCCTGCTAGTTATGGCGACCTTGACCTTGGTGATTTTGCTGTAATGTAAATTTGATGGTGCTGGTTCTGTTAGAAGAGTGAAGAACCAATTCAAGATGTTATCTCTACCTTCACTAATGAATAAGGCATGCTCCTCCTGAGTACAAACATCTGAACCTTTGCATGAAGATACCAAAAGCTTGCTTGATGAGCACCCTAATTTTGACATGTGATTTGGTGTAGTGCTGTTGTGCTTCTGTATGGAAGTTGAGCACATGAATTAAATAGCCAGGGTTGCAGTGATTATAACCTACATCCCAGTAGCCAGTCTTCAGTCTTTCTCTTGTCCTCAAATAAAGTGAACAAGTTCATGTACCTTAAGGTAAAAAAACCGTGGCTGCTGTCAGTGAAAATGAGAATTGGACTTGAAGCAATCATAGGCATGTCTCATGCAATATCTGGGCATTGATCGAATGGAACTGCGTATGGTTAATATATATCACTGCTGGTTTGGTGTATCTGTTAGCCTTCTGATTGTAAGGGGTCGTTTTAACGAGTTTGTGGTGTGCGAGATCGGTTTTTGATTTCACACTGCTCGTGAGCGGTTCCGAAGCGCTCCCCCCTCACCAGTTCTAGACACTGGGCTTATTGCCAGACCACCTTGATGTGTTGGCCCAACTTGTGACTCGGAAGACAAATGGATCAGGTGAGACAAGGTAAGTTTTAAATCAAAGGTATCTTTATTTTTAAGGAGAATAAAACATAGAGAATGAAGAAACAATGCAGACAAAAAATCATGAACACGCCTCTCAATGGGAACTAAAATTTAACACACAAGAGTTACTTTGACTATCATAATACATCAATTCTAGATCAGCGATATAATAAAACGGGGGTGGAGAAAGCGCACGGCACAACGAAGGATGAATAACACTCCCGAATTACAAAGCCCTTAATATTAAAAACCCTCCCGTCTAAAGTATACCTCAACTAGATCAGCTAGGTGGAGTTGGGCCTTTATGCTCACCAGGGTTTAAAAAAAAACTGTCCTTGACCTTGGTGCTCCTGTATCGTCCGGGATCTCCAATCTTCCTTATGGGACCGGCTCCTGAACCTGCTCTCCTGCTCGAACTTGTAGGCCCTCCGTGCTCCTCGAACCGTAATCGAACCTCTCCACTTGCTCTGCCTTTTGACCTCGTGTCTGTGTGAAACTGTTTTTTTAATGTCTCTTTTCCCCCAACAGTTATACTGTTTTCTTGGCCTTATCTTGGCGCCAAATCAGGGGTTTTCTTTTGTTAAAGTAATGGGCAGGCTGCTTTGACAAAAGCGGGTACTTTATTTTAATGTCTTGTAAATGAAACTAATGGGATCTGTCCTGTGTCCCTCTGAGTTTGGTACAGATAATAGGTTTTGTCTGTGCTCTGCGATTTCAGAGATGGGTTTGCGTTTTGCTAGCAATTAACACACCTTGAGGTGTAAATACTTTTGTTTTGACTTCGTTACTACTATAACCATTTTACCATATCAATTGCAGTCAGTTCTGGAATCTTCTAATCGGTGGCGACTCAGGTTTCTTTAAGATACTGTAGTGGTATGTCCTTCTGAAATGAGTCATGTGATCTGCCAACTCCATCTTGTGTTCATAAAATGTGGCCATTTCAGGGGTTTTACAATGTAGACTGTATTTTCCTGGATTTTTGCAAATCCTACATGATACAGAGCTTGAGTCATATTCCTGAGTCAACAGCTATCTGCATAATAACTGACTCTGATATACAGAGGAAAACTGTTAAATAATTAATGATTTTGCCAAGTACAGTAATGTTATTCACTTAACCATTCTTTTCTTTTTATCAGTTTAAACTGTAGCATCAAGTTTGGCAAGAGGCTAACAATGGAATCCAAACTGGATAGTTTCTGCATTTCACCCTGAAATCCTCACCGGGTAACAGAACTTTCTCACACGTTTATGCAAAGAGAAAAAGATGGGTCTTGGTGTTCTTATGTGGGCCAGTCATCTTTCATTCCCGCTGTGAGGATTGCTTTTGTACATAGATGTCTTCAATGGCTGTGAGACTGGTTAAAAATAAATATTAGATGATATGGAGATGCCTGAACATTTACACTGAACCTAGCATAGTGTAATATGGCTGTGGGGCCACTTCTTGGAGATAGTCTTGTTTCGGTACCACGCTATTACTAGTAGAGCATTCCTGTTCCTTCTGGCCCCACAAAAAATCTCCACTAAAAAGTTCTGGACTGTTTTTGGAGTGGCCTCCAGTGGTCACTTTAAGGATCGCTAGTTAGGCTGCTCACCACCTGGTGCAAATGGTACCAGGTGGTGTGCGGCGCACAACTGATGTAGGACCCCGATTTACAGGCTTGCCTGAAAGTTGCATCAGGTGAGCCTTGGGCGTCCATGAGGTGGCTGAGGTGCTGCCCCTCTCCCCAATTTTCCACTGCCAGCTGCCCCTTTTTCAGGTGAGGGAAAGGTGGGTGACAGTTGAAAATTGCCCCCCATATATCGGTAAGACATTATGAATATTTGTTACGATCGAAACAAATGAAAGTTTTTTCTTGCATTCGTCAAACTTTCCCAGTGACAAAATATCCCAATAGTGTGTATGGATTGTTTAGCAAGAATTCTTTAGACAATACCTTGTATTTTATTAATGAATACACAGTCCCTGACAAAATTAAGAATAACAATGAATCTAATGATTCACACTCTACATAAAAATAAACCTTGCTGAAGAAACAATATATTTTAAACATGTTTTTCTTTTCCTGTGTTGACCTTGGTGGATATGCAGATATTGGAGGCTATGTCCTTTAGTCCTGTTTGATAAATAAACTTATTTATCCATCAGATATGGACCAAATCACAGATCTCGCTCCTTGGCACTGACAGCACAAAGTGGTTGATAGGTTGTGCTTAGCCGTTCTAAATGTCATCAGTGTCAGCTGATAGTTCCTAAAGGATGCTGACCTCTTAGATCTTTGCTGCTGACCTTTTACAACTTCTGTTAAATGTGTGGGGAAAAAACAGACTGAGGCACATTTTGTCTGTTACCTATTTTATTTCTAAAGCGCATCTCACTGTAAAAAGTGACATTTGTTATGTATATTTGATGTGTTTTTTTTTCTCAGTTACTGTCCAATGATGTTGTCAGAAAGAATCTATGAATGTGTTGGAAATGGAGCCTCCAGAGTCATTTTCCAAATGTCTGTGCTCTGTGAAAAATACTTAGGTTATCACTGCCAATGAGGACAACGTGTTAAAAATTAACAACAGTTCAATTTTGAAATACTGAATAACATCAATAAATTATAAATCCAGACCAAGTGCCACACAAAGTATAGGAAGTAATTTTGAAGTGTTTCCTTTTGGATGTCCAGGTTACACCAAGCATTTCAACTGGGAAATAACTGGCTGTTTTCTAACGACAGCATGTATACTCACACGGGTGTACTTTCTTAGCTCAGTAAACATTAGTGTTGCCTATATTTTTAAACGTAGAAACAAATAATTTTATTTAAAACATTCATGTTTGTTCCTGAGCACAAAAAGACCAAGAAAGAGCATTTAGCAGCTCCACACAGACACTGCAGTAATCAGAGCATGACAAATTAAACATTCTAGCTCCAGACAGGGAAATGATTCTAGTCTCCATTTTTTAATTCGTGAGAAATAGCATCTCACCCTCACCATTCCTCACCCTCAGATCCTGCAGGTGACCCACTTATACTCACATTTTACAACTGCTGGGGCCAATGGAAGACAGACACATTAGTGGCCTATCTATTCAAAGATGAAACACATCAACTTGAAACTGAAATAATGGGTGGATCTTCTAAAATGGCTGCTGCACTATCCCAATATTTTGGGGGTGGAGCCTGTGGCAAATCACCTAAACTCAAATGCGGAATTCCATTTTGAGCGTTGCTGACAGTGATCTAGAATGGAGCCAGTTTGTAGATGCTTATTGCCACAGAAATCACTTCTTCTGTACCAGCCAGGTTTAATTTGCCTGATGGTGGTGTGTTCCACTACCAGGTTTCTTCTATCCCCTCCATTTTTTTCCAACCTGTCCTGAAGACGGTTACTTTTGTTGTAGTATGGTTTCATAGACACCAATGGCCTTGCCTGAGTGTTCCTTTTTCATATGTAAGCCAGTAATGAGGGTTGATTTTAACTCCATGCCTCTGCCGAAAAGGTGGCCTGGAAGGGTTAAATATCTGCAGCATGCCACTCACCTACATGCCATTCTCACACCATTTTATCAGGCCCATTAGGGCAGCAGCAGAGGTACCTCAGGCAGACAAGGGCCTCGTTTAAAGGCAGAAGTTGGGGTCTGATTTTATTCAGGCCCCGATGAGACTTTTACACGCAGTCATGCATATGGTGCCGCCCTTGCTAGGGAACCTGGTGCCACACAGGAGCAGGCCTGGTAGAGGGTCAAGAAGGTAAGTTAATTACATTTTTTAACATTTCCTTGTGGCCAGCAAGACCAGGACTGCTCCACCGGGCCACACAAGAAAACCTTGGGCCTCTCCTGTCCTGTGCTTCCTCCACCCCAACCCCGACCATGATCGGGTTCGGCCTCCTCGTCGACGCACTTACCTCACTGCCAGTGACCTTTCCTGCGGGTTCCTGGTGGCGGTCCCCTGCCACGCTCAGGCCCGCTGGCTTCTATGTCATCCCAGTACGTTTGGGCGGGAATCAGTCCTGGTGAATGGTTATTAAGTCCAGGAGTTAAAATGGCCCAGGCCTCACAGCAGTGAGTCGGGGTGCGCCTACTGCTCAACCCCCCTGGTCCCATGCTCATAACATTGGGGCTATGGAATCTATTTAGAAGGGGATTAGTGTAGTGCTTCCCCACAGTATTAGAGCCTGAATGATTGTTTCCACTCTTTAGTAATTTTTGAAAATTAAGGTGACATTATTGACAATGTTTACCGTAAGTCCAGGAGTATGAGCTGATGTACACTGTCTGTGAATTTTGGCTTCACTTAGATTTACCTGAGTTATGGTACTGAGCCGCTTGATTAACTGGTGGAATCCGCGCAAGCATTGGCATCTCAAGCTTCAGCCATACATGAAATTCTAGAATTAGGTGATGTTTTGAGATTAGGTATGACCAAAGTTACTTAAAAATGTGACCAGTGGCATTTTAATGAATAAGTGACAGCTGTCGACTCTGCACTTTTGTCAAAATTGACATATATATCCTCAGTTTGAAGTATGCAAATCCTTTACATGCCTCACAGCAAAATCATTTACTAGAAATAATCATCTTATGAAAAGCTCTTTCGTAGCATCTTGCTGCTTACTGATGCAGATGGGAATAAACACAGTCTGGTGTGACTTGACAATCAAAACCTCAAATATTATAATATAAGAAAGTTAAAGTTGCAAACAGCTTGCCACTGGGCATGATTGAATTCCAGTAATTGTTAGCAACTAAATATTTCTCCAAGAAGCCTCAGATTACTGTTGGATTGTTATTTGGCACTTGGGAGATCTTTGTATTGAACAATCTATAAAATGTAAATATATGAGTCATGTAAACTGTTAAAATTGTTAAATGGAATTGGAAGATGTTTGTGAACATAACCAATATAATTATTGAGAATTTATAAGTTGATCATATGGGCTTCATTTTTTCTTGTGTTGCAGGTTACCATTCTCATTTTTCTTGCTCTTGCATTTCTTGCCTGTATCGTGTTCCTCGTGGTATACAAAGCCTTCACCTATGATCACAGTTGCCCAGATGGATTTGTGTACAAGGTAAGGGTTGGAAAAAAAAAGAGACTCCTTCCATCAGCACATTGAATTTGTGGAATAAACTAATCTTACTTTACAAATTTATAACTGATAGAATTTGAAGTAATTAGCAGAGCAATGGCTTGTCATTAGTCATAATTTCATCATGACTTACATCATTTGCTGGCCCAAATGTGGCATAGAATAGGTATGAAAATGTGAATTTTTATCAGAGCAGCTTGTATCATTACTGATATTACAGAGTAAATTAGAAGGGATGTGTGGGCAAGGTTCCAGGCAAGAGGGTGTTACTTTCATTGGAAGCAGAAATATACTTGTACATTTTTCAGCTCAAAGCAGATTTTCAGTGAATCGAATGTAATCATGGATTTGGTTATGCATTTACAGAGTTATGCTACAAGTTTGATTTTGTTTATCAAAAAGTTTTAAAGTTTTGAAAGTAAAGTGAATGGCCAAAAATGTTGGCATGGAAACTCCTAGGTTCTCAATGGTGTAGCGTAAGAGTGGTGGGACGAGATTTATGTGCACCAGAATCCAAGAAGGCTGACCCCAGCAGAAACCCCAAGATCAGCTAACTTCCATAGAGCTGGTGCGACAAGGGTGTGTCAGTAGGGGACCAGATACACTGGGGGAGGGTGGACAAAAGAAGATATTCCTTATTTAAAGGGCTGTATACAGTTAAAGGACTGAGAAGGCCCTTAGAAAAGGGAGTGAAATAGCTGCTTCAACAGAAGGGAAAAGGCATGCATTTGTTTTCTCCGAGGTTGATGTGGAAGTGCTACTGTCTAAATTAGAGAACTAAGGGATGCCATTGTTGGAATACCAAGGAAGAAGCCATCACATGCAGCAACACAGTTCATTTGGATAGAGTGGGTGTGGCTTTCAGTGGGACTGCTGAAAAAGATGCTGAAGAATAAGATAATGCTGTCCCCTCTACCTTTGGCAACACTAGTGACCTCTCACCCACCATGTCAATCGTCCTTGCCCTTTCACTCTGCAGCTTAGAGACAACCACTGCAGTGTAGATGAGGAACGTGTAATGTATTAGCACATGGTTTGTCACATGGTTTAGTATGAGCATGCTCAGTTCGCTCTGGCCTAGTAAACAAGCACCTTGACTAGCAGCTCACGGTGTCGCTGTCCTTCATTTGTTCTACCCACATATATTACATTTTTAGCGATGAGAATGGGATCCCATAGCCATTTTTAGGGATCATGGAAGGACACAGTGTTCAACCTTCGAGTGGAAAAGTTTAAGGTGAATTTGTGACACCTAAACTGAATTTTTTGCGATGTTTTACTGTTAATGCTGATGCAGAATTGTCTGTGCTTCGCCTTCGTGTGTATGTATACACAGCAACAGTAGTATTGATTCTCACAGGTACACAGGTAGTGTGCTGAGTCACTGGTCAACAGGATCAGGACAATCATGGCAACGTCTACGGGATTCATCGGAAGCCTTGTCACGTACGACTGAGCTCACGAACCATTCAGTTCTTACATTGAGCAGGTGGAGATGTTTTTTACGGCCAATAACATTATTGAGACCGAAGGTGCAGATGAGAATGTTCAAGCTCAAATTAAAGTAATTTGTGAACATAAAAAAGCAATTTTTCTAATGGAGATCGGGCCAGATATTTACGGAACTTTGACAAACTTACTCGCACCAGGGCAAGCAAAGGATGCGTCGTTTGAAGACATTGTCGAAAAACTCGAGGACCATTTCGACCCAAAATCATTAGAAATAGCAGAGAGCTATAAGTTTGGTGCCAGAAACTAAAAACAAAGTGAAACCATCAGTGAGTACATGGTAGCTCTTCAGAACCTGTCTTTTCATTGTAACTTCGGCACATTTTTGGATTGTGCATTGTGAGATAAGTTTGTGTGTGGATTGGTGGATGGGCTCACACAATCCAAGTTAAACACTCCGAACCTAACGTTTGACATAGCATGCAAAATTGCCCTATCTATGGAGATGGTGTCTAAGAATGCTAGGGAGCTCCATCCAACTAAAGTGACTAGTGCAGCTGAGATCTACAGTCACAAAGCCACCACTGAACCTAAAGCTGTGAGACCAAGTCAAAAGCACGCCGGTGAGAGCAGTTCAGTAAATTGTTATTGCTGAAATGGAAATCACTCACCACAGTCCTGCCAATACAGAAATGTGAAGTGTTTTCACTGCCAGAAGCAAGGCCATATTTCAACAGCTTGCAGAGCTAGATCGAAAGCAGGAATTAAGAACCATTCTAGAGGCAATGCAAAGCAGTGACCGAAAAAGGGAGGAATTCACAATATTGAAGTGAAGACACTGATGTTGAAGAACTAGGCATCTATAGTATCTATGTCATTTGCGGCAACACTAGCAGTTGTGAAAAAGACTTCCATACAAAACTTTTGATCAATGACCAATATATTGATATGTGTATTGATACAACGGTGGACTGCTCTATCATGAGTAAGTTTAATCAAATACCACTTACAAAGAGTACCGTAGAGTTAAAAGCTTTACTTTGGAGAAATCCTAGAGCCATGTGGACAAATGGAATGTACAGTTCAGCTCAATGGCCAGTCAGTAATGTTGCCTATTATTGTAGCGAGCTACAACAACAGGCCAACTCTCATGTGCAAAGACTGGTTGAGAAAGTTAAAACTAAATGGAAAAACATCTTCAGTGTAGATGCTTCAAAGAAGCAACTCGACACAATGCTGAACAAGTATAAAAGCATGTTCTCAGGCAATTATGAGAGCATCACTATGTCGTGCATATCCGCATCAAGTCGAACATGAAGCCTGTCATTGTAAGGCAAGGCCGGTCCCCTATGTGTTGAAAAGTTAGGTGGAGGAAGAACTAGAAAAACTGAGAGAGAACAGAATGCTAGTAAAAACTGACAAAAGTGAATGGGCTACCCTGATTGTGGTAGTGCCTAAAGCAGTCAAAACTGTACGCTTGTGTGGTGACTACAAAGTTGCTATCAACCAAGCAGTTGACGATGAGCAGTATCCGTTACATACATCGCACGATTTGTATGCAGCACTCTCTGGGTCAGAGGTTTTCTCTAAGCTTGACCTGTCGCACGCTTACGCTCAGCTGAATGCTGACGAAGAGAGTCAACAGTATTTCACTATCAACACACAAGGGACTGTACTCATACACCAAGCTGCCGTATGGTGTAAAGTCCTCCCCCAAAATCTTCCAGGCTATGATGGATAAGATTTTGCAAGGAATTCCAAATTGCTTATGCAATCAAGTTGATGTGCTGATCGCAACAAGCAGCGAGGAAGAAAATCTAGAAGTGTTAGAGTTAATGCTTCAAAGGTTGAATTCCCACAATGCCAGATTGAAAAGGAGCAAATGTGATTTTGTGCAGGCTGAGGTTGTGTACCTTGGTCTGAAAATTGATGCAAATGGCTTTCAACCAGTTAAGTAAAAGGTTGATGCTATCATCAATGCTCCAAAGCCACAGAACGTGCCTGAGTTAAGATTTTTCCTTGGAATGGTCCAGTACTACACACGTTTCTTACGTGTGTTAGCGACCATGTTAGCTCCATTGCCCGAGCTCCTCAAGAAGGATATCCAGTGGAAGTGGACGAAAGCGCAACAGGAAGCTTACGATGCTTGTAAGAGAATTCCCTCTAGCTATGCTCTACTTGTGCACTAAGACACAGAGTGTGAGCTTAAGTTAGTGTGTGATGCTTCTAGCTAAGGTGTGCGAGCTTTCATAAGCCACATAATGGATGACGGCCAAGAGAAACCAAACTCGTTCACATTGTGAACCCTCACAAAGAGCGAAAGAAACTACGCGCAAATTGAAACTCGCCATAGTGTTTGGAATCAAGAAATTCCAACAGTTCCTGATCAGCAGAAAGTTTACCCTGATAACCGATCACAAACCACTCCTAGCAATATTGGGACCCAAATCTGCCATCCCTGCAATGGCCGCATCAAGAATGCAACGTTGTGCAGTGTTGTTGTCACAATGGGGCAGTAATTCCTCCCCAAACGCGTGAGTACGGAAGGGGTACTCACGTGTCTGGCCGGAGGAAATGCCGGTTTTCAGCATGCACAGCGCATGCGCTGAAAACCGGCATTTCCTCTCCTCTAACCCAAGAGGTGAAGTGGCTAGCGCGTGCGCTGTAGGGGGCAGTGTGTGCGTCTTGGATTTCCTCTGTTCTGGGGGATTTGCGCATGTCTAAAGGCCTCCGGTCTTTACGCTTGTAAAAAGCACACGTAAGTATTTATTTTTACAGGTAAGTGGTGTTTTAGTGTAATTTAGAAAAAAAATTTCCACAGGTTTATTATTTTAAGGAATCTACAATAAGGTAAGTTTAGTTTTAGACCCTTTTTATTAAAAATTTATTTTTTTCAAAAAAAAAAATTATTGTTTAAATTATTTTTTTAAACTTATTTATACTTAATTTAATGATTGGGATGTTTTTTAAATTTTTATTTAAAGTTTAAATAATGTTTTGGGCCCCCGTAGTTTTCATGAGTTTGACAGTTCTTACTCTCAAACTCATGAATGAACCTTCCCCTCCCCTGATTGGTTGTACAGTGCTCACCTGATCCCAGCCGGCACATCGCACTAACTACGCCGCTGGATCAGGTAAGCACTGCGCGCTGACATCTGAACCGGGCCTGTGACAGGAAATGCAAACAGGCCCGGGCTTCAGATGTCAGCGCGCAGGGTGAGTGCACATCGGGGGCTTGCACGCGCGGCAAGCCCCCGACACCAAGTTCTGGGCCAATATGATTACATGATTGAATATTGCACTTCAAAGCAAAACGCAATCGCAGATGCCTTGTCCAGGTTGCCACATGAAGACTCGTGTTGGGAGCGAAGGAGTCGGCAGCTCCTCGGTGGGAGGCTCGGAGGTCGAACCGGTAGGAGGGGAGGCGGCCAGCGGACCGAGGGCGGGAAAAGCAGGCCCTGGAAGGTCGGACACCGCGGGAGGCTTGGAGGTCAGACCGAGTGGAAGGAGAGCCAGGGAGAAGCAGGCCCCGGGACGTCGGTACCATGGCGGCTGAAGATTGTCGGGCAGGAATGCGGGAAAGGCGGAGCGAGGCGAGAGTGGACCCTATTGTGATGGCGCCGATGAAGATGGCTGCCGTCCTTGCGGGCTCCGTGCATACCAGGCAGCTAAGTGTCCTTTGCTGCTTGGTGCGCTCGGCTCGTTAAGAAAAAAGCATTTCACTGACTGGATTTCACTTGTTGTATTTGGTTATGTGACAAATAAAAAATAAAAATTGAAATTGAAGGTGCTATTTTCACACTAAGTGCAGTTGACAAAGACTTTCTTGTGAATGCAACTGAGATTGCAAATGAGACTCAAAAGGACTCAGTACTGAAAAGAGTGTATGAAAACACCTTGAATGGATGGACTGATCAGTGTCTGGACACAGTTGAAACCATTCCATAACTATCATACTGAATTGTCTTGTGAGCAAGGTTGTATGAAGTGGGGAAACAGAGTGGTGGCACCTACTTCTTTGAGAGATAGAATTCTGGCTGAACTTCATACTGAACATCCAGGGATCATCAGTATGAAATCAATTGCAAGAAGCTTTTTTTACTGGCCTGGATTGGTCAGTGATCTTGGATCACTTGTCAGCAAATGCAGCGTTCACCAAAATTGCAGAAAAAAACCACCCAAAACTCCACTACAACCCTGGTCATGGCCAAGTAGACCTTTTTAGAGAGTACATGTAGACTTCTGTGAGAAAGCAAATGATTATTTCCTGGTACTTGTAGATAGTCACGCAAAGTGGATTGAAGTGAAACACATGGGTTCAAATACTACAACTTGTTGTGTATGTAATATGTATGTTACTTTAAACCTATGGCCAGGGCAGCACTACTTTGTAGGGCGTAGTGATACCGTAGTACCACTCCTGGCCATAGGGGTATAAATAGTACTGTGGGTACTGATCTCCCCTCAGTTCCCGCCTGTTGGTATGAAGTAAAGACCGAAGTTGAACCTTCCAAGCTGTCTCCTCATTATTGTATTAAGTATAGTCACATGCTTTACACTGGCGACGAGTTACGTTCGAACTCACCAGTACACGGTGCAACAAGGATCGGTAGCAGTACGGAGAGAGAAGGAGAGAAGCTTCTTACCAGCCAGCCTGCGGAGTCCAGCGTCGACCGAAGGAGGCCGCCCAGTTCGGGAGGAGCGGCAGCAACGGAGCGAGAGAGAGAGGTTTCCAGTGGAGGCTGCAGCAGCTGAGAGAAGAGGCTGAACGGGCGCTCCAGACACGGGGCAAAAGTCCACCCAGGGCCAGGTAAACTGCAATCCTTCCCGGGGAACGCGAGCTGCAAGGGCCAGAACGGGCAGGCGATCTGGGGAACAAACGGAGCCACGAGGACTAGCGGGCCACGAGAGGGGAAGGTCGTTGTAATAGCGGCGGTGGCAATAACGGGAGCTGCAAGAAAAAAAAAAATAACGATGCTGGAGAGAGGTCGTTGACAGCAGAGGGAGAAAAGGCGGGAAAAGCGCCATCTAGTGGACAAAGGGGCAACGTTTTTCTCTTCAGCAGTTTAACATTAAAAAAAAAACACAGCGCCATCTAGTGGACAAAAGGGGAAAAGTTTTTCTCTTCAGCAGTTTAAAATAAAAACAAACGCCATCTAGTGGAAAAAGGTGGGAAAACCTCTTCAGCAGTTTTAAAATGTCCAGAGAAGCTTGGTTGTCAGAATTTGTTGCGGACACAGAAGAATGGGACGCATATGTCGAAAGGCATGAACTTTATTGCGTAGTAAACAAGGTGAAAGATGACGAAAAGGCAGCAACCTTATTAAATTCTATGGGGGCAAAAACATATGGTCTGCTGAGGAATCTTCTTACTCCAGAAAAGCCAGCAGACAAAACGTATACCCAAATTGTTGATACGTTAAAGGAACATTTAAACCCTAAGCCACCATTTATAGCGGAAAGGTACCGCTTCTACAGACGCGACCAAAGGAATGATGAGTCGCAGGCAGCCTATTTGGCTGAGCTCAGACGGTTGTCCAAACATTGCCAGTTTGGAGCCTTTTTGGCGGAAGCAATCAGAGACAGATTTGTCTGTGGCATGTTAAATGAGAGTACACGAAAACGGTTGCTGGCCAAGAAACAGCTCAGCCTAGATCAGGCGATGGAAATAGCATCGGCACATGAAGCAGCAGCACAGGGTGCTGCTCAAATACGACAAAACACAACCGGCTATGACACCCATGAGGTGACATTTCACAAAGGTAAATGCTACCGTTGTGGCAAAACCACCCACGACCAAAGTAATTGTTGGTTTCGTGATAAAATATGCCGGCAGTGTGGGAAAAAGGGGCATATAGCGAAAGTTTGTCGGTCGGGTACGAAACCCAATAGTGGGGGCAATCCGAGCAGTACCAAGGCAAGGACAAAAATACATAAGATATCTGACAGTAGCTCAGATGAGTCACAGGAAGGCACAAAAGCAGAGCCTAAAGGTCTGGGATGTCTCAAGTTATATGGTGTAGACAAAACGGAGGACCACAGCACAATGTGGGTTAAAATGAAGGTAGCAGGCGTCGAAGTTAATATGGAGCTGGACACGGGTTCAGCCCTATCAGTAATTAATGAACAAGATTATAACAGGCTGTTCAAACGCATTCCCTTAAAGGATACCGAAATCAAATTAAAAACATATACGGGACAAAAAGTTTACCCGAAGGGAAAAATGCAAGTAACAGTTAAATACAACGGCAGAAAAGTGCCAGGACTTTATTTATACATCCTACCAAACGGTGGACCACCACTTTTGGGTAGGGAATGGATAAGAAAAATCCATTTCGACTGGAAGTCAATACACGAGATAAAAGTAGAAACCACCAAGGATGATACAACCATTACAAGCAGGCTGTCGAAAATATTGGCAAAAACGCCAGAGGTGTTCCAACAAGGGCTGGGGACCTTAAAGGACATTAGAGCAAAAATAACTATTGCTCAAGACGCAAACCCCAAGTTTTGTAAGGCCAGACCGGTGCCTTACGCCATTCGGCCAGCTGTGGAAGCAGAACTGGATGCCTTAGAGAGTGCAGGTGTCCTTACAAAGATTGAGTGGAGTGAGTGGGCCACGCCCATCGTCCCAGTTATAAAGAAATCTGCAAATAACACACCGGGGGAACCAAAGAAGGTTCGCATTTGCGGGGATTTTAAGATAACTATTAACCCAGTCCTGCACAAGGTACAGTATCCGCTGCCGTGGATAGAGGACATATTCGCATCATTAGCTGGGGGTAGACACGTTACGAAGATTGACCTTTGTCAAGCTTATTTACAGATGGAGGTGGAGCAGGACTCGAAAAAGCTCCTAACGATTAACACACACAAGGGATTGTACCAGTACAATCGCCTGGCATTTGGTGTGGCGTCCGCCCCAGCAATATGGCAGAGGACCATGGAACAGGTCCTACAGGGCATTCCAGGAACGCAGTGCTACCTGGATGATATCCTGGTGACAGGACAAACGGATAACGACCACCTCGCTAACCTGGAGCGAGTACTTCTACGGTTGCAACAATACGGACTCAGGGCGAACAAGCAGAAATGTGAGTTTTTCCAGGAACGTATCTCATACTATGGTCACATTATAGATAAGGAAGGCCTGCATAAGTCCCCAGAAAAGATCGAGGCAGTAGTGAAGGCCCCGCCCCCTGAGAATGTATCTCAGTTACGATCATTCTTAGGCCTTATAAACTATTACCATAAGTTCCTCCTGAACTTATCGTCCATTTTACATCCACTAAATTCATTGCTGCAAAAGGGAGTCTCCTGGAATTGGGACGAAGCGTGTGAGGCTGCTTTTAAAAAGGGTAAACAACTCATTACATCAAAGGAAGTGCTCGCACACTTTGACCCAAAAATGCCAATCAGGTTGGCATGTGACGCCTCCCCGTATGGTATAGGGGCAGTGTTGTCACACAAATTTCCCAATGGGACGGACAGGCCAATAGCATTTGCCTCAAGGTCGTTAACTACAGCCGAAAGAAACTGCGCACAAATTGACAGGGAGGCCCTCAGTCTGGTGTGGGGTGTAAAAAAATTCCACCACTATCTACATGGGCAACGTTTCACACTACTGACGGATCATCAACCGTTGGTGTCCATATTTAATCCAACAAAAGGGGTGCCCCTGATGACGGCCCAAAGGCTACAGAGATGGTCACTGTTCTTAGGAGCACACCAGTACCTTATCGAATATAAGGGTACCAAACAGCATGGCAATGCGGATGGCCTGTCGCGGCTACCATTGCCTGCCGAGATCGAAGAGATAGTACAGGACCCCGTGGAAATATATCATACGGCTGTTATGGAACACTTGCCCATCACCAGCCAATGTATCGAGCGGGAAACACAGAACGACCCAACACTGGCAAGGGTTTACGAATTGACCGTGAAAGGCTGGCCGGCACAGGGTGACACATCATTGCCGGCGTTTTCGGCAAGGAAAGACCAGTTGTCTGTCTGCCGGGGCACATTGATGTGCGGAGCCAGGGTGGTGGTCCCTCAAAAATTACAACATAAAGTGTTGCGGGACTTACACGAAGGTCATCTGGGGGGTGTCAAAATGAAAAGCCTCGCCAGAGCCTACGTCTGGTGGCCCGGCATTGACAGGGACATCGAGGAAGTAGCAAAAGCATGCCAAGGGTGCCAGATGGTACAGAACGTGCCACCCCAAGCCCCACTACATCCGTGGGAGTGGCCCTCAACGCCGTGGCAAAGGATCCACGTGGACTTCGCTGGGCCCTTCCTGGATGCGATGTTCCTTATTGTAGTGGACGCCCACTCAAAATGGCCGGAGGTCATAAAGATGTCATCAACGACAGCCGAAAAGACAGTCGCAGCCTTAAGGACCATTTTTGCCCGAAACGGGGTGCCCGAGCAAGTCTGTTCGGACAATGGGCCACAATTTGTGGCAGAAGAATTTCAAGCATTCCTAAAAAGGAATGGAGTGCGACATTATACGTCCGCACCATATCATCCGGCTACAAATGGGCTGGCAGAGCGATTTGTACAGACTTTTAAAAAGGCCATCAAGGCGATGGGGGAGGAAAGGTTGCCACTACAACACAAGGTGGACAATTTCCTATTCGCGTACCGTAATGCTGCACATACGGTGACCAACCAGGCCCCCGCCGTCATGTTCTTTAATAGAAGGTTAAGGTCGCGCCTCGAATTGCTCAGACCAAACATCCGGAGAGATGTGGAAAACCGAGTATTTCGTAGGGCTCCTGACAGACAGACACGGAGCTTCGAGGTGGGGCAGCAAGTGTTGGCCCATGATTATAGAAATGAAAAGTGGCGGTCTGGTACGATAAAGGCCCGCCAGGGACCCTTGATGTACACAGTGGATACAGGGGACGGCATAATCAGACGACATGCTGATCAACTTGTGGAGTCCAGAAACCCAACTGATTCACTACCTCAAACGTCTCAGCACATTGTTCCAGCGGAATCACGGCCCAGCTCGTCGCTACAGAAATCTCAGGATTGCGAGGAGTTCATCACTCCAGTGAGCTCCACGGCACAGGATGTGCCATCAGACACCGACGACTCCAGCGATGAAGTGGTGACGGAAGTACCGCCGCCTACACCGAGACCGACTAGAGAAAGACGTTATCCTAGTCGAGACAGGAGGCCTACTCAGAGACTGAATCTATAACATGTTTCTTTTTATATATATATATAGGTAGACAACTCTGATGTAAATATGTTATGTATGTTGTGTTACCAAATGTTATTAGCCCTAGTTATGGTGCATCTGTTGATTTAATTGCAC
Source organism: Somniosus microcephalus (assembly GCF_052327205.1). Classification (NCBI taxonomy): domain Eukaryota; kingdom Metazoa; phylum Chordata; class Chondrichthyes; order Squaliformes; family Somniosidae; genus Somniosus; species Somniosus microcephalus. The sequence continues at coordinate 176,850,214 of NC_140994.1, read as the reverse complement.
GGGTACGTTTTAATTAAAAGGGGAGGAATGTTGTGTATGTAATATGTATGTTACTTTAAACCTATGGCCAGGGCAGCACTACTTTGTAGGGCGTAGTGATACCGTAGTACCACTCCTGGCCATAGGGGTATAAATAGTACTGTGGGTACTGATCTCCCCTCAGTTCCCGCCTGTTGGTATGAAGTAAAGACCGAAGTTGAACCTTCCAAGCTGTCTCCTCATTATTGTATTAAGTATAGTCACATACTTTACACAACTGAATGTACAATAGATGAGTTGAGGTCTATCTTTGCATGTCATGGCTTACCTGAAGAGTTTGTATTTGACAATGGCCCTCAGTTCCCTTCTGCTCTATTCCAAGAGTTCATGAAATGGAATGGTATCAAACACTCTCTTGTTCCACCATATCATCCAACTTCAAACAGAGCAGCCGAAATGTCAATCAGAATAGTAAAAGAAGCTCTCAAAAGGCAAGTGTTGCAAGGTTGGTCAAGACTCAGCATGAAGCAAGGTTTGGCAAATTTCTTGCTGAAGTACAGAAGTACAGAACTACTCCGCACACTACAACTGGATATACCCCAGCAGAACTCTTGATGAAGAGGAGATTGAGAACACGATTGAGTCTTGTTGAACCAAATTTGGCCTCAAGAGTTTAACAGAAACAGTTGAGTCAGAAACATTATTATGACAGCAATTAGAAAGAATGCAGTTTCAGACAAAACGAGTGTGTTTGTGTTCTCAATCCCCCTGGCAAATAGAGGTCACACAAGTGGGATGTAGGAACCATAATAGAGGTTGGTGGAACCAAGAGATATTTGGTTGAAATTGGTGACAACATCCGAAGTGTTCATGTAGATCAAATGAACTCTGCTAGAGATGAACCAAGACGTGATCCTGAACCGCTTGATCATGAACACATACATGAGTTTGACTCAGTTCAGACTTCAGTAACTGAAGTACCAGGTTCAAAGAAATCTGAAATAGAAACAGGATCATCTTTGAGTTCGGAATCAAAACAAAACAACCCGAAAACTGGTTCAACACTAAAACCTTCTTTAAGGCTCCACAAACCTGTTATTAAACTGGATTTGTAGTTCATTTAAAAGAGAAAAGCCAGGAGTTTTTGTTATGTGGTACATATAATGCTGGGAAAGGTGGGACCATAGTTTTGTTGTATTTGAGAGGCGAATACATATATTTTTTAAAGGGGAGAGCAGTGTTATGTATTATCACATGGTTTGTCACATGGTTTAGTATGAGCATGCTCAGTTCGCTCTGGCCTAGTAAACAAGCACCTTGACTAGCAACTCATCGTGTCTCTGTCTTTCATTTGTTCTACCCACATATATTACAGAATGGATACATGGTGAGACATAGTGCACAAGGAAGTCATAGGAAGTAGAGTCTGATGTAGTTGAGCAGAGGGGTAACACATGTCATCCCTTAGCTGTAGAGCACACGGATGATGATCTCAGGGATCCTGCCAAAAGTGAAGGATCCTAGCAGAGCATCAGACACATATGACCTCTGGATAGTGGTGGAATCCACTGCCCTGCTGTGCACCAACATCCGGGGTGAGGTTCAACTCATTGCAGAGCAGTCTGGAGTAAGTGGCATCTGCAAAAGCATCTGCAAACCTTCCATTGTTTCATGAGAGATCCAGGCAAGCCAGTCAACTCAATGTGGTGGCACTGAATGAAGGTCTGCAAGTCTTATGCAATTGTCTGGAGAGGTTAGTCAACTGGATTGCAAAGCATACAGGGCAGCATCTTGGAGGGACTAGAGGATATTCGGTTGACTCTCAGGGATTTAAGGATCTTGCTGATTTCATGAGGTTTGTTCTCCCTTTGATCATTGGTAACCAGAATCCTGTTCCCAGTACCAGTGGGGAAGCTGGTGTGCATGCCTCAGAGGCTGCTTACTCTCATGTTAACACAAAGGAGCACTCCATCAGCTCCAGTAGAAACTTCCATCTCTGCATGACCAAGCTTTGATGAGTTGACACTTCCAAATAATAGTGCTATATTCACATGTGAAGTTGAACCAAATGAGTCTGTCTAGCAGCCATTGCCATCTTCACCTGCATCTTGTACTTCATGGGTTGGATCTACAGCATAAGCCAGGTTATCAGCAGGCGTTCTGGTATCATCCATGGACATCTGCCTGATGATAACATGGTAAGGTAGCATATTTTCCTGACTGCAAAGTTGTAAAGCACACAACATGCTACCTTAGTTTGTGAAGCAGTGTTGAGCATGCCTGGACCTATCCAGACATTGGAATCTTCCTTCAAGCATCCCAATGGCTTGCACAATTCTTATCCTTGTCTTCATGTGTGCTTCACTGTAGTAGTACTCCTCTGCAGCACTGGTGGTCCTACAAAGAGGTATCATGAGCCATGGGAATAGTAGGTATGCCTTGTCACCCAGCAGCCACCCTAACTCTTGCCTCTGCTGTTGAAATAAAACTTGGACACTGGTCTGACAAAGTATGAAAGCATCATGTCAGCTCCCAGCATGCTATGAATTCACGTGCAAGGAGCTGTACCTATCATCGTAAATGAGCTGCATATTTAGGGAATGGTAGTTTTTGCAGTTTATGTAAATATGGGGGTTTACATTTGGGCACACCATGACACATGGGATCATTAACCCTGACAATCTTGGGGAATTTGGCAACTCTGAGAAATTTGATTGGGAGCACTGTTAAAATTGTATAAACTGAGATGCCCTGGCAAAGATGGCATTGGTGAATTGTCTTATAGAGGAGTGCATAGTTGGCTAATCTGGAAAAAGTCCCTTGGGACTCCCTGGGATCAGCCTGTGGCATAAAAGTTGAGAGCTATGGTCACTCTCCCTGCCACAATCAGAGCTGTTAATGCTGTGGAACTTAGTTGCAGATCTGCCTGCAGCAACAAACAGAGTTACTGTAAAGTATCAAGACTGAAGCACAGCCTCCTGAGACAGAACTCCTGGGAAAGGTCTTGCAAAGTGTGCCTAAGTCTACACATGCTGCTGGATGGGAGGTGCTAGAATAGTCTGGATGTCCTCTGGTGCTGCCTGATTAATCTGGCTTCACTCACAGCCTCCTCCTGCTCCTCTCCCTGCAGCATGTAGATCATGTAAAGTGGGACTTCCAATGGGAAGCCCATTGTGCAGCCTTCAGATCTTAACTCAGTAATGCTCTTGAAATACAATGCTTTCCATGGACTATGCAGAATGTAGAGGAAGGCTTTCTCCCCCAATACCTGAAGTGAGTCCCAAGATTTGGTCAAAAGTCTGCACAAGGAATGTCAGTTCAGCAGTATTCCTTTAACTGGTACTTCCACCTTGATGAACAGTGGTGCACATTCCCACAGGTGTATGGGAAGGCAGAAGTCATGGAATTTACAACGGGTGACTCTCATCTCCTAATTCTGTCATTTGCGTGTGGCTGCCACTGTGATTGCGGGTGTTTCTTCAGCAGTCTTTGAAACTCAATGGAATTTATACTGGGGTGCTTCTGCAGCAGAGACCCAGTGTACGTTGGGACTGTCAAAAATTCCTGCCCCGCAAAGGTGCAATTGCCAACTTCCATACTCCCTGTAATGATATCAGCAAATAGTGATGATATTTGTCTGTGTTTGATTACTTATGCCTTACAGCATATTTGTCTGTGTTTTTGATTACTTGTGCCTGACCAGCAGAGGTCATGTGAGAGACAAGCAGTCCAGAGGAGTTTTACTTTCAGTTTCATTCTAGATGCATCACAGCATAGTGTGTTCTGTAAAAAGCTGTAGAAAGTCTTGAACAAGACTTTAGATTAAACAACATTCTCTTTCAGAAATGAGTCTTTATTGAACCCAAAAAGAAATCAAAACATGATGTCAGAAGTGGCTGAAAGAGAAAAAATCTGAAGTTAGCAACTTGATGGGACAGTGAAAGCAGTTGTGGCAAGTAAGCGAAATCAGCTCTCCACATATTAGCAAGCCAGAAGAGAACATCGTTGCTTACCATTAGAGAATAGCTAACGAAGTGAAAAAATGGAAGGTTTACACCCACCGGCGACGCTTCAATTGACAGGTAATGTGGCTGAAAATTGGAGGAGATTCAAACAACGTGTAGGGTTGTATTTATCAGCAATCGGAGCTGACGATAAAAGTAATAAACAGAAATCGTCCGTGTTTTTACATGTAGTGGGTGATGCAGTGCTGGAGGTATATAATAATTTCATATTTGCCGTTGATGGAGACAAAATGAAGCTAGATAAAATAATGGAACAGTTTGAGGCCTACTGTATACCTAAACGCAACGTGACCTTTGAGAGGCACAAATTTTTCACATGTGTACAGAAAATCGGTGAGACTATTGATCAGTATGTGACTGAACTGAGAAACTGGAGCAAATCGTGTGAATTTGGGGGACTCACAGACTCGCTGATAAAAGACAGACTGGTGTGTGGTATTCGAGATAATGGTCTAAGGGAAAGACTGCTAAGAGAGCAAGATCTAGACCTGGGAACAGCCATAGCACTGTGTAGGGTTACAGAGACTGTGAAGTTGCAGGCAAAGGAGCTGTTCAGTGACAGTAGCTGCAACGTGGATGCAGTGAGAAAGAACGGATACAAACCGTTTAACAAAGAGAGCGCCAATGTGAAAAAAGAGACGTGGCCAGCAAACGAAAATGAAAGGGACAATCGGAAGTCATGTAGTCGATGCGGTACACAGCATCCACCAAGAAAGTGTCCAGCATATGGTAAAACTTGCTATAGTTGCAACAAGAACAACCATTATGCCCATTGCTGTAAGAACCAAGCGCAACAAAGCAAGGTCCATACAGTAGATGAAAGCGACATAGAGGAATTCTATGTAGACGTTGTGTCTGGAAACAAAAGAGAAGAAAGAGACTGGATGTTGACACTAAAAGTGAACGATATACACATTCCATTTAAATTGGATACTGGAGCATAAGTTAATGTGATATCAGAGACCGATTTTAAGAGAATTAGACCCAGACCAAAGTTACATGGAATACAAGTGAAAGTGACCGGATACTCAGGTACTGATATACCAGTGAAAGGAAAATGCATTGTCAAAGTAACACACAAGGACAGAGAGCACACGCTAGCATTAATCATGGTGCCAAAGGAAGTGCAAGCCATACTAGGTTTAAAAGCCTGTGAGAGACTGAACCTGGTAAAGAGAGTCCTCGTTGTGGAAAGCGAAAGAGAGACAGTCTATGATGAACTGAATGTTGCGTACACACCGGGTAAGCTGATGTATACAGCAGACACGTTGTCCAGAGCTGTTGACCCAAGTGAGCCCGCAAACACCACAATGGATGAAAAAGTGAACGCCTATGTGGACATGATCACAAGTGCACTGCCCATAGCAGATGCAAAAATGGAGCTCATAAAGACTGAGACAAACAAAGATGAAACAATGAGACGACTGAGAAAAAGCATCTTGGATGGATGGCCCAACATGAAGCAAGACTGCTCACCTGATATAGCAGAGTACTGGAACTGCAGGGCGGAACTATCAGTGGTCGAAGACATCATCTACAAAGGAAGTAAAATAGTTATCCCAAAGAGTCTGAGAAGAGAGATGCTAAAAAAGATCCATGGAGGACATCTGGGAATCGAAAAGTGTAAGAAAAGAGCATGAGAGGTGATGTACTGGCCACGAATCAACCAAGATGTGACAAATGAGGTGTCAAACTGCACAATATGCCTGAAATATCGAGCAAGCAATCCGGTAGAACCACTAAAGCCACACCCAGCACCAGACAGACCTTACCAGAAGGTAGGCGCTGACCTATTCGTATGTCAAGGGAAGGACTATCTTGTCGTCACAGACTATTACTCCCTGTATCCAGAGGTTTGTAGACTGTACACCACCACTGCAGAAGCTGTGATAAGAAGTATGAAAGCCATATTCTCCAGACATGGCGTGGCAAGCGAGGTCTTCACAGACAACGGACCCCAGTTTAACAATGCAAATTTCCGACACTTTGCCAAAGAGTGGGACTTTGTCCACACAACGTCAAGTCCTCACTATCCACAGTCCAATGGACTAGTGGAAAAATCGGTCCAGACAGTGAAAAGACTGATGTACAAGGCAAAAGACAGTGGAACTGACTTCTACCGAAGCATGCTTCTATACCGCACAACGCCGCTCGAGTGTGGTATGTCACCAGCCCAACTCCTGATGGGACGTCGGCTAAGGTCAAACCTACCCATCCCGGAGAACCTCCTGAAAACAAAAGAGGGGGAGAAAGTGAGGAAGTTCAAAGAGCAACAGAAAGAAAAGCAAAAGTACTACTATGACAGAGGAACACAAAACCTACCTGAACTCCACACTGGTGACCAAGTAAGGTTGAAAGACAAAACAAACACATGGACTCAGAAGGGAACTGTCCTGAGTGAAGTTCAACCAAGATCATACACCATTCAGACAGATGAGGGTGCTGTTCTGAGAAGAAATCGTCGAGATCTTCTCATGGGACCAGCCACAGCAGGTCAAGAGACTGATACTGGTGAACAACCTGCTCACACAGCTGAGAACCAATCATCTGAGGCAACAACTCAGATTCAAGGACAATCAATCAGAAAATCCTCAAGACACGTGAAGCCTCCTGAGAGACTCATTGAGCAAATTTAAGGACTATTGTTAAAGAAGGAAGTAATGTTATCTTATTCTTTCTTCAAGTTCTAGTGTATTGACATATTTCATGTGAACACACAAAGCAAGGGTAAAAAACCTTGATCATGATAATGATAATGTAAGTTCATTAAATGTTGTTAGTTAAAAGTAAAATACTTTTGTTTTAAGAAAGGGAGATGTAATGATATCAGCAAATAGTGATGATATTTGTCTGTGTTTGATTACTTATGCCTTACAGCATATGTGTCTGTGTTTTTGATTACTTGTGCCTGACCAGCAGAGGTCATGTGAGAGACAAGCAGTCCAGAGGAGTTTTACTTTCAGTTTCATTCTAGATGCATCACAGCATGGTGTGTTCTGTAAAAAGCTGTAGAAAGTCTTGAACAAGACTTTAGATTAAACAACATTCTCTTTCAGACATGAGTCTTTATTGAACCCAAAAAGAAATCAAAACACTCCCCAACCCAGGAATTTCTAGATTTGCTGCTTGTCAATCTCAAGCTCTCACTCAAACTTACAACTCTTTTGTTGCATGTCCATAATTTAGTAGGGTGTGTATTAAAGATGTAACATACAATTGAAAACTTTGCCACACTGACATCTAACAACGGCATCACACTGCAATTCATTGTAACACTACGTGATGCATGGTTAGTTACTAACACCTAGATTGGCTTACAGGTTGGCTACATGTCTTGTCACTGTACATGTGCTCCTTCAATTTGCAGCATCTGAAGGCTACTTTTCTGTATAACAAGATGATGCATAATTCAAGCCACAATCCTGACCTGGAGAAATGCCTCCCAGGTAAAATATAGGAGGTGAAGGCACAGCTCCAACATGCCCGATTAAGTCTGGGATGGACTGTAGACCCACATACATGGGTAACAGCGGATTCCTTCAGCTCGCCTCTAATACTAACCGACGTCCCTTTCATCATTCGTCTGCAAGTCCTCATTCTCCTCAAGGTTCCCGAGGACAAGAGAAATTTCCAGAGTAGTGCCCATCATAACATTTCAGGTTAATCAAAGTGTTATATTCCCTGTAATAAAACATGAACCTGAGTGATGCATGAAAATCTGACTTCTGGTATTTTCTAACCCATTCCCCATTCTGGTTGTACCTACATGTGAGCGGTGCTTTGCAAAAATTATCCTATATTTCTTTCTTAAATAGGCAGACTGTGCCTGTAGGAAAACAGACACTGATAAAACAATTCCCTTTGATCACTTTGATGGCAAGGAACAAGTCTGCAGGTGATAGATAATATGTGCAGCTTGACAAGACAGGGACAAAGATGATTTTATTCTCTCTGGTTCTTTCTGCTGAGGCATCAGGAATATTCATGATACAGTGTAAAAACCATGCAGGAGAAAAATATACTAAGGAAATTGTAATTTCCAGCTGTTACCTTCTAGGGTGTAAAGAGCGTTAACATCTCTGTTTGCTTACTTCAAAAAAAGTGGCTTTATGTAAAAGAAGCCCCTTAACATAAAATTGCAGTTTTGGCTAAAAAGCAAAGAATTCTGTGGGCAAACCAAAATTCATGTTTTCTACATACAATATCTCACCTTGAAGATCAATGAAAGAGAGAAAACTGATGGTTCCATTCAAATGGTCGGTCAGAAATAGCAAGGAACACCTTTCTGAAAAAGGTATATTAGGAACATAGAAATATTAACTCCTTGTGGCTTGATTCTAGTTATATTTTTAGGTATTATGCTTGTTGACTATCTTGTTCTTTCTTTTTGGTTCTGCATATTATTTCACTTGCAACTAAATTTGACCAGCAGTTTTAGTTTGCACGCATCTTTCTCCAGATTCTCTCCGATCTCCCCTCATGACCTCTCTGCACTCACCTTGTCCATGAGACCCACTCCCTGCTCCCTCGACTCTATTCCCACTAAACTGCTGACCACCCAACTTGCTTTTCTGGCTCCCATGTTAGCTGATATTGTTAACAGTTCTCTGACCTCAGGTACTGTTCCGGTCTCCTTCAAATCTGCCGTCATCACCCCTCTCAAAAAAACAACCCTTGACCCCTCCATCCTTGCAAACTACCGCCCCATCTCCAACCTCCCTTTCCTCTCCAAAGCCCTTGAATGTGTTCTCACCTCCCAAATCCTTGCCCATCTGTGATAAATCCATGTAGTGAGACAAGGACTCAAAGAGGCGATATTGTAGAATTAACACAAGTACTTTATTAACAAACAGAGTAACAAACATCATGCCTGCATCCTGGCATTTCACCTTTGCTGACCTTGACAGGAAGCAAACCTCTGACCTTAACAGGAAGCAAACCTCTGACCTTAGCAGCAGCATTGGTTACAGCACCACCTGGTGGATAACCTTAATCATAACATCCCAGATTACTATACCATCTTTCCCGGAACTCCATGTTTGAATCCCTCCAATCAGGTTTCCGCCCTGCCGCAGTACCGAAACAGCTCTCATCAAAGTCACAAGTTACATCCTATGTGACTATGACAAAGGTAAACTATTCGTCCTCGTCCTCCTCAACCTGTCTACAGCCTTTGACACGTTTGACCACTCCATCCTCCTCCAATGCCTCTCCACCGTCATCCAGCTGTGTGGGACTGCACTCGCCTGGTTCCATTCGTATCTATCTAATCGTAGTCAGAAAATCACCTGCAATGGCTTCTCTTCCCACTCCCACATCGTTACCTCTGGGGTCCCCCTATCCTTGGTCCCCTCCTATTTCTCATCTACATGCTGCCCCTTGGTGACATCATCTGAAAACACAGTATCAGTTTCCACATGTATGCTGATGACACCCAGTTCTACTTCACCACCACTTCTCTCGACCCCTCCATGGTCTCTAAATTGTCAGACTACTTGTCCGACATCCAGTTCTGGATGAGCAGCAATTTTTTCCAATTAAATATTTGGAAGACCAAAGCCTTTGTCTTTGGTCCTCGCCACAAACTCCGTTCCTAAGCCATTGACTCCATTCCTCTCCCTAGCATCTGTCTGAGGCTGAACCAGACTGTTTGCAACCTTGGTGTCATTTTTGACCCTGAAATGAGAATCCGACCACATTTCCGCGCCATAACTAAGACCGCCTATTTCCACTTCCGTAACATCGTCTGTCTCTGCCCCTGCCTCAGCTCATCTGCTGCTGAAACCCTTGTCCATGCCTTTGTTACCTCTAGACTTGACTATTCCAATGCATTCCAAGCTGGCCTCCCACGTTCTACCCTATGTAAACTTGAGGTCATCCAAAACTCGACTGTCTGTGTCCTAACTCGCACCAAGTCCCGTTCACCCATCACCCCTGTGCTCGCTGACCTACATTGGCTCCCGGTTAAGCAACACCTCAATTTTAAAATTCTCATCCTTGTTTTCAGATCCCTCCGTGCCCTCGCCCCTCCCTATCTCTGTAATCTCCTCCAGCCCTGCAACCTTCCGAGATATCTGTGCTCCTCTAATTCTGCCCTCTTGAGCATCCCTGATTTTAATTGCTCAACCTTTGGTGGTGGTACCTTCAGCTGCCTAGGATCTAAGCTCTGGAATTCCCTCCCTAAACCTCTCCACCTATCTACCTCTCTTTCTTCCTTTAAGATGCTCCTTAAAACCTACCTCTTTGACCAAGCTTTTGGTCATCTGCCCTAATTTCTCCTTATGTGGCTCGATGTCAATTTTTTTGCCTTATAACACTCCTGTGAAGCACCTTGGGACATTTTGCTATGTTAAAGGCGCTATATAAGTACAAGTTGTTATTGTATTGGTTTGCCAATGTGCTTTTTCCACCTTTGAAGATAATGGGAGAACATGGTGGTCATATCATTTATTTACCAGTAAGTAGTTTGTTATAACTGGAGTCAGATGTTTTATGCCGAATGGCCTACTCCTGCTCCTATCTTCTATGTTTCTATGCATAAGGGACTTGGTCTACTTATGGAACAACCTGAACTGCAACAGTGTGTGCCAAAAGATTAACAATTGTTGTGTAATTGCTTAAGTTTAATGAGTGATCGTCAATAGCTGAATACTGGGAAATGACATTGCTCCAACTGCCGGCGCGCTGTGCTTGCGTATCCTAGGGGCGCAGTTAGTTCGAAGCGTCCCCTGGGATCACGTGGGCCATGGAGAGCCAATGGTAGCAGGGAATCTGTATTCATAGATTTGACAGGAAGACCTGTCAAATCTATGAATAGAGTTCGGCCCCAAAACATAACTAAAACTTCAAATAACTTTTTTTTAAAAATCACATTTTTAAAATAACTATAAATTACATAAAATAATTATTTTAAACAATAATTTAAATTTTTGAAAAAGTTAATTACAGTTTTTAACGGCTAAAAATAAACTTACCTTTCTTTAAAGTATTTAAAAATAATAAACCTGTGGAAAAAATGTTTTAATTTAACTTAATTCACCACTTACCTTGTTAAATACAGGCCTTGCGATGGCTTTTTACAAGCGTAGCTCCTGGAGACTTACCCTCCCGGAAAAACCTGCAAAAAAAATGGAAGTTCCAGGCGTATGCGCTGCCTCTCCGGTGCACGCGTTCGACCTGTGAACCCCTTCCTTCAAGGGAACGGAAGTTCCGGTTTCCCGCACATGCGCAGTGCATGCACGAAACCGGCACTTTCGTTGGGCCTACACGTGAGTACCCAGTGCGTACTCACCCGTGGGGACCCGAAGTTCTGACCCCTGCGGCCCAGGATCGGAATCCCACTCGGGCCCACAGCATAATGGCCGGCGCACTAGGTAAGTGCAGGTCGGAGGCTTGCACCCGTGGGAAGCCTCTGACCCGAATTTCTGGGCCATTATCAATAAAATTATAATTTAAAATTCATTTTGCCATATAGCCTGGTTTGTTAATATAATAATGTGTATATATTTGATGTTTAACATTTTATTCCAGTATTGTATAATTGAACAAGGATCACAGCTGCCTAACTGCCTGATTATCAGCTAAAATGATTTTTAATTCAATAGTTTACCTCATGCTGATTCAGAGCAATTATATGCTACACTTCCCATATGCTTAATCACATTTAATTCTTGTTGATTTTACATCATTGAATTATGTCATTCCAAATTAAACTAGCCTGAAAATTCAGCAATGTTATTTAGCTGAATTAAGTGATGTTGTCACCCTCAATGGCCTCTGGGAATACATAGGAAAATCAAAAGAATAGTGGGTGCATAGTTGCATTTATGGATGGCAAGTGAGTAATAAAAACTATTTCTCTGCAAAATTCTGTTTCCCTTTGACAATTACTGAGTGGACTTTCCAACCTATAGTGTCCTTTTCTTTGATCAGCATCAGGATGCAATAATTTTGCCTGCCAAATTATTAAAAATAAAACCATTTTGTGTCACATGCATTGGGAGTACAGGGTTGCAGTAGCCTAGTTGTTCTGGTACTGAGGTCATAAGTTCAAATCCCACCATGGTGAGTTGTGAAATTGGATTAAATTGGATTAAATCTGCTAATTTGTGGGCTAGTACCAGAAAAAATATCCATGTAAGCTGTCACATTGTTGTAAAAACCCAATTGGTTCACTGATGTCCTTCAGCAAAGGGAGCCTGCTACGCCTACCTATGAAACTCTGGAATCTGACACTATTGTGAGAGCACCATCATTACAGGAATCGCAGTGGTTCAAAAAGAAGGCCCACCACCACTTTTCAGGGCAACTGGGGATGTGCAATATTGTGGCCTTGCTAGTGTCACCCACATCCCAAAATTAAATAAAGCGACATGAAATCGTAACTCTTGGGTACAAATGAACTATGCATCAAGTCCATATTCTGAATCACCATTGCTTATACTGTAAATATAAGTAAAAAACATGCCACTCAAGTACAGTAGAGAAGCTTTTGATAGCTAGCTGACTTGAGTCATGTTGTCTTTGCACCTTCCTTTGTTGCAATGTATATATGACTACCTCATATAATCAGTCAAAATAATTAACAAGGGGCTCCACTCTCAGCTCAAACGTGATTTTCTCCATGGCTACGGCATTCCAACAGGCAGTATTTTAACTAGATTGCAGGGGTGGGGAAGTACAGATCCATAAATTAATTTTACTTCAAGCCTAGTTAGTTATTTTGGATTTTTTTAAAACTAAGCAAGCAATGCTAATTTTATTTTATTTTTTCTTGGCAGCATAAACGCTGTATACCAGCATCTCTTGAAGCCTACTACTCAGCACAAGACTCTACTTCCCGAGGGCGATTCTACACAGTCATCAGCCATTACAGCTTGGCTAAACAAACCACCTCCCGGTCAGTTTCTCCATGGCTGCCTGCTGCATCCGCTGAGAAACCAGCAGAACATGATTCAAAATCCTCAAGCAGTGATAGTCACTGAGCAACTTACCCGGGGTGACGTTTTTCAAAACATAAAACCAAGTGAAAGGTGTTAAGGTTGCTAATAATGGACTGTTGTAGCAGTTCCAAAAAGAAGCAGTATTTGGATTATACAATAGTTGTTTCTTTTGTCCCTTGTCCTTGTTGATTTGTAATTGATTCTGAAGTTTTTTTGTACAAAGGCATGTTTGGTGTTGCTGCACTTCACATTATAAACTCATTTTTAAATAGGCAACTTGAAGAAATCTGTCTTCGATGACTTTGTTCTTATTGTTTAATTGAATTTCAAAAATAACCTTCACAAAGTGTTCAGTGAGCTCTCTCCCGAAGACAGAGGCGGTGCACATTTATTCATTCTTTGAAATAGAGCATTTCCCGCATGAGCAGTTTATGTGCATGCAATTTTGCACGTTTAGCTGACGTGTACAGTTATAATCATATGATGTTGTCACCCTCAATGGCTGCACTTTTCTAGAAGTAAAACAGATAAGATAAGCGTATGTAATACAGCCATTGGTTGAAGAGCAGTTGATAACATATATTTCTCCTATACCTGCGGACACCTAGGTGCTCTGTAGTTCCTGCATACTAGAGTAATGCTTATGCTTGGAAAGGGATCGAGTGATTAACTGCTGTACATATGAATTCCTGATATTAAGGGATGCAGTATGGGGATTTATACATTAGATTTCACATGAATTATCAGATTTGTAGCTGAAGCTTGGTAGAGAATTGTAATGATTAGTATTTAACACAAGTGCAGAACTATCTTTCTCATGTTTTCACATGTAATATTTCATTGTCAATTGTGTTGATTTTCAGCTAATGTAAAAAACGGAATCATTTATAACTCCTTGTGGTGTATTTTTGTCACTATCTAGCAGAAACTAAAGTATTTTTGGTTGTGTTTCTTGGGGTTTTTCCGATAAAGAAATAAAGCTAGATGTGTCTGACATTTTCAATCGTTTTTTTTAATTTTTGTTGGATTTCCTGCTGATCACAAATAAAACAGAACAAGCAAACATTTTATTATCCACTTTTATTAGCTATAACCTTTATTGAGTTAATGCTCCCTTCTATGCACAATGTTACGATCACTATCTGCATTGTTGCAATGCCATTTATTTTATACTTGTATATGACTATAGTTACACCAATCTGTTGAATTCCTCTCCATAATACCTTGCATTGGTGGAAACAAGAATATGCAATAGGATCAAAGTCTAGGAATACATCAAATGGAAGGGGCTGGTGTTAGTGCTGAAAAAAGTAATTACTCTTAATTTCCACACCAGTTAATTTCTGGCCGTCGGACACCAGAAGAACATAACGGGAAGAGGCTGTGCTAGACAGCGTTCTTGATGAACCCTTAATAAACCCTTCAAATACAAATGCCGATAATAAACACTCTTCTTAAAATGCAGTTAACAAATATAATTTATTTGTGCTTGTAAAACAAACAGAAAAAATGCTTCCAAATGATTTGATTACAATGGCCCAGAAATTCGGGTCGTGGGCTTCCCGCGAGTGCAAGCCCCCGACCTGCACTTACCTTGCGCGCCGGCAGTTGAGCTCTAGGGCCCCGTGGAATTCCGCTCCGGGGCCTGGCCCAGCTGCTGGCGCACTATGCTTGCATGTCCCAGGGGTGTAGTTAGTGCGATGCGTCCCCTGGGATCACGTGAGCCATGGGCAGCCAATCGGAGGAGGGAAAAGCCCATTCATAAGATTGACAGGAAGACCTGTGAAAACTTATGAATACTACAGGCCCCAAAATAGCAGTAAACCTTCAAATAAATTTTTAAAAAACATCACACTTTTTAAATAAACTATAAATTACATTAAGTAACTTTTAAACAATAATTTAAATTTTTGAAAAAATAATTTTATAAAAAAAGGGGCTAAAAATAAACTTACCTTGCTTTAAAGTATTTAAAAATAATAAACCTGTGGAAAAAATGTTTTAATTTTAATTAATTGACCACTTACATTGTAAAAAGCAGGCCTTACGCCTGCTTTTTAAATGTGTAAATCCTGTAGGCTTAACCTCGCGTGAAAACCTGCAACCTTCCTGCGCACACGTTCGACCTCTGAACCTCTTCGTTCAGAGGATCGGAAGTGCCGGTTTCCCGCGCATGCGCTGTGCATACAGGAAACCGGCATTTCCATTCGGCCTACAGGTGAGCACCCCGTGCGTACTCACCCGTGGAGAGCCGGATTTCTGGGCCAATATTAAGGAAAAAGCAATACCAAAATCTGACCTATTCCACTGCATTTAACAGTTTATCAAAACAAAGTAATGCTTTTGAATAGATGGTGGAATTATGGTTGTACAATTTAAAATCTAAATACTAAAAGCATAACGAGAGGCATTTATTCAAAGGCAAAATATGGTCTGCATTTTTTTCTAGTTTTGTACTTCCAATTCATCCCTCTCGCCTCATTTGTTGTGGGAAGCAGTCGGGCAGTTCTGTCTTCAGACAGAATGTTTTATATTTCATATTCTATTTGTTGGCCTATGGTGTTAGGAACACCTTCAATCATGGAGCACCTGCTGACAGTATTGTTTCTTTAGTGGACCTGCAGATTTCATTAAGTAGTTCTGACAGCGCTTCCATCCCTTGGACCTCAATAATTGCATTCATCATGCAAGCAATTTCTTCTCAGCTCTTTTCTTCCTCTGTGGGGAGTTGTGGGATGGTAGACAGCCACAAATAGCTTTTATGTTGTGAAGAACATCTCCAATTAGTAGTGTAGCTCTGTAACCTCAAAATATTTCATTGCTAACACTTGCTTTCGTTACAGTTTGTGCCATTAAATAAATGTCCCTCTGGACCCCATAGTGCTGGACCATTAAAATTAGACCCATGTATCATTAACATCTTGCTTGCATACCATTTCCTCAAGTTTTTTCTCTATATAATGGGTGGCGTAATAAGATGCAGCTGGAAACAAGCACAGTTAGGACAAATGTCTGGTGGCGGACTGGTTCCTCGAAAGGGCGTGGGAATTGTCTTGTAAAAGAGCGGCGGCAATTCGAGAGGGGGAGGGGTGACATTGCGCAAAAACGCAAACATTTACTCCACATAAAATATTTTGTTCTTAATTTGCTCAACTCAATGGGCCAGAAATTCGGGTCGGAGGCTTCCCGTTGGTGCAAGCCCCCGACCTGCACTTACCTAGCGTGCCGGCCGTTGTGCTGTGGGCCTGCGTGGGATTCCGATCCTGGGCCTCCTCCAGCTGCCAGCGCGCAGTGCTTCCGTATCCCAGGGGTGCAGTTAGTTTGATGCATCACCTGAGATCACGTGGGCCATGGAGAGCCAATCGTAGCAGGGAATCTCTATTCATAGATTTGACAGGAAGACCCATCAAATCTATGAACAGCGTTCGGTACCAAAACATAACTAAAACTTCAAATAAAGTTAAACAAAAACATCACATTTTTAAAATAACTAAATTACATAAAATAACTATTTTAAACAATACATTTTTGAAAAAATTAATTACAGTTTTTAACGGGGCTAAAAATAAACTGACCTTTAAAGTATTTAAAAATAATAAACCTGTGGAAAAAATGTTTTAATTTTACTTAATTCACCACTTGTTAAAAGCAGGCCTTGCGACTGCTTTTTAAAAGCGCAGCTGCTGGAGACTTACCCTCCCGGAGAAACCTGTAAAAATAACGGAAGTTCCAGGCGTACGCGCTGCCTCTCCGGTGCACGCATTCGGCCTGTGAACCCCTTCCTTTAAGGGAACGGAGGTTCCAGTTTCCTGCGCATACGCAGTGCATGCACGAAACCGGCACTTTCGTTGGCCCTACGCGTGAGTACCCAGCACGTACTCACCCATGGGGTCCCGAATTTCTGGCCCTATATTAAAATAAACATTACAAATTGTGGAAAGATGAACATTCCAACATAAGAAAATGCATTTCATCCAACCAATAAAAACCATCTCAGTTCAGCACTGTTCCCTGCAGTTATGCACAAAATTTGTTGATTGTCAATGTTTATCATGAAGTATTTTTCCACGCACATCATCATGGCATCCTCTAATGTCCATCAGTTAGGGAACATCAAACGGCCATGCCGATTCTGTTAATTTCAAGAAACATCGTTCAGAAGTTACCTGAGTTAGAGACAAATGAGGAGATGGAAGAGGGACCATTAAAATGGAGTGACCTCCCGCCGTGACCCTGCCGATTGCAATTTTATATTGCATATGCCAAGGACAGTCGCCCAAAGCTAGCAGGGTCCTTGTTTAAATTGCAGCTGGGGTCCTGATGAAGAATATTGACTGCAATATTAATCACAGGCCTGTGTGGGAAGCCCTTATGGAGCTGGGGCCTGCAGAGGCCCAGCAAGCTAAGGTTTTAGAAAGTTTTTGTAGTTTCCTTGTGGGTGAGGAGGAACAGGCATGCTCCTCTGCTCCATAATCTTGAGCCCTCCCCTGCCTTGGGCTTCAAATGGGCCTTGCACTGATCCTCACTATTTTCCCTGAGTTTCGACCAGTTAAGAGCTACATTGCCCATTGAAGGCAAAAAATATAAATTTTTGAGACCCTCCTGCAGTTTATCTCCCGCAGTTTCACAAGTGTATTCGCAGGAGGAGTATACCCATCATTGGCAAGTTTCAGAGTTTCCGCCTAATTCTGTGGATCAAATAGAGTCATCCCTGTAAACAGCTCTCTATGCTTCAAGAATCGACTTGGAAGACTAGACAAGACAGTATCCCTGATTAGATTGAAGCATTCAGTTTGATACTTGTCAATACCATTTTGTCGAGCTTCAGAGCGGACAATTTTGTAGTATTTCTTTCTTGGAGCAAACTCGGTTTCTTGTAAACTCTTTTCAGCTACAGAGTCGGCATCTTGGTCATCCAGAAATTGAAATGCTTGCTCAACAAAAGTATCAGCACATTCGTCTGTGAAGATGCCTCTCAGCCCATGGAGCGGCCCTTGGATCCTAGTTCAGTAATTCTCTTGAAGTACAATATCTGATTTTCACAGATAATGCAGATTCTAGGGGAAGGCTTCCTAAGTAGAAAAGTGAAAAACATTTTGCAATACCTGCAATGAGTCCCAACATATGGCCAAAAGTCTCCACAGGCAATTTCTGTTGAGCACTGTTTTTCCACCTTGATGAATGGGTTCTGGTAAAATGCACCTTGTAAATAGTGCTGAACCTTCTCAAGGGTGGATGCTCAGGTGGAAGTCATGGAATTTCAGATGGGTGACGTCATCCCATCCCAATTCCATCATTTGTATTGAGTGTGCGGGTGCCTTTTCAGTGTGTTCATGCTGGGGTGCTTCGCCAGTGGAACCCTGGTGTACATTCCTGTCCTTGTAAAGATATAATAATTGCTCACTGACGGCCTCCTCCAACCCAGGAATTTCAGGGCCATAGAGTCTAGCTAAACATGTTCCCCTAAATGATCCTATGTAACTACTGCAATGAGAAGTTGTGTTCTCTGAGGATGTTGCAGTCCATGGGGGAGAAATTCAGTATCGGCCCGTTTGGGACGCAATTATCGGCCAGGCACAAAGTTTAGCGCCTGGCGCTAATTATCGCCTCCGACTGCAAACTTGGCTTCTATCGCCCCTGGAGGTGATTGAAGCGCTAAATCAGGTGCTACACACCTCTCTTAAGGCGCTAACGCTGAGGAGTGAGGCGCTACCTCAGAGCGCTGGCGAAGCTCATGTGATGTCAGTCAGCAATGGAACACAGACACAATGGCGCCGGCCAGTTCTTAAAGGGGAGGGTTGATCTTGCTGTCCATCCACACTTTGCTCATTGCAGCCTTGAAACTCAGCCTGGAGGGGCCTGTGCATCAAATCTGCTGGAAAGAACAATGGAGAGGACCCAGGGAAAGAGCTCAGAGTGCAGCCCCATAGTCTTCTAAATCGATGCAAAGAAGGTCAAATCAAAATGAAGCTGCAAAGTGCTGCTCAGTACCCAAAACTCCTTCACACAGCGTTGAATCTCTCCAGGAGTCTCTCTCCCTCTCAGAATGTGTGGTGCAAAAATGTCACAGACAAAAAAAGGCAGGAAGCGGTCGCCTTTAAATAGCGTTCCCCCAGTCCATTCCCGACTGCAAAACGTGCCCCTCAACCTGTCATTGCTAGCGGCAGGCGGAAAGGCAGGGGGCGCCACTCAATATCCGGTCCAGGGCACTACCAGGGCGTTGCACGCTCGACTGACGTCACAATCTGTGGGCGCAGGAGATCGTGGCGGTAGTGTTTAGCGCTGCCGCAAAATGTTTGGTCAATTTTGCGAGCGGCGCAAACATTGCCGCCCCGGGCGCTAGTTGCTTTGCGACCCTAATGGGAGGCGCAAAGCAACTGAATTTTTCCCCACATTGGTTTACACAAACTATCTCTTGTGTATTAGCACTAAATCATAGGGTATAATTACAAGTTTGCATCATAGCGCAAGACGGTAGAAATTCAACCAGATTCGTGCTGAGCTGGGGTTAGCACAAATGAAGCTCAGTGCACCTTGTAGCAAATGCTACAAATGTTACTTCGTTCCTTCAAACAGAAGGCATGGTACAAATTTTAGTGAAAAAAAATGCACTTGGATTTTGATTCACAGAGTCAGCAATTGATTAATGAGAAAGTGATTAATAAGAATTCATTTTATAAGACAAAAACTTGCTTGATTTAAAAAAAATCTTACTGTTAACCTATTCAAATAAATTGAATTAAAAATATGAGTTATATTGCAAAATGGCACCATTTATATTGATTCAGAATAATTCTATTAGCCTAGAAATTACAATTGCCAATATTATGACAATCTTTGTCTGTTGCTTTAGTGTAGACACTAACCCATTTCAAATAAGCAGATAAGCCTCAGTTAAAGTAGCAGAAGAGGAATGCCATATAAATGTGTTAAGTGTTTGCTTGGTAATATTGTCAACAATAATTTCTAGGCTACAGTCAGCTGTTATATTAAATTGAGGAATATTTATAGAACGCTTTGCAAACTATCAAATGTTAAAATACTGACACAAGTATGAAGTAAATTAAAACAAATAAATTTGGTGCATCTTCTTAAAGCAATTACATTAAGTCGAACACACAGGCCGGAATTTTCCTTGCCTAGGCGGGTCGGGTGCATGTGGGCTGCATGGCGGGTCGGAACCACGTTCTTCTTATCATCCCACTCCTCAGGTCTACTTTTAGTTAAGAGCTTATTAAGGCAGGCCTGCGCGTTTCCCGGCCCTATTAAATGGTGTGTGTCTGATGACGTCATCAATGGCTCATATTTAAAGCAGCCTTGGCCACATTGCATTTAAAGGTTCATCTAGGAGTGTGCAGGGAGGATATATCACCATCTGTTATTGCTTAAACTTGCAAAGATGGCTTCAGAAAGACAGAGGGCTGCACCCAGGTTTTCCGATGACTCCCTACATATTCTTGTGGAGGGAGAGCATGCAGGGAGGTCCTCTTCCCTGCTGATGGGCGGAAGAGACCTCCCCAGGAGACAAAAAGAGTCTGGCTCCAAATTGCAGAGGAGGTGAACAGCAGGGATGTGTTGAGGCGGACCTGGGTGCAGTGCTGGAAGCGTTTCAATGATCTCATGGGATCAGGAAAGGTGAGTGCAAAGCCACACTCACCTTCACCCTGCTGTGCTTGTCATCACATCCCCATCACTCTGCCTTCCCAAGCCTACTCCTGCACATCATTACTCACATCAACATACCTTGCACGTCCACCTATCCCTCTCTCTCTATCTACATACTCACATCCCCATCTGACTAGCTACCCCTCACACTCACCCTCATCATAATGCAATCATACCAACTGACAACACACAAGGAGGCCACTTGGCATCGGCACCCCAATCCATCATAGTCACCCTCTACAGATGTAACCCACACATTCCTTACACTCATACCATCACTCTCACTCAACCTTCTCTCCCTCCTTGCAGGAGAAATGAGCCCACAATAACAGGGAGAGGGAGAGAACTGGAGGTAGCCCTCCATCATTCACCACATCGACAGCAGCAGAGGAGGTTGCCCTGGAGGTGTCAGGAGTTGTGGAGCTGCTGGTGGTGGGAGACGGAGAGAGGGGGAACTCCCAGCAACCTGGTGACTGAATTACATCTCATAGAGCCACATGGCATACAGCAGTCACTCATATGGGGATTGATGTCAGCTGCCATTGAATGGTCATCATGTGCATAATGGTATTGTTACCCATTCTTAATATAACATTTCTAAATCATCTCTTTACTCTCCCACAGGTCCATCAAGAGCACCCCCCTCCCCGCACCCCCCCCCCCCCACTGTCCAGCCGGAGGAGGAAGATGACTTCTCAGAGGAGCCTCCAGCCTTTGAGGGAGCACCGTCACCAGACCTAAGTGCACCCAGCACCAGCGCAGATACGCACACCTCGGTGGGTCTTATGCGGCATAGAGTAATGTTGTCATCTGGTGTCTCACAAGTCACAAGTGAGCAAGAGGAGATGTTGGAGACAGGGACAGCAGTGGAGACTCCTTGCTGGAGGGTGCAGGATGCTCCCAGCTCTGCTCAGGCGCATGCAGATGCTGAGCCTCGGGAGCCATCGACAAAGAGGTTGATCCTGGAGGTGCAGGAAGAAGTGCAGGAGGCTATGACAGGTTTTGCGCTCGCAATGTCTGCAAATGTACAGAGAATGGAGGAGTCCATCTCCAACATGAGCACCACCATGTCACAGGTGATGGGCAAGATATGCTCTTCCTCTTCTTCTTAGGCAGTCCCTCGGAACCGAGGATGACTTGCGCCAACATTAAAAATGAGCTCGCAGGTGACTGATTAGTCCAATGCGGGACCTACAGTCTCTGTCACAGGTGGGGCAGATGGTGGTTGAAGGGGCGGGTGGGTGGGGTGCTTGGGTTGATGTGCGCTCCTTGCGCTGCCTGCGCTTGGCTTCCGCTTGCTCCCGGCGAAGAGACTCGAGGTGTTCAGCGCCTTCCCGGATGCTTCTCCTCCACTTTGTGCGGTCTTGGGCCAGGGATTCCCAGGTGTCGGTGGGGATGTTACACTTTTTCAAGGAGGCTTTGAGGGTGTCCTTGAAGCGTTTCCTCTGCCCACCTGGGGCTCTCTTGCCGTGCTGGAGCTCCGAGTAGAGCGCTTGTTTTGGGAGTCTCGTATCGGGCATGCGGACAATGTGACCCGTCCATCGGAGCTGATTGAGCGTGGTCAGAGCTTTGATGCTGGGGATGTTGGCCTGAGCAAGAACACTGACATTGGTGCGCCTATCCTGCCAATGGATTTGCAGGATCTTGCGAAGGCAGCATCGGTGGTACCTCTCCAGTGCTTTGAGGTGCCTGCTGTACATGGTCCATGTCTCTGAGGCATACAGCAGGGCAGGTATCACTGCTGCCCTGTAGACCATGAGCTTAGTGCCAGGTTTGAGGTCCTGGTCTTCAAACACTCTCTTCCTCAGGCGACCGAAGGCTGCACTGGCACACTGAAGGTGGTGTTGGACTTCGTCGTCGACGTCTGCCCTTGTTGACAGTAGGCTCCTGAGGTATGGAAAGTGGTCCACTTTGTCCAAGGCCTTGTCGTGGATTTTGATAATTGGGAGGCAGCACTGTGTGGCAGGGGCAGGTTCGTAGAGGACCTTTGTCTTACGGATGTTTAGTGTAAGGCCCATGCTCTCGTATGCTTCGGTGAAGGTGTTTACGATGGTTTGGAGTTCGACCTCCGAGTGACTGCAGACGCAAGCATCATCTGCATACTGTAATTCGACGACAGAGGATGGGACGACCTTGGATCTGGATTGGAGGCAACGGAGGTTGAACAGTTTCCCGTTTGTTCTGTAAATTAGCTCCACTCCAGTGGGGAGCTTACTGAGGGTGAGATGGAGCATTGCAGCAAGGAAGATTGAGAAGAGCGTTGGTGCGATGACACAGCCTTGCTTGACCCTGGTTCGTACATGAATTGGGTCTGTGGTGGAACCGTTGGTCAGGATCATGGCTTGCATGTCGTCGTGAAGCATAGTGACAAACCTTTGAGGGCAGCCGAATTTGAGGAGGACACTCATAATCCTCATGGTTGACATTGTCGAAGGCCTTTGTGAGATCAAAGAAGGCCATGTACAGTGGTTGGTGCTGTTCCCTGCATTTCTCTTGTACTTCACGTGCGGTGAAGATCATGTCCATTGTGCCCCTTAGTGGGCGGAATCCGCATTGCGACTCTGGGAGGAGCTCTTCGGCCACTGGGAGAAGGCGATTGAGGAGGATTCTTGTGATGACTTTCCCTGTGGCAGATAGCAGGGATTTGTCACCTTTCTTGAAGATGGTCACAATTACGGCATCTCTGAGATCCCCTGGCATGCTCTCCTCCTTCCAGATAAGAGAAATGAGTTCATGAATTCGTGCCAGTAGTGCTTCTCCGCCATGCTTTAGTGCCTCGGCAGGGATTCCATCTGCTCCTGAGGCCTTGTTGTTCTTCAGTTGTCGGATGGCCTTTTCAACCCCATGCCGGGCTGGGGTTGTGCTGAGATGGTGGCGGGTAGCATGCTGTGGGATGGAGTTGAGGACACTCATGTCAAAGGCAGAGTTGTGGTTAAGGAGATCTTCGAAGTGCTCCTTCCAGCGGGCATTGACTGCTTCCCTGTCCTTGATGAGTACCTCTCCATTCTTGGCCCGCAGTGGGGAAGGGCCTTGGGTGCTTGGGCCGTAGGTGGTCTTGACTGTGCTGAAGAATCCACGCATGTCATGGTTGTCGGCTAGCTGCTGGATCTCCTGCGCTTTCTCCACCCACCATCTGTTCTTTAGGTTGCAAGTTTTTTGTTGGACCTCGGCCTTCAGGCTTCTGTAGAGCTGCTTTCTTGCTCTCGAGTTCTGTTGCTGTTTCCAGATCAGAAATGCCTTGCGCTTGCAGCTTATTAGCTCCTGGATCTCCTGGTCATTCTCGTCGAACCAGTCTTGGTGTTTCCTGGTTGAGTGACCGAGCGTCTCTTCACATGTGCTGATTATGGAGGCCTTGAGTGCAGACCAGACGCTGTGGGCAAAATATGCTCTTCCATGGAAAGGATGGCCACCTACATGGAGCAGCTAATGCGCCACTCACATGAGCACATGCTAGCTGTGGACAACAGATGGCAGAGGCTCATGGACCTCCGGTCTAGGAGGGATGTAAATGTAGATTTGGGTCCTCACAGCCCCACTGCTGTGCAGCAAGGTGCTCTCCAGCTCCTTGCTAGCAGGGAAGTGTGGATGGCCCATGAGAGGGATGATGGTGAGAGGGGACATGGAAGTGGGGGCTCTTCTCAAAACGCTCACACTTTTCCCCCATTGCCCCCACCCCTGCTTCAGTCAGAGCCCCAGATGCCTCCTCAGATCGCAATGGCCGAGTCTGCCCCAGCACAGTCGCAGGAGCAGCAGACTTTGGCAGGGCCATCACTGGCTCCAAAACCCAGAGGACGTCCGCCAATAGTGACTACACAGTCGCAGCAGGGAAGTGAGCAGGCTGCCTCTACCTCTGCTGAGGCCACAGGGGTTGCACCTCGTAGACGCACGGGTAAATGATAGACCAGTTAGCATGACATCAGTTGTAGGGAAAATGCTCAAATCTATTATTAGGGTCGTGGTAGCAGGGCACTTAGAAAATCATAATATGATTGGGCAGAGTCAACATGGATTTATGAAAGGGAACTCGTGTTTGACAAATCTGTTAGAGATTTTGAGGTTGTAACTAACAGGGTAATAAGGGGGAATCAGTGGATGTGGTGTATTTGGATTTTCAAAAAGCATTCGATAAGGCTCCACACAAGAGATTATTAAACAAAATTAGGGCTCATGGGTTTGGGGGTAATATATTAACATGGATTGAGGATTGCTTAACAGACAGAAAATAGAGAGTAGGAATAAATGGGACATTTTTAGGTTGGCAGGCTGTTACTAGTGAGGTACTGCAAGGATCAGTGCTTGGGCCTCATCTATTTACAATCTGTATCAATGGCTTAGGTGAGGGGACCAAGTGTAATGTATCTAAGTTTTCTGATGATACAAAGCTGGGTGGGAAATTAAGTTGTGAGGAGGACGCAAAGCGGCTGCAAAGGGATATAGACAGGCTAAGTGAGTGGGCAAGAACATGGCAGATGGCATATAATGTGGAGAAATGTGAAGTTATTCACGTTGGTAGGAATTTTTTTTAAATGGTATGAGATTGGGAAATGTTGGTATTCAGAGGGACCTGGGTGTCCTTGTACACGAATCACAGAAAGTTAACATGCAGTTACAGCAAGCAATTGGGAAAACAAATGTTAGGTAGCCTTTATTACAAAAGGATTGGAGTGTAAGTATAAAGACATCTTACTGCAATTATATAGGGCCTTGGTGAGACCACAACTGGAGTATTGTGTACAGTTTTGGTCTCTTTACCTAAGGAAGGATATACTTGCTTTAGAGGGAGTGCAACAAAGGTTCACTAGACTGATTCCTGGGATGGGGGGATTGTTCTACATGGAGAGATTGAGTAGACTAGGCCTATATTCCCCAGAGTTTAGAAGAACGAGAGGTGATCCCATTGAAAAGTATAAAATTCTTAAGAGGTTTGACAGGGTAGATGCTGGGAGGATATTTCCCCTGGCTGGGGAGTCTAGAACTAAGGGTCACAGTCTCAGAATAAGGGATTGACCATTTAGAACTAAGATGTGGCGAAATTTCTTCACTCAAAGGGTTGTGAACCTTTGGAGTTTTCTACCCCAGAGAGGATGCTCAGTCATTGAGTATGTTCAAGGCAGAGATCGATAGATTTTTGGATACTAAGGGAAGCAAGGGATATAAGGTTAGGGCGGGAAAGTGGAGTTGAAGTAGATGATCAGCCATGATCTCATTGAATGGCAGAGCAGGCTCAAAGGGCCAAATGGCCTACTCCTGCTCCTATTTCTTATGTTCTTATGAATGCAGTGTGTACTAGGGATGGGCAATAATGATGATCTTGCCAGCAACGCCCACATCCTGAGAATGAATTAAAGAAACACAGGCATTTCTTTGTACACAATATGATCTTGTGGCCATTACAGAAACATGGCTGCAGGGTGACAATGCCTGGGAAGTAAACATACCAGGTTATTTAACGATCAGGAAGGACAGGCAGGAAGGAAGGGGAGGTGGGGTGGCTATGTTAATAAAGGAAGGAATCACTGTAATACAGAGAAATGATATTGGGTCAAAAGATCAGGATAATGAAACAGTTTGGGTGGAGGTAAGGAATAATAAGGGGAAAAAAACACTAGTGGGCGTAGTCTATAGGCCTCCGAACAGTGGCAACTCTGTTGGATGGAGTATCAATCAGGAAATAGTTGAGGCTTGTAATAAGGGAACATCTATAATTATGGGGGATTTCAACTATCATATTAATTGGACAAATCAAATTGGGCAGAGCAGCCTTGAGGATGAGTTCATTGAGTGTATTAGGGATGGGTTTCTTGAGCAGTATGTAACTGAACCGACCAGGGGGCAAGCAACCTTAGATCTGGTCCTGTGTAACGAGACGGGATTAATTAAAAATGTCCTAGTAAAGGATCCCCTTGGAATGAGTGACCATAACATGGTTGAATTCCATATTCAATTAGAGGGTGAGAAGGTTGGATCTCAAACAAGCGTGCTAAGCTTGAATAAAGGAGACTATGAAGGTATGAGAGTGGAATTGAGTAGAGTGGATTGGGAAAATAGATTAAAGGGTAAGACGATACATGATCAGTGGTGTACATTCAAGGAGTTATTTTACAACTTCCAAAAAAAATATATTCCACTGAGAAGAAAAGGGTGTAAAAGAAAAGACAGCCATCCGTGGCTAAGTAAAGAAATTAAGGATAGTATTTGACTAAAAACAAGGACATATAAGGTAGCCAAATCTAGTGGGAGGATAGAGGATTGGGAAAACTTTAAAAGACAGCAAAAAATAACAAAAAGATTGATTAAGAAAGGGAAGATAGATTGTGAAAGTAAATTAGCAAAAAATATAAAAACAGATAGTAAGAGTTTTTATAGTTATATAAAAAGAAAAAGGGTGGCTAAAGTAAATGTTGGTCCCTTAGAGGATGAGACCGGGAAATTAATGGTGGGAAATATGGAGATGGCAAAAACACTGAATGAATATTTTACATCAGTCTTTACAGTAGAAGACACTAAGAATATCCCAACGCTGGACAAATGGGGCTAAAGGGGGGGAGGAGCTAAACACGATCAAAATCACTAAGGAAGTGGTACTCGGTAAAATAATGGGACTCAAGGCGGATAAATCAGCTGGACCTGATGGCTTACATCCTAGGGTCTTGAGGGAAGTGGCGGTAGGGATTGTGGATGCATTGGTAATAATTTTCCAAAACTCCCTGGACTCGGCAAAGCTCCCGGCAGACTGGAAAACTGCTAATGTAACACGCTTATTTAAAAAGGGCAGTAGACAGAAGGCTGGAAACTATAGACCGGTTAGCCTAACATCTGTGGTAGGTAAAATTTTGGAGTCCATTATTAAGGAGACAGTAACAGGACATTTGGATAATCATAATTTAATAGGACAAAGTCAGCATGGTTTTATGAAGGGGAATCATGTTTGACAAATTTGCTGGAGTTCTTTGAGGAAGTAACGTATAGGGTGGATAAAGGGGAACCAGTGGACGTAGTGTATTCAGACTTCCAAAAGGCATTTGACAAGGTGCCACACAAAAGATTATTGCTTAAGATAAAAAATCACGGGATTGGGGGTAATATTCTGGCATGGATAGAGGATTGGCTATCTAACAGAAGGCAGAGAGTTGGGATAAATGGTTCATTCTCAGACTGGCAATCAGTAACTAGTGGTGTTCCGCAGGGGTCAGTGCTGGGTTCCCAACTCTTTACAATCTATATTAACGATTTGGAGGAGGGGACCGAGTGTAACATATCAAAGTTTGCAGATGATACTAAGATGGGAGGGAAAGTAGTGAGTGAGGAGGACATAAAAAACCTGCAAGGGGACATCGACAGGCTAAGTAAGTGGGCAGAGATTTGGCAGATGGAATACAATACTGGAAAGTGTGAGGTTATGCACTTTGGCAGGAAAAATCGTAGAGCAAGTTATTATCTTAATGGCAAGAAACTGGAAAGTACTGAAGTACAAAGGGATCTGGGGGTCCTGGTGCACGAAACTCAAAAGGTTAGTATGCAGGTGCAGCAAGTGATTAAGAAGGCCAATGGAATGTTGGCTTTCATTGCTAGGGGGATAGAATATAAAAATAGGGAGGTATTGCTTCAGTTGTACAAGGTATTGGTGAGGCCGCACCTGGAATACTGCGTACAGTTTTGGTGTCCATACTTAAGAAAGGACATACTTGCTCTTGAGTCAGTACAAAGAAGGTTCACTCGGTTAATCCCGGGGATGAGGGGATGGACATATGAGGAGAGGTTGAGTAGATTGGGACTCTACTCATTGGAGTTCAGAAGAATGAGAGGCGATCTTATTGAAACATATAAGATTGTGAAGGGGTCGGATCGGGTGGATGCGTGGAAGATGTTCCCGATGATGGGTGAAACTAGAACTAGGGGGCATAGTCTTAGAATAAGGGGCTGCTCTTTCAAAACTGAGATGAGGAGGAACTACTTCACTCAGAGGGTGGTAGGTCCATGGAATATGCTGCCCCAAAAAGCTGTAGAAGCTACATCATTACATAAATTTAAAACAGAAATAGACAGTTTCCTAGAAGTAAAGGGAATTAAGGGTTACGGGGAGCGGGCAGGAATTTGGACATGAGCCTAGGTTCGGATCGGTCATGGCCCTGTGGGTAGCGGAGCGGGCCCAGGGGCCGTGTAGCCTGATCCTGCTCCTATTTCGTGTGTCTAATTCTGTTAGATTCAGGAGATGGTTCTGTGATAGTGGATTGGCGGTTAGGATCAGATCAGCCATGATCTTATTGAATGGTGGAGCAGGCTCGAGGGGCCGATTGGTCTACTCCTGCTCCTATTTCTTATGTTCTTATGTTCTTATGTAATATAGTTAAGAGTAAAACAAACTCATTTGTCATCACAGACGGTATAAGATCTCTTAGAGTATGGATAAAGATAAAAAATGATTATGATTGGTTTTGTTTTCCATCAGAGCAGCTTCTGTGAAACCCAAAACTCTTGAACAGTAACGGAAAATCAAGATAATTGATATTCTTAAAAATAATAGCACACATACATACACCTGAAATTAGGGCCTCTGGAAAACCACAGGTTCATTTTTGGGGGCTTTTATAAATTCAATCAGTGCAGCGCCCTCCGCATGTACCATGAATTTACAATCTGTGACCTCTTTGCTATGTGCCCAGGACGAAGTTTACTCTGAGTTTGCACACCTCCCTTGTAGCAAGTCTCTTCGCAGCTTCATTCACTGTGTGGGTGGAACAATGATTTACTGGCCCGTGAATCAGTGTTGGACACAAGATTTTACCACCAATACTTTTTCCCTGCCATCAATTTGTGGAATAATATCACAGGATTGTTTATGTTTCATGTTGCCATCCCTCGTGTTAAATCCAGGAACATTCCTGTACCAGAGAAACACATTTCGGTTGAGTTAGTCTGCAGTTTAGTCCAGGTTTAATGGAGCTCAGGAAAATGATACCTACTTTTTTAAAGCAAGATTCATAATTGCACTTGATATTACCTGGTGCTAATAAAAACAAGTCATGCTTTTTATATTCATGAGTGTTGTTGGAGCTGCACTCATCCAGGCAAGAGGAGAGTATTCCATCACACTCCTTACTTGTGCCTTGTAGATGGTGGAAAAGCTTTGGGGAGTCAGGAGGTGAGACACTCGCCGCAGAATATCTAGCCTCTGGGCTGCTCTTGTTGCCACAGTTTTTATGTGGCTGGTCCAGTTAAGTTTCTGGTCAATGGTGGCCCCCAGGATGTTGATGGTGGGGAATTCGGTGATGGTAATGCCGTTGAATGTCAAGGGGCGGTGGTTAGACTCTCGCTTGTTGGAGATAGTCATTGCCTGGCACTTGTGTGGTGCGAATGTTACCTGCTACTTACCAGCCCAAGCCTGAATGTCGTCCAGGTCTTGTTGCATGCGGGCATGGACTGCTTCATTATCTGAGGAGTTGCAAATGGCATTGAACACCGTGCAGTCATCAGCAAACATCCCCATTTCTGACCTTATGTTGGCGGGAAGATCATTGATGAAGCAGCTGAAGATGGTTGGGTCTAGGACACTGCCCTGAGGAACTCCTGCAGTGATGTCCTGGGGCTGTGATGATTGACCTCCAACCACCACACCCATCTTCCTTTGTGCTAGGTATGACTCTAGCCAGTGGAGATTTTCCCCCCGATTCCCATTGACTTCAGTTTTACTAGGGCTCCTTGATGAAGTCACTCTCACCTCACTTCTGGAATTCAGCTCTTTTGTCCATGTTTGGACCAAGGCTGTAATGAGATCTGGAGCCGAGTGGTCCTGGTGGAACCCAAACTGGGCATCAGTGAGCAAGTTATTGGTGAGTAAGTGCCGCTTGATAGCACTGTCGATGACACTTTGCTGATGATTGAGAGTAGACTGATGGGACAGTAATAGACTGGATTGGATTTGTCCTGCTTTTTGTGGACAGGACATACATGGGCAGTTTTCCACATTGTCAGGTAGATGTCAGTGTTGTAGCTATACTGGAATAGCTTGGCTAGAGGCGTGGCTAGTTCTGGAGCACAAGCCTTCAGCACGACAGCTGGGATGTTGTCAGGGCCCATAGCCTTTGCTGTATCTAGTGCGCTCAGCCGTTTCTTGATATCACGAGGAGTGAATTGAATTGGCTGAAGACTGAGTTCTGTGATGGCGGGGACCGCAGGAGGAAGCCGATATGCATCATCCACTCGGCACTTCTGGCTGAAGATAGTTGCAAATGCTTCAGCCTTGTCTTTTGCACTGGAGGCCTTCCAACCACTAGTATACGTTGGATTATATACATAGTACCATAATGTTACTCATTGAGTTTTTTTTTGTTTTAACTTTAGTGCAATGACACAAATGTTCTTTGCATCACTGCTAACATATTTTGAGATTCTGTACTGAAAGAAATAGTGGGTTTGTTCCAGCTTAATCAAAAAGAGTATATATATCTCTTCATTAGCAGCAATGTTGGAAAGGAAGGTGGGAAAAATAGGATAATAAGAACATAAGAACATAAGAATTAGGGGCAGGAGTAGGCCATACGGCCCCTCGAGCCTGCTCCGTCATTCAATAAGATCATGGCTGATCTTCGACTTCAACTCCACTTTCCCACTTGATCTCCATATCCCTTGATTCCCCTAGGGGGTGATTTTCTGACGTCGGAGGAGGCGGTTTGGAGGCGGGAAAATCAGATTCAAAGAGGTTGGGTTCGGAATCCACCTCCAACCCGCCTCCGCGGGATTTTGCCGGTGCCGGTTTTGGAGGTCGGGAAACGCTCCCGCCTCCAGCTGGCCATTGCGCTATTAAAGATCCTTAAATGCTTGTTAAGGGCCTCTCTAAGCCTATTTTGAGAGGCCCTCGTGATTTTTCCAGCTTTTTGGCATGATTCATGCACCTCCTAAACCAAGCCAGGTAAACCTGGCGGGTTGACTTGTGGGTGGCCTCCTCACTGCTGCAGGTCGAACAAGACATCGTTTATTGCAGCAAGGATTACTTGCAGGTGCCAGACCTTGGCTTTAAAAGCACTGTTAGAAGGCCTTCCGAAGTCGGAGGCGCTGCAGCTTGACTCCATCAATTGTGGGACCTCCTTGGAAGATCCTCTCCCCGCTTGCAATGAGCGCTTCCCCAAAGGAGGCATCTACAAGCAGCATGGTAAACATTCATTTTCTTTCTGCATGGACCTCAGATGAGGATGAGGAGGAGGAGGAGGATCTGGAGGAAGAAGAGGAGGAGGTTAGAGCGCCGGTGTATCGACCAGCGGCAGCAGCAGCACGTGAGCACATGACTGCCCGGGATACAAGGGATGAACTTATCGTGGCCAGATTTGCATAGGTGGCCCAAGTTGGCACATGTCCTTGGCTCCATCCTAGGACATCTTTGACAATGGACGTGACTCTCTGGCCTCCTTTCACTCAGGCCACCAACCTGATAACGCAAGTGTGGCGGTGTCCGCAATGTGGAGCTGCCTAAGGCAAAAGAACAGATGGCATAATGCCAACATTTGGCTTCAAATCATTTTAATGCTTTCCAACAGGGATGGCATTTCGTCAATACACAGAAACAGTCTCCCAATCTGCACACAGATCTGGAGGTTATATCCCTTGCCAGCTGTACCCATACAGCCTTGGTTTCTTCGGCAGGCCTCTTCCTCCGAGATGAGTGGAAGAGCACCTCCATGCTAGCTGTCACCCCCTCCAACAACATTTGCAGCGCCTCATCCAAGAGCCTCGAATAGGCCCTTACCTTGGAATTGGACATAGTGGTTTCTCAAAAGATGTAGTTGGTGCAGGAGACGCAGAAATGCTGTGGAATGAGCCAAGGGAGCAAGAAGCCATAAAATCAGTCTGGAAAAGTGCTGTCAACAGAGGCAAGTTCCAGTCCCAAAACACTAATTGATCAAGGGCATCCCACACCTCTGAAATCAAGTGGCCAATCATGGGAAAATTGCAAATTTTTGAAACCTATCAGTGGAGGCAGGTTTCATACCCACCCAAACTGACTGAAACCCGCCTCCATCTTGCCTCCAGTGGGAAAATCGCCCCCTTAGAGTCCAAAAATCTATCTATCTCATTCTTGAATAAGAAAGAAAGACATGCATTTATACAGCGCCTTTCACGACCACCAGACATCTGAAAGC
The DNA here is from genome assembly GCF_052327205.1 of Somniosus microcephalus. NCBI lineage: Eukaryota > Metazoa > Chordata > Chondrichthyes > Squaliformes > Somniosidae > Somniosus > Somniosus microcephalus. The sequence continues at coordinate 176,817,469 of NC_140994.1, read as the reverse complement.
GCTTTACAGCCAATGAAGTACTTTTTTTTTGGAGTGTAGTCACCGTTGTAATGTGGGAAACGCTGCAGCCAATTTGCGCACAGCAAGCTCCCACAAACAGCAATGAGATAATGACCAGATAATCAGTTTTTGTTACGCTGATTAAGGGATAAATATTGGCCAGGACACCGGGGATAACTCCCCTGTTCTTCTTCGAAATAGTGCCATGGGATCTTTTACATCCACCTGAGCGAGCAGACAGGGCCTCGGTTTAATGTATCATCTGAAAGACGGCACCTCAGACAGTGCAGCACTCCCTCAGCACCGCACTGGAGTGTCAGCCTAGCTTTATGTGCTCAAGTCCCTGGAGTGGGACTTGAACCCACAACCTTCTGACTTGGAGGCGAGTGTGCTGCCCACTTTTTTTTAATATATATTATTTATTGAACATTAAAAACATTTACAACATCGTGATCATTCCATTGTATCATACAAATCCATTCCGTCGCTCTGCACAGCCATTCCTCCACCACATATTAACATCAAAATCTGAAGTTTAATTTGTCTCCTGTAACATATATTAATCGATTGTACTTTAAAAATTGATTGTAAAATACTATCTTTAAATTCCTTTCTGAATAAAACATCCACAGAGCCTTATAATGACCTTTTAGTTTATATTTAAAATACTCTTTTAGATTTATTCTCCTCCCCTTAAAAAACAGAGCATTCCTTCTTTGCACAATCACAAATCTAACCAAACTGAACATTAAATTAATTACCGCTCCGCTAGACTCGGCTGGACTCTCCTGCAATCCCCATTGTTAAATCTGTGAGTTGTTCAAGTAATTAATACTCAGACTTAATCAGTAACAATAAAACAGGTCTTTACTGGTTGGAGGTAGGGACTATACTGAATACAAGATTACTGCACAGTGCTTATATACCAGTGTGTTCACCCCCGGTACTACGTCTACAGCAGCCTGAGAAAGTAGTACATCTCTTAAGGTGGAACAGGCTTAAGCTCTCTTAAGGTGGAACAGGTTACATACACAACACCCATCTCAAAATTAAGTCCCACGGGATTCCCATTCTCGCTCTTCGGTCCCCACCCAGCAAAGAAACCTCACACAACTGTCGAGCATAGTACTTAAAATCATTTAACTGCGGACATAATGCCAGTAAATGGGACAGAGTCTTATCCCATGTCCCACACACTGGGCAAGTTGCCACCTCCACTCGCCCAATCTTACATAAGTCTGTCATGGTAAAAATCTGGTTATGAGCCAATTTGAAATCCAGTTCAATCCACTCTGACATTTAAAATTCGTTCACACTCCCTTCCAAATCCTGTTGAAGTCCAGCTGTGGGTATATACTTTGCCAAAACTCCTGACCAGCAGGTGTCTTGAATCTCCATTCACTAAATACCCCATAGAAATTTTGAGTATTACAGTTGTCAAATTGGATCAACTCCTCCCCTTTCTCCAGCAGAAAGCTTGGAAAAGCAGGATGCATTTTACTTCCTTTGGAGATTTGTGCACTTATTTATTCCATCCAGTCCTGTGGCATTGACCTCACAATCTTCTCATACATAATTGCTTTTTCCTCTACCTCCTGATCCTGCTCCCAAACCATGTCCCTCACTACCACTTCCGGCAGCCAACCTGGAATTATCTCATATAATACATCTTTCACATATATAATACCAGCTTTAATAAATGCTTGATTAAATAATACCTCTCCTTCAATGTTGACCCACCTGTTCAAAAATAAGGGCTGTTCTAAAAATTCCTCAGCACCCTTGGGCATAAACTGCACACTTTTTAAAAATTGGGCCCAAGTTCTACAACCCCCTTATAAAATCTAGGGAGAGGTTTAATCGATTTCAGAAACATATTATTGTATTCCATATACAATATCCCCTGCCCTCCTATCCCACGTTGTTTAAAAAAATGTTCAAAACAACTCTTCCAAAAACTTGTATTTAACTTTTGAAAAAGTCTCTTCACCCATTTGATTCTAAAGGATTTTTTCTTCAAATCAGTATCTGGGAAATTGAGTCCTCCCTGATTTCTCTGTCCAATGATGGTATTGTAAGCAACCAAGGCTGGTTTTCCTTCCCATAAAAACTTCACACAAGCCTCTCGGATGGACTTTTCCACCCACTCAGGAATATCCTCCGCCGTCAATAAGTACCATAGAAAGATAGCAGGAGAGCAGACACCACTGTCACTCTTCCTTGCACTTTCAACCACCTTCTTTCCCATCTTCCCAAAATCTCTTTAATTTTCATAACCATCAGTTCCCAATTTAATTGATCCACTTCATCCCTGTCTTTCTTGTACCCCATATGCACCCCAGAACTTCCAAAACCTCCACCACCTTAAAGGGACTTTCCTCCAACCATTCCCCCCTACCCCTTCCTGCAACCAGGCATTGGGACTTACTATAATTCACTCTGGCTCCTGAAGCTCTGCAATATTCCTCCACTACATCCATAGCTTTCCTCACTGACTCCCCATTTCTCAATGTTTAGGTTGTGTCATCTGCATATTGGTGTATCACTGACACCTGCCCGGAATTGGGAACCACAATCCCGACTACACCTTGTTCCTTTCGCATCATGTAACCTAATGGTTCTGCTACCAATGTGTACAACAATGGGGACAGGGTACAACCCTGTTTCACTGACCTCTGCATTGGAAAATACTTAGATATAAAACCATTACATTTAACACAGCTAAATATGTTTGAATAAAAAATCCTTATCCATGAAATTTTTCCCGAAACCAAATGCTTCCAAAACCATCAATGAAAACTCATGAGAGACCCTATCAAAGGCTTTCTCTTGATCTATCTTTAACACATTAGCCTCCCTCCCACTCTCTTCCATGAGCTCTACTGCATCTCGGATTGAGACCACAGAGTCTGTGATGTCCCGGTCTATGACTCCATAGGACTGAGGGGGCAAAACTATCTGCGGCATCACCTCCTTCATATGATTTGCCATAGCCCTTGCCAAGATCTTATAATCCACATTTAATAATGTGATGGGCCTCCAATTCTTTAGATCCCTTCTATCCCCTTTATTTTTATATAAGCTAAGCTTATGACACCTCTCCTCATCGATGGGGCCAGGCTTCCCTCAATTTTAATCTCCTTAAAAACCTCAAAGAGCAATGGACTTAAAATCTCTAAAAATCCTTTATAAAATTCTGCACTTAGTCCATCGGACCCTGAGCTTTTCCCCCTCTTCATTCCACTTATTGCTACTTTTATTTCCGCTAATCCCACTTCTTTGTCACACATGCTTCTGTCATCCCCCTTTAAACCCCCTTCAATAAAAGCACTAACCTTTTCCATCGCCAAATTGGAAATGTCTTCTTTTGTATATAACTCTTGATAAAAGCTACTAGCCACCTCAAAAATCTTCCCAACTTTCATTAAGGATCTTCTCCCCAACCTTCAACTCTCCAATTAATGATAATTTCTGTTGCAGCTTCTCTTGCTCTAGAAAATATCTAGTGCATCTTTCTCCCTCTAATGAATCTTTAGCTTTGGCACGGAGAATGGCCCCCTTGCATTTTTCAGCTTGCAATAATTCCCACTCTTCCTCTAAAACCACCCACTTAGTCTCTGCTCCCTTATCCCCTCCATCAACTGCTTTACAGATATCTATAAACCTTTTGTTTATATTCTCTTTTCGATGTGGGTTAGCTGCTGCTCTCTCTTTCCCATAAATTACAAAAAAACTTTTATCTCATATTTGAAATTGCCCCACCAAACTCTTCTTTCTTTCAAGAATAAAGGTTCCTTCCGAGCATTCTTTATTTATTATATATATTTTTTTATTTGCTCATGGGATGTGGGCATCGCTGGCAAGACCAGCATTTATTGCCCATCCCTAGTTACCCTTGAGAAGGTGGTGGTGAGCTGCCTTCTTGAACCGCTGCAGTCCGTGTGGTGATAGTACTCCCACAGTGCTGTTAGGTAGGGAGTTCCAAGATTTTGATGAAGCGACGATGAAGGATCGACAATATACTTCTAAGTCAGGATGGTGTGTGACTTGGAGGGGAACTTGGAGGTGGTGGTGTTCCCATGCACCTGCTACCTTTGTCCTTCTAGGTGGAAGAGGTCGTGGGTTTGGGAGGTGCTGCCGAAGAAGCCTTGGCGAGTTGCTGCAGTGCATCTTGTAGATGGTACACACTGCAGCCACGGTACGCCGGTGGTGGAGGTAGTGAATGTTTAAAGTAGTGGATGGGGTGCCAATCAAGCGGGCTGCTTTGTCCTGGATGGTGTCGAGCTTCTTGAGTGTTGTTGCAGCTGCACTCATCCAGGCAAGTGGAGTGTATTCCATCACACTCCTTACTTGTGCCTTGTAGATGGTGGAAAGGCTATGGGGAGTCAGGAGATGAGACACTCGCCACAGGATACCTAGCCTCTGACCTGCTCTTGTTGCCACAGTATTTATGTGGCTGGTCCAGTTACGTTTCTGGTTAATGGTGACCGCTAGGATGTTGATAGTGGGGGATTTGGCGATGGTAATGTCATTGAATGCCAAGGGGAGGTGGTTAGCCTCTCGCTTGTTGGAGATAGTAATTGCCTGGCACTTCTGTGGCGCGAATGTTACCTGCCACTTATCAGCCCAAGCCTGTGGGCATGGACTGCTTCATTATTTGAGGAGTTGTGAATGGCGCTGAACACTGTGCAGTCATCAGCTAACATCCCCATTTCTGACCTTATGTTGGAGGAAAGGTCATTGATGAAGCAGCTGAAGATGGTTGGGCCTAGGACACTGCTCTGAGGAACTCCTGCAGTGATGTCCTGGGGCTGTGATGATTGACCTTCAACCATCACAACTATCTTCCTTTGTGCTAGATATGACTCCAGCCAGTGGAGCGTTTTCCCCCTGATTCCCATTGACTTCAGTTTTACTAGGGCTCCTTGATGCCAGACCCGGTCAAATGCTGCCTTGATGTTAAGGGCAGTCACTCTCACCTCACCTCTGAAATTCAGCTCCTTTGTCCATATTTGGACCAAGGCTGTAATGAGGTCGGGGGCCGAGTGGTCTTGGCGGAATCCAAACTGGGCATCAGTGAGCAGGTTATTGGTGAGGAAGTGCCACTTGATAGCACTGTTGATGACACCTTCCATCACTTTGCTGTTGATTGAGAATAGACTGATGGGGCGGTAATTGGCCGGGTTGGATTTGTCCTGCTTTTTGTGGACCGGACATACCTGGGCAGTTTTCCATATTGTCAGATAGATGCCAGTGTTGTAGCTGTACTGGAACAGCTTGGCTTGAGGCGTGGCTAGTTCTGGAGCACAAGTCTTCAGCACGATAGCTGGGATGTTGTCAGAGCCCACAGCCTTTGCTGTAGCCAGTGCACTCAGCCATTTCTTGATATCATGTGGAGTGAATCGAATTGGCTGAAGACTGGCTTCTGTGATGGTGGGGACCTCGGGAGTAGGCCGATATGGATCATCCACTAGGCACTTCTGGCTGAAGTTGGTTGCAAATGCTTCAGCCTTGTCTTTTGCACTCATGTGATGGATTCCACCACATTGAGGATGGGGATATTCATGGAGCCTCCTCCTCCCCCCGTTAGTTGTTTAATGGTCCACCACCTTTCACGACTGGATGTGGCAGGACTGCAGAGCTTTGATCTGATCCGTTGATTGTGGGACCGCTTAGCCCTGTCGATAGCATGCTGCTTCCGCTTTTTAGCATGCATGTAGTCCTGTGTTGCAGCTTCCCCAGGTTGGCACTTCATTTTCAGGTATGCCTGGTGCTGCTCCTGGCATGTTCTTCTACACTTCTTATTGAACAAGGGTTGATCCCCTAGCTTGATGGCCATGGTAGAGTGAGGGATATGCCGGGCCATGAGGTTACAGTTTGTGGTGGAATACAATTCTGCTGCTGCTGATGGCCCACAGCGCCTCATGGATGCCCTGTTTTGAGCTGCTAGATCTGTTCTGAATCTATCCCATTTAGCATGGTGGTAGTGCCACACAACACGATGGAGGGTGTTCTCAGTGTGAAGACAGGACTTCGTCTCCACAATGACTGTGCGGTCGTCACTGCTACCAATGCTGTCATGGACAGATGCATCTGCAACAGGTAGATTGGTGAGGAGTGTAGGGGGTGGTGGGTTGGCATGTGCGCCCAGTCAGTTATGCCCCTGACTGTGAGCGGTTCGAATCGCTCCCACGCCCCTGGGTTCTTGACACCGGACACAGAAACTCTCCTTCCCTGACCCTCTGCTCGGCCACCTCGTTGGTGCTTTGGTTACCCTCCCACCTGGTAGGGAGGGATCCCAAATCTATGGCCAAAGGTTTGGCCATTTCCCCAGCCTGCTCATTCCCTGTAGATCCCATTAAGCTAAATGGGACCTTGTTAGACCTGGGTGGATTGGTCGGGTCTTCTGAATGGACCACTGTGCTGGAAGCTCCAGTGTCCACCGAATAGCTCCCCCGCACTGTCTCCACCCGCATCTTAACACAGGACCTGCTCCCCTCGTTATTTTCAAGGGGACACAGGTCGACAGGCTGCGCTGGTTCTAATCAGGGCTGTGGGTTGGATGGGGCTGACGGGGTCAGAGCACCGGTAGCGGCTGCTACTCTCCCGTGGCCAGTCAATATGGACCTCATGGCGTCCAAAAATGACTCGACCTCTGCGGGAGGGATTCCTACCCGCGCCTTTTGGGCTGGGGCTGTGGAATTCTTTCCCTTGTTATCTTTCCAAGGGTTTTTGCAATCCTCCTGCCAGTGACCATCCTTCCCGCACCCGTAACAATTTGTCTTTGCGTTGGTGGGGCGGGGGGGGGGGCGTTATTCCCTTCCTGGTGCCAATCTTTCCTACCCGGTCCAGGTTTTACCTCATGCACCTTCCCCTTAGGTGGGTGTGCATCGGTTCCCCTACCGTTCTTATAGGCTAGGGTCAGCTGCCTGATCACCGTAAGTCTGGTGGTCTGGGGGTTTCTGGGGTCGAACCAGACTTCTGCCTTGGCCCGGACCTGTGGCAAGCTGTTCGCCACCAGGCAACGGAGCCAATGGGCCAGGAGATCCCCGTTCAGGAACCCCCGGTTTGGCGTCCCCGGACAGGCCCTCCGGTACACCGGCCACAGCCGGTCCGCGAAAGCCTGCGGGGTTTCCCTTGGGAGCTGGACCGTCTTCTCCACGCGGGAGAAAGGACTTCCCCCATTCATCCCCATGGCCTCCAGAACTGCATCTCTAAACTCCTCATACCCGCTCTGCCCCCTTTTACACTCGTCAGAGAGCGATTGGAGGAGACTACTCTCCAGGGAGAATAACAGCATCTTGGCCTGCTCAGCGCCATCGCAGTCATTGACGCTGGCTGCCTGCTCTATGTCCTGAAGTGGATTGAGGGGTCTCCCTTTTCGGAGAGCTTCGGGATGTGGTTGACCATAGCCCTAAGCTGTTGGGTGTTAAATGGTAATACGAATTGGTTTTGGAGGGGTCCCTCATCGTCGCCATTGACGGGTGGGCCGAACCTCCGATGCCGTGCTGGGCACATCGGTCCTGGCTCCGACTTCTCTGGCGGGGGTTGCCCTACCTCCGCTTCCACCTCCGGCTCCACGCCTGGCTCCACCTCCCCTTGCTGCCAGACCTCGCTGAAACTTGGCGCTACGGGTGGTGGTCGTGAGATTTCCTCTCTCTCAACCGGGTCGTCCCTGGGCACTACCGGTGACGTTGGAACTGTCCTCCCCTCGTTCCCCATAAAATCCGCCTGACCTGCCTTTGGGCTTATGAGGCATACCATGCCTTTTGCCTTCTGGAGGGCCCGGCTCAGATTTTCTATCTGCTCTTTACAGGGGCCGTGGTCTGCCTCCTCAAAGCCCTGTTCGCTCGCTAGCTTGTAAGCTGCCTTTACCTCCTGTACTTTCTCTTCCTGTTCCCTAATCTGCCTTGCTAAGTGGGCGTTCTTCTCCCGCAACCTTAGCTCATTTCCCTTGGCCTCGGTGACTTGGCACTGTAGGTATTCCAACTGGGCCTTGTGTTCTCCCATTAAATGCACTCTCTCCTGATTCAAGGCCTGCAAAGCTATGAATAACTTCTCCCCTGCTAGAGCCTTATCCTGGATCTCCAGGGCTGACTCCCTTAACTCGACTGCCTGTGCTGCAACGAGCCTGTCCAAAAGCTGGACCTGCTTTTTGAAACACATCAGCCAAACTGCCTTCTCTAAGGACTTCTTGTGTTCCTTTCCCTCTGTCCACTTAGCTGCTGCATCTACCGGACGCCCAGCCCTTAACAGAGTGGTGATCCACTTCTTAGTGAGATTCACCTTGTTAAACACATAATCAGAAATCCTTTCCTCCATCATGGTTTGCTCATCCGAACCATTGTCTACTGTATCGCAACCCTGTTGCCTGAGTCCTGCCGCGGTCGCCATTTTCTGTAGGGGGTGGCGGGTTGGCGCGTGCGCCCAGTCAGTTATGCCCCTGACTGTCTGTGAGTGGTTCGAATTGCTCCCACGCCCCTGGGTTCTAGACACCGGACTTAGGTACAGGCGGCGATACAGAAAACTCGAGTAGACAAGTGGTTTGGATGTAAGAAAACCAAGATTTTATTAAAACAGAAAATAAAACAGTCTTATGAGAAGTCACTATTATAAAATACAGGCAAATACAAAATAACTATACTTATACAGGGAATGAGGAACACACGGCACATCGAGGGAAAACAAACTGCATTAACAATCCCCTTATCCTTATCCCACCCCCTATACCTAACTAGATTAAGCTATGAGGGGCCAGAATTCATGCTCACCAATCCAAAGCAAAAGCCAGCTGTTTTGAGGTTTGGTCTTCTGTCCTTTTAGGTACCTTGTCACCACGTGGTCTCAGGGGCGCGGTGCTGGAGCTGCTGCTGCGACACACCTTTCTTCTCCTCAGCTACCGTCGTCGTCTCGTCGCGATGGGTTCTCTTCTTCTTCTCCCTCGGGCGGTCATCGGCGGTAACGTTGTGCCTATAGGGCAGTTGGCAGTCTTAACTGCTTAGATTTTCATACCCAAGCGTCAAAATGCCAGTATATTCGTTGTGGCGTAGACACCTGTGTTTTCGCAGTGCTCAACAAGATGTTCGTCTCACCAAGCGCCAGCTTATAACCATGCGCTTGGCCTCATCAATACGTTTTTCGCTGCCCTGTTCTGCTCTTATCGAGTTGTTACCTTCTTCTTTGTCTCTTTTCGTCTTGTCTCATTCGGTTACTATACAAGTCCTGGGCTGCCCACTCAGTTTCGTCTCGTCCCCTTTTTGCGGCCTGGGTGTCCTGGATTACTATGGACTCGGGTCTCGTTCCCCTCCAATGCAATTGGTATGGTGTCCTTAACTGTTGAAAGTCTGCTACGGGGAGCAAGGAGAGAACCCGTCACGAGGCCAGGCACGAGTACGGGCGGCGGCAGCCCAAGAGGCCGGAGCCACGAGAGCAGGAGCAAGGGCAAGAGCAAGAGAACAAGAGAGAGATTGCTACCCGGGGCCTGCAGTTATACTCCTTTTGATAAACCCTTATCTGCGCGCCAAATCAGGTTAGTTCATTGTTTCAATTTTGGCGGGCTGTTTTAAATGATCATAGCAATCTAAGTTAACTGGACTTAGATGGCCGTTTATCGCACCTAATGGCCTGATGTCCGGGCTGTATTGCCTTTAATGCATTTTAATCGGCCTGTCCAGCCTTGATGGCTCCCATAAGCTGTTTCCGATTATTTAGGCGGACAAACTAATGGCCTCAAGTATAGGCCTAACTGGTTTTGATCTGTCTACGATCTGGCATAATGCATAGTCAATGTTTGCTGTCTGGCTTCCAAAACACAAAGTCCTTTTTCACAGAAACTGCATTTTAAGTTTCGATTTCCCCAAAGCTGCTTATGCTGCTACAGAGTCCAAGCTTTTTAAAATCTTGCAGGCTTTTGGTCACGAGGTACGGACGCCATCTTTTGGGTACCCTTTGTTTAAAATGCCCATGCAGGGTCCCTTTTATTAATAACCTTGGGGGAAATGTGGGAATTTTGCAAATCTTACAGGAGAAGGTCAAGTAGGTTTTTCCCTTGTGTTGGTTCACTTACCACCTGTCGCAGGTCCAGACTGGCAGTTATGTCCTTCAGGACTCGGGCAGTAGTGGTGCTACTGAGCCACTCTTGGTGATGGACATTGAAGTCCCCACCCAGAGTACATTCTGTGGCCTTGCTACTCTCAGTGCTTCCTCCAAGTGGTGTTCAAGATGGAGGAGTACTGATTCATCAGCTGAGGGAGGGCGGTAGGTGGTAATCAGCAGAAGGTTTCCTTGCCCATGCTTGACGTGAAGCCATGAGACTTTATGGGGTCCGGAGTCAATGTTGAGGACTCCCAGGGCCACTCCTTCCCGACTGTATACCATTGTGACACCACCCCTGGTGGGTCTGTCCTGCCGGTGGGACAGGACATATCCAGGGATGATGATGGAGGAGTTTGGGACATTGGCTGAAAGTGAGTATGACTTCTGTGAGTATGACTATGTCAGGCTATTGCTTGCCTTGTCTGTGGACAGCTCTCCCAATTTTGGCACAAGTCCCCAGGTGTTGGTGAGGAGGACATTGCAGGGTCGATGGGCTGTGTGTGCTGTTGCCGTGTCCGTAGCCGGTGCTGATGCCCCATCTGCTTTCATTCTTATTGGCCCAGAAATTCGGGTCTCCACGGGTGAGTACGCCGGGGTACTCACCCGTAAGCCCAATGGAAGTGTCGGTTTCCTGCATGCACTGCGCATGCGTGGGAAACCGGCATTTCCATTCCCCTGAAAGGAGGGGTTAAGAGGTCGAACGTGTACGCAGGAGAGGCTGCGCGTGTGCATCGAACTTATGTTATTTTTGCAGGTTTTCCTGGGAGGGTAAGTCTGCAGAAGTTACACATTTAAAAAGCAGGCATAAGGCCTGCTTTTTACAAGGTAAGTGGTGAATTAACTAAAATGAAAACATTTTTTCCACAGGTTTATTATTTTTAAATACTTTAAAGCAAGGTAAGTTTATTTTTAGCCCCGTTAGAAAATAAAATTATTTTTTTCAAAAATTTAAATTATTGTTTAAAATAGTTATTTCATGTAACTTATAGTTTATTTAAAAAATGTGATTAAAAAGAAAAATATTTGAAGATTTAGTGATGTTTTGGGGCCGTAGTATTTATAAGTTTTGACAGCTCTTCCTGTCAATTTTATGAATGGAGCATTCCCTGCTCTGATTGGCTCCCCATTGCCCACGTGATCCCAGGGGACGCATCGAACTAACTGCGCCCCTGGGATACGCAAGCACTGCGTGCCGGCAGCTGGAGCAGGCCCAGGATCGGAATTCCACGTGGGCCCACAGTTCAACGGCCGGCGCGCAAGGTAAGTGCAGGTCGGGGGCTTACACCCGCGGGAAGCCTCCGACCCAAATTTCTGGGCCATTATTTTGTTTTGCAGCAGTTTGTACAACTGAGTGACTTGCTGGGCCATTTCAGAGGACAATTAAGAGTCAACCACATTGCTGTGGGGTCTGGAGTCACATATAGGCCAGCCCAGGTAAAAGAACATTAGTGAATCAGATGGGTTTTTACAACAATCCAATAGTTGCATGGTCACCATTATTGAGACTAGCAATTATTCCAGATTTATTGAATTAACTGAATTTAAATTCCCCAACTGCATTTTGGGATTTGAACTCATATCTCTGAGATCATTAGTCCAGGCCTCTGAACTACTAGCCCAGTGACATTACCACTACACTACCATTCCCTTCTTTTTCAGCTCTTTCTTTCAGGTTTTGATTGTTTAAAATCCACACCCCCTAGACCGATATTAACTCTGCTGTTCCTAATTCTAAGAACCAAAGCTGAGTGGTCACTAAAAATACTTTTTTGTAATAAATCTCCTTCACCTCAGAACTTAACCCTTCCCGCATTAACACAAAATCTATTCGGCTCTGTTTTAAAATATCATCCACCCAACCTCTTCTGGAGAACTCCCTTTTTATGGGGTTCCGATCCCTCCATAAGTCTCTCAAATTTAAATTTGCCATCATTTTTACAATCATCCCTCTGGAGTTATCAACCTTAAAGGTCATCTGGGCTGAAATGCCCATCCGAGATAAAAAATACATTAAAATCCCCCACTATACAAGGGTTTTCCACCTCCGCCACTTCAGTGAATAACCACCGAAAAAACTTGTGACGTTTGCAATGGTCGTTTGGTGCATAGATATTAAAGATATCGCAATTAAATTCCTCCATTTTTACCTTAACCATAAAAATCTCCCCTCAGTGTCCCTGTTCACCAAGTCACCCCTCTACGGCTATTGTTTGCACAACTTGCAAACACCTCTCCCTTCCAAACCTTCTAAACTCATTCTAGGATATCCTCATGCCAAAAGGTTTCTTGCAGATACAACGGGCTAGATTTTTCCAACCTTGGCGAGTTCGAGGCGGGCGACGTCCATGGCGCGTGGGGACCCCACATCTTTCTCGATCCTGGCCTTCAACAAGATTTTCCATTGATGGGGCTGGTTAAGCCCGCCCTGCGAGGTTCCCGGCCAATTAATAGTAAGCGTGTCTCATGACATCATTTGATGACGTGTCATCAGCCAGTTTCCTTAAAGGGACCATGTCAACAATCATTTTGACAGTTGTGCTGTCAGTGTTCTGCAGCATTGAGATGTCAGAAGCGATCGGCTTATCCGTCCTCCTGCCCCTCACTAACCTTTCCCTTTCCACACAATGCCAACACACCCCCCACTTCCATGTCTCTGTTCCCCCCTCTGACTCCTCACTCTCGAGCTCTTCTGTAACCTCCCGTCCCTGCCCTAGGAGACCAAGGCAGCCTGGCTACAGATAGCAGAGGAGGTCACAAGCAGGTGTGTGGTGATGCGGACCTGGGTTCAGCGCCGCAAGCGCTTTAATGATCTTCTAAGGTCAGGAAAAGTGAGTATAATGCCACACTTACATTCATGCTGCTGCGCCTGTTATCACATCCCCATCACTCAGTATTCCCAGCCTTACTCCTGCACATCACTACTCAATGCAACATCCCTTGCACCTTCACCCATCCCTCTCTATCTATCTAAATTATCACATCCCCATCTTACTGTGCACCCCTCACACACACCCTCATACTAATGCACCATAATATGATTGAATTTTACATTAAGTTTGACAGTGATGTAGTACAATCTGAAATGAAGGTCTTCAATCTAAACAGAGGAAACTACAAAGGTATGAGAGACAAGTTGACCATGGTAGATTGGGAGACTAGACTAAAAGGTATGACTAACATTCTAGGAAATAATGCATAATTTGCAACAAACATATATTCCTCTAGGACATAAAAACCCAAAAGGAAAAGTGATCCAACCATGGCTAACAAAAGAAATTAAAGCTAGTATTCAGTCAAAGGAGGAAGCTAATAAAGCTGCCGGAAAAAGCGGTCATCCTGAGTATTTAGATCTTTTTAGAAATCAGCAAAGGGGTACCAAGAAATTGATAAAGAAAGGGAAAATGGAATATGAGCATAAACTAGCGAAAAATATAAAAATGGATTGTAAAAGCTTCTATAGGTATGTGAAAAGGAAAAGACTGGCGAAGGTAAATGTAGGTCCTTTACAGTCAGAGATGGGAGAATTTGTAATGGGGAATGAGGAAATGGCAGAGAAATTAAATAAATACTTTGTTTCTGTCTTCACGGAGGAAAATACAAGAAACCTCCCTGAAATACGAGAAAACCAAGGGTGTGGCGAGAATGAGGATCTTAAAGAAATTATTATTAGTAAAAAAAATACTAGCTAAATTAATGTGACTAAAAGTCGATAAATCCCAAGGTCCGGATGACCTACATCTTAGGGAATTTGAAAGAGGTGGCCATTGGGAAAGTGGATGCACTGGTTGTAATCTTCCAAATTCTATAGATTCTGGAATGGTTCCTGCAAATTGGAGGATAGTAAATGTAACCCCGCTATATAAGAAAGGAGGGAGAGAGAAAACGGGGAACTACAGACCTGTTAGCCTCACATCAGTAGTTGGGAAAATGCTGGAATCTATTATAAAGGATGCAATAACTGGGCACTTAGAAACTAATACTAAGATTGGGCAGAGTCAAAATGGATTTATGAAAGGGAAATCCTGTTTAACAAATCTATTGGAGTTCTTTGAGGATGTAACTAGTGGAGTAGACAAAGGGGAACTGGTAGATGTGGTGTATTTGGATTTTCAGAAGGCCTTCGATAAGATCCCACAAAAGAGGTTAGTGAAGAAAATTAGGGCACATGGAATTGGGGGTAATATACTAGCATGGATTGAGAATTGGTTAACAGTCAGAAAACAAAGAGTAGGGATAAACGAGTCTTTTTCAGGACAGCAGGCTGTATCTAGTGGGGTACCGCAAGGATCAGTGCTTGGGCCCCAGCTATTCACAATCTATATCAATGATTTGGATGAGGGGACTAAATGTAACATTTCCAAATTTGCTGATGATACAAAGCTAGGTGGTAGTGTCAGTTGTGAAGAGGATGTAAAGAGGCTTCAAGGGGACCTTGACAGGCTCAGTGAGTGGGCGAGAACATGGCAGATGGAATATAATGTGGATAAATGTGAAGTTATCCATCACGGTAGAAAAAACAGAAAGGCAGAGTATTTCCTAAATGGTGAAAGATTGGGGAATGCAGATGCTCAAAGGAACCTGGGTGTCCTTGTACATGAGTCACTGAAAGTGAATGTGCAGGTGCAACAAGCCATTAGGAAGGCAAATGGTATGCTGGCCTTCATTACAAGAGGATTTGAGTACAGGAGTAAAGAAGTCTTACTCCAATATGGAGTAAGTAAGTCTTACTTACTATATGGCCTTGGTGCGATCACACCTGGAGTACTGTGTACAATTTTTGTCTCCTTACCTAAGGAAGGATATACTTGCCATAGAGGAAGTGCAATGAAAGCTCACGAGATTGATTCCTGGGATGGCGGGACTGTCGTATGAGAAGAGATTGAGTAAACTAGGCCTGTATTCTCTTGAATTCAGAAGAATGAGAGGGGATCTCATTGAAGCATATAAAATTATTACAGGGCTTGATAGGGTGGATGCTGGGAGAATATTTCCCTTGGCTGGGGAGTTTAGAACCAGGGGCCACAGCCTCGGGATAAAGGATAGGCCATTCAGGACTGAGATGAGAAGAAATTTCTTCACACAGAGGGTGGTGAATCTTTGGAATTCTCTACCCCAGAGGGCTGTGGAGGCTCAGTCATTGGGTATATTCAAAACAGAAGTCGATAGATTACTGACTAGCAAGGGCATCAAGGGATATGGCGATAGGGCCGGTGAATAGAATTGAGGCAGAAGATCAGCCATGATCTCATTGAATGGTGGAGCAGGCTCGAAGGGCCAAATGGCCTACTCCTGCTCTTATTTCTTATGTTCTTAATGCAATTACACCAACTAATAACACTAAAGGAGGCAGCTTGTTATTCCCACCCACTCCATCATAGTCTCCTTCTAAAGATCTAACCCATCCATTCCTTACACTCATTCCATCACTCTCACTCAACTTTCTCTTCTTTCCCTCCTTGCAGGAAAAGAGAGCCCACAATAAGAGGGAGAGAATGGGACATGGCCCTCAATCCATCGCAATTCTCACAAGTGCAGAGGAGGCAGCCCTCAAAATAAGTGGAGCGGTGGGCCAGCTGGATATGGCGGATGGAGAGGGGGGCTCATCAGAACAACCTGGTGGCAGAATCATTTTCCATACACCTACATGGCATTCATCAGTCATTCATATGGGAGCTGATTGTGAGGGAATACGCCATATTTCAAAAAGATACGCCATAATATGAACAGAATACTGATATTATTAATATATGATATACTGGGTTTAAAAATCTAAAGCCTTGGAGACACAGGCTGCAAACAGAAATACAGGCTTCTGAGATAAAGATCAGTTGCTTAACAAAGTTGTAAAAAACAAACAAGCTTTGAAATGGGAATTAGTTAAATATACTAAAACAATTACCCTATTGAAATGGCAGTTTGGCGCTTCCGAAAGGTCTAGAGTTTGGAGGGAACACCATGAAAATGCCCAGTTTAAGGTGTTACCAGCTAACACATTGAACAGAAACACAAACATTAAAAGAGGCATGTGCCTTTGAAAGGATGACATCAAGTAAAAGAAACACCTGCTGATCAAATAGTTTTTATGTTAAACTTGGAAGACAGGAACCACGATTAATTATGCAACCAATTGAGATAGCTAGAAATGCATGAACCACCCTAGTTGAAGTGTCTTTAATATATACATAGTAAATATGATACCAACAAGAACACTTTGAAGATATGACTTCAATAGATGCACCAAGCAATTACATTGTGTTTGTATTGAATTTGGAACACCATGGAGTCACAATGTCTGCTAAAAACCAGTAAAGCCAATATTAAGAATTGAATGAAAGAATTTTGTAAGAATGGCATCAAACAGAAACCCTAGCTGTCATATTGTTTTTATGATGGTTTTTAGATTAGAGACATAATTATGCATGCAATAGTTGAATTGACAGTAAGATAGAAAGCATTCAAAAGAGAGAATGAATAAGACAATTAGCTGACATCAGCAGAGAACTTCAAAGAATAAATCACTGCAAAAAGGGTATAAAAATAAGAGCTTTTCAAACAGAAAGTCAGAACTCGCTGAACAGGCCAAGCATTTCTCAACTTCACAGGCACGCTCTGTAAGTTTTTAACTAAAAGTCTCGGGTAATCAAAGTAATTGATTTTGGTGGCTAATCTGGATTTAGAAATAAGTAAGAAATGTAGAAATGTAACGAAGTAAAGATTTGAAATAAGGATCACTGAGAAATAAGAAATGTAAGCTATCTGTGTTTTGAATTGTTAATGTTGCGACTGATTCAACAGCTGTTAAATGAATGTCGGCTCTTAAATAAAACTATATGGGGGAAAAATTCAGTTGGTAGTGCCTCCCGTTAGCACCTTAAGAGGGCGCTAAGTGGGGCGCAAAGCAACTAGCACCCGGGCGCGGCGATATCTGCGCCTCTCACGAAATTGAGCGGACATTTTGCGGTGGCGCTAAACAATACCGCCCGATCTCCTGCGCACACAGATCTTGACGTCATTCGAGAGTGCAACGCCCTTGTGATGTCCCGGACTGCAAATTGAGTGGTGCCCCCCTCCTTTCCACCTGGCGCAACCAATGACAGGTTGACTGGAACGCTTCCCAGTCACTGTGGGGCTGGGGGGGGGCGTGCGCTATTTAAAGGGGCGTCTTCCTGGCTTTTGTGTGGTAGCCATTTTTGCACCACTTGTTCTGAGAGAGAGAGAGAGATTTTAAAAGAGACAAAGAGAGAAAGAGAGACTTCTGCATTGAGTCAACGCTGTCTGAGGTAGTTTTGGCTTCTGACCATAACTTTGCAGGTACTTTGCTTTTTGACCCTCATAACATTGATTGCCTAGATACTACGGGGGCTGCAATGGATGGGAACGTCGTCCTTCTCCATCACATTCGGAGGGCACAGAGACGCAGAGAGAGAGTGGCAATCATGGCCAGACGGAGGAGGGCCAACAGGCCTCTGTACAGGAGACCTTACCCTCCCAGGGTTTTTCGCCAACAGTTCTCCTACATTAATATGTCTGAGGAGCAGTGTTTGCGAAGGCTGCGCTTCAGCAAGGAGGTGGTCACTGAGCTCTGCCACCTGCTTCAGCCAGATCTGCAGCCTCAACTGAGGAGTAGGATGTCTCTGTCAGTGGCAGTGAAGATAACAGTGGCTCTTAACTTTTATGCCACCGGCTCATTTCAATCATCTACTGGGGACATCGCCAATATCTCCCAGTTCGTGGTGCATTGCTGCATCCATCAGGTAACAAATGCCCTCTTTAAAAGGAGACGAGAGTACATCTCTTTCCCCATGACCCCGGACAAGCAGCAAGAATGCGCAATGGGCTTTGCGATGATAGCGGGCTTCCCCATGGTGCAGGGTGCCATTGACTGCACGCATGTGGCTTTGCGTGCACCGCAAGAGAATGCCGAGGATTTCCGCAACCGAAAGGGCTTCCATTCCTTAAACGTCCAGTTGGTCTATGACCACAGACAGCTGATACTCGCTGTCAATGCCCACTTTCCTGGCAGCAGCCATGATGCCTTCATCCTGCACCAGACTTCTGTGGCAGACCTTTTCCAGGCACCCAGGAGGTTGGCTTCTTGGGGACAAGCGATATCCTTTGTGCACCTGGCTGATGACATCGCTCCGTACGCCCAGCACCCCTGCTGAGCTACGATAAAATGAGAGCCATCAAGCTACCAGGAACATCGTTGAGCACACAATCGGCGTGCTCAAGCAATGGTTCCACTGTCTGGACCATTCTGGAGGAGCCATTCAGTACATAAGAACATAAGAAATAGGAGCAGGAGTAGGCCAATCGGCCCCTCGAGCCTGCTCCACCATTCAATAAGATCATGGCTGATCTGATCCTAACCTCAAATCTACTATCACTCTCCATCCCACCCGAACCCATGTGATCTCCCGGGAGAGGTGAAAAACCAGATAAAAAACCCAATGGCCAACTTGGGAGAAAAAATCTGGGTAGTTCCTCTCCGACCCATCTAGGCGATCGAAACTCGTCCAGGAGATCACTCTGTCCCTATATTTTCTACAGTACTTACCTTCTGTAAAAGGTGATCTCCACCCCAGCCAGGAACAGGAATAGAACCATCTCCTGAAATCTAACACAGAATTAGAACACCAGAAGTAGGAGCAGAACCAGGCTACACGGCCCCTGGGCCTGCTCCGCTACCCACAGGGCCATGACCATTCCGAACCTAGACTCATGTCCAATTTCCTGCCCGCTCCCCGTAACCCTTAATTCCCTTTACTTCTAGGAAACTATCTATTTCTGTTTTAAATTTATTTAATGATGTAGCTTCCACAGCTTTCTGGGGCAGCAAATTCCACAAACCTACTACCCTCTGAGTGAAGAAGTTTCTCCTCATCTCAGTTTTGAAAGAGCAGCCCCTTATTCTAAGATTATGCCCCCTAGTTCTAGTTTCCCCCGTCATTGGGAACATCCTCACCGCATCCACCCGATCAAGCCCCTTCACAATCTTATATGTTTCAATAAGATCGCCTCTCAGTCTTCTGAACTCCAATGAGTAGAGCCCCAATCTACTGAACCTCTCCTCATATGTCCACCCCCTCATCCCCGGGATTAACCGAGTGAACCTTCTTTGTACTGACTCAAGAGCAAGTATGTCTTTTCTTAAGTATGGACACCAAAACTGTATGCAGTATTCCAGGTGCGGTCTCACCAATACCTTGTACAACTGCAGCAATACCTCCCTGTTTTTATATTCTATCCCCCTAGCAATAAAAGCCAACATTCCATTGGCCTTCTTGATCACTTGCTGCACCTGCATACTAACCTTTTGAGTTTCGTGCACCAGGACCCCCAGATCCCTTTGTACTACAGTACTTTCCAGTTTCTTGCCATTAAGATAATAACTTGCTCTATGATTTTTCCTACCAAAGTGCATAACCTCACACTTTCCAGTATTGTATTCCATCTGCCAAATCTCTGCCCACTTACTTAGCCTGTCTATGTCCCTTTGCAGGTTTTTTATGTCCTCCTCACTCACTACTTTCCCTCCCATCTTTGTATCATCTGCAAACTTTGATATGTTACACTTGGTCCCCTCCTCCAAATCGTTAATATAGATTGTAAAGAGTTGGGGACCCAGCACTGACCCCTGCGGAACACCACTTGTTACTGATTGCCAGTCTGAGAATGAACCATTTATCCCAACTCTCTGCTTTCTGTTAGATAGCCAATCCTCCACCCACACCAGAATATTACCCCCAATCCCGTGATTTTTTATCTTGAGCAATAATCTTTTGTGTGGCACCTTGTCAAATGCCTTTTGGAAGTCCAAATACACTACGTCCACTGGTTCCCCTTTATCCACCCTGTATGTTACATCATTAAAGAACTCAAGCAAATTTGTCAAACATGACTTTCCCTTCATAAAACCATGCTGAGTTTGTCCTATTAAATTATGTTTATCCAAATGTCCCGTTACTGTCTCCTTAATAATGGACTCTAAAATTTTACCAACCACAGATGTTAGGCTAACAGGTCTATATTTTACAGTCTTCTGCCTACTACCCTTTTTAAATAAGGGTGTTACATTAGCAGTTTTCCAATCTGCCGGGACCTTTGCTGAGTCCAGGGAGTTTTGGAAAATTTTTCCCAATGCATCCACAATCTCTACTGCCACTTCCCTCAAGACCCTAGGATGTAAGCCATCAGGTCCAGGGGATTTATCCGCCTGGAGTCCCATTATTTTACCAAATACCACTTCCTTAGTGATTTTAATCGTATTTAGCTCCTCCCCCCCGAGCGAGTCTCCCACTTCATTGTTGTGTGCTGCATGCATTGGAGCACCAGCAGAGGAGGAGGAAGAGGAGGAGGAAGATGAGGAGGATGATCATCAGCAGCACCAAGGCGGGAGGGAGGCACACAATGTACAAAGTGGAAGGGCCGTCCATCAAAGGCTCATAGCAGGTCGCTTCTAGGCCCCCTCTGAGGAAATAGCTTCTGCCATTCAAACAACCTGAATGAAACCATCCCGCAACCCCTAAGCCAGTCAAGGCAACAATGATTGCAAAGACCAAACATGTACATTTTGAATACAGACACTTCTTTATTTGACAAACTCTGTGAGTCTCATTTCCGCATGACAAACTAATGGACAGAAACACAAGAAAATCAGTCATTAACATAACTGGCTCTCACAACCTGGAGACAATGTCCAAAACAGTTACAAAAATTTGACCACGAACCTCGGCCTTCAATAAAACAATGAAAAACATTTGTCACACCTCCTACTTTTTGCCCTTCGAGGGTGATCTCCTTCCCTTGCGAAATTCCCCCCTTCCCACCCTGCAGCTCCTCCGTCATGGGACCCCAGTGGCTGGAGCAAGGCTGGGGGAAGGCTGCTGATTGTCACAAACTGAGACTGCAGATGCCCTTGAAGGACGGCCTGGACCAGCTCTGGGCCTGGAGGGCCCGGCTGCTGACTGCACAAAATCTGCATTGGCGGCAGCAGTCTGTCCTAAAGGTGATGGCAACTGCAGTGGAGAAGTGCCAGTGGTGGCAGCAGGAATGCTGTCATCTTGAGAGAGGACAGCAACTCCCTGCTCAATCGACACACTGACATTCCCAAGGGGCAGCACTTCAGCATCCGGAGCAATCTGATGGAGCACAGATTGCTGGCCTGCTGCGGCGCGGTGAGAGCCCCGGGGAAATGTGCTCGATCCAGCGAGGGTGGCAGCAGTCAGTGCTCGCGTGGCCTCAATCTGCGTCTGCATGAGACCAGCCACTAACTGCATTGCAGCACTAAGCATTTGCGTGGCAGCCGCCTGTGCTACACTGAAGTGCTCCACATTCCTTGCCAGTGATTCAATGGATTCGGGCACCCTTGCCACTGCAGCCATGAGCTCAGTGTGCCTGTGCTCCGCCTGGGCGCTCATTTCAGCGAGGACCCGCTCCTCCTCTGCGTCCAGTGCAGCAGGACTCGAAGCCATACTCTCTCTCCAGGGAGAAGGCCCCCGAGCTTCCCTACCCCCATTGCGTTGCTGCAGCCCGCTGGGTCCTGGAGCTTCACCATCATCAGACCATTCCCCCCTGCTCCCCTCCAGGGAAGGAGTGTCCCCAGTATGGGCATGGGCTGCCTCGGTGGAGGGTGGCGCTAATGCTCCGGCTTCCTCTTCCTCCTTGCCTGCAGCTTCACTTCCACTGGCAGCTTGAGGGCCCGTCTCCTCACCTGGTGAATCACCATCTGAAAGCAGGGAGGTGCAAGAGTGGCTTTAGCGTGAGGACAGGGAGGCTGCAAGGGAGGCATGAGTGCAGCAATTTAGTGATTTGGATTGAAAGTGTTAAAGGCTGCTGTTGTGAGGAACAAGTGGAAGGAGAGAGGACAAAAAGGTAATGACCTTACCGTTGCTGTCCAGAACGGGGTCGGCGTCTCCAGTGGTGACGGGACCAATCACCCGGCTTGCCACAATCCTGTGGACGCGCTCCTCGAGGTCGCTGAGGGGTTGCAGCTGAGGCCGCACGCCACCGGTCCGTTGCTGCTGTCTCCTATTATGAGACAGCTTGGCCTGCACGAAAAAGGACGGCGTCTGAGTAAATATGCAGCCATGGTCTTGCCTGAAATGCCTCCCATGGTTGAATAGCCCTTACTGTATGCAGCCATGGTCTTGCCTGAAATGCCTCCCATAGTTGAATAGCCCTTACTGTATGCAGCCATGGTCTTGCCTGAAATGCCTGCCATAGTTGAATAGCCCTTACTGTATGCAGCCATGATCTTGCCTGAAATGCCTCCCGTAGTTGAATAGCCCTTACTGTATGCAAAGTGTGGAATGTGCGTGTGTGTTTGATGAAAGGGCCATAGCTGTTGGCTGAGTGTTTGGTATTGGGGCTTTTAAGACCCCCTGGCCATAAAGTGAGGTTGAGATGGAGGGATGGAGAGGTTTTGAAAAAAAGGCACTCACCCTGACGACCTGAGTGAGGTCGTTGAACTTTTTCCTACATTGGGTATGGGTCCTAGGCACCATGCTGCTTGAGGAGACTCTATGAGCCACCTCCCTCCATACTCTTATGTACTCGCGTGGCAAAGGCCTCCTGCCACTCTCTGGGTACAGAATGGATCTTTTGTGCTCCACCGCGCCAACCAGAGCCTCCAAGGCCCGCTCGCAGAAGCGCTGTGCTCGCTCCCTGGCCCTCTCCATAGTGTTTGGCTGCTAGGTTTAGCCACAGGTCTGCCCAGGCCGAGATTCAAGGCTCCAATGAGCAGGGTGTGGCTGCAGAGCAAGATCGACCCTCCCCTTTAAGAACTGACCGGCACCAGTGTGTCTGTGTTCAATCGCTAACTGACAGCACCTGTGCTGCACCCGCGCTCTGAGGTAGCGCCTCGCTCCTCGGCCTTAACGCCTTAAGAGAGGTGTGTAGCGCCTGATTTAGCGCTCCAATCACCTCCAGGGGCAATAAAAGCCAAGTTTGCTGTTGGAGGCGATAATTAGCACCAGGGGCTAAACTTTGCGCCCGGCCGATAACGGCGCCCCAAACGGGCGATACTGAATTTTTCCCCCTATATTTTTAGAATTGTCTCAAAGAGTAACTCACGAACCCAATTTCTGTACACTCTTTTTTAAGGAGTTGCAGAATTCTGGGGGTTATTCTGGACCCTCATAATATCCAGAAGGTTACAGTCTAGTTAAACTTATTAAAAGTGCTATCTGGAGGACGGTAACACCTTCAGCCGTCCCTTTCCTTAACGGAGAGATAGCCCGAACCTTTAGACCCATTTAAGCGTCTTATGGAATTCGGCTATCTCTAACTTAAGCTGAAGGTGAAAATCTGGGGAATACGCCTGGTCTGGGGTAGCCCGAAAGGGCTAGGACTTGTAATTGTCCCTTCATGATGTCAAGAGAAAATGAATGCTCATCATGTGCATAATGGTACCTCTATGCAATCGACATATCATATATCTAACTGATGTCTTTACTCTCCAACAGGTCCATCAAGATCTCCCCACCACTGTCCAGGAGAAAGAGCAAGAGGACTTCTCAGAGGAGCCTCGCAGGAGGAGCACACTTTGGTGGGGCCCACACAGGCTCCAAAACCCAGAGGATGACCACCAAAGGCATCTAAGCAGATGCAGCATGGAATTGAGGAGGCTGCCTCTACCCCTGCTGACGCCACAGGGGTAGCAGCACATACAAACACTTGAAAAAGAAAGATGCCACACAAATAGAGTCACAAGGGTAGTCACTTGGGTGTTTCCTTCAATGTTATTGTCAAGTTTATGTTAAATTAATTTTCTGTATTAAATCATTTAATTCTGAAACTTTGCGGTCCTTGCTAAATGTGTGTGCACAATTCGAAGTGGCAATGTGAATGGTCAGGGCTAATTTAATGTCTAGCAATGGTCATGACAGTGAAAAGAAAGGACTGGTCATTGTAGGGATGCTTTATGCTATTGCTGTGGGCTGATGCCAATCTGCCTACACATGTACCAGTCACATGTCTGTGTTGCATGAAGTTAACTAAATCTGGTCATAACGAGGCGATCCCTGGCCTCACGGGCAGCAATGTGGTCGTGTACTGGTGCCATTTGGACCGCCGTCTCCTCCAGGTCTTCCTCATCCTCATCTTCAACTTCATGCTCCTCCTCCTCCTCTGAAGAGGCTGTGCGCTCTGCACCTTGTTCCTCATGCAGCACTAATCCTTGCTGCTGCGCTATGTTGTGCAGGGCGCAGCAGACCACTACGATTTTGGAGACCCTGGTTGGTGTGTACTGAAGGGCTCCTCCAGATTTGTCCAGGCATCTGAAGCGCATTTTGAGCATACCTATTGTCTGCTCTGTGACACGTCTGGTGGAGATGTGGCTTTGATTGTAATGTTCCTCAGCCTTGTTTGTTGGCCTCCTCAAAGATGTCATGAGCCACGTCTTTAGTGGATAGCTGAGGGACAGTGGACTGGCTCAGCTCCCAGGGAACTTGGCGCACACATGAATGATGATCTTCCTATGGTTGCAGACCAGCTGTAGATTGAGGGAGTGGAAGCCCTTGCTGGGTTCTGATGAGGTGCCCTGATGGCCACATGTGTGCAGCCGATGACGCCTTGCACCCATAGGAAGCCAGCCAGAGCCACAAAGCTGAGCACACGCTCCGCAACATTGGTTTCATCAGTGGCAAAGTTAATATAATTGGCAGACTTGTCAAAGAGGGCATTGGTGACCTGTGTGATGCATCTGTGGGTGGCTGGCTGCGAGATGCCACAAATGTCTGCTGCAGATGCCTGGAAGGAGCCTGAGGAGTACTGGCAAGGTGTGTCCACCTGTTCCTCTGGGCTGCAGCTCTTGCTCTAGCAATCTGCAAATGTCCGCGACGACCTGGCGTGATAGTCTGAGCCTCCTTTGGCACTGCTGCTCAGTTATGTTGAGGAAGCTCATCCTCTGCCTGTATACCCTGTGTTGGGGGTATCGCCTCTGGTGCGGTGCAGCCCTGCGCTGCTGCCCTTGGCCCTGTGCAGCATCAGGTGGTTGAGGAGAAGGTTGGTGCTCTTGATGTTGTTGTTGCTGCTGGTGTGCCTGGTTCCGCTGGTATTGGGCTGATTGTGGTCAGATTCTGAGGACCAAGGTGAGAGAGTGTAAACCGTACCCATTCTGATGTAATAGATGGCAGGTGAAGTTGAGATGACAGAAGCAAATCTGTCAATGGTGAGAGAGGTTGTTCCAATGAAGTGACAATGGATACAGAGTTTACTCCAAACACTTGCAACCTGCATAAAGCGCAATCTGTCTTCCAAATACAGTAAGCAACAGTTTATGAGCTTGGAAAGTGAACAGCCGTGAGATGGGAGCTCTTATACCACTTTTGCAGCTGTCAAGTAATCAGATAATTCCATGCTGAATCCAAACACGACCTGCTGAGCTGACATGATCCCCGAGCAGCATGTAGCCTGTGAGTGACCTTGTAAAATTTAAAGGTGAGCTCAAAATAGTTTTTAAGTGCCTGGTAACAAGCTCTTAATCATCTAAATTGCTTCCCCTGCTGCTTGGTGTCAGGTCTGTTCTGCGATGACAGACCCGACATCTGGGAAACTAGAGTGGTGATGGGTTGACAGCGGGTTCCCTACCCGCTGTCAAAAACATTTTTTTCCCACCCGACCCGCCACCAAATGCGCCCGCCGACCCCCCAAAAAATTACCTCCTCTGTTTTTCTATTCTTTATACCAAAGCGAATAACCTCATATTTCCCCACATTATACTCCATCTGCCACCTTATTGCCCACTCACTTAACCTGTCTATATCCCTTTGCAGGCTCTTTGTGTCCTCCTCACAGCTTACTTTCCCACCTAGCTTTGTATCATCAGCAAACTTGTATACATTACACTCAGTCCCTTCATCTAATTCACTAATATAGATTGTAAATAGCTGAAGCTCAAGCACTGATCCCTGCGGCACCCCACTAGTTACAGCCTGCCAACCTGAAAATGACCCGTTTATCCCTACTCTCTGTTTTCTGTACACTAACCAAATCTATTTTCTGGTGGAAAAATACCTTTGAAAGCTATGAACTGCATTCGGGTCCTTCAGACATACATCCACAGCCTGTGAATGATGTGAAAGCTGGACAGAAATTGGAAATGCAGTCTTCAAAATAAAAAGAGATGAAGCAGATAGCAGCACAACAACATGAAAGGTTTGCTAAGGAGAAAACTGTTGACAAGTGGAAATCACATCTGCCATTGGAGGGGAAATCATCATCCTGTAGGAGTCTACGTACTCCTAGCAAAAAATACTGAACTCGGAGAGGTTCAACAGAAAAGGTTTAATTCTTGAGACTGCATGTTGAACACAAAATGGCGTCAGAGCCTACACCAAGCATGACTGCCTTTCATCAGTCCACAGCTTCGACTGCTCCTCCCCCGCTCTGGGCTTAACTATGTTGCAGATCGAGTTTCTTAAAGGTGTGATCCTTCTTAAAGGCATGACGCCTGATTTATAATCTACGGACCGAAAAGCGGATTGTGTCCTTTCTGTGGTCGGTACGCCACACAGCTCCCCCCAGAATCCACTAGTAGGGAGTGTATGAACCGGCGTGGCGGCTTGATGGCACGGCCAGAACGGCTCTTGGCGGTTGGTGTCGGGAACGGGGCGGTCGGATGTGTCGGGCTCTTAGGCGGTCTGCCCCGCGGTGGGGGTTGGCCCACTTGAACGGGTTCGTTGGGCTCTAGGTGCGCCAGCTTGAGCCGGTCAATCGACACCTTGTCAGTTCTGCCGCCCAATTCGAGGAGGAAGAACTTGTTCCCCGTCTGGAGTACCTTGTAGGGTCCGTCGTATGGGGGCCGTAGAGGTCCTCGGTGGGCGTCATGGCGCACGAAAACAAATTTGGCCATGTGCAGGCTAGGTGGTACGCGGGTTGCTGGTTCGCCGTGCTGGCCGGTGGGTACCGGAGCAAACTGTTGTGCTCGGTTGGCGAAAGCGCGGCGTTGCTGGTCAGCCGACCAGGGGGTGGTGGTGGTGGGCAGGAACTCTCCGGGTACGCGCAGCGGCTGGCCGTACATGAGTTCCGCCGCCGAGGCTTGCAGGTCTTCCTTGACCGCGGAGCGTAGGCCAAGTAGCACCCACGGGAGGTGGTCGATCCAAGCCTCGTCTTCGAGGCTGGCGCGGAGGGACGCCTTCATGGACCTGTGGAATCGCTCGCACAGTCTGTTGGCTTGGGGGTGGTAAGCCGTGGTGCGGTGAACGGCCACCCCGAGGTTTCGGGCGATGGCGGCCCACAGATCAGAGGTGAACTGCGGGCCTCTATCCGACGCCATGTCGGAGGGGACGCCGAACCGAGCGACCCAGGTACCGATGAACGCCCTCGCGATGTTGGCGGTGGTGGTGGACGTCAGTGGAATGGCCTCGGGCCAGCGGGTGGTACGGTCCACGATTGTCAGCAGGTGCGTGTGACCTTGTGATGGCGGCAGGGGGTCGACGAGGTCGATGTGGACCTGGTCAAACCTTCTTTCTGGCACGGTGAACTCCTCGAGTGGGGCTTTGATGTGCTGGTGGATTTTGGCACGCTGGCAAGCTATGCAGGATCTGGACCAGACGCGCACATCTTTGCACAGGCCACGCCAGACAAATCGGTTGGCCACCAGTCTAATGGACGCGCGGGTGCCGGGGTGTGAGAGGCCGTGGACGATGTCGAACACCCGTTTTCGCCAGGACGCCGGGACTACGGGGCGGGGTTGCGCCAAGGAGGTGTCGCATTTGACTGTGACGGCGGACATGCCACAGGCGACGTCGGTCAGTCGCAGCCCTGGGAGGGTTGTGGGCGCGGAGAGCAGATCGGGGTCGGTGCGTTGCTCCGCTGCCAGTTGAGCATAGTCCACTGCCAGGTGGGCGCCGTGGATGGCGGGGTGGGATAGGCAATCGGCCACCACGTTGTCTCGACCGGAGACGTGCCGGATGTCCGTGGTGAATTCGGACACCGCGGCAAGCTGGCGTTGTTGCCTGGCTGACCACGGGTCCGCAGATTTCGCCATTGCGAATGTCAGGGGTTTGTGGTCGACAAACGTGGTGAAGGGGCGGCCCTCCAGAAGAAATCTAAAATGGCGGACTGCCAGGTGCAGTGCGAGGAGCTCGCGGTCAAAGGCGCTGTATTTGGCCTCCAGGGGGCGCAGTTGGTGGCTGAAAAAGGCCAGCGGTTGCCAGGCCCCGTTGACCCACTGTTCGTACATGGCGCCGACCGCGTGGTCGGAGGCGTCCGTGGTGAGGGCCACCCTGGCGTTGAGCTGTGGGTGAGCGAGCATGGTGGCGTCGGCGAGCGCCTTTTTGGTCGAGTCGAAAGCGGTCAACATGTCCGCCGACCACTCGATCGCCATTCTGTCTTTCTTACCCCGGAGGGCTTCGTATAGGGGCCGCAGGAGGGAGGCCGCTCCGGGAATGAAGCGGTTGTAAAAGTTGATCATCCCCAAGAACTCCTGGAGGCCTTTGATGGTGGTAGGCCGGGGGAACTGCTGGACGGCTTGCACCTTGGCAGGCAGGGGAATGGCTCCATCCTGCATGATGTGGTGGCCGAGGAATTCGATCCTGCTGAGGCCGAATTGGCACTTGGCTGGGCTGATGATGAGCCCGTGCTCACTGAGCCGCTGGAACAGGGTGTGGAGGTGCTCGATGTGTTCCTGCTTGGAGGAACTAGCTACCAGGATATCATCCAGGTAGACAAAGAGGAACTTCAGGTCCCGGAGGACCGAGTCCATGAGCCGCTGGAAGGCCTGGGCCGCGTTTTTGAGGCCGAAGGGCATTCGGAAGAACTTGAATAGCCCAAAAGGGGTGATTATGGCCGTCTTGGGAACGTCCGTGGGGTGGACTGGCACCTGATGGTAACCGCACACCAGGTCGACTTTGGAGAAGACTGAGCGGCCGGCCAGTCTAGCCGAGAAGTCTTGAATGTGTGGTATGTGGTACTGATCCGGCGTGGTGGTGTCGTTTAGGCGCCGGTAGTCCCCGCAGGGGCGCCATCCCCCGTCGGGTTTGGTGACGATGTGGAGTGGGGAGGCCCAGGGGCTGTTGGAGCGGCGGATGATGCCGAGCTGTTCCATTGTGGCGAACTCGGCCCGCGCGATCTCCAGCTTGGCCGGGTCCAGCCTGCGGGCGTGGGCATACACCGGTGGGCCTGTGGTGGGGATGAAGTGTTCTACCCTGTGCTTAGCAACCTTCGCAGAGAAGGTCAGGTTGGTGAAGGCTGGGAACTCAGCCAGGAGTGCCGAGTAGTCATCCGTTGAGCAGGCGCGGCACTGCCACGCCATTTCAGCGGGTTGGGGGGGGGCCATGGCACCTGGGATAGGTGACATGGTGTTCATGTCCATGAGGCGGCGCCGAGGCATGTCGACCAACAGGCCGTGGGCGCACAGGAAATCCGCACCGAAGAGCGGGGAGAGCACCTTGGCGGTGATAAACTCCCAGTGGTAGCGGCGGCCTGCGAGGTCGATGGTGACGGTGTGGGTGCCGTACGTCCGGATGTCGGTGCCGTTGGCGGCAGCCAGCGCAGGGCCGCGGCCGCCTCGCTGGATCTCGAGGGCGGACGCGGGGATGATGCTACGCTGCGCGCCCGTGTCGCATAGGAAATGGCGTCCGGAGGCGCTGTCTGTAACGTACAGCAACGCGCCTGCTTGCCCCACGGCCATCGTGTAGGCCGGTGTGGGGGCGGTTGGAAACGTGCAGGGATGGCTGCAGCGGCGTGTCCGTGCGCCAAACCGGGTATGGAAGTAGCAGTAGCCCTGGGTCGGAGGGCTTGGGGGATGTGGGGGCCTGGGGGGCCTCGTGGCCGAGCTGTGTGGCCGCGCGATAGAGGGTGGAGCACGCGCCGACGCTGCGGAGGCCAGGTCGGGGGTGATGGCGTGGTTGGAGCCGGCGGACAGGAGCTTATCGGCTTCGTCGGCCAGGACCTCGAGGTCCGTGTGGCTGGACCCCACGATCGCCGGGCGGATGCTGGGAGGTAGTTGGCGGATAAAGAGCGTGCGGAAGAGGGAGCCGGGCGGTTTCTTGTCGGTCAGAGCAAGCATGTGTGAGAGCAAGTCTGACGGCGTGGAGTCACCGAGGCCCGGGAGGTCGAGGAGGTGGCAGTTGCGCAAAAATTGGGAGGCTGTGAATTTTTTAAGGAGCGCGGCCTTGAGATGTGCGTACTTGCCTTCCTCTGAAGGGTTTTGTAGTATTGTCCAGACTTTCATGATTGTGGAGCTGCCCAGGGAGGCGAGGAGGTAGTCGTACATCGTTGCGTCGGCGGTGATGCCGCGGAGTCGGAATTGCGATTCGGGTAATAGGGTAATAATAGTGGGGGATTTCAACTTCCCCAATATAAATTGGGACAGTCAGAGTGTGAAAGGCTTAGAGGGTGCAGAATTCTTAAAGTGCATCCAGGAGAGCTTTTTGAGCCAACATGTAGAAAGTCCTACAAGAGAGGGGGCGGTAGTGGACCTAATTCTGGGGAATGTAGCCGGGCAAGTGGTGGAAGTGTCAGTAGGAGAGCATTTTGGCGACAGTGACTATAATTCGGTGAGATTTAAGGTGGTCATGGAAAAAGACAAAGACGGCCCGGAAATAAGGGTTCTAAATTGGGGGAAGGCCGATTTTAATATGATAAGGCAGGATCTGGCCAAAGTGGACTGGGAGCAGCTGCTTATAGGAAAATCCACATCAAAACAGTGGGAGACTTTCAGAAGGGAAATAGAGAGAGTACAACGCCAACATGTTCCTGTAAAGGTCAAGGGTGGGACCAACAAGCAAAGGGAACCTTGGATGACAAGGGATATACAAAAATGCATTAGAACTAAGAGGGGGGCTTTTGGCAGTTACAAAAGACTAAAGACAGAAGAAGCCCTAGAGGAGTATAAAAAGTGCAGGGGCATACTTAAAAAAGAAATTAGGAGGGCGAGGAGGGGCCATGAAATAACACTGGCGAGCAAAATAAAGGAAAATCCTAAGATGTTTTATAAGTATATTAAGGGCAAGAGGATAACCAGGGAAAGGGTAGGGCCCATTAGGGACCAAAGTGGCAATCTGTGTGTAGAGCCAGAGGATGTAGGCGGGGTTTTAAATGAATTTTTTGCATCTGTGTTCACTATGGAGAAAGACGATGCAGACATAGAAATCGGGCAAGGGGACTGTGACATACTTGAACATATTAGCATC
Organism: Somniosus microcephalus; assembly: GCF_052327205.1. NCBI lineage: Eukaryota > Metazoa > Chordata > Chondrichthyes > Squaliformes > Somniosidae > Somniosus > Somniosus microcephalus. The sequence continues at coordinate 176,786,234 of NC_140994.1, read as the reverse complement.
GAGAGGGAGGAGGTGCTAGCGGTTTTAGCGGGCCAAAAAGTGGATAAATCCCCAGGCCCGGACGAGATGTATCCCAGGCTGCTGTGGGAGGCAAGGGAGGAGATTGCAGGGGCTCTGACACTAATTTTCAGAACCTCTCTGGCCACAGGGGATGTACCAGAGGACTGGAGAACAGCTAACGTAGTACCATTATTCAAGAAGGGTAGCAGGGATAAACCAGGGAATTACAGGCCAGTGAGTCGAACATCTGTGGTAGGGAAATTATTGGAAAAAATTCTGAGGGACAAAATTAATCTCCACTTGGAGAGGCAAGGATTAATCGGGGATAGTCAGCATGGCTTTGTCAAGGGTAAATCATGTCTAACAAATCTGATCGAATTTTTCGAGGGGGTGACTAGTGGGGTGGATGAGGGAAATGCTGTGGATGTGGTGTACATGGACTTCAGTAAAGCTTTTGACAAAGTCCCGCATAGGAGACTGGTCAAGAAGGTAAGAGCCCATGGGATCCAGGGTGCCTTGGCGCGTTGGATCCTAAACTGGCTGAGTGGCAGGAGGCAGAGGGTGATGGTCGAAGGTTGCTTTTGTGACTGGAAGCCTGTGTCCAGTGGGGTACCTCAGGGATCGGTGCTGGGTCCCTTATTGTTTGTGATCTACATAAATGATTTGGATGAAAATGTAAAAGGTATGATCAGTAAGTTCGCAGATGACACGAAAATTGGTGGGGTGGTAAATTGCGAGGAGGAAAGCCTCCGGCTACAGGACGATATAAACGGGTTGGTCAGATGGGCGGAAAAGTGGCAAATGGAATTTAACCCTGAAAAGTGCGAGGTGATGCATTTTGGACGGACAAATAAGGCAAGGGAATACACAATGAGTGGTAGGACCCTAGGAAGTACAGAGGGTCAGAGGGACCTTGGTGTACATGTACATAGATCCCTGAAGGCAGCGGAGCAGGTAGATAAGGTGGTTAAAAAGGCATATGGGATACTTGCCTTCATTAGCCGAGGCATAGAATATAAGAGCAGGGAGGTTATGATGGAGCTGTACAAAACGCTGGTGAGGCCACAGCTGGAGTACTGTGTGCAGTTCTGGTCGCCTCACTATAGGAAGGATGTGATTGCTTTGGAGAGGGTGCAGAGAAGATTCACCAGGATGTTACCTGGGATGGAGCACCTCAGCTATGAAGAGAGGCTGGACAGGCTGGAGTTGTTTTCCTTGGAGCAGAGAAGGCTGAGGGGGGACCTGATTGAGGTGTACAAAATAATGAGGGGCATAGATAGGGTAGATAAAGAGGAACTTTTCCCCTTAGTGGGGGGGTCAATAACAAGGGGGCATAGATTCAGGGTAAGGGGCAGGAGATTTAGAGGGGATTTGAGGAGGAACTTTTTCACCCAGAGGGTGGTTGGAATGTGGAACTCAATGCCTGAAAGGGTGGTGGAGGCAGGAACCCTCACAACATTCAAGAAGCACTTGGATGAGCACTTGAAATGCCATTGCATACAAGGCTATGGACCAAATGCTGGAAAATGGGATTAGACTGGACAGGGATGGATGGGCGGCGCAGACACGATGGGCCGAAGGGCCTCTTTCTGTGCTGTAAAACTCTATGACTCTATGGCTTGAAGGAACCAGGCGGTGGCTAGGTTCTCCCAGAACTCCGGCAGCTTCAATGAAACTGCGTTTGTGTCAGCCATGGTTATGCTTAGGAGTCGTCCTGAGCGTCGGGGTCACCAATGTAGGAGTCTACGTACTCCTAGCAAAAAATACTGAACTCGGAGAGGTTCAACAGAAAAGGTTTAATTCTTGAGACTGCATGTTGAACACAAAATGGCGTCAGAGCCTACACCAAGTCCGACTGCCTTTCATCAGTCCACAGCTTCGACTGCTCCTCCCCTGCTCTGGGCTTAACTATGTTGCAGATCGAGTTTCTTAAAGGAGTGATCCTTCTTAAAGGCATGACGCCTGATTTATAGTCTACGGACCGAAAAGCGGATTGTGTCCTTTCTGTGGTCGGTATGCCACAATCCTAAAAAAGCCTTTTGTTGAGCCACTGAGGAAGATTCTGCCAGTGCTCAGAGGGCGGGTTTGGCGGCGGGTCAGAGGTTAAATTTGATTTGATTGATGGCGAGTTCCGATCCCACCGTCAACCTGCCTCCAAACAGCTTTCCCAAGTGTCGGGTCCCCGATTTGCGCATGGACCCGACACCTAGCGGCGGGAAGCAGATTAAAGGCAATTACCTGCCTATTAACAGGTACTTGCCAGTAGCTTTCAGCCTGTTTTTGGATTTTCCCACTTCTGGGTCGGGTTTCCCATCATCCGGACACCACGCTGGGTAAGTGTGGCGTGTTGTGAGTCTGCTGTAATGTTTGTGGAATGATGACAGCTGCAGAAGTGGTGTGAAGGATCCAATGTTGCACATGGTGAGCTTCAGAGCAAAGAAAATGTTAGTTACTGCATTTTTTAAACATTTACAGATTTCTTTAGCTTACAAGTTTTTAAATCGATGTCCAGTGCCACCTTATTGGGAGAACCTCTCTCACCAGTGACAGATCACTTCTGTCTCCTCACCTGCAGCTGCCATCTATTCCAGCCTATGGAGGGAATCATTGGAGAACCTGGGTGCAAGAGGTCACCTTTGTGCAGTGCTAGTCCATGTTTTCAGCACCTCAATGCTGTGAAACCCTGAGAAATCAACTGTCAAAATAAAATTGTGCGTGGTTGCTTTAAGGAAACCGGCAGATGACACGTCATCAAATGACATCATCAGACCCGCTTCCTGTTAATTGGCCGGCAAGCCCACAGGGTGGGCTTAACAAGGTCAATCAAGGTAAAATCACGTCTGTGGAGCGGTAACAGCTGGGGACGGGACTGGAAGCCGGAAACCAGCTGTCCCGCACCCAACCCGACACCGATGACAAAATCGCGGCCCGTGTCTGTGAAAGATACTGGTATATCTAAATTTAAAGGCCAATTCACATTTCTATGATTTTCTGTGTTAATGTAGTAATGAGTACCTAATTTGCCACATGTAAATATTCTTGTAAAATTATTATGCTCTTGAACTTGAGCAGCAATATTTGAGTAGAGCACTGATATCATAAAAGAACAGGCAACTAGTGCTCACTCCACATGCTTATACATCAAGGTGGGATCATCATCACCACCAACTTGGCAAGAGGAACTGCCCACATGCTTGGCTGTGATTGAAAAACTACTTGCAGGGGAAGGAAGGGAGCACGAGCGCCATTATGGTACCTCCTGCACATGGCTGGTAAGGTGTAGATGGGAAGCATGCTTATTACAGGGCATTGTTACAAGGTACGACTGTCTCCTATAACCTTGGCTGTCCTGGAAGTATAGTGAACTTCTTTTGACACTGAGTAGCCTTGCAGAGATTGTTAGAGATGGCATTCATTGTCAAGGCCATCTCCTGCCACTGGGCCCACGTCTTACAAAAGAAATTACACATATATAAAAACTTTACATATGTGTGCACTTCCAGTCTGCCCAACACACTTCAGATGTTGTTTGCAATGTACAGAAAGACTCTAGGAGCAGAAAGTATGAGGGTCACAGTGTTTGCAGGCTCTTAAATAAACTTCCCACAAACATAGTCAGGGGTTTGATCTCAAGCCTGAATACTAATTAACCTTCGAATGAGCTTACCCAGTGTTTGCTTAATATCATTTGGACACTGTCATCTTAAAGGGACATACTACCACACAGCAGAATACCACTTTGTGTTTTGCATGGTACAATGTTCCTGTCCTTATCAAACAACACATCCTCTAACTTACTGTGAGCAGTACTATGCTAGATTTACTAATAATCATAATAAAATAACTCCTGACTGAGAGTCCAGCCCTTTACCTAATCTCAAGACTTTGATGACTCCATAAGCAACTTTTGCTTTGGTTTCACAGTTTATGAGCATGTTAGAATGTATCTCTAATTTAATTGACCTTAAGTCCACAGATAGGCCAAACATGAACATACTTACACCTTCATGTACCATAATAAATATTGTTGAAATGATTTACTTTTACAACAAACTGTACCCCTTAACAAACCTTCAATAGTGTTGTGTATGTACCTTTAAGAGAATAACTGGTCTCAGACTGCAGTACCGGCAGTGACCACCCCTGTATAAAAGGCGCTAGAGAGCCTCTGTTGGTTAGTTTCGTTTATGCCTTTCACCAGTAAAGACTTGTTTGTTTCTCTCCTGCTAGTCCGTGTCTCAATCATTCACGGACTTAACACTGGCGACGAGTTAGAAACGAACTTACCTGCAACTCAGCAGCAGCTCTGACGACGTTGTTGAAGGTCGGAGCCAGAAGAAAGAAAAAAAAATAGGCCATTGAAACTCGAGAAACGGGCGTCGACCGTCAATCATCGATTTCAAAATTTGCAGGAGAGACTGTCCAGAGCCAGGCTGGGTTCCTCGGTCCGTGGTTTCCCAGCTAATCGGGCTGGTGGCAGGTAGTGCTCTGATCCTTCCTGGGCTGCAACGGGGCCGGGCAGCGAGTCGGGAAGCAAGGAGAGAGAGAGAGGGTGGAGCATACAGGGCGCGGCCGGTGTTTCGAAGCTGGGCAGCGTTCGGACCTCAGAAGAGGGAGGGAAGTGTTCCAGAGGGTCCGCTCCACGACGGGAGAATAATAAAAGAAAAAGAATACGCGCAAGAAACCGTGGAAAGCAGCGCTAACAACAGCGGGGAAGAAGGAAAAGCGCGGGAGGCGCCATTTTAGATTTGCAAGATGCCGAAGACTGGCTGTATCACTGCTTTTGATAATACATTAGAGGACTGGACCACGTATGTGGAAAGAGTCGAGGTATATTTCGAGGCAAATGAAATAGCGGAGGGGAAAAAGGCATCAATATTGCTAAACGTAATGGGCGCTAGAACGTACGGCCTATTGCGGGATCTGATTACTCCAGCCAAACCGAAGGCGAAGAGTTTTAACGAAATTGTTGCTGTTCTACAGGAGCACTTAAACCCTGCACCGCTGTTGATAGCAGAAAGATTTAAATTCCACAGGAGAACTTAGCACAAAGATGAGAGCAATGCTGAGTATCTTACGGAACTACGCAAGCTATCAAAGCACTGCCAGTTCGGAGCAGGACTGGCAGATACCCTACGGGACAAATTTGTCTGTGGACTCCTGAGTGAAGGAACACAGAAGAAGTTACTCGCAGAAAAAGAGCTGACGCTAGATAAGGCTTTCAGCGTGGCAGTATCGTATGAAGCAGCAGCCAGGGGAGCTGCATAAATTCAACAAAAACCACAGGAATACGGCACCCACGAAATGACACGGGGATTTGCAAAATGTTATCGCTGCGGCAGAACTAACCATGACTGGAAGGACTGCTGGTCCAAAGACAAAATATGCAGACAATGCGGGAAGATTGGACACATTGCATGAGTTTGTAGGTCTGGGAAGAAGACCAGCGACAACAAAAAGGCTACTAAGGAACCGTACAAGAAAGTACAAAAGATGACGGACAGTAGTTCCGAAGACCAGATGAGTGATAGTGAATCCGAGAACAGGAGATTAAGCTGTCTCAAACTTCACAATGTAATCGCAAAAGAGGATCACTGAACCATTTGGGTCACCCTCACGATAGCAGGGTCCCAAGTTAAAATGGAATTGGATACAGGATCAGCGCTAACCGTCATAAATCGACGAGACTATGAGTGGCTATTTTCACACATACCCTTGAGAGAGACATCCATCGTCTTGACGACATATACGGGGCAAAAAGTTTACCCCAGAGGAAAAATAAGGGTGCCTGTCGAATACAATGGCAAGAAAATACGGAAATTGTATCTCTACATACTGCCAAATGGTGGACAACCGTTATTGGGACGGGAATGGATCAGGAAGATAAACTTAGATTGGCATTCCATTCATGCAATGATGGTGGACGGTAAAAAAGATGAAGACGTCACTCCTGGACGATTGTCAACAATCTTAGCTAACGCCAAAGAGGTATTTCAACAAGAACCGGGCACGCTTAAAGGCGTAACCGCCTCGTTAAAAATAGAAGAGAATGCAGTTCCCAAGTTTTTCAAAGCGAGACCGGTACCATATGCAATTCGTCCAGCCGTCGAGGCAGAGCTGGAGAATCTGGAGAAGGCGGGCGTGTTGTCTAAGGTCGACTGGAGCGAGTGGGCGACACCCATCGTTCCTGTCATGAAGAAAACGTTAAGCAATAAGTCCGGAGAGTCAAGGAAGATTCGCATCTGTGGGGATTTCAAGGTGACGGTGAACCCTGTCCTTCACACAGTACAATATCCTCTTCCAAGGATAGAAGACATCTTCGCCTCACTGTCTGGAGGGAAGCGTTTTGCAAAAATTGACCGAGCACAAGCATATTTGCAGATGGAGGTTGAAGAGTCCTCTAGGAAGTACCTCACGATAAACACTCACAAAGGTCTTTACCAGTATCATCGATTGGTATTCGGAGTAGCATCGGCTCCGGCGATATGGCAAAGAGCGATGGAACAAGTCCTGCAAGGGATTCCGGGGACTCAGTGTTACTTGGACGACATCCTTGTAACAGATGAAGATGACAGTGAACACCTTAACAACCTAGAACAGGTGCTCACTAGACTACGGGAACATGGGCTGCGAGCCAACCGCCCCAAGTGCGAATTTTTTAAGAAACAGATATCGTATTGTGGCCACGTGATTGATGAAGAGGGGTTACATAAGTCCCCTGAAAAAATTGAAGTGGTTGTTAAGGCCCCAGCGCCTGAAAATGTGTCGCAACTGAGGTCATTCCTCGGGTTGGTGAATTACTATCATAAGTTTTTGCCGAATTTGTCGACAATTCTGCATCCACTGAACGCCCTGCTACGAACGGGGGTAGCATGGAAATGGAGCGATGATTGTAAACGTGCTTTTCAGAAGAGTAAGGACTTAATCACTTCAAGGGAAGTATTGGCTCACTACAACCCAGCACTGCCAATCAGGCTGGCGTGTGATGCGTCTCCCTACGGCATTGGGACGGTACTGTCACATAAATTCCTTGATGGTTTGGAGAGGCCGATAGCTTTTGCGCCACGCTCGTTAACTTCTGCCGAGCGTAACTACGCTCAGATTGACAGAGAGGCCCTCAGCCTAGTGTGGGGGGTGAAGAAGTTCAATCACTATCTGCACGGTCAAAAATTTACTCTACTAACCGATCATCAACCTCTTGTCTCCATTTTCAACCCTCAGAAGGGCGTACCGATAATGACAGCACAACGGCTGCAGAGATGGTCCCTTTTCCTAGGGGCACACCAATATGACATCGAGTACAGGGGAACTAAACAGCATGGAAATGCTGATGGATTGTCACATCTACTGTTGCCGACGGTGGAAGAAGAAGACCTTGCAGTGGATCCAATGGAGTTATTCCACTCGACCATAGTCGAATGTCTCCCTGTGGCGAATGCAAACATAGAAAAGGAAACACGGAATGACCCGATACTATCATGGGTCTATGATTTAACGGTGAAGGGATGGCCAGCACATGGCGAACCACTGCTGCCAGCATTTTCGCCAAGAAGAGAACAGCTGTCAGTGTGCAGAGGAACCTTGATGTGTGGATCCAGAGTAGTAATTCCACCTAAGTTGACGGATAGAGTGCTCAATGAGCTTCATGAGGGTCATCTGGGTGGGGTAAAAATGAAGAGCTTAGCCAGAGCGTTTGTGTGGTGGCCGGGAATCGATAGAGAAATCGAAGAGATGACCAAGAGCTGTGCAGGATGCCAGAAGGTCCAAAACGCCCCACCACAAGCTCCTCTGCATCCATGGGAGTGGCCCTCATCTCCATGGCAAAGGGTGCACATTGATTTTGCTGGTCCCTTCATGGACTCGATGTTTTTAATTGCGGTGGATGCACATTCAAAGTGGCCAGAGGTAATAAAAATGTCCTCAACAACCACGGAAAAAACTATCACAGTTTTACGAACCATATTCGCCAGGAATGGGCTGCCTGAACAGATTTGCTCTGACAATGGACCACAGTTTGTGTCTGAAGAGTTCCGGAGGTTCTTATAGAACAATGGTGTTAAGCATTACACATCTGCCCCATATCATCCAGCCACTAATGGATTGGCCGTGAGGTTTGTCCAAACATTCAAGAAGGCTATCAAGGCAATGTGTAATGAAGATATACCCCTACAACACAAGGTGGACAACTTCTTGTTTGCCTACCGGAATGCGACACATGCGGTTACCAACCAAACTCCAGCCATGATGTTCTTCAATCGAAGACTACGATGCCGCTTGGATTTGGTTAAGCCAAACGTCCGAAGAGATGTGGCGAACAGGCAGTTTCAGAATATGAATGAAAGGCCGACCAGGAGTTTTAAGATAGGTCAACCAGTTTTGGCCCGGGACTACCGCACTGAGAAATGGCAGCCAGGAACGATTTGTACACGACAAGGACCTCTCATGTATACCGTGGACGTTGGGGAGAGCATTGTAAGACACCATGCTGACCAGATTCTAGAGTCACTGGAAAACGTCAACTCCACACCACGATCTGATACACCTGGTAATGAAATCGACGTTCCAATTGCAGCTACCGCAGAACCGGTAATATTGGAAGCAGATGAACCAAACAACGACATTGATTCCGACTCAACATTGCCAGAAGAACCTGATACTCCAAAGAGGCGTTATCCAGACAGAATCAGGAAGCCTCCTCAAAGACTGAACTTATAATTGCTTAAACTTAACCAATGTATCTAGCAACAGTAATTGTGATTGTAATTCGTTATCATTAGTTGTTAAATGAATGTTATGTACTGTTTATCTAAAAGGGGAGGAATTGTTGTGTATGTACCTTTAAGAGAATAACTGGTCTCAGACTGCAGTACCGGCAGTGACCACCCCTGTATAAAAGGCGCTAGAGAGCCTCTGTTGGTTAGTTTTGTTTATGCCTTTCACCAGTAAAGACTTGTTTGTTTCTCTCCTGCTAGTCTGTGTCTCAATCATTCACGGACTTAACAAATAGCAGCACTGATTTACTGAATAATTCTGGTCTTGCGCATTAATGGTCATAAATTTATAATTCATGTTTTTTTCTTTTCATGCAAAACAGTGAAATCATTGCTGGAAATCCTGATCAGATGACAGATGTGTGTACTGATAATCTTGGCATGCTGTCCGTTAATTGCCAGCCAAGAAAAAATCCCTGAACTGTAACTATTATAATCAAACTACTTGAAATGTTTGTTGCACATTCTAGTATGAGATGATTCAGAAAAACAGGACTTTCAAAATGTACCACAAAGACTCTTCAGGTTTATAAGTTATTGAAAGCTTCTGCCAACCCAAGCACATAGCACCAGATCGTATTTATTATGCGCTATTCAATTTTGTAGTTGAGACATACCAGCTGTTATATTGTCACAAAGGATGTTCTGCAGGAATTAACAGTTTATGTAGCAGCTCTGCCAAAGTGTAAAACAATGCCATCAATAAAACTTGCATGGCAAGGAGCAGGGTAGACTCTCAGTAATCACCCTGAAGCCTTCAAATATTTTGTCATCACTCAGTTTTTGGAGATGACCCCATTTGTGTTGTAAGAATTCCTCCATTCAGCAATACATCTTGCCTTTTCCTCCAACATTATTTAATAGTGTGCCATTTTTTCCCTAATGACAGATATCTGAACGTTAACTCTGTTTCTGTCTCCACAGATGCTGCCTGACCTGCTGAGTATTTCCAGCATTTTCTGTTGTTATTTCAGATTTCCAGCATCCGCAGTATTTTGCTATTGTATCTGAACAGTCTACCTTCCTTTCAACAGTTTTGCAGAACCAACACTCTCAGTTTGTCATTTTCATCTGGTAGCATTTTCCTTCATTAGCTTTAATATCTGTACATGCTTTGTTCCATTTTTCTAACACTATCAAACTAAACAAGTAACATCTTACAATAAAAACAGAAAATGCTGGAATTACTCAGCAGGTCAGGCAACATCTGTGGCGAAACAGAGTTAACGTTTCAGGTCGATGACCCTTCGATAGCAGTTCTGACGAAGGGTCATTGACCTGAAATGTTAACTCTGTTTCTCTCTCCACAGATGCTGCCTGACCTGCTGAGTATTTCCAACATTTTCTGTTTTTATTTCAGATTTCCAGCATCCGCAGTATTTTGCTTTTGTACATCTTACAATAGTTCCTTGTTTAATACTGCCTCTCCCCTAACACAGATCTTATTGATCATGTCTTCCTTTTTTACAATATATAGCCCTGATTTTGTCAGTATAGCAAAATCAGTTTTGCATTGATCTGTGGTATAAGCAAACCAGCTCCAGCAACAGGAAAGGCTGACCACACTGCATTTTGAAAGCTAAATACCTCCCCTTAATCTCTATATGCTCCCTGTTCAGGTTGCAAACATGCTGTTTGGTTTGGAGGCACAAAACATAGCAAGCTAGCAGCTCTTAAAGGGTAATAGCAAAATACTGCAGATATTGGAAATCTGAAATGAAAACAGAAAATGCTGGAAAGGTAAAGTGCTGTTCCTCAAGTTTCATTTGAACAGTGTAGGAGTCTAAGGACAGAGGTCAGAGTGGGAGTGAACTCAATATTAAGGCCAAGGGATGAGGTGCTGTTGCTGTCACTCCCACTTTTCCCTGACTCTGCACTTGCTTAAAAGCTGTTCATCTCTAACATCTGCCACTTCTGATGAAAGGTCATTGACCTGAAATAATGGCCTCAATTTTAACCCTGCTGACTGGAGAGAGAGGATTGGGGGATTAAAATATCAAGAATGAACAACCCGACACCAACTCGACCCCATTTCCGCCCACTTAAAATTTAACAAACACAAATCAGGCCATCAATGAGTCTCCCGCAAAAGACAGGTGGGGGTCTAATTAACATTTAAAAGTCACGGCCCAATGACATCATCAGTGCTGCGACTTATATTTAACAGTGAGTGCATGGGAGGCGCGCTGTGGGATTCCTGGCAACAGGTCTGAGGTGGGAGGTGCTGACTGGCTAAGGTAAGTGTTGTGTATTTTGAATATTGCATTTGAATTGTCCCACATAGCTTACTGTAGTTGTGATGTGCAATGCACTATGGGAAATAGAGTGCATTAAATTGAAGAGATTCTTCTGGAAGTAATGGCTGTTAACTGAACTCTATGGGCTAGATTTTCAGTATAGACAGTTTTGGGGCGCTAAGCTTAGCGCCCGCCCGAAGTTATCGCCCGCCCCAAAGTAGCGCCCCGTTGCCGGAAATTCAGTGGCTTCGCCCTAAGAGGTTGGTGGAGCGCTAAAAGAGGCGTTCCACTAGTATCTTTAGGCGCTAAGCCGGCGGTGGAGAGCGCAACACCCGAGCTCGGGCGCAGCGCACGGCAGACACTCTGGTGCCAGTGAGCTCTTAAAGGGGAAGGGTGCATGTATTTTTTTCAAATGCAAAGTCTGGGGAGAAACGAGGAGGAGGAGGAGGAGGAGGAGGAGGAGGAGGAGGAGGAGGAGGAGGAATGATTGGTGCCCGGAAACATAAATAGACCGTTCAGAACAACACACAGCTTACTTCCACACAACATGCAGAGTGCCTTTTGTACGAGTGCCCTTTAATTTGCGCTCCCCAGGGTGTGTTGCGTTCCATTTTACAAACGCTCTGGACGCCAGGCGCACAATGGGGCGGTCCGACTGAAGTTTGGATTCGGGGCGGCCAAAGGGCGTTGCACGAGGATGTGACGTCATTTTCTGCGCGCGCATCCGGGCGGCCGCTAAACTTTGCGCCGGCGCTAACGGGCAACTTAATTTGGGGCGGGGCGCAAACTGCGCTGCGCCCAGGCGCTACACGCATAGCGCCCGAAAATCACTTCTCTTAAGGCGCTAACTGCTGGCGCAAGCAACTGAAAATCTAGCCCTATCTCCTGCGTACTCTTTTAATTGTTATACAAGCAAGGTTAATAAACTCTTGAAATTTAACAAAAGTGGCGACGAGGACGTCTGAACTTACGTGGCTCTGCTGTGCGGAAGATAGTCGGGTTTTACGTGTTTAAAACTGTTATTTTTGCCGTGGACAGTTAATTAAAGTGAGGCTGGCTCGAGAATAAAGGAGCTTGCAATGGCGGGAAGACGAGATGGCGTATAAGGTACCAACGACTTGAAGAAGGGGAGGAAAAGCAGTGAGTAAATCGGGAAGGACATTTATTCAACCGTGAAACGATCTGTGATAACTGATAGTGATTTTAGTTGAGTCCAACATTGGAAGGATCCTTAGTGAATGATAATTAGGAGCCTGAGAGAAGGAAAATGGCTGGAATTATCGGTAACATTGGACCGTTTGATGAGAATGTCGAACAATGGAGCTCATACACAGAACAATTTGAATACTTCACACAAGCAAATGACATTGGAGGGAACAAAGTAGTACCTACATTGTTAAGTGTGATGGGACCAAAGACTTTTAATCTTTTGCATACTTTAGTGCATCCAGATAAACCAGGGACTAAACAATATAGCGACATTGTGGAGATACTAAAAGGGCATTTTTCACCCAAACCCCTAGTCATAACTGAGAGGTTTAGGTTCCACAGGCGTAACCAGGAAGAAGGAGAAACAGTGACCATGTTTGTAGCTGCACTAAAAAGACTATCAGAGCACTGTGAGTTTAATGACGTGCTAAATGATACTATAAGAGACAGGCTAGTGTGTGGTATGAGAACTGAAGCCATACAGAAGAGACTATTAACGGAGAGTAATCTGACACTACAAAAGGCCATTGAAATCAGTATTTCCATGGAATTGGCAGCTAAGGAAGCTCAACAGTTGGGTGCAACAGAAAAAGTGCACAAAGTAAGAACAGAGAGCCAAGGGCCATGTTTCCGTAATGGCAAAATGGGGCATCTTGCGTCTGCATGCTGGTGTGTGGACATGGATTGCCACAGCTGTGGTAAAAAGGGACATATTCAGTGCGCATGCAGAAATAAAAAGGACACAGAGAAAACGTCAAAGACGGAAGGAAGAAAAAAAACATTCAGACAAAAGACAAAGAAGCATGTCCGCTCTGTAGAACAGGACAAAACAGGGGCAAGTGACACTTCAGAGGAGGAACTATCACTGAACGTGCTGACTGTAGCTGGAGATTCACATGGCTACTGGGTCTCACCCTTGCTAGAGGAGCAGCCTGTGCGAATGCAGATCGATACCGGGGCAGCAGTATCTCTTATGTCAGAGGCAGTCTACAAAAAGACATTAAAGCACCTTCCACTTCAGCCAGCTAACATAGCGTTAAAGACATATACCGGTGAAAGAGTAACTGTGAGAGGTATCACTGAGGTCACAGTTCAGTTGAATGGACAAACTAGGAAGTTACCACTCTACGTAGTTAAAGGAGACTACCCCTCCCTGCTGGGACGTTCGTGGATGGAGAGAATAAAATTAGACTGGTCATCAGTCTACATGATATCACACAATGATCCAGGCTTACCCGCCATCTTAAAGAAACATGCAGAAGTCTTTAATGGAGAACTGGGTAGCATGAAAGATATTACTGTGAAGCTTCGTATTAAGCAGGATAGCAAACCCAAGTTCATGAAGGCACAACCCGTACCTGATGCCATCAGACCAAAAGTCGAGGCTGACTTAGAAGCCCTAGTTGAAAGCGGAGTACTAGAACCAGTCAGCGTGAGTGAATGGGCAACACCCATCGTACCAGTGCTCAAGAAAGGGGGTGGAGTTAGGATATGTGGAGATTTTAAAGTAACTGTTAACCCTGTATTGTCAGTGGAGCAATATCCGCTTCCCCATATTGATGATTTGTTTGCGGGACTTGCTGGGGACCAGAAGTTTAGCACAATCGACCTCTGTCAAGCCTACCTGCAAATGCATGTGGATGAACAGTCATGAGAAATGCTGACTATTGTGACGCACAAGGGCCTATTTAGGTATCGTCGACTTCCTTTCGGAATTACATCAGCTCCAGCGCTTTTCCAATGTGCTATGGACCAGATCCTTAGTGGATTACCTGGAGTCCAGTGCTACTTAGATGACATCTTAGTTACTGGGTGTGATGACCAAGACCATCTGCGTAACTTGGACGCAACGCTACAGAGACTGAGGGATTATGGACTCAGAGTTCGCAGGTATAAATGTGATTTTTTTCAGGCATCAGTTGAGTACCTCGGTCATGTGATCGATGCCACAGGCCTTCACAAGGCACCGTCCAAGACCAAGGCAATCATGGATGCCCCAGCACCTGAAAATATCAGCCAGCTGCGTTCTTTTCTAAGGTTACTGAACTACTATGGACGGTTCATACTGAACCTAGCCTCGATGCTGAGGCCACTGCATTGGTTGTTATGTAAAGACAAGAAGTGGGAATGGACTAACAAGTGCCAGGAGGCGTTCATGACAGCAAAGGACACGCTCCTGAAGTCAGAGGCTTTGACGCATTTTGACCCTTCACTACCAATACAGTTAGCTTGTGATGCATCGTCATATGGGGTGGGAGCGGTCGTTTTTCATATCATGCCAAACGGAGAGGAGAAGCCGATAGCATTCGCATCTAGGACTAACTATGCCCAAATAGAACGAGAAGCACTGAGCATCGTTTTTGGCGTTTGCAAGTTTTACCAATATTTGTACGGGAGACAGTTCACCCTACTAACAGATCACCGCCCTCTCACGACCATCTTCGGGCCACATACAGGGATTCCGTCACTTGCTGCGAGCAGAGTGCAAAGGTGGGTGCTGCTGTTGTCTGCACACACCTTTGACATTAGATATCGCAAGTCTGACCTGCACGGCAACGCCGACAGTCTTTCCAGATTGCCGCTGCCTGTCACCAAGCCTATGACGAGTAGCATGGACATCTGCTATTTTAGGCAGGTGGAGAATGTGCCTGATACTTCGACACAGGTCCGGCGAAACACCAGAAACGACCCAGCGTTGGCTGCAGTGCTGGACATTATCATCAGGGGCAAGCTTGACAGCGATGACCCAAACCTGAAACCATATCTCTTAAGGAGAAACGAACTGTCGGTGCAGTCTGGATGTTTGCTGTGGGGGAGGAGAGTGGTTATTCCATCATCGCTACGGAAATCAGTGTTACAGCAACTACACTCCGGACACTGCGGAATGGTTCGTATGAAAGAAATAGCGAGGAGCTACTTCTGGTGGCCGGGTATGATGGACAGATTGAGGACAAAGCTAAAACCTGTTCCTCATGTCAGAGAGTTCGTAATGTGCCACAGCTTGCACCTCTTCACCCCTGGGACTTTCCGGAGGAAGCATGGCACCACATTCATGTGGACTTTGCAGGTCCATTCGAGGAGAGAATGTTCCTGGTGGCTGTTGACGCGCACAGTAAGTGGCCATAGGTTGTTATAATGAGGTCCACCACCGCTGAGAAGACCATCGAGAAGTTAGGTGAGCTGTTCAGCCGATTTGGATCTCCGATGCAACTTGTCTCAGACAACAGTCCACAGTGGGTGTCACAAGAAATGGCTACATTCCTGCAGGTGAATGGCGTACAACATACCAGGGCTGCACCATACCACCCTGTGACCAATGGTCTAGCTGAGAGGTTTGTTCAGACCATGAAAGACTCTCTAAAGGCATCGCAAGGCCAGGGAACACTTCATCAGCGCCTGAATAGTTTCCTGTTGAGTTACAGGAACATACCACATGCGACCACAAAAGCATCACCTGCCACTCTACTGCTCAAAAGAGAGCTACGAACCAACTTCGACCTGCTGAAACTGCCAAAGGTGAAAGACGTGGTACAGTATCAGCAGGACAAGCAGATCAAGCGACGTGAACAACGCTCCAAAGACAGAGTTTCCAGTCCAGGTGAACATGTGTTGGCACGGAACTACAGTGGTGGACCTAAGTGGGTTCCTGCTACTGTCATTGCACCGACTGGTCCAGTATCCTACACTGTACAGACACCCGAGGACATTGTCTGGAAGAGACACACCGATCAGCTTCTACGAAGTGCAGCAACACCCACTGAACCACCAGCAGCAGTTTATCTGCCATTGGGTGACGCTGTGGGTCATCCGCCTTCTACACCAAAAGGCTCACCTTCTGAGGAAGCAGCCGCTTCAGCCCCTATCTCATCAGCAAGGGAGACCTGTATACAGGCACCTCAGCCGCCTACACCTATGGTGACGTCACCTGTGAGAGACAATGAACTGGAGAGCCAGGTTGACCTCCGGTATCCTACCAGAGAGCGGCGGGCCCCTATACGTTTGAACTTATAGTTCAGAGACTTACCCTTTATCTGGGGCAGAATAATCCCCATGGGTATAACAGGTTATTGTGTTTTTAAAATTTTGTGGTTCTATTGGGACATCTAATGTAAGAGGGGAGGAGATGTTGTGTATTTTGAATGTTGTATTTGAATTGTCCCACATAGCTTACTGTAGTTGTGATGTGCAATGCACTATGGGAAATAGAGTGCATTAAGTTGAAGAGATTCTTCTGGAAGTAATGGCTGTTAACTGAACTCTGTCTCCTGCGTACTCTTTTAATTGTTATATAAGCAAGGTTAATAAACTCTTGAGATTTAACAGTAAGTGCTGAAGGTCAGCTGCTTTAAGCACGCCTTGTGGGCCATGAGGAGCAGGTGTGCTTCCTCAGGCCTCACAAGGAGGCCTTCGGCCTCCCCCAGCCTGGATCATGGCCCCGATGTTTGCTCTCCCGATGGCTGCCCCGTTGTCATCGCTCCCCCCATCTCCCAATGGCGACCCGGTTGTTCTATCCTCTACTGACTGCCGGGGATCATCCCCATGGGTCCCCGGCTACAGCCTCCTGCTGCCTGTTTGTGCTCTTGCCAGGCAGTCAATTTAGCTGGATACTGGGCAGCAGGCAATTTAAATAATCGTCAGGGCCTCCATGACCCCAGCCTTGCTGGGTTTTCCCCCTGCTGCTGCACTCACTCGCACCCTTTCCATCTGCCCGTTAATATCGGAGCCATTCACTAAGATCTGACCTGACCTGCTGACTGTTTCCAATAATTTTCTGTTTGTAGCTCTTAAAAGGCTGCGGGTTACTATTAAATGTTAGAGGTCAAGTATTCCTTGTAAAAATGAGTACACTAATCACAGTGAAAAGAATCCGGCACTTAACATGGAATTGGGCCATTTCTGCACTCCTGAATCTGCCCTCCTCAGCCATTCATACATCACTATGGGGACAGCCATCCTCCTACATTGTTAGTTCAACCAGTATTGCAGCAGTAATTAGCAAGATTTAAGGAAACTGTGGATTAGCAAACTGAAGGCTCAGTAAAAAGGCAGAAACAAGAAATAAATAAAAACACGCATAAAAGATGTTCAGCACTGGTAAAAATAAACTAGAAATAAACAGAAACGGAAACAACAACAATCTTGACTTTAAGAAGCATTCCAAAGGAGGTCAGGCTTGTTTGGCAGTCATTATATGGGCAAGCTAAGTGCTGAGGTTGGGACCTTGCCCAAATTTGAGAAATTTAGCATGAAACCTCATTTGCCCAAATTTACAATTTAAATGAGGCTCACACAGGCCTGCAGCGCAGCCTCATTCAGTTCTTCAGAACTACAGGAAACAGAGAGTAGTGGTGAATGGTTGTTTTTCAGACTGGAGGAAGGTATACAGTGGTGTTCTCCAGGGGTCGCTTCTAGGACCACTGTTTTTCTTGATATATATTAATGACTTGGATGTGGGTGTACAGGGTACAATTTCAAAATTTGCAGATGACCCAAAACTTGGAAGTATAGTGAACAGTGAGGAGGAGAGTGATAGACTTCAGGAAGACATAGACAGGCTGGTGAAATGGGCGGACATGTGGCAGATGAAATTTAATGCAGAAAAGAGTGAAGTGATACATTTTGGTAGAAAGAATGAGGAGAGGATATATAAACTAAATGGTACAATCCTAAAGGGAGTGCACGAACAGAGAGACCTAGGGGTATGTGTGCACAAATTGTTGAAGGTGGCAGGGCAGGTTGAGAAAGCAGTTTAAAAAGGCTTACGGGATCCGAGTACAAAAGTGTGGAAAATATGATGAGCCTGTATAAAACACTGGTTCGGCCCCAGCTGGAGTACTGTGTCCAATTCTGGGCACCACACTTTAGGAAGAATGTGAAGGCCTTAGAGAGGGTGCAGAAAAGATTTACAAGAATGATTCCAGGGATGAGGGACTTCAGTTACGCTGATAGACTGGAGAAGTTGGGATTGTTCTCCTTGGAGCAGAGAAGTTTGAGAGGAAACTTGACAGAGGTGTTCAAAATCATGAGGGGTCTGGACAGAGTAGATAGAGAGAAACTGTTGCCAATGGCAGTAGGGTCAAGAACCAGAGGACACAGATTTATGCTAATTGCCTTTTGCCTTTGGTTCATTTGCCAATGTAAGAAAAAACTTTTTTACGCAGTGAGTGGTTAAGATCTGGAATGCACTGCCTCAAAGGGTGGTGGAGGTAGACTCAATCTTATCTTTCAAAAGGGAGTTGGATAAGTATTTGATGGAAAAAATTTGTAGGGTTACGGGTGTTAGATCTGTGATTCTGAGAGTATGATGTTTTTCAATAACCACATGGATGCTGTAAATTAACAATCAACAGGTATTTACTGGAGTAGGGTAGTCTAAAGACTGACAGTACAGAGGCATGCTCAAGGCTTAGATACAGGTGTGGTCACTGCCGGTACTACAGTATACAGGAGCTGTAAAAGTAGTTCTCTCTTAAAGGTACATACACTACAATTCCTCCCCTTTTAGATTAGTAGTACCTATAATATTCAAATAACAATTAACACTTTAACATGTACATTAAACAACAATAGTCCATTTATAGATTCAGTTTTTGGGGCGGCTTCCTGATCCTTTCGGGATAGCGCCTTTCCTGAGGTTCTTGTTCTTGGTGCGGAGGCGATTCTGGCCCCTTTTCATCGGTTAGTTCATCGGGTTCCACTGCTACTGGTTCGGAGGTAGATGCTACCGGTATGTCGGGTTCATTCCCAGGTACACAAGACATGGGATTGACTCGTTCCTGTGACGCTAAGATCTGATCAACGTGGCGTCTCACAATGTTCTCCCCGACATCCACTGTGTACATTAATGGCCCCTGCCTTGTGCATATCGTCCCGGGTTGCCATTTCTCTGTTCGGTAGTCACGGGCCAAGACTGGTTGTCCTACGTTGAAGCTCCTTGTCGGCTTCTCATTGATGTGCTGGAATTGTTTATCCTCAACATTTCTTCGCACATTTGGTCTGAGCAAGTCCAGACGAGATCTCAACCTTCGGTTAAAGAACATCATGGCCGGGGTCTGGTTGGTAACTGCATGTGTCGCGTTTCGGTAGGCTAATAAGAAATTGTCCACCTTATGCTGTAGTGGAATTTCATCGTCACACATGGCCTTTATCGCCTTCTTAAAGATTTGTACGAACCTCTCAGCCAATCCATTTGTGGCTGGATAATACGGGGCGGATGTGTAATGCCTTACCCCATTCCTTCTCATAAATTTTCGAAACTCTTCGGACACAAACTGTGGTCCATTATCAGAGCAAATCTGCTCTGGCAAGCCGTTTCTGGCAAATATGTTCCGTAGGACTGCAATCGTTTTCTCTGTAGTGGTTGAGGACATTTTTATCACCTCAGGCCACTTCGAATGAGCATCCACTGCTATTAAGAACATTGAGTCCATGAATGGACCAGCGAAATCAATATGCACCCGTTGCCATGGAGAGGAGGGCCACTCCCATGGGCGTAGAGGGGCATGTGGTGGTGCATTTTGGACCTTCTGGCATCCTGAGCAGCTATTGGTTAGGTCTTCGATTTGTTGATCGATTCCCGGCCACCACACCACACTCCCCCCAGATGGCCTTCATGTAGCTCATTTAGCACTCTCTCCCTTAACTTGGGTGGAATCACCACTCTGGATCCACACATCACTGTCCCCTGGCATACTGACAGCTGTTCTCTTCTGGATGGGAATGCTGGCAACAGTGAGTCGCCATGTGTTGGCCATCCCCTCACCGTCAAATCATATACCCGAGACAGCGTCGGATCATTGCGGGTCTCCTTCTCTATATCCGCGTTCGTTACTGGCAATCGTTCAATTATTGACGAATAAAATATCTCGATAGGGTCCACTGCTGGTGCTTCCTCCACAGTAGGCAGTGGCAGGCGCGATAGCCCATCAGCGTTTCCATGCTGTTTCATGCCTTTATATTCTATTTCATATTGATTCGCCCCTAGAAACAGGGCCCATCTTTGTAACCGTTGTGCCGTCATTACTGGAACGCCCTTCTTAGGATTAAAGATGGAGACAAGTGGTTGGTGGTCAGTCAGCAAGGTGAACTTCTGCCCATGCAGATAGTGGTTGAATTTTTTTACTCCCCATACTAGGCTGAGGGCCTCCCTGTCAATCTGGGCGTAGTTGCGCTCGGCTGAGGTTAGTGACCGAGACGCAAAGGCTACTGGCCTCTACGACCAGTCTGGGAATTTGTGCGACAGCACCGCTCCAATACCATAGGGTGATGCATCACATGCCAAATGAATTGGTAGTGCTGGGTTGAAATGGGCCAACACCTCTTTTGATGTGATCAATTCTTTACACTTCCGGAAAGCTCGTCATTCCACTTCCATGGTACCCCTGTTTGCAGTAGGGTGTTCAGTGGGTGTAATACCGTGGACAAATTTGGTAAGAACTTATGGTAGTAGTTTACCAGCTTGAGGAACGACCTCAGTTGTGACACATTTTCCGGTGCTGGAGCCTTGACTACTGCCTCAATCTTTTCAGGGGACTTATGTAACACCTCTTCATCGATGACATGGCCACAATACGAGATCTGCTTCTGGAAAAACTCGCACTTGTGGCGATTAGCTCGTAGCCCATATTCCTTTAATCTGGTGAGCACCTTCTCCAAGTTGGCGAGGTGATCACTGTCATTTTTGCCCGTGACCAGGATGTCGTCCAAATAACACTGGGTCCCTGGAATCCCTTGCAGGACTTGATCCATTGCCCTTTGCCAAATAGCCGGAGCCGATGCTACCCCGAACACCAGCCGGTTGTATTGATAAAGACCTTTATGAGTGTTAATCGTGAGGTCTTGTTTCGAGGCTTCTTCTACCTCCATTTGCAAGTACGCCTGGGCTAGATCAATTTTGGTGAAGCGTTTACCTCCAGATAGCGAGGCGAAAATATCCTCAATTCGTGGAAGCGGATATTGTACCGTGTGAAGGACTGGGTTCACTGTCACCTTAAAATCCCCACAGATGCGGACCTTCTTTGGTTCCCCAGGCGTATTACTCAACGACCTCTTCATTACAGGAACGATGGGTGTAGCCCACTCCCTCCAGTCTACTTTGGACAGTACTCCTGAACGTTCCAACCCTTCCAGCTCTGCTTCGACAGCTGGTCTGATTGCATAAGGCACTGGTCTGGCATTAAGAAACTTTGGGCTTGCATTTTCCTCTATTTTAATCGTTGCTGTTATGCCTTTTAGTGTTCCGAGTCCCTCCTGGGACACTTCTTTTGCATCAGTTAGCATTTTTGACAGTCGTCCAGGTGTGACGTCGTCATCCTTTTTGGCCTCAACCTTCAGTGCCTGTATGGAATGCCAATCTAATTGTATCTTCCGGATCCATTCACATCCTAGCAGTGGTGGTCCTCCATCTGGCAATACATATATATCTATTTTAGGTATTTCCTGGCCTTTATATATCACTTTCACCCTTATTTTTCCTTTGGGGTAGACTTTTTGCCCCGTGTACGTCTTCAAGACAATCTCTGTAGCTTTCAAGGGTATATGTGAAAATAGCCGCTTGTAGTCCCTTTGGTTTATGACTGTTAGGGCCGATCCTGTGTCCAATTCCATTTTCACTTGGGCTCCATCTATCTTGAGTGCAACCCAGATAGTCTGGTGATCCTCCATTTTGGTTACCTTATGTAGTTTCAGACAACCCAGCTCCTTGCTTCCGGAGTCTGTGTCACTTTTCTGTTCGTCTGAACTACTGTCCATCACCTGGTGTACCTTTTTGTACTTCTCCTGTGGAGATTTCTTACTGTTGGTTTTCTTCCCAGACCTGCAGACTCTTGCTATGTGTCCTGCTTTTCCACACTGTCTGCACACTTGTTCCTTGAACCAACAATCCTTCTGGTCATGTGTTGTTCTGCCGCAGCGATAGCACTTCCCTGTTCCATAGGACATTTCATTGGTGCCATATTCTTGCGGTCTCCGTTGTATCTCTGCAGCGCTCCTTGCGGCTGCTTTGTGTGATACTGCCATACTGAAAGCCTTCACCAGCGTAAGATCCTTTTCTGATAGAAGCCGTTTCTGGGTTCCTTCACTTTGCAGCCCACACACAAACTTGTCCCTTAACGTATCTGCTAGTCCCGCTCCAAACTGGCAGTGTTTCGATAGCTTGCGCAGTTCCGTTAGGTACTCAGCATTGCTTTCGTCTTTGTGTTGGTTCCTTTTATGGAACTTAAATCGTTCTGCTATCAGCAGCAGTGTGGGGTTTAAGTGGTCCTGTAGGATTTCTACTATGGTTTCGAAATTCTTGTTCACAGGCTTCTCTGGGGTTATTAGGTTTCGCAGTAACCCATAAGTTTTTGCACCCATGGAATTTAACAAAACCAGTGCTTTCCTAGCATCTGGCACTTCATTCGCCCTGCAGTACACCTCAATACGTTCCACATATGTCGCCCAATCTTCGACTTCATTGTCGAACGTAGAGATACTGCCACTCTTCTGCATCCCTGGGTGTGATTTAACCGTCAAAAATGGCGTCTCCCGCGCTTCCCCTTCTTCTCCGCTGGCACAAAAGGGCGTCTCCCATGCTTTCCTTCCTTCCCGCGCTCGCCCTTCTTCTCCGCTGCGGCTTCTAAAAATGGCGTCTCCCGTGCTCTTCCTTCTTCTCCGCGGCTCAGTGGCATCTCCCGCGCTCTCCCTTCTTCTCCCCGCGGACACTGTTCAGCCCTTGAGCCCTGGCTGTGCTCTGCGCGTTCTTTTTTTTTGTGCGCCTTTCCCGTTTCCGCCGCTCGGTCCTGAACCCGGCTGTTGCTTTACCCTCTCTCTCTCCGTTTTGTTTTTCCTCGACGCCGCTCGGTTTTCAACCCCCAGCTGCACCCTGTGCGCTTCACCCTCTGTCTTACCCCATCGACGCTGCTCGGCTTTCTCTCCGTCGTCGGTTGGCTCCAGCCGCCGCTGTCTGGGAAGGGTCTGCGCTGTACCTGTCGTCAGTCTATTGCTGATCGTTGTGGCTGGGGAACCAAGCCAGGCTCTCCACAGCCTCCCCTGCGATGTTCACTTTCTGCCGGATGACTGGGCGGTTGCTCGTGGTCGACGCCCGTGTTTCTGGCCTCGACTTTCTTCCACCGCCCTCCCGGAATGAATCCTCGAAGGGAAATGCAGAGTTGCAGGTAGATTCGAATCGACACTCGTCGCCGCTGTTAGATCCATGATTCTGAGAGTATGATGTTTTTCAATAACCACACGGATGCTGTAACTTAACAATCAACAGGTATTCACTGGAGTAGGGTAGACTCAAGACTGGGGTACAGAGGCATGCTCAAGGCTTATATACAGGTGTGGTCACTGCCGGTACTACAGTATACAGGATCTGTAAAAGTAGTTCTCTCTTAAAGGTACATACACTACAATTGTGAAAGGGCAGTGGAGTGGGACCAGCTGAGAGCCATCATGGGCTCGACAGGCCTAAATGGCCTTCTTCCGTGCTGTAACCATTCTATGATTCAATGATTCTATGAACTACATCTTGGAAAATTGGCCACGCTAACGAATCAGACACGTGAGGTCAGGGCCCAATTTTTTCACCTGCATCTGCCACCATCTGCGTTGCCACTGAAGCCTTGTAAAATTGGCCCTTATATTCTACTCGAAAAAATTTGCCTCGATGTAGCTGTTATTGCAATTCATCAAGTTACCTAGTGCTTCCAGCAAACCTGCAAACTGCTGCTGTGTCAGCCTTTCCATTTGCTCAGTGGACCATTTTGTTGGGTTGCACTGAACTCTATTTTTTTCATTTCAGTTTTTTGGGTCACGTGCTTAAGATGAATTACCATTAACTCCAGATGGTGAGCTGACCCAATAGCTACTCACTGTAGAATCTGATGTTCTGTAAGGATTTTCTGCAATGCACATAGCTCAGCAGGTACATGTTCCAAAGCTGCCGTTCCAGCTAAAATATGCTGGATAATTAGTTTGTTCATAATTAGATAGTTCACTGAATGCACCTCCAGTATTCAGTTGGCATTGTTCTGACACATCTCACAAATATTTCATTTAGCTAGTGCTACTCACATATCAGCTTCAAAATTTCACTGGAACAATTTCCACTGGATTCCAGTTCCTGAGGTCTTTTTAATTAAAATCATGAACTGTTGGGCTATATTTTCCTCTTTTTCTGAAAAGTGGCTAATGAAGTTTCCTAATTTCACTCCTGAAAGGTCTGGCTCTAATTTATAGACTATGCCCCCTAATCCGAGACTCCCCAACCAGCAGAAATAGTTTCTCTCTATCTACCCTATCTTTTCCCCTTAATATCTTGAAAACTTCAAACAGATCACCCCTTAACATTCTAAATTCTAGGGAATACTGCCCTAATTTGTGTAGTCTTGCCTCGTAATTTATGCCTTGGAGTCCGGGTATTATTCTGGTAAACCTACGCTGCTTTCGCTCCAAGGCCAATATATCCTTCCTAAGGTGTGGTGCCCAGAACTGCTCACAGTACTCCAGCTGTGGTCTAACCAGGGTTTTGTACAGCTGCAGCATAACTTCTACCCCCTTGTATCCTAGTCCTCTAGATATAAAGGCCAGCATTCCATTAGCTTTTTTGATTATTTTCTGTACCTTTCCATGATATTTTAATGATCTATGTACCTGGACCCCCAAGTCACTTTGGACCTCCACTGTTTTTAGCTTTTCACCATTTATAAAGTACCCTGTTCTATACTTTTTAGGTCCAAAGTGGATGATCTCACATTTGCCTAGAAATGGCAGACCAATTAAATACATACTTTGGTTCTGTCTTCACAAAGTAGGACACAAATAACCTCCCAGAGATGTCGGGGAACATAGGGTCTAATGAGAGGGAGGAACTGAAAGAAATCAGTATTTGAAGGGAAATGGTGATAGGGAAATTGATGGGATTGAAGGCCGATAAATCCCCAGGGCCTGATAATCTACACCCTAGGGTACTTAAGGAAGTGGCCCTAGAAATAGTAGATGCATTGCTGGTCATCTTCCAAAATTCTATAGACTCTGGAACAGTTCCCATGGATTGGAGGGTAGCTAATTTTACCGCACTATTCAAAAAAGGTGGAAGAGAGAAAACGGGGAATTATAGACCGGTAAGCCTGACAGCGGTAGCGGGGAAAATGCTAGAGTCCATTATAAAAGATGTAATAGCAGAGCACTTGGAAAACAGCAGTGACAGGATCGGACAAAGTCAACATGGATTTACAAAAGGCAAATCATGCTTGACTAATCTACTGGAATTTTTTGAGGATGTAACTGGTAAAATAGATAAGAGAGAACCAGTGGATGTGGTGTATTTGGACTTTCAGAAGGCTTTCGATAAAGTCCCGCATAAGAGATTAGTGTGTAAAGTTAAGGCACATGGGATTGGGGGCAAGGTACTGACTTGGATAGAGAGCTGGTTGGCAGACAGGAAGCAAAGAGTTGGAATAAACGGGTCTTTTTCCGAGTGGCGGGCAGTGACTAGTGGGGTACCGCAGGGATCAGTCCTAGGACCCCAGCTATTCACAATATATATATATATATCTAAATGATTTAGACAAGGGAACTAGATGTAATATCTCCAAGTTTGCAGACGACACAAAGCTAGGTGGGCGTGTGTGCTGTGAGGAGGATGCCGAGAAACTCCAGTATGATTTGGACAGGTTGGGTGATTGGGCAGATGCATGGAAGATGCAGTATAATGTGGATAAATGCGAGGTTATCCACTTTGGTGGCAAAAACAGGAAGGCAGATTATTATCTGAATGGCAATAGATTGGGAGAAGGGGAAGTGCAATGAGACCTGGGTGTCTTTGTGTACCAGTCGCTGAAGGTAAGCATGCAGGTGCAGCAGGCGGTTAAGAAGGCAAATGGTATGTTGGCCTTCGTAGCGAGAGGGTTCGAGTACAGGAGCAAGGATGTCTTGCTGCAGTTGTACAGGGCCTTGGTGAGACCACATCTTGAGTATTGTGTGCAGTTTTGGTCGTCTTATGTGAGGAAGGATGTTCTTGCCATGGAGGGAGTGCAGCGAAGATTCACCAGACTGATACCTGGGATGGCAGGAATGACGTATGAGGAGAGATTGGGTCGATTGGGCTTATACTCGCTAGTGTTTAGAAGAATGGGAGGGGATCTCATTGAAACTTATAAAATTCTAACAGGACTAGACAGACTAAATGCAGGAAGGATGTTCCCGGTGGCCGGGGAATCCAGAACCAGGGGTCACTGTCAAAGATAAGGGGTAAGCCATTTAGGACTGAGATGAGGAGGAATTTCTTCACCCAGAGAGTGGTGAACCTGTGGAATTCTCTACCACAGAAGGCAGTTGAGGCCAATTCATTAAATATATTCAAGAAGGAGTTAGATATATTTCTTAAGGCTAAAGGGATCAAGGGATATGGGGAGAAGGCAGGGACAGGGTACTGAATTTGGATGATCAGCCATGATCTCATTGAATGGCGGAGCAGGCTCGAGGGGCCGAATGGCCTACTCCTGCTCCTATCTTCTATGTTTCTACACATTGAAATCCATTTGCCACAGTTTTGCCCATTCACTTAATCTATCGATATCCCGTTTTAATTTTATCCTTCCCTCTATACTGCCTACAATGCCACCTATCTTTGTGACATCAGCATATTTGGAAATATGGCTTGCCATGTCATCATTTAAGTTGTTGATAAATACTGTGAAAACAGACTGGAGGATGGTAGACAGTAGTGTTCCCCAAGGGTCAGTGCTGGGGCCACTGCTTTTTTTGATATATATATAATTGACCTGGATATTGGAATACAGAGTAGAATTTCTAAATTTGCCGATGACACCAAACTTGGGAGTATGGCAAACAGTGATGATGATTCCAATCGACTGCAACAGGACATAGACAGGCTAGCGGAATGGGCAGACAAGTGGCAGATGGAATTTAATACAGAGAAGTGTGAGGTGATGCATTTTGGCAGAAGGAACAAGGAGAGGCAATATACACTTAATGGCACAGTTTTAAAGAGTGTGCAGGGACAGAGGGACCTGAGAGTTAATGTGCATAGGTCACTGAAGGTGGCAGGACATATTGAGATAGTGGTTAGCAAAGCATATGGGATCTTGGGCTTCATAAATAGAGGAATTGAGTACAAAAGTAGTGAAGTTATGCTGAACCTTTATAAAGCGCTGGTTAGGCCACAACTGCATCCAGTTCTGGTCACCACACTTTAGGAAGGATGTGAAGGCCCTTGAGAGGGTGCAGAGGAGATTTACCAGAATGGTTCCAGGGATGGGGGATCTTAGCTAAAAGGACAGGATGGAGAAACTGGATTTGTTTTCATTAGAGCAAAGGAGGTTGAGGGGTGATTTGATCAAGGTGTACAAGATTATGACGGGTTTGAATAGGCTGGACAGGAAAAGGCTGTTCCCACTAGTTGATGTTACAAGGACTAGGGAACACAGAGTTAAGGTTTTGGGCAAGAGATACAGGGGGGTTGTGAGGAAAAACTTTTTTACGCAGTGAGTGGTGATGACCTGGAATTCGCTGCACGACTATCCTAAGGCGCTAAGCCGGAGAGGCGAGATGCTACCACCGAGGGCGGGCGCAGCGCAGGTGCGGCCAGTTAGCGATCGCAGGCAGACATGCTGGCGCTGGTCACCTCTTAAAGGGGGAGGGTCGATTTGGCTTGCAGCCATGCCCTGCACATTGGAGCTCTGATTCTCGGCCTGGACAGACCTGCTGCGACATCGTTACGCCTACGACCATGGAGAGGGCCAGGGAGCGAGCGCAGCGCTTCAGTGAGGAGGCCCTGAAGGTTCTGGTTGGCGCAGTGGAGCGCAGGCGACCTATCCTCTTTCCGGACAGTGGCAGGAGGCACCTGCCCAATGAATATCGAAAAGCTTGGAGGGAGGTGGCACACAGAGTGACCTACATAAGAACATAAGAAGTAGGAGCAGGAGTAGGCCATACGGCCCCTCGGGCCTGCTCCGCCATTTAATAGGATCATGGCTGATCTGAACCTAGACTCACGTCCACTTCCCTGCCCGCTCCCCATAACACCTAGGGCTAGATTTTCAGTATAGACAGTTTTGGGGCGCTAAGCTTAGCGCCCGCCCGAAGTTATCGCCCGCCCCAAAGTAGCGCCCCGTTGCCGGAAATTCAGTGGCTTCGCCCTAAGAGGTTGGTGGAGCGCTAAAAGAGGCGTTCCACTAGTATCTTTAGGCGCTAAGCCGGCGGTGGAGAGCGCAACACCCGAGCTCGGGCGCAGCGCACGGCAGACACTCTGGTGCCAGTGAGCTCTTAAAGGGGAAGGGTGCATGTATTTTTTTCAAATGCAAAGTCTGGGGAGAAACGGGAGGAGGAGGAGGAGGAGGAGGAGGAGGAGGAGGAGGAGGAATGATTGGTGCCCGGAAACATAAATAGACCGTTCAGAACAACACACAGCTTACTTCCACACAACACATGCAGAGTGCCTTTTGTATGAGTGCCCTTTAATTTGCGCTCCCCAGGGTGTGTTGCGTTCCATTTTACAAACGCTCTGGACGCCAGGCGCACAATGGGGCGGTCCGACTGAAGTTTGGATTCGGGGCGGCCAAAGGGCGTTGCACGAGGATGTGACGTCATTTTCTGCGCGCGCATCCGGGCGGCCGCTAAACTTTGCGCCGGCGCTAACGGGCAACTTAATTTGGGGCGGGGCGCAAACTGCGCTGCGCCCAGGCGCTACACGCATAGCGCCCGAAAATCACTTCTCTTAAGGCGCTAACTGCTGGCGCAAGCAACTGAAAATCTAGCCCCTAATTCCTTTATCAGCTAGGAAACTGTCTATTCCCTTTCTAAATTTATTTAATGTCGCAGCTTCCACAGCTCTCTGCAAGTACATCCTCTAATTTCAAATTCGATAGATTTACTACCCTCTGAGTGAAGAAGTTTCTCCTCATCTCAGTTTTGAAACGGCAGCCCCTTATTCTAAGATTATGCCCCCTAGTTCTAGTCTCACCCATCAGTGGAAACATCCTCCCCGCATCCACCCGATCAAGCCCCCTCACAATCTTATATGTTTCGATAAGATCGCCTCTCATTCTACTGAATTCCAATGAGTAGAGGCCCAACCTACTCAACCTTTCCTCATAAGTCAACCCCCTCATCTCCGGAATCAACCGAGTGAACCTTCTCTGAACTGCCTCGAGAGCAAGTATATCTTTTCTTAAATATGGAAACCAAAACTGCACGCAGTATTCCAGGTGTGGCCTCACCAATACCCTGTATAACTGCAGCAAGACTTCCCTGCTTTTATACTCCATCCCCCTTGCAATAAAAGCCAAGATTCCATTGGCCTTCCTGATCACCTGCTGTACCTGCATACTAACCTTCCGTGTTTCATGCACCAGGACCCCAGATCCCTTTGTACTGTAGCACTTTGCAGTTTCTTTCCATTTAGATAATAACTTGCTCTTTGATTTTTTCTGCCAAAGTGCATAACCTCACACTTTCCAACATTATATTCCATCTGCCAAATTTCTGCCCACTCAGCCTGCCTATGTCCTTTTGCAGGTTTTTTATGTCCTCCTCACTCACTGCTTTCCCTCCCATCTTTGTATCGTCAGCAAACTTGGATACGTTGCACTTGGCCCCCTCCTCCAAATCGTTAATATAGATTGTAAAGAGTTGGGGTCCCAGCACTGACCCCTGCGGAACACCACTAGTTACTGATTGCCAATCCGAGAATGAACCATTTATCCCAACTCTCTGTTTTCTGTTAGATAGCCAATCTTCCACCCATGCCAGTATATTACCCCCAATCCCGTGATTTTTTATCTTGTGCAGTAATCTTTTGTGTGGCACCTTGTCAAATGCCTTTTGGAAGTCCAAATACACCACATCCACTGGTTCCCCTTTATCCACCCTGTTTGTTACGTCCTCAAAGAATTCGAGCAAATTTGTCAAACATGACTTCCCCTTCATAAAACCATACTGACTCTGTCCAATTAAATTATGCTTATCCAAATGTCCTGTTACTGCTTCCTTAATAATGGACTCCAACATTTTACCAACCACAGATGTTAGGCTAACTGGTCTATAGTTTCCAGCCTTTTGTCTACCTCCCTTTTTAAATAAGGGCATTACATTAGCAGTTTTCCAATCTGCTGGGACCTTTCCTGAATCCAGGGAGTTTTGGAAAATTACCACCAATGCATCCACAATCCTTACCGCTACTTCGCTCAAGACCCTAGGATGTAAGCCATCAGGTCCAGGGGATTTATCCGCCTTAAGTCCCATTATCTTACTGAGTACCACCTCCTTAGTGATTTTAATCATGTTTAGCTCCTCCCCCCTATAGCCCCTGTTTGTCCAGTGTTGGGATATTTTTAGTGTCCTCTACTGTAAAGACTGATACAAATTATTTGTTCAGCGCATTTGCCATCTCCATGTTCCCTACTACTAATTTCCCGGTCTTGTCCTCTAAGGGACCAACATTCACTTTAGCCACCCTTTTTCTTTTTATATAACTGTAGAAGCTCTTGCTATCTGTTTTTATATTTTTTGCTAGTTTACTTTCATAATCTATCTTTCCTTTCTTAATTAATCTTTTAGTTATTCTTTGCTGGCTTTTAAATGCTTCCCAATCTTCTATCCTCCCACTAGATTTGGCTACTTTATATGCCCTTGTTTTCAGTTGGATACTATCCTTTATTACTTTACTTAGCCACAGATGGCTGTCTTTTCTTTTACGCCCCTTTTTCCTCAGTGGAATATAGTTTTCTTGAAAGTTGTGAAATATCTCCTTGAATGTACACCACTGCTCATGTACCGTCTTACACCTTAATCTATTTTCCCAGTCCACTTTAGTCAACTCTGCTCTCATACCTTCATAGTCTCCTTTATTTAAGCTTAGTACGCTGGTTTGAGATCCAACTCTCTCACCCTCCAACTGAATTTGGAATTCAACCATGTTATGGTCACTCATACCAAGGGGATCCTTTACTAGGACATTTTTTATTAATCCTGTCTCATTACACAGTACCAGATCTAAGATTGCCTGCCCCCTGGTTGGTTCAGTAACATTCTGCTCAAGGAACCCATCCCTAATGCACTCTATGAACTCTTCCTCAAGGCTGCCCTGCCCAATTTGATTTGTCCAGTCAATATGAAACTTAAAATCTCCCATGATTATAGCTGTTCCCTTATTACAAGCCCCAACTCTTTCCTGATTTATACTCCGACCAATAGAGTTGCAACTGTTAGGAGGCCTATAGACTATGCCCACTAGTGACTTTTTCCCCTTATTATTCCTTATCTCCACCCAAACTGTTTCATTATCCTGATCCTTTGACCCCATATCATTTCTCACTATTGCAGTGATTCCATCCTTTATTAACATAGCCACCCCACCTCCCTTTCCTTCCTGTCTGTCCTTCCTAATAGTCAAATACCCCTGGATGTTTAGTTCCCAGTCATGGTCACCTCGCAGCCATGTTTCTGTGATGGCCACCAGATCATACCCATGTGTAGTTATTTGTACCGTCAACTCGTCTATTTTATTACGAATGCTGTGTGCATTCAGATAAAGAACTTTTAAATATGTTTTGTGACAATTTATTCCTGCTTTTACCCCCTTTACTACTTTACCTTTATCTTTATATATTCTGTCCCTTCCTGACATGCTCTGGTTTTTAATTTCCCCACTGCTACTTTGCTCTATTGCCTTCTCCGCTGACATTTTTATTTTTCTCTCTCTTGAAACCTCCCCCCCACTAATTAGTTTAAAGCCCTCTCTACAGCCCTAGTTATTTGATTCGCCAGGATTCTAGCCCCAGCACTGGCCAAGTGAAGTCCGTCCCAACGGAACAGCTCTCTCCTGTCCCAGTACTGGTGCCAGTGTCCCAAGAAGCAAAACCCATTTCTCCCACACCAGTCTTTGAGCCATGCTTTTAACTCTCTGATTTTATTTACCCTAGCCAAATTTGCTCGCAGCTCAGGTAGTAATCCAGAGATTATTACCCTTGTGGTTCTGTTTTTTAATTTGGCCCCTAGCTGCTCATACTCCCTCAGCAGAACCTCTTTCCTTGTCCTATCTATGTCGTTGGTACCAACATGGACCACGACAACTGGATCCTCCCCCTCCCACTCCAAGTTTCTCTCCAGCCCAGAGGAGATGTCCTTAACCCTGGCACCGGGCAGGCAACACAACCTTCGGGACTCTCGCTCTCGGCTGCAAAGAACCCTATCTATCCCCCTTATGATACTATCCCCTACCACTACAACATTTCTGTTTACTCCCCCCACTTGAATGGCCCCCTGTTCCACGGTGCTGTGGCCAGGTTGCTCATCCTCCCTGCAGTCCCTGCTCCTGTCCTCACAGGGAGTAAGAGCCTCGAACCTGTTGGACAAGAGCAAGGGCTGCGGCTCCTCCAACACTACCTCCTGGATCCCCGTACCTGCCTCACTCATAGTCACACCCTCCTGTCCCTGACCATGGACTACATCTGAATTAGTTAATCTAATTGGTGTGACTACTTCCTGGAACACAGAGTCCAGGTAACTCTCCCCTTCCCTGATGTGTCTCAGTGTTTGAAGCTTGGACTCCAGCTCATCAACACGGAGCCGGAATTCCTCGAGCAGCCAACACTTATTGCAAATGTGATCACCGTGAGCATCAATGGTGTCCACCAGCTCCCACATATTGCAGCAGTAACACATCACCTGCTCTCCCATTCTATGTAATTAATTAAATTTATTAATATTATTTTTAAATACCCTCTGCCCCGATTCTAGACGATGAACATCACACCTTAGAAACTATAAACCACAGAGTTTAAGTTTAAAAAGAGAGAAATACTCACTAACCAATGACTTACCTGCTTTCTGGTGATGTCACACTTTGATTTCTTTTTACCTCTCTCCTTCCCTCTGAGTTCCGAGTTCGGAGACTGGTACGCCTTACCTGGTCTCTGGGACTTTTATAGCCCCGCTGCTGCCGCTGAAATTCCCACCGATGCTCTGAGGCCTTACCTGGTCTTTGGAGCCTTTTATAGCCCCGCTGCTCCCCTGAAATTCCCGCTGACGCTCTGAGGCCTTACCTGGTCTCTTGGAGCCTTTTATAGCCCCGCTGCTGCCGCTGAAATTCCCGCCGATGCTGTGAGGCCTTACCTGTACTCTGGAGCCTTTTATAGCCCTGCTGCTGCCGCTGAAATTCCCGCCGACGCTGTGAGGCCTTACCTGGTCTCTGGAGCCTTTTATAGCCCCTCTGCTGCTGCTGAAATTCCCGCCGACGCTGTGAGGCCTTACCTGGTCTCTGGAGCCTTTTATAGCCCCGCTGCTGCCGATGAATTCCCGCTGACCTCCAGCAGCATGGTACCTAGGACCCCAACGCAATGCAGGAAGAAGTTCAATGACCTCACTTGGGTTGTCAGGGTGAGTACCCTTTCCAGTATCCTCTTCATCCCTGCATGTGCACCTCACTTTATGGCCAAAGGGTCCTGAAAGCCCCAATGCCCAGCCCTCATCCAACACCTCTGGGCCTCTCATGAAAATCATACGCCCATTTGCCACTTTACACACAGTAAGGGCTATTCGACCATGGGAGGCAGTGCAGCCAAGATCAGGACTTGACACTGTAAGGGCTATTCGACCATGGGAGGCAGTGCAGCCAAGATCAGGGCTTGACACTGTAAGGGCTATTTGACCATGGGAGGCAGTGCAGCCAAGATCAGGGCTTCACACTGTAAGGGATATTCGACCATGGGAGGCAGTGCAGCCAAGATCAGGGCTTGACACTGTAAGGGCTATTTGACCATGGGAGGCAGTGCAGCCAAGATCAGGGCTTCACACTGTAAGGGCTATTTGACCATGGGAGGCAGTGCAGCCAAGGTCAGGGCTTCACACTGTACTCAGAGCCAGTCCTTTCTCTTGCAGGGCAAGCTGGCCCACGATAGGAGGCAGCAGCAATGGACCGGGGGAGTCCGTCATGAACTTAAAGACCTCAGCGATCTGGAGCAGCGAGTGGAACGGATTATGGCAGGCCGGCTGATTGGACCCGTCACCACTGGAGATGCCGACCCCGTTCTGGACAGCAATGGTAAGTTCATCACCTTTTTGACCGCTCTCTTTCCACTTGTGCTTCACACCAACATTCTTTGCCACTATCGAACCAATACAGTGCTTTGCAGCACTCATGCCTCCCTCGCTGCCGCCCTGTCCTCACGCTAAAGCAACTCTTGTACCTCCCTGCTTTCAGATGCTGATTCGCGAGGTGAGGAGGTGGGCCCTCAAGCTGCCACTGTGAGTGAATCAGAAGGCGAGGAGGAGGAAGAGGAAGCCGGAACATCAGTGTCACCCTCAGCCGAGGCAGCCCATGGCCATAATGGGGACACGTCTTCCCTGGAGGGGAGCAGGGGGCAAGGGTCTGAGGAGGGTGAAGCTCCGGGGCCCAACGGGCTGCAGCAACGCGGGGGGGGGGGGGGTGGTGCAGGGAAGCTCGGTGGGAGAGTGTGGCCTCCAGTCCTGCTACCATGAGTGCACAGGAGGTGCGGCTCCTTGCTGAAATGGGCGCCCAGACGGAGCGCAGGCACACTGAGCTCATGGCTGCAGTGGCAAGGATGCCTGACTCCATACAGTCACTGGCAAGGAGTGTACAGGAATTCGGGGCAGCACAGGCAAGGAGTCTGCAGGACTTTGGTGCAGCACAGGCGGCTTCCAGCCAAGTGCTTAGTCGTGCCATGCAGTCACTGGCTGGTCTGATGCAGACACAGATCAGGGCCACATGAGCACTAACTGCTGCCACCCTCGCTGGATCGGGCAGGATTCACCAGGGCCCTCACCGCACTGCAGCAGGCCAGCAGTCTGTGCTTCAGCAGATTGCTGCGCATAGTTCAGTGCTGCCCCGTGCGAGTGCCAGTGTCTCGTCCGACCAGGGAGTGCCTGTGCTCTGTCAGGTTGGCAGCATCCTGCTGCCAACACTGTCACTCCTCCACTGCAGCTGCCACCACCCGTAGGACAGACTGCTGCCGTACAAGCAGAGTTGGAGCAGTCAGCAGCCGGGCCCTCCAGGCCCAGAGCTGGTCCAGGCCATCCCCCAAGGGCATCTGTCGACTCACTATCTGACCCTCAGCAGCCTTCCCCCAGCCTTGCTGCAGCCACTGGGGTCCCATTGCGGAGGAGCTGCAGGGTGGGAAGGGGCCAATCTCGCAAGCGAGGCAGATCACCCTCGCAGGCCAAAAAGTAGGAGGTGTGGCAAAATGCTGTGTTTTTTTGGTGAAGGCCGAGGATCATGGTCATTTTTGTTTAACTCTTTTGTTCATTGTCTCCAGGTTGTGAGAGCCAGTTATGTGTCTGACTGTTTTTTGGGGGGTTTCTCTGTATTTGTTTGTCATGCGGGAAGGGCACAGAGTTTGTTAAATAAATAATTGTCTTTATTCAGATTGTGCATGTTTGCACTTTGAACTATTTGTTGCCTTGACTGGCTCAGGGTTTGCGGAGCTGCTCCATTCATGTTCTTTCAATGGCACAAGCCATTCCCTGAGAGGTGGCCTAGAATCGACTTGCAATAAGCCGCTGATGGACGGCCCTTGCACTTTGAGCCTCCCTCCCGTCTTGGTGCTCCTCCTCCTCCTCCTCCTCCTCTGGTGGTCCTCCAATGTCTGCTGGCAATGGCTGAGTCCTGAGGATAGCCAGGTTATGCAGCATGCAGCACACTACAACGAAATGGGAGACTCGCTCAGGCGAGTACTGAAGGGCTCCCCTGGAGTGGTCCAGACAGCGGAACCGTTGCTTTAGCACGCTGACTGTGTGCTCAATGATGTTCCTGGTCGCTTGATGGCTGTCATTGTATCGCTCTTCAGCAGGGGTGCTGGGCGCACGGAGCGGGGTCATCAGCCAGGTGCACAAAGGATAGCCCTTGTCCCCGAGAAGCCAGCCTCTTGGGTGAGCCGGGGCTTCAAAAAGGTCTGCCACAGAAGTCTGGCGCAGGATGAAGGTGTCGTGGCTGCTGCCTGGAAAGCGGGCATTGACAGCTAGTATCAGCTGCCTGTGGTCACACATCAACTGCACGTTCAACGAATGGAACCCCTTCCGGTTGCAGTAATCCTCGGCATTCTCTATAGGCACGTGCAACGCCACATGCATGCAGTCAATTGTGCCCTTGACCATGGGGAAGCCTGCTATTCTTGCAAATCCCATTGCGCGCTCCTGCTGCTTGTCCAGGGTCATGGGGTAGGAAATGTACTGACGTCTCCTTTTGAAGAGGGCATTCGTGACTTGGCGGATGCAGCAATGCACCGCGAACTGGGAGACATTGCCAATGTCCCCAGTAGCGGATTGGAAGGAGCCAGTGGCATAGAAGTTGAGAACCACTGTCACCTTCACTGCCACTGACAGAGACGTCCTTCTCCTCAGCTGAGGCTGCAGATCTCTCTGAAGCAGGTGGCAGATCTCAGTGACCACCTCCCTTCTGAATCGAAGCCTCCGAATGCACTGCTCCTCAGACATGTTGAGGTAGGAGAACTGCTGGCAGTATACCTTGGGAGGGTAAGGCCTCCTGTGCCAACGCCTGTTGGCCCTCCTCCGTCTGGCCATGATTGGCACTCTCTCTTGGTGTCTCTGAGCCCTCTCAATGCAATGGAGAAACCCAATGGTTCCACCCATTGCAGCCCCCATTATATGTGGCCACTCAAGGCTATGGCACTGAGAAATCAATCCAACTGCAAAGCTCTGGGCTGAAGCCAGAAGTAGCTGTGCGAGTGCTGAGTCAAAGCAGAAAGCTCTCTCCCTTTGTCTCTCTGCAAATCTCCCTCTCTCTCACACAGAAGGAGTGGTCCAAAATGGCTACCACTAAGAAGCCCCCTTTGAATAGCGCCCCCCCAGCCCCACAGCGACTGGGAACTGTTCCACTCAACCAGTCGCTGGGAGCGCCAGTTGTAAAGAAGGGGGGTGCCACTGAAGTTCCGGTTCAGGGCGCACCAAGGGTGTTGCACCATGAAATGACGTCAGGATCTGCGCGTGCAGCTGAGCAGGCGTTGCGGTTTTGCGCCGCCGCTAAATGTCCACTCAAGTTCGCGAGAGGCGCAGATCGTGCCACGCCTGGGCGCTAGCCGCTTCACGCCCCACTTATCGCCCTCTTAAGGCGCTAGCGGCTGGCGCTACCAACTGAATTTCTAGGCCTAAGTGCCCAGACCTCACCATTTTTAAGCCACATTTCCGTTATTGCCACAACATCATATTGCCACATGGTTAATTGTGCTTGTAGCTCACCAACCTTATTCACCACACTTTGTGCATTTACGTACATGCATTCTAAACCCATTTTTGAATTTTTCATAGTCTTTCTTAGTCTGCTAGTATCTAATATGTTACTATTACCGCCTCTAGTACTATCTTCTCTAGTACTGTCCAACACAATCACTCTTTTATGCACCTTATTCCTCTTTTCTACTCCTATATGCTGGTGCCCATCCCCCCGCCAAGCTTGTTTAAACCCTCCCCAACAGCACCAATGTATCCTGCTAGTCAACACTGCAGTATCTTTGATAGCACAGGGATGGGTGTTGCTGAAGGCAAGTGTAATAAGGGCAGATGTCTCATGAAATTGAGAATAGTTTAGCTGGGAGTGGAAATGTTCCACAGAGTCCATGTGGAAGTACCAATGAGCCAGCACAGCTTATCCATGGAATAATCTATGTTCCAGCCAACTTATGCTTGCATTTTTGAACACTAGGGATAGAATTCGAGATACTGGTTGCTGTTGTAGCTGAGTATGTGGTAAAGCAAAGCTACATTTACCTTATTAATGGAACTGTACACAGAAAAATGACTGGCAACTGTGATGTCCACCGTGGGTACCTGTAATGATGTTGTGCCAGTCAGATAACATGGAAGAAGGGTAAATAAATCCTCATTCACCACCTGGACTCAGTAATTATTTTCAAATTATTGACCTGATTAGGAAATTGGCTGAGTGGCGGAGACAGAGGGTAGGGATAATGGGCAGGCTCTAATTAGCAGGATGTGACTAGTGGTGTCCCGCAGAAATCTGTGTTGTGGCCTCAACTATTCGCCGTAATTATTAATGACTTAGATGATGGGATAGAAAGCCATATATCCAAGTTTGCCGATGACACAAAGATAGGCGGCATTGTAGGCAGTGTAGATGGAAGCATAAAATTACAAAGAGATATTAATAGATTAAGCGAATGGGCAAATCTGTGGCAAATGGATTTCAATTTAGGCAAATGTGAGGTCACCCACTTTGGACCTAAAAAGGATAGAACAGGGTACTTTCTGGTGAAAAGCTAAAAACAGAGGAGGTCCAAAGAGACTTGGGGGGTCCATGTACACAGATCATTAAAATGTCATGGACAGGTACAGAAAATAATCAAAAAGGCTAATGGAAAGCTAGCCTTTATATCTAGAGGACTGGAATGCAAGGGGGTAGAAGTTATGCTGCAGCTAGACAAGGCCCTGGTTAGACCACACCTGGAGTACTGTGAGCAGTTCTGGGCACCACATCTTAGGAAGGATATATTGGCCTTGGAGGGAGTGCAGCGTAGGTTTACCAGAATGATACCCAGACTTCAAGGGTTAAATTACGAGGCGAGATTACACAAACTAGGGTTGTATTCCCTAGAATTTAGAATGTTAAGGGGTGATTTGATTGAAGTTTTCAATATATTATGGGGAACTGATAGGGCAGATAGAGAGAAACTATTTCTACTGGTTGGGAGTTTAGGACTGGGGGTATAGTCTAAAAATTAGAACCAGATCTTTCAGGAGTGAAGTTAGGAAACACTTCTACACTCAAAGGATGGTAGAAGTTTGGAACTCTCTTCTGCAAATGGCAATTGATGCTAGGTCAATTGTTAATTTTAAATCTGAGATTGATAGATTTTTATTAACCAAAAGTATTAAGGGATATGGGGCAAAGGTGGGAATATGGAGTTAGGTCACAGTTCATCCATGATTTCATTGAATGGCGGAACAGGCTCGCGGGGCTAAATGGCCTACACTTGTTCCTATGTTCCTAACTAGTACACCAACACTATCAGAGGCAATAACATCAGTAGGATATGAAAGGTTATTGTGGAGGCCACACATTTTTCTGTAATGCAATTTTTTTAATGATTCTTGTGTAGAAAGCAGCTACTAATTGTCAAATGACATAGCCATCCTGACGTCGGGCTGAGCAGCACCAAGAATTCTTCTACATTACAATTTATGATATTAGAATCTATGATTGGACAAACACACAATTTGTTTTCTGTTGCCGACATTCCCCCCGCCCCCCCCACCTCAGGATGCCCATTTCAGGTGGAAGTCGAATTTCCCCCTGAATGTGTTGTGCATTTAATATGGCTGTAAGAATAATTTTAAACCTGTGCAACAACAACAACTTGCGTTTATATATTCGCCTTTAATGTACCAAAACGTCCCAAGGTGCTGTAACATTTGCCTACTGAATTATCTTTGGCCCGCAGGCATCTGTAAGGAATACTTATTATATTCACATGTGATCACATGCTGAGTTGTCATTGGCCTGCAGGCATCTGTAAGGCCTGCTATTGTTTAGAAGACCCAGTGGGTCCTAACTCCATCTTGTCCACACGGTGCTGTACTGTTGTGAGTCAGATCACAGACCTGATGCTTCATTAAAAGAGTTTAAACTGTAATACTCCGTTGTCCTGCAATTTATTATTTTTGTACAAAGTGTGCAAAACAAGACATGGTGTCAGAACAGGGATTTGAAATGGACATCGTTGGAGCTCCCTTACCTCGAATGAATTGGGAATCTTTGAACTTACACAGAGAATGATGCAAGTTCAAGCAACACATGGAATTGATGTTCTCGGGTCCGTTGAAAAGCAAAGGGGAGGAAGAAAGATGCAGCTATCTACTCCTGTGGATCGGAGAAAAAGGGAGATACATTTTTAACACATGGTCTCTCACCGCGGATGAAGCAAAGGTACTGAAAAGTTATTTTGACCGTTTTGAATCCTGTGTGATGCCCAAGACAAATATGATATTCGCTAGGTACAAGTTTCAGGAGAAAGTACAAGGAGCTAGTGAGTCGTTTGAACAGTTCATGACTGAGTTAAAACTGCTGGTAAAAGACTGTGTATATGCAGATAAAGATGAGATGGTCAGAGACCGCATCGTGTTTGGAATACATTCAGCTAAAGTGAGAGAGAAACTTTTGAATGTTGGGTCCGGTCTAACGCTGGACAAAGCTATGGACACAGCTAGATCGCACGAGATAGCCCAAGCACAGTTGAAAACCATAACCGGCGCCACGAGCAGCTCGAGTGAACAGACAGTGCACGCAGTTAATAGACACACACCAAAGAACACCGCCCAGAGAGCGTGTTTCAGAACAGAACGAACAAAGAGAGTTCTAAAAATGGGCAACACAGACATAAAACGCTTCAAAAACTGTGGATATTGTGGAAACAACTGGCATGGAGAAAAGGAACACTGCCCTGCCAAAGGAAGGCAATGTACTAAATGTGGTAAACGGAACCACTTTGCTAAAGTTTGCAAGACTGTTTTCGGAAAAGCAGTACACACAGTGACTAACAGCCAAATGCCAGCTAGAGAGCCAAATGCAGAGGAACTGTTTATTGATTCCGTGTCACAGAAAAAACAGATTTCAGGGACTGAGCAAGCCTATGCCAATATTGAGTTAGGAAAACAGGGCACAGAGCTTAGGTTTAAACTAGACACTGGATCTCAGGTTAATGTAATTCCTCTGAGTGAGTATCACAGCTTGAAGGATGCGTGTGAGCTACAGCCCACCTCACGCAGACTGACCAGCTATGGGGGTGAGCAGCTCATTGTAAAAGGCACATGCGTGATGAAGTGCAAGTACAAAGAAAGCGACATGATGTTGAATTTTTACATTGTTGACACTCGAGCACCTCCAGTGCTAGGTCTAAAGGCATGTTTAGACATGGACCTCGTCAAGCTAGTGCCATCATTGATGGCACCAGTTGATAAGCAGACAGTCATGGAGGAGTTTGCTGACGTTTTCAAAGGAATCGGACTATTCCCAGGTGAATGCACTATTCACCTTGACCCAGCAGCAACCCCTGTGGTTTGCCCACCGAGAAGGATACCCCTTGCTCTATGTAGTCGCCTGAAGGAGGAGCTGCAGAGCATGGAGAATACAGAAATCATCGTCGGGAAACAGAACTGACAGAGTGGGTCAACGCGTTAGTAGTGGTTGAGAAACCACATACAGGCAAGCTCAGAGTCTGTCTCGACCCCAGAGATTTGAACAAGGCTATCAAACGCCCTCACTACCCTCTACCAACGCTAGATGACATCACACCCAAGCTAGTGGAAGCACGTTACTTCAGTGTAATGGACGCACGATCAGGATACTGGACTATCAAGCTCACGGAAGAGTCATCTAAGTTAACAACGTTCAACACACCATTTGGACGCTACCAATTTCTGCGTTTACCATTTGGTCTTATCTCAGCTCAGGATGAATTCCAGCAGAAGATCGACGAAACCTATGAAGGCCTTGATGGAGTAGTTGCAATCGTAGACGACATCCTCATCTATGGCAGGATATAGAGGAACATGACAGGAACCTCCGTGCGATGCTACAAAGATCACGGGAGAAAGGTATCTGGCTCAACCCTGAGAAAAGCATAATCGGATCCACCGAGATCAGTTATTTCGGGCATTGCCTCTCAACTGATGGCATTAAGCTGGATCCAGAGAAAATCTCTGCCATCAAGAAGATGGAGCCGCTGAAGAACCGTGCAGAGCTAGAGACAGTACTAGGCATGGTTAACTAATTAGCCAAGTTTGCCCCGAGCCTCTCTGAAATCAACGCACCCATGCTTCAGTTGCTCAAACAATCCAA
Source organism: Somniosus microcephalus (assembly GCF_052327205.1). Taxonomy (NCBI): domain Eukaryota; kingdom Metazoa; phylum Chordata; class Chondrichthyes; order Squaliformes; family Somniosidae; genus Somniosus; species Somniosus microcephalus. Next base: position 176,744,187 of record NC_140994.1, on the reverse strand, counting down.
TGAGTTCCTGTGGGACAAACAACACGACACAACATTTCAGAAAATGAAAGACCTAATCACCAGAGAACAAGGACCAGTTCTTGCCTACTTCGACCCCAACAAAGAGCTCAGACTACAAGTGGACACGTCAAAGTACGGACTAGGCGCAGTATTACTGCAAGAAAGAAAGCCCATCGGCTACGCTTCCAGATCTCTCACAGACAGTGAAATCAACTATGCTCAAATCGAGAAAGAGCTATATGTAATCCTGTTTGGATGTAAGCGTTTCCACCAGTACGTCTATGGCTGACAGGTCATTGTGGAATCCGACCACAAGCCCCTCGAGTCAATCATGAGGAAACCACTAGCCGCAGCCCCACCAAGGCTACAGAGAATGATCCTTCAGCTACAGAAGTACAACTTCACAATCATTTACCATCCAGGCAAAGACATTCCTGTCGCAGACACGCTCTCCAGAAAGTCTCTTAGCTACCAGGACAGCAGCCTCAGTGAAGGCATGGATGTGCAGGTGCACATGGTGTACAACAGCTTACCTGTGAGTGACTCAAAACTGAAGGAGATCCAAGCAGAAACAGAGAAAGATGCACAACTCACACTGCTGAGCAAAGTCATACATGAAGGATGGCCTGAGGAAAGGAGGAAATGCCCTCAGAGCATATCTGAATTCTGGAACCACAGAGACGAACTGTCACAAATCAACAGAATCATCTTCAAAGGGGAGAAAATCATAATTCCTACCAGTCTCAGAGAAGAGATGTTGACAAAAATTCATGCTGGACATATGGGCATGGAAAAATGCAAACAAAGAGCACGTGACATTATGTTTTGGCCCGGAATTTGCAAACACATTGAGGACATTGTCGGAAAATGTTCCATTTGTCTAGAACGCCACCCATCAAATGTCAAAGAACCCATGATACCTCACCGTATCCCAGAGAGGCCCTGGCAGGTCGCGCATGCAAAACATGTACAGAGACAGCAACACCAAAAGAGATACTATGACAGGTCAGCTAGACTACTGCCGCCGCTGCACAATGGAGAATCTGTCAGAATCTAGGAGCATGACTACTGGAAGCCAGCAGTCGTCATCCAGCCAACTGACACTGAGCGATCGTATCACGTCCGCACCCCAGAAGGACAGGTGTACCGCCGCAATCGCAGGCACCTCCTGAACACCAAGGAACAACACCATCATTCTGACGAGAGGATCAGTTCAACAGAGTGTGATGAACAGAGCAATACACAAAACATATCATACTTACAAGAACCTAAACCTGAACCGGAATTGTTGACCGATTCAGGAGCATGCTCAGTTCCATACCACACAAGGTCGGGACGGGAGGTCAAGCCTAGAGTTATCCTTGACTTGTGAACTGTCAAAGGGTGTAGGTGGATCACTGCCCTAAAAAAAACTGTACATCATTATTGAAACGTTGAGATGTTTTCAGTGCTAGTTAAATGTTGAGTTTACTTATATGTTGATGCTACTGAGAACATTATGTAGAAGAAAGGTTCAAAAGTAATGCATAACATTTTTCTTTTAAAAGAAAGGGGATGTAACATTTGCCTACTGAATTATCATTGGCCCGCAGGCATCTGTAAGGAATACCTATTATATTCACATGTGATCACATGCTGAGTTGTCATTGGCCTGCAGGCATCTGTAAGGACTGCTATTGTTTAGAAGACCCAGGAGGTCCTAACTCCATCTTGTCCACACGGTGCTGTACTGTTGTGAGTCAGATCATGGACCTGATGCTTCATTAAAAGAATTTAAACTGTAATACTCCGTTGTCCTGCAATTTATTATTTTTGTACAAAGTGTGCAAAACAAGGCAGGTGCAAACTCACTTCAATTTACCATTTAAATGTAACTCATTTCCAAATCCTTTCTGTCTCTAAATTGTCAGACTGCTTGTCCGACATCCAATGCTGGATGTGCAGAAATTTCCTCCAACTAAATATTCAGAAGACCGAAGCCATTGCCTTCGATCCCCGCCACAACCTCCATTCCCTAGCCACCGACTCCATCCCTCTCCCTGCCAACTGTCTGAGACTGAACCAAGCAGTTCGCAACCTTGGTGTCATATTTGACCCTGAGATGGGATTCTGATCACATATCCACGCAATCACAAAGGCCGCCTACTTCCACCTCTGCAACATCGCTTGACTCCGCCCCTGCCTCAACTCATTTGCTGCTGAAACCCTCATCCACGCCATATTTACCTCTAGACTTGACTATTCCAACGTACTCCTGGCCGGCCTCCCATCTTGCACCCTCCGTAAACTTGAGCTTATCCAAAACTCTGCTGCCCGTATCCTAACTCGCACCAAGTCCTGTTTACCCATTACCCTTGTGCTCGCTGACCTACATTGGCTCCTGCTTCAGCAACGTCTCAGTTTTAAAATTTTCATTCTTTTTTTCAAATTCCTTCATGGCATCGCCCCTCAATATTTCTGTAACTCCTCCAGTCCTTCAAATCTCCGAGATATCTACATTCCTCCAGTTCTGGCCTCTTGCGTATGCCCTATTTTAATTGCTCCACCATTGGTGACTTTGCTTTCAGCTGTCTTGGCCCTAAACTCTGGAGTTCCCTTCCTAAACCCCTCCATCTCTCTACCTCTCTCTCCTTCTTTAAGACACTCCTTATAACCTACCTATTTGACCAAGCTGTTGGTCATCTGCCCTAATATCTCCTTATGTTTGATAATGCTTCTGTTAAAGGTGCTATATAAATGCAAGTTGTTGTTGTTGATAAATGGTCAAAAATTCCAAAATGTGACAGTACTAAATAAATAAAAAAATGGGGAAGATAAGAGTCCATACATATCAAATCTGAACTGTCTGAGTAATTAGTGTTTGTAATGAACCAGTCTAATAATAAAGTAATTGTTTTATTAATGATCTAATCCTGAACCTTTTTATTAATACTATACAGACATAAAAAGTGTTTCTCTCAATACTGCCCAATGGCAATAATTACTTATTTTCATCAGGTTTGCATACATATATAAAACTGTAACATGCATACGTTAACTAGGATTTATTGTGTTTAGCTTTACTTTAATTGAAAACTTATTGAAACCAGCTTCAGGTTTCACAATGGTTCAGTCTGACTTGACATTGACAGTTGCTTTAGGGAAAGAATGCAATTTGTTTTCTGCAGAGGATAACATCTCCAACTGTTTGTTAAGAAGAGAAGTACATTTTGACCCATCACAAAATCGCTGATCATCTGGGGACTGTGTTGGTGCAGTAGCCTGGACGGCCTTATAGGTGTTTTTTAAAAAATCAGAATAAAAAGCAAAACGGAATCCCTGGAGATTTTACCATTCATCTGGAACTAAGGTAACAGTGGCCTACTTTTCGGTAAGTGATTTTGAACGATGCCGAGCAGTCAGGGTGGTTGGCTTGCTGTGCAAACGGAAAGTGTCTTAGATGAGAAAATGCAAAGTTGAGGACACACATATATGAATTTAGAATTAATTATTAAAAGTTCTGTTGAGGTTATGTGGAGCAAATAGAGTTTTTAAATGGATTTAGGCAGACGTTTTTTAGCCGTCGCCATAGCGACCAGCCATGCTGCTGGTTGCATTTTTGTTTGCCCTTTTTAATTTGACAGCATGACATTTGGCACATTGATGCGATCACAGTGCTACATATCTATAACATGATTTTTTTTTAAATTGAAGGCATTCTTTTGAATTCACAAAAAAAACACCAACATTAGTATCTAAATTTAAAACGGAATGTACCAACCTTGTTATTCCAATGAAACTATGTAAATTCTGACAATCAGCTCATCTACAGTAAAAACTATAATACTTATAGACGGGTTCTTATCACTGAGAGCAGGCAACAGCCCATAACATGAGAGTACTGGAGATATCAATTACCCAAGTGAGTAAATGCTGTAAAATATCCATCAGTCTACTCCTGATCATTCAAAGTCAGCTTCTACACTAAATAAATTTGAATTATCCAAAAATTTGAATTAAACAACATAAATATCATAGCAAAGTGGGAATTTATTGCTAAAAAATTTGACTTCTCAGATAGTTTGAATTAAGCATCTTTGAATTAAGAGGAGTAGGCTGTATTCTGAAACATTACATGCTGTTACTCAGGAACAGTATTACTTCACATGTGAGGTAGTTTAGGGACAGTGAAATGGCTCTACCTGCCTATCAATTAAATCAGCGTCCATTTAACTATTGATATCAACACCTATAATCCCTATCTATAACTACATTATATTCACATCTATATCCTTAAATACCTTAAATCTATGTCCTCTGGTTACCAATCCTTCTGCCACTCGAAACAGTTTCTCCTTATTTACTCTGTCAAAGCCCTTCATGATTTTGAACACCTCTATTAAGTCTTCCCTTAACCTTCTATGCTCTAAGTAGAACAATCCCAGCTTCTCTAGTCTCTCCACGCAACAGAATATCCACATCACTGATACCATTCTAGTAAATGGCCTCTGCACCCTCTCTAAGGCCTTGACATCCTTCCTAAAGTGTGGTGCCCAGAATTGGACACAGTACTCCAGCTGGGGCCTAACCAGTGATTTATAAAGGTTCAGCATAAATTCCCTGATTTTGTACTTTTTTAACAGCCTCCTTAACTTGCCCCACCACTTTCAAAAATTTATGTACGTTTATCATCAGGTCTCACTGTTCCTGCATCCTGTTTAAAATTGTACCCAAGTTTATATTGCCTCTCCTCATTATTCCTACCAAAATTCACACTTCTCTACATTAAATTTCATCTGCCATGTGTCTGCCCATTTAACCAGTCTGCCTATGTCCCCCTGAAGTCTGTTACTATCCTCCTCACTGTTCACTGCACTTCCGAGTTTTGTGTCATCTGCAAACTTTGAAATTTTGCCCTGTATACCCAAGTCCAGGTCGTTAATATATATCAAAAAGAACAATGATCCTTATACAGACCCCTGGGGGCCACCACTGTATGCTTCCCTCCAGTCTAAAAAACAATCGTTCACCATTACTCCCGACTTTCTGTTTCTTGGCCAATTTTGTATCCATGCTGCCACTGCCTCTTTAATCCCATGGGCTTCAATTTTACTAACAAGTGGTACTTTATCAAATACCTTTTGAAAGTCTATACAGACAACATCAACTGCACTATCTTCATCCACCCTCTCCATTACTTCATCAAAGAACTCAATTAAGTTAGTCAAACACGATTTGCCTTTAACAAATCCATGCTGGCTGTCATTTATTAACCCATAGTTTCCCAAGTGACAATTGATCTTGTCTCAGATTATTTTCTCTAATAGTTTTCCCACCATCGGCGTTAGGCTGACTGACCTGCAGTTGCCGGGTTCATCCCTCTCCTCTTTTTTGAACAGGGTGGCAACATTTGTAATTCTCCAATCCCCTGGCACTGCTCCCATATCCAAGGAGGATTGGAAGATTGTGGCCAGAGCCTCTGCTATCTCCGCCCTTACTTCCCTCAGCAACCTAGGATACATCCCAATGTAGGGCTGGAGTAGCTAACAGAGGGAGGGGCGAGGCCATGAAGGATTTATATACAAGGATGAGAATTTTAAATTGGAGGCATTGTGGGACTGGGAGCACAGGCAATGGGTGAGCAGGACTTACTGTAGGTTAGGGTATGGGCAACAGAGTTTTGGATGAGCTGAAGTTTATGGAGAGTGGAGAATGGAAGGCTAGCCAGGGGAGCACTGGAATAGTTGAGTCTGGAAGTGACAAAGGCATAAGGGATAATGGTTTCAGCAGAAGATGGACAGAGGCAGGTGATGTTACAGAGGTGAAAGTAAGCAGTCTTTGTGATGGAGAGGATATGGGGTCAGAAGTTCAACTTGAAGTCAAAATAAGACATCATTGTTGTGAAAGGGGGATGGAATCAGTGATAAGGGTGCAGAGTTTGTGGTGGGTGCCGAAGACAATGGTTTTGGTCTTCTCAATGTTTAAATGCCAATCGTCAACCCCTGCACAACAATGGCCAAGTTGGTTTTCTGTGGGATTTCCTTCTTTACTTGTACGTTTTGGAAAAAAAAGAGAAGAGTCAATCGAGGGAATGTCAGACATGTCAAGCTGCACCAGAGGTACTCTGCATCCAGCTGCTGCTACCCCTACTGATAGAGGTGCATATACTTTCATTTGTCAGAGAAACAGTGTGTGCAGCAAGTTTGGTTTACAATGGGTGCCATTACAGAGCTGTGCTGCATACTCTAAGCTAACCTTGGGGTCATAGTCTCAGGTTAAGGGGTCGGCCATTTAGGACTGAGATGAGGAGAAATTTCTTCACTCAAAGGGTTGTGAATCTTTGGAATCCTCTACCCCAGAGGGCTGTGGATGGTCAGTCATTGAATATATTCAAGACTGAGATCGATAGATTTTTGGACATAAAGGGAATCAAGGGTTATAGAGATAAGGCGGGAAAGTGGAGTTGAGGTAGAAGATCAACCATGATCTTATTGAATGGTGGAGCAGTCTCAAGAGGTTGTATGGCCTACTCCTGCTCCTATTTCTTATGTTCTTACATTCTTATGACCTGTCAAAGCCACACCTAGAGAAAGAGAAGAGATAGACAGATACGATGGTGTCCTTATGAGCAGCCTTTACATGTAGTTTTTAGTAAAAAGTGTGACTGGTAATGTGTCTCAATATATGCTTTATTCCCAAAATGAATGATAAGGATGAGAAGGAAAAGCAGTAGAAAGTTACAAACCCTGGGCTAGTGGAAATCCTCCTACTTTGCTGCGTCAAGCACCTCTATGGCTTTCTTTCCCACAATTTATAAAATTTCCTCTTCATAATGGCCCAGAAATTCGGGTCCCAATGCGTGAGTACGCACGGGGTACTCACGCGTGGACCCGATGGAAGTGCCGGTTTCTTGCATGCACTGTGCATGCGCGGGAAACCGGCACTTCCGTTCCTCTGAACGAAGGGGTTCAGAGGTCGAACGCGTGCGCGCGGGAGTTTGCGCGTGCGCTTTGAACTTAAGTTTTTTTTACAGGTTTTTCCGTGAGGGTAAGTCTTTAGATTTTAGAAATGTAAAAACCAGGCGTAAGGTCTGCATTTTAAAAGGTAAGTGGTCAATTAATTAAAATTGAAACATTTTTTCCACAGGTTTATTATTTTTAAATACTTTAAAGCAAGGTAAGTTTATTTTTAGCCCCTTTTTTTATAAAATTATTATTTTTTTAAATTTAAATTATTGTTTAAAATAGTTATTTAATGTAATTTATAGTTTATTTAAAAAGTGTGATGTTTTTTTAAAATTTATTTGAAGGTTTACTGTTATTTTGGGGCCCATATATTCATAAGTTTAGACAGGTCTTCCTGTCAATGTTATGAATGGGCTTTTCCCTCCTCTGATTTGCTGCCCATGGCTCATGTGATCCCAGGGGACGCATCGCACTAACTACGCCCCTGGGACACGCAAGCACAGCGCGCCGGGAGTTGGAGCAGGCCCCGGAGTGGAATTCCACGGGAGCCCAGAGCTCAACTGCTGGCGCGCAAGATAAGTGCAGGTCGGGGGCTTGCACCCGCGGGAAGCCCCCGACCCGAATTTCTGGGCCATGATGTTATGGATGAAAGTCAGAGGTACTCCTCTTGTAAATGCTCTCTCTCTGTTTTATGAGCCGTCGTTTGCAGAGTACAAATGAGAAGTTCTAAATGCCAAGATGACATACAGTAAAATCCAAGTGTACATAATGGATGTGGTGACATACATTAAATTCGTTGGGTTGAATAGATGCAAAGGTGTCTAGGAAAGCTGGTCATCCTGGACCCACTGCAGGCATTGTGAGTAAACTAAAAAGGTTAATCCATGCATGCTGGGAAATCTGCCCACAAAGGATGCTTCACACATGCTGTGCAGTAGATGTTTTCAATTAAGATATTGGTGCCAGGGTGATCTAGACCTGACAAAGAATCAGACCAATAGATTGATGAATGTGCTATCGTCTGCAAGTACATGACCTCATTATCACCTAGAGAACCCTGAGTGGCCAACCAAAACACAAAGGAAACATATCTGTTCATGGTCAAACTAATTAAGGCAATCATAATTTCTCGCACATGACTTTTTTTTTGAAGTTAGACCTTACATTCTGATTGAGTTGATCATTTTTATTGGTCATTAATAGTCATGCCCAACCAGTGGGAGTTATGTAGAATTACACAGAATTACATAGAATATACAGCACAGAAACAGGCCATTCAGCCCAACTATTCTGTGTTGGTGTTTATACTCCATACGAGACTCCTCCCATTCTATCTACCTCATCTCAGCCTTTCAGCATATCTTTCGATTCCTTTTTCTCTCATGCACTTATCTAGTTTCCTTTTGAAAGCATCTAAGCTATTTTCTTCAACCACTTCCTGGAGTAGCGAGTTCCACATTCTAACCACTCTCTGAGTAGACATTTCTCCTTATTTCCCTACTGGATTTATTATTAACTACAGGAAACTCTTTTTTATCCGGCACTGACGGGGTGGGCGTGGTGCCGGTTGATCAAAAAGTCCGGATTACAGAGAGGTATACTTACCAAGGTACGAGAGCCCCGTACATGGCCACAGGTGCAGGAGCCCCGGTTACACAGCACTTGTGCAGGAGTCCCGGTTACATGGCCTCAAATCCCGGAGTCCCTGTTGCACGGCCACAGGTGCAGGAACCCCGGTTACATGGCCACAGATCCAGGAGTCCCTGTTGCACGACCACAGGTGCAGGAAACCCGGTTACACGGCCACAGATCCAGGAACTCCGGTTACACGGCCACTAATATATAGTAAAACTTACCTGAACCAACTCTTGAATTTTGCCAGTTAAGAGAGATTTCCGGATATTTAGGTGTCGGTTAAAAGAGAGTTTCCTGTTTATCTTGTACTTATGGCCCCTAGTTTTGGATTTTCCCACATGTGGAAGCAATCTCTTCACATCTGCTTGGTCCAACCCATTCATAATTTTAAATACCTCTATCAGGTCACCTTTAAGTCTTCCCTTTTCTAAAGAAAAAAGCTCCAACCTGTTCAATCTTTCCTGATAGCTGTAATCCCTCAGTTCTGGTACAATCCTTGTAAATCTTTAATGCACTTTTGGGGTTCCACAGGGCTCAGTACTAGATCCCTTGCTTTTTGTGGTATACATCAATGATTTAAACTTGATGTAGGGGGCATGATTAAGAAGTTTGCAGATGATACAAAAATTGGCCGTGTGGTTGATAGTGAGGAAGAAAGCTGCAGACTGCAGGGGGATATCAATGGACTGGTCAGGTGGGCAGAAAAGTGGCAAATGGAATTCAATCTGTAGAAGTGTGAGGTAATGTATTTGGGGAGGGGTAACAAGGCAAGGGAATACACAATAAATGGTATGATACTGAGAAGTGTAGAGGAACAGAGGGACCTTGGAGTGCATGGCCACAGATCCCTGAAGGTAGCAGGACAGGTAGATAAAGTGGTTAAGAAGACATACGGGATACTTAACTTTATTAGCCGAGGCATAGAATACAAGAGCAGGGAGGTTATGCTTGAATTGTATAAAACACTAGTTAGGCCTCAGCTGGAGTACTGCTCACTATTTTAGTCACCACATTACAGGAAAGATGTGATTGCACTAGAGAGGGTACAGGGGAGATTTACAAGGATGTTGCCAGGACTGGAGAATTCTAGCTATGAGGAAAGATTGGATAGGCTGGGGTTGTTTTCATTGGAACAGAGGAGGCTGAGGGGAGACTTAATTGAGTTGTATAAAATTATGAGGGGCCTAGATAGGAGTGGATAGGAATAGAGTGGATAGGAAGGACCTATTTCACTTAGCAGAGAGGTCAATAACCAGGGGGCATAGATTTAAAATAATTGGTAGAAGGATTAGAGGGGAGTTGAGGAGAAATGTTTTCTCCCAGAGGGCGGTGGGGGTCTGGAACGCACTGTCTGAAAGGGTGGCAGAAACCCTCATCACATTTAAAAAGTACTTGGATATGCACTTGATGTGCTGTGATGCGCAAGGCTATGAACCAAGAGCTGGAAAGTGGGATTAGGCTGGATTGCTCTTTTTCAACTGGCACAGACATGATGGGCTGAATGGCCTCCTTTGTGCCATAAATTTCTATGATTCTATGATTCTCCAGTGTTTCTATGCTCATTTTATAGTATGGAGACCAGAACTGTGCTCAGTACTCTAAGTACAGCCTGACCAGGGTCCTATACACTTTTAACATAACTTCACTACTTTTGAATTCTATACCAACAACAAAACCAACAACAACTCCCAGGTAGAGTTTCCACTTTGGGCGCAATCGGCGATCTGGGCACAAATTACTCCCAAAATTGCACTAGTTTTAAGAAATATTTTTTTCTCAAATTTCCGCTCAAACTCATTTGCATATCCCAGATGGTAAAATCTGCCATGTGCCAGCGCAATCGGGCAGCATTTTAGAACATAATTTTAAAAAGAAATTTTGCTTTAAAAAATATTCCTTGATATAAACCTGGTGCAGCTTTATTAATACAGCTGAAAATGGGTTTATCACAAAAAATAAGCATTTTAGTCAGTGTCTAGTCCACCACCTGTGAGTAATCTGATTTTAAACAATTGAAAATGACTGAAAAAACTATACAGAACCATTTGTTAGTTATATAGGTGTACAGTCAGCAGTTTCTTATTAAATTAAAAGTAATATCTCCAAAAGCTTCAAAAGCTTTTAAAACATGCCTATTAGTGACCCTGCAGCCAAAAAGGCCAGCTTAATTTTTAGAGCATCCTCGAAGATCCGCAAATGAGCGCAATTAGCAGAAACTCGCAATGATGATTAATTCAATCTGGGGATGTGGCCAGTTTTGTGGGCTGGGCCGGCTTCCAGTGCCATGTTTTTTAAACTAATGATCGCGGAAACTCGATTTGCATTGAATGTAATTTGCGCTTAAAATTCTGCGATCTTTTATGCTGGTTTGGCCGATTTTGAGCGAATTGCGCCTAAAAAACCAACACAACCAAGCAGAAACTCCAGGCCCCAGTGCTGGATTTTTAATTTTTAATTGCTTTGCTAACCTGCGATGCTGCTTTTAATAATTTCTTCACCTGTATCTCTAGATCTCAATCCTTTTGCTCTTCTACCCCATTCAGTTCCTTATTTTCTAAGGTGTAGGTGATGTTTCTGTTTTTCCTACCCAAGTTCCTACCTCACATTTATCTATGTTAAAGTTCATTTGCCACTTAACTGCGCAGTCTGCAAGTTTTCTAATGTCTTCTTTTATTATATTGTATTCCTCCTCAGTGTTGGCTATATTCCACAGTTTGGTATCATCTGCAAATTTAGAAGTTGAGTTACTTGTTCCTAAGCCCAAATCATTTACATAAATTATGAAGAAGAGTGGTCCCAGCACTGATCATTGTGGAACATTGCTTTCTACCTTCCTCCAATCTGAATAACTACCCTTTATCCCTCATCCCTGCTTTCTATTTTTCAGCCAATTTGCTACCCATTCAGCTATTTGTCCCCAAGCCCTAAACTTTGTCATGAGCCTACTGTATGGTACCTTATCAAAGCCCTTTTGAAAACCCAAGTATATGACATCTACTATATTAGCCTTGTCTACACTTTCGTTACCACTTCAAACAATTCTATTAAGTTAGTTAAGCATGACTTAGTCTTTTGGAATCCACGCTGACTACTTTTTATTGGCCCGTATTTACTGATGCCTACGGGTCTGTACACACCCGTAGGGACATCGGAAATGCCGGTTTCAGGCATGCGAAGCGCATGAGCTGAAAACCAGCATTTCCGAGCTGTCAAGAATTCCCTGGTAAGCTTGCAGGGAACATAAAAACTGACTGTAAAAGCTTCTATAGATCTTCACAAAGGAGGACACAAATAACCTTCCAGAGATGTCGGGGAACATAGGGCCTAATGAGAGGGAGGAACTAAATGAGATCAGTATTTGTAGGGAAATGGTGTTAGGGAAAGTGATGGCATTGAAGGCCGATAAATCCCCAGGGCCTGGTAATCTACATCCTAGGGTACTTAAGGAAGTGGCCCTAGAAATAGTAGATGCATTGCTGGTCATCTTCCAAAATTCTATAGACTCTGGAATAGTTTCCATGGATTGGAGGGTAGCGAATGTAACCCCACTATTTAAAAAAGGTGGTAGAGAGAAAACGGGGAATTATAGACCAGTAAACCTAACATCGGTAGTGGGGAAAATGCTAGAGTCCATTATAAAAGATGTAATAGCAGAGCACTTGGAAAACAATGACAGGATTGGACAAAGTCAACATGGATTTACAAAAGGTAAATCAGGCTTGACTAATCTACTGGAATTTTTTGAGGATGTAACTGCTAGAATAGATAAGGGAGAACCAGTGGATGTGGTGTATTTGGACTTTCAGAAGGCTTTCAATAAGGTCCTGTATAAGAGATTGGCGTGCAAAGTTAAAGCACATGGGATTGGGGGTAAGGTACTGACTTGGATAGTGAACTGGTTGGCAGACAGGAAGCAAACAGTTGGTATAAATGGGTCTTTTTCCGAGTGGCAGGCAGTGACTAGTGGGGTACCGCAGGGATCGGTGCTAGGACCCCAGCTATTCACAATATATATAAATGATCTAGACGAGGGAACTAGATGTAATATCTCCATGTTTGCAGACGACACAAAGCTGGGTGGGCGTGTGTGCTGTGAGGAGGATGCCGAGAAACTCCAGTATGATTTGGACAGGTTGGGTGATTGGGCAGATGCATGGCAGATGCAGTATAATGTGGATAAATGCGAGGTTATCAACTTTGGTGGCAAAAACAGGAAGACAGATTATTATCTGAACGGCAATAGATTGGGAAAAGGGAAAGTGCAACGAGACCTGGGTGTCCTTGTTCACCAGTCGCTGAAGGTAAGCATGCAGGTGCAGCAGGCGGTTAAGAAGGCAAATGGTATGTTGGCCTTCATTGTGAGAGGATTCGAGTACAGGAGCAAGGATGTCTTGCTGCAGTTGTACAGGGTCTTGGTGAGACCACACCTTGAGTATTGTGTGCAGTTTTGGTCACCTTATCTGAGGAAGGATGTTCTTGCCATGGAGGGAGTGCAGCGAAGATTCACCAGACTGATACCTGGGATGGCAGGAATGACGTATGAAGAGAGATTGGGTCGATTAGGCTGATATTCGCTCAAGTTTAGAAGAATGAGAGGGGATCTCATTGAAACATAAAATTCTAACAGGATTAGACAGTCTAGATGCAGGAAGAATGTTCCCGATGGCGGGGGAGTCCAGAACCAGGGGTCACAGTCTAAGGATAAGGGGTAAGCCATTTAGGACTGAGATGAGGAGGAATTTCTTCACCCAGAGAGCGGTGAACCTGTGGAATTCTCTACCACAGAAGGCAGTTGAGGCCAACTTATTAAATATATTCAAGAAGGAGTTAGATATATTTCTTAAGGCTAAAGGGATCAAGGGATATGGGGAGAAAGCAGGGACAAGGTACTGAATTTGGATGATCAGCCATGATCTCATTAAATGGCAGAGCAGGCTTGAGGGGCCGAATGGCCTACTCCTGCTCCTATCTTCTATGTATGTTTCTATGTATGGACGCCTGCCCTGGAGAAGGGCCTCTGCGGGCGGAGAGTTCCGCTTTCTGCAGAACCTCCGCCCGCTGAAAACCCTTAGAAATCTTATGTCTGGTAAAAGCAGACATAAGGCCTGCTTTTACAAGCATGTGAGTTTAAAAAAGTAAAAAATAATAATTTTTTTCACTCATTTATAATTTTTAAATAATTTTAAAAATGTAAGTTTATTTTTAGCCCTGTAAAAACTTTAATTATTTTTTTCAGAAAATTAAAATTTTGTTTAAAATATTTAATTTAATGTAATTTTAACTCATTTTAAAAACGTGGTTTTTAAAAAAGTTTATTTAATGTCTTAGTCACCCGTAATTTCTGATAGGAGGCTTCCTGCAGAGAGACCTGTCAAAAGTCACTGAAAAAAGACACTAAAACATTAAATAATTTTTTTTTAAAATTACGTTTTTAAAATGATTCTTGACAGTTCGGAAATGCCAATTTTCAGTGCATTTGCTTCGCATGCCTGAAACCGGCATTTCTGATGTCCCTATGGGCGTGTAGACAGCTCGTACACACCCGTAGGGATTGGAAAATATGGGCCAGTGTCTTTTTTCAGTGCTCCGCATTCATACTTTTGACAGGTCTATCTGTCAAAAGTATGAAGGGCATTCCCTTCTTTCATTGGCTCGCCTGGCCCACGTGATCCCAGGGATGCTTGCGAACCACATGCACCCCTGGGATACGTGGGCCCTGTGCAGTTTGACTATGGAGAGGCCCAGGATTGGAAATGTCCGGACCTTGGGAGCCCTCAGTTAAGGGCGTAGATTTTTTTTCCTGATATGAGGCATCTGCACGCAGGAAGCCTCCTATCAGAAATTAATGGCCATTATACTTTCTGTTTCTAGATGCTCTTCCATCATTTTTAGTGTAGATTCCAGTATCTTTCCTACGACTGATGTTAAGCTGACTGTTCTAAAGTTCCCAGGTTTTGTCCTATCTCCCTTTCTGTATATAGGAACATCATTAGCTGTCCACCAGTCCTCTAGCACTATCACCTCTTCTTTGGAACTTTTAACTATATAAACTGGTGCCTCTGCTATCTCCTCTCTAGTTTTCTTGAATATATGTGGGTGCATAACATCCGTACCAGGGGTTTTATTCTCTTATAGTTTTCCTAGTTTGTCAATAATATTCTCCCTTTCTATCCCAACTGTATTAATATTCTTTTTAAGCTCATCCTCTAATGTTTTAAGCTAATCCTCTAGTGATTGCTAAGGTACTTAAGGTCACACTTTGCCCACCTAAAGGTCAGAAGGTTTTCTGAGAAAGTAAAGTCAAGTTGTAGGTCCTCAAAAGCCAAAAACACATTTAAGAGTGAGAGTTAGAAGGTTGTGCTTAATCGCACAGAAGTAAAGATTAAGGGGATGAAATTGGGTGCCTTTGCGCCTCCTGTTAGTGTTGTAGGGGGGCATCCTTTACCTGGTTTACGGTAATTTACCATCCTTTACCTGATTTACGGTAATTTACCTGGTCAGGCACAGCCCTTTTGCCACTGCACTTTGACCAGCTCCAATCAGCGGCTTCGAATCGCTAAACCCCTCCTTCCAGTTCTGACTGGAGGAACTTATAATTAATGATATATTAAAATGGACAAATGGTCTGGATGCGAGAAAGTCAAATTTTATTAAACTAAAGAACCTACACCACACGATTAAAGTAATCACGGTAAAATGGCTTAAATAGGGGAGGGAAAAACAGACACAACGAGGGAAAACGACTAAAATAACAATTCTTAATGAAATCCCCACTTTACCCCCACCCCTAAGCCTACCCTAAGTTGTCTTGTGGAAGGCCAGAAAAATATATGCTCACCACTATAATGCCAGCTCCGTGCCCCACGAGAGCTTCACTGTCCTGAAGTAAAGAAACACCCCAGTGTTTTAAAAGTAAACTGCTGGTGTTTTTACCTCTTCAGACAGACTCCACACTGTAGAGGGCACACGGAGGCAAGCCAGAGAGAGAGAGAGATGCCTCTGAGAAGCTATCTTTTTATACCCCAATTTTGGGGCCGAAATGTTACCGCCCAGATCCAGAAGTTTCTGGGTTAAAACAAAAGGGATCCAACTGTCCCCATTGTCTGGGATGGGTTTGAATAAAGTTGCAGTTTAAATGTGTCCATTGTCTGTGATGGCTGTTGAATAAAGCTTGGAGTGGTTTGAATGTGTCTTCATTCATCCTGATGGGTTTGAATGGAGTTGTATTACTATGTAAACAGAAACCCATTGTCTGTGGTCAACTGAGCCTGCAGTCTCAAGTGGTTACTCCTTGTGCAAACATCCTTGTAGCAGTTTCTGTAAACAAATCGATTATCTCTGCAGGGAGGGGCTTCCCGAACTGCCTTTGATTGGCAGATTCAAACGGGCTACTCCCCAGTGTAAACAAACAGCTTGTAGGTTACCTGACCCACCCAATACCACAGGGTGATTGACAGCTCAGGCTCCATTCAAATGTTAATGGCCTGTCTGTCCTTTTTCCTGCTGAAAATTCTGTTTCCATGAGGTTCAAAACTCAAGAGTACGTCTCTTTTTTTAAAATAAAATGTACTATCTTAAAGTTTGCGATTTTCACAAAGTCCTTTGATTCCAGTGTCCAAGTGCTGCTTAGCTCACGGGCTCCTTAACGCAGTCTTTTGCAGTTCTGGGCACGTTTTAAAACATTGTCCAACCCAGAGACAATTTAAATCACACAAAGTCTTCGTCCACGATGTGGATTAATATTTCCCGATCTTCGGGGACTGAGGGGATTTTGCGAACCCCTACAGCGTCCCCGACCGGGCGCGGCGCTGACATCGACTCCTGCCATATTCAGCAGGAGTTTTGCGGCGGCGTTACGGCATTGTGCCCCAATTGTCTTCGCCCGGAGATCGTGACATCATCACTGTGCGCATCACCCCGTTAGTGCCCTGGACCCGAAGTTGACTTCTGCCCCCTGCAAAAATACCAACAGCTGCAGGAGGCGTGCATCAGGCAGCCGGCCACTTCGGGGGCGATGAATAAAGACGAGGTGGCCGAGGTAAGTAAAAAAAAACCTTACCTTTCTTGTTCCAGTTTTTCTCGCAAGTTCCTGCCCGCGATCGGCGTTCTGCTTGAGTGCCGGGCTGCTCACGCGGGATCGCAGCTCCCCTGCTGGTCCAGGTAGGTACTTTTTATATTGCAGAGCCTGCAGCGATGGCCCTTCCCTTTAAGGGAGGGAAGGAACCTTTGAACGCGGCAGCACGGAAAGGCCGAATGTATAGCACTGCTGAGGTCTCCGCCCCACCTGCTGCCGATTGTGCTCCAAAAAGGAAGTGGAGTGCTTGATTTAACGCTCCACTTCCTTCCTGGAGCGCAAAACCGAATTTTTTAAAAGTTTAGAAAGATTAGCGCCTGCCGTTAATTTTCTCAACTTTTAAAAGTTAGCACCCCAAATGAGGCTATAATGAATTTCTACCCCTATGTAAAGTGTAGTATTGCTGTTAGTTTAATGGTCTCTGAACTTAGAATGAAAACTACAGTTTTTGTACAGAGAAATAACATACATGCAAGTTTATTTAAGCTAGAGTGTAAGATTGCTGAAAAAAGATGACAATGATTGTGGACAACTGGACACCACAGGCATCCTAAGAGGTGAAACCCAAACATCGTGGTAGAAGGTAATACTGCTCAATGCCAAAACAACCAACATACTCTGAGGGAAAGCCTTGCTACTGGAGCTTGTCAGTGGTGCATGAATATACTGTAAACTTAACTGTACTTAACTTTGGACTTTGAATGCACCTTTTTTACACTGTTAGTAAACAAAATCCAGATGATGCCTCAATATTGTGACACATTTAAATTATTGTTGAACTTTGGATGAATTGGGTTCTTCTAATTGATATTGTTAATACTTAAATTTGTGATGAAGCAGTATTAGTTAATGCATCTTGATGACTCTGGCAACAGGAGTTAATCACACTTAATTCTGTGTTGTGCTGCAGTCCTGCTGTGATTGATTTGGGTAATTTAGCTATCAATATAATTTGAACTGGTGTATGTGGGACAGTCCAAAAGTGAGCTAATTTAGGCAATTTATAATCCTAGACATGAATATCTCCCAATCCAGTCTTCTGGTGTGTATGTATTAGAGTCCAGGAGAAATATATCCCACTAAAAAGCCAGGACAAACTAGCCAGTAATGATGCACCATGGATGAATAAAGAAATAAGCGCAACATTGAAACTAAAGAAAAAGGCATTCACTAAATACACAGACAACAAAGGAGAGGATGACAAAAGAGAAAATGAAAATGTGAGGAAAGAAGTCAAAAATAGAAAAAAATATAGAAACTGAAAATATAATAAGAGATGAGATCAGTGCAGTAGTGAGAAATGATATTGGCCTAGAAGATCAAGACGTGGAATCAGTTTGGGTGGAGATAAGAAATAATAACGGTAAGAAGTCACTGGTGGGAGTGGTCTACAGGCCCCCAAACAGTAGCCACACTGTAGGACAGAGTATAAAGCAAGAAATAATAGAGGCTTGTAAGAAAGGTATGGTTATAATCATGGGAGATTTTAATCTTCATATTGATTGGACAAAGCAAATTGGCACAATGTGTTGTGGAACCAACCAGGGAGAAGATTATTTTAGATCTGGTAATGTGTAACGAGGCTGGATTAATTAATGATCTCGAAGTGAAGGATCCTCTTGGGAAAAGTGATCATAGCATGGTAGAACCTCAAATTTAGTTTGAGGGTGAGAAAGCTAGGTCTCAAACTAGTGTCTTGAACTTAAACAAAGGTAATTACAAAGGTATGCAGGCAGACTTGGTTAAAGTGGACTGGGAAAGTATATTACAGGGTAAGACTGTAGAAAAGCAGTGGATAACATTTAAGGAGATATTTCATAACCCTCAGCAAAGATATATTCCAGTGAGAAAGAAAGACTCTAAGAGAAGGATGAACCATCCGTGGCTAACTGAGGAAATAAAGGATGGTATCAAATTGAAAACAAAAGCATACAGTGTTGCGAAGAATAGTGGAAGGCCAGAGGATTGGGAAATTTTTAAAAACCGGCAAAGGACGACTAAAAAAATGATAAAGAGAGAGAAGATAGCTTATGAGAGTAAGCTAGCAAGAAATATGAAAACAGACAGTAAGAGCTTCTACAGGTATATGAAAAAGAAGAGAGTAGCTAAAGTAAACGTTGATCCCCTAGAGGATGAGTCTGGGGAATTAATAATGGGGAACAGGGAAATGGCAGAGAATTTGAGCAAATATTTTGTATCGGTCTTCACGGTAGAAGACACTAAAAGCATCCCAATAATGGATAATCAAGGGGCTACTGGGGTGGGGGGTAACTTAAAACAATCACTATCACTAGAGAAAAAATACTAGGCAAACTAATGGGACTAAAGGTGGACAAGTCTCCTGGACCCAATGACCTGCATCCTAGAGACTTAAGAGAGGTGGCTGCAGAGATAATGGATGCATTGGTTGTGATTTACCAAAATTCACCACTAAGGGGCACAATGGACATGATCTTCACCGCGCGCCAATTACAAGAGAAATGCAAGGAACAGCACCAACCGCTGTACATGGCCTTCTTTGACCTCACAAAGGTCTTTGACACTGTCAACCATGAGGGATTATGGGGTGTTCTACTCAAATTCGGCTGCCCTCAAAAGTTTGTCACCATCCTCCGCCTGCTTCACGACGACATGCAAGCCGTGCTCCTGACCAATGGTTCCACCACAGACCCAATTCATGTACAGACTGGGGTCAAGCAAGGCTGTGTCATCGCACCAACGCTCTTCTCGATCTTACTTGCGGCAATGCTCCATCTCACCCTCAGTAAGCTCCCCGCTGGAGTGGAGCTAATTTACAGAACAAACGGGAAACTGTTCAACCTCCGTCGCCTCCAGCCTAGATCCAAGGTCATCCCTTCCTCTATCATTGAATTACAGTATGCAGACGACGCTTGCATCTGCGCACACTCAGAGGTTGAACTCCAAACCATCGTCAACACCTTCACCGAAGCGTACGAGAGCATGGGCCTTACACTAAACATCTGTAACACAAAGGTCCTCTACCAACCTGCCCCCGCCACACAGTGTAATGATATCAGCAAATAGTGATGGTATTTGCCTGTTTGATTATGATGCCTTACCAGCATAGTTGCCTGATTGATTACTTATGCCTGACCAGCAGAGGGCATGTGACAGAGACAAGCAGTTTGGTTTTGGTTTCGTTTTAGATGGATTTCTAGCATGGTGTCTCCTGTAAGGCTGTTAACAAGAGTTGAACAAACTTTAGATTAAAAGACATTCTCTTTCATAAATGTCTCGTCATTGAACCCACAAAGAAATCAATACATGGTGTCAGAAGTGATTGAAAGAGATGAAGAGGAAAAATCTGAAGTTAAATCAGCTCTCCACATATTAGCAAGCCAAAAGAGAACATCGTTACTTACCATTGGAGAATAGCTAACGAAGTGAAAAAATGGTAGGATTACTCCCACTGGCGAAGCTTCAGTTGACAGGTAATGTGGCTGAAAATTGGAGGAGGTTCAAACAACATTTGGAGTTGTATTTATCAGCAATCAGAGCTGACGAGAAAAGTGATAAAAAGAAATCGTCAGTGTTCTTACATGTCGTGGGTGATGAAGCGCTGGAGGTGTATTATAACTTCACATTCGCTGCTGATGGAGACAAAATGAAGCTAGATAAAATAATGGAACAGTTTGAGGCCTACTGCATACCTAAACGTAACGTGACATTTGAGAGGCACAGATTTTTCACATGTGTACAGAAAACGGGAGAGACTATTGATCAGTATGTGACTGAACTGAGAAACTGAAGCAAAACATGTGAATTTGGGGGACTGACAGACTTGCTGATAAAAGACAGACTGGTGTGTGGTATTCCAGATAATGGCCTAAGGGAAAGACTGCTAAGAGAGCAAGATCTAGACCTGGGAAAAGCCATAGCACTGTGTAGGGCCACAGAGACAGTGAAGTTGCAGGCAAAGGATCTGTTCAGTGACAGTAGCTGCAACGTGGATGCAGTGAGAATGAACGGACACAAACCGTTTAACAAAAAGAGCGCCAATGTGAAAAAAGAGGCATGGCCAGCGAACGAAAATGAAAGGGGCAATCGAAAGTCATGTAGTCGATGTGGTACACAGCATACACCAAAAAAGTGTCCAGCATATGGTAAAACATGCAATAGTTGCAACAAAAACAACCATTATGCCTGTTGCTGCAAGAACCAAGCGCAACAAAGCAAAGTCCATACAGTAGATGAAAGCGAGATAGAGGAGTTCAATGTAGATGTTGTGTCTGAAAACAAAAAAGAAGACAAAAGAGACTGGATGTTGACACTAAAAGTGAATGACATACACATTCCATTTAAATTGGATACTGGAGCACAAGTTAATGTGATATCAGAGACTGATTTTAAGAAAATTAGACCCAGACCAAAGATACATGGAATAAAAGTGAAAGTGACAGGATACTCAGGTACTGATATACCAGTGAAAGGAAGATGCATTGTCAAAGTGACACACAAGGACAGAGAGCACACGCTAGCATTAATCGTGGTGCCAAAGGATGTGCAAGCCATACTAGGTTTAAGAGCCTGCGAGAGACTGAACCTGGTAAAGAGAGTCCTCGTTGTGGAAAGCGAAGGAGAGACAGTCTATGATGAACTCATGAAAGAGTACAATGACCTATTTCAGGGTCTAGGCTGCCTTCCAGGAGAACACACGATCAGAGTAGATAAAAGTATGCCAACGGTCATACATCCATGCAGAAAAGTTCCGTTTGCTCTTCAAAAGCAACTGAAGGCAGAATTGGACAGGATGGAAAGCCTGAATGTGATTCAGAAGATAGATGAGCCAACTGAGTGGGTGAGTTCCCTCGTCGTAGTGGACAAAAACAATGGAAAGCTCAGAATTTGCCTGGATCCAAGAGATCTAAACAGAGCAATAAAGAGAGAGCACTTCAAGCTTCCTACACGTGAGGAAATCATGTCACAGTTTGCAAATGCAAAGTATTTCAGCAAGTTAGATGCATCATCAGGATTTTGGCAGATGAAACTGGACGAAGCAAGTTCAAGACTGTGCACGTTCAACAGTCCATTTGGCAGATACAGATTCCTAAGGTTACCATTTGGCATTGCCTCAGCTCCTGAAGTGTATCACAAAACTATCCATATGATCTATGAGCACCTGGAGGGAGTTGATACATCAATGGATGACATCATAGTATGGGGAACCACGAGAACTGAGCATGACGAGAGACTGAGAAAAGTGCTGGGAGCAACAAGGAAAACAAACCTGAAGCTGAATAGAGAGAATTGCCAGCTCGGGGTGACAGAACTGACATTCGTGGGAGATATCCTTAGCAGTGAGGGCATCAGACCAGATCCCAGAAAGGTGTCCGCCATTGAGAATATGCCAAAGCCACAATGCAAAAAGGATGTGCAGAGGTTTAATGGAATGATCAACTACATGGGTAAATTCATATCCAACCTCTCAGAAAAGATGGCGCCACTGAGAAGACTAACTGAAAAGAACATAGAATGGGAATGGAATCATGAGCATGAGAAGTCATGGAGCGATCTAAAGAAGCTGCTCACAGAGGAACCAGTTCTGAGGTTTTATGACCCAGCGAGACCCATCAAGATATCATCAGATGCATCACAGAGTGGGCTCGGTGCCGTTCTTCTGCAAAAATATGACTACTGGCAACCTATTGCATATGCATCGCGCTCGATGACAGACGCGGAGACGCGATATGCTCAAATAGAAAAGGAGCTGCTCAGCATCACATACGCCTGTGAAAGATTTCACCAGTTTGTGGCAGGACAAGCAATCAGTGTAGAGACTGACCATAAGCCCTTGATTGCATTGTTCCAAAAGCCACTAAATAGCTGTCCGCTTAGAATACAAAGAATGATGATCAGGCTGCAACGCTATACACTGAATGTTGCGTACACACCGGGTAAGCTGATGTATACAGCAGACACGTTGTCCAGAGCTGTTGGCCCAAGTGAGCCCGCAAACACCAAAATGGATGAAAAAGTGAACGCCTACGTGGACATGATCACAAGTGCACTGCGCATAGCAGATGCAAAAATGGAGCTCATAAAGACTGAGACAAACAAAGATGAAACAATGAGACGACTGAGGAAAAGCATCTTGGATGGATGGCCCAAATGAAGCAAGACTGCTCACCTGACATGGCAGAGTACTGGAACTGCAGGGCGGAACTATCAGTGGTCGAAGACATCATCTACAAAGGAAGTAAAATAGTTATCCCAAAGATGAGAAAAGAGATGCTAAAAAGGATCCATGGAGGACATCTGGGAATCGAAAAGTGTAAGAAAAGAGCACGAGAGGTGATGTACTGGCCACGAATCAACCAAGATGTGACAAATGAGGTGTCAAACTGCACAATATGCCTGAAATATCGAGCAAGCAATCCGGTAGAACCACTAAAGCCACACCCAGCACCAGACAGACCTTACCAGAAGGTAGGCGCTGACCTATTCGTATGTCAAGGGAAGGACTATCTTGTAGTCACAGACTATTACTCCCTGTATCCAGAGGTTTGTAGACTGTACACCACCACTGCAGATGCTGTGATAAGATGTATGAAAGCCATATTCTCCAGACATGACGTGGCAAGCGAGGTCTTCACAGACAACGGACCCCAGTTTTACAATGCAAGGTTCCGACACTTTGCCAATGAGTGAGACTTTGTCCACACAACGTCAAGTCCTCACTTTCCACAGTCCAATGGACTAGTGGAAAAATCGGTCCAGACAGTGAAAAGACTGATGTACAAGGCAAAAGACAGTGGAACTGACTTCTACCAGAGCATGCTTGTATACCGCACAACACCGCTCGAGTGTGGTATGTCACCAGCCCAACTCCTTATGGGACGTTGGCTAAGGTCAAACCTACCCATCCCGGAGAACCTCCTGAAAACAAAAGAGGGGGAGAAAGTGAGGAAGTTCAAAGAACAACAGAAAGAAAAGCAAAAGTACTACTATGACAGAGGAACACAAAACCTACCTGAACTCCACACTGGTGACCAAGTAAGGTTCAAAGACAAAACAAACATATGGACTCAGAAGGGAACTGTCCTGAGTGAAGTTCAACCAAGATCATACACCATTCAGACAGATGAGGGTGCTGTTCTGCGAAGAAATCGTTGAGATCTTCTCATGGGACCAGACACAGCAAGTCAAAAAACTGATACTGTTGAACAACCTGATCACACAGCAGGTCAAAAGACTGATACTGTTGAACAACCTGATCACACAGCTGAGAAATCATCATCTGAGGCAACAACTCAGATTCAAGGACAATCAATCAGAAAATCCTCAAGACACGTGAAGCCTCCTGAGAGACTCATTGAGCAAATTTAAGGACTATTGTTATAGAAGGAAGTAATGTTATCTTATTCTTTCTTCAAGTTCTAGTGTATTTACATATTTCATGTGAACACACAAAGCAAGGTTAAAAAACCTTGATCATGATAATGATAATGTAAGTTCATTAAGTGTTACAGTTAAAATGCAGATTAATACAAAGAAAACATGTTGTTAGTTAAAAGTAAAATACTTTTGTTTTAAGAAAGGGAGATGTAATGATATCAGCAAATAGTGATGGTATTTGCCTGTTTGATTATGATGCCTTACCAGCATAGTTACCTGATTGATTACTTATGCCTGACCAGCAGAGGGCATGTGACAGAGACAAGCAGTTTAGTTTTGGTTTCGTTTTAGATGGATTTCTAGCATGGTGTCTCCTGTAAGGCTGTTAACAAGAGTTGAACAAACTTTAGATTAAAAGACATTCTCTTTCATAAATGTCTCGTCATTGAACCCACAAGGAAAGCAATACACACAGTACTGCCCCCCAATTGTCAAATCCATGATAAGGCCTTGGACAACGTGGACCATTTTCCATAACTCGGGAGCCTACTGTCAACAAGGGCAGGCGTCGATGACGAAGTCCAACACTGCCTTCAGTGTGCCAGTGCAGCCTTCAGTCGCCTGAGGAAGAGAGTGGTTGAAGACCAGGACCTCAAACCCAGCACCAAGCTCATGGTCTGCAGAGCAGTAGTAATACCCATCCTCCTGTATGCCTCAGAGACATGGACCATGTACAGCAGGCACCTCAAAGCACTGGAGAGGTACCACCAATGCTGCCTCCGCAAGATCCTGCAAATCCATTGGCAGGATAGGTGTACCAACATCAGTGTTCTTTCTCAGGCCAACATCCCCAGCATCGAAGCTTTGACCATGCTCGATCAGCTCCGATGGACGGGTCACATCGTCCGCATGCCCGATACGAGACTCCCAAAACAAGCGCTCTACTCGGAGCTCCGGCACGGCAAGAGAGCCCCAGGTGGGCAGAGGAAATGCTTCAAGGACATCCTCAACGCCTCCTTGAAAAAGTGTAACATCCCCACCGACACCTGGGAATCCTTGGCCCAAGACCGTACAAAGTGGAGGAGAAGCAGCCGGGAAGGCGCTGAATACCTCGAGTCTCTTTGCCGGGAGCAAGCGCAAGCCAAGCTCAAGCCGAAGGAGTGCACGTCAACCCAAGCACCCCACCCACCCGTCCCTTCAACCACCGTCTGCCCCACATGTGACAGAGACTGTAGGTCCCGCATTGGTCTCATCAGTCACCTGTGAACTCATTTTTAATGTGGAAGCAAGTCATCTTCGGTTCCAAGGGACTGCCTAAGAAGAATTTACCAAAATTCCCTGGATTCTGGAGAGATCCCAGCGGACTGGAAAACCACAAATGTAACGCCCCTATTTAAGAAAGAAGGGAGACAGAAAGCAGGCAACTATCAACCAGTTAGCCTAACATCTGTCGTTGGGAAAATGCTGGAGTCCATCATTAGGAAGTGGTAGCAGGACATTTAGAAAATCATAATATCGTCAAGCAGAGTCAGCATGGTTTTATGAAAGGGAAATAACGTTTGACAAATTTGCTGGAGTTCTTTGAGGATGTAACGAGCAGGTTGGATAAAGTGGAACCAGTAGATGTCGTGTATTTGAATTTCCAGAAGGCATTCGATAAGGTGCCACATAAAAGGTTATGACACAAGATAAGAGCTCACAGGATTGGGGGTAATATATTAGCATGGATAGAGGATTGGCTAACTAACAGAAAACAGACAGTCGGGATAAATGGGTAAGTTTCAGGTTGGCAAACTGGGACCTCAACTATTTACAATCTATATTAATGACTTGGATGAAGGGATCGAATGTAATGTAGCCAAATTTGTTGATGATACTAAGATAGGTGGGAAAGCAAATTGTGTGGAGGAAGCAAAGAATCTCCAAAGGGATATAGATAGGCTAAGTGAGTGGGTAAAAATTTGGCAGATGGAATTTAACGTGGGAAAATGTGAGGTTATCCACTTTGGTAGGAAAAATAAAAAAGCAAATTATTATTTAAATGGAGAGAGATTACAAAATGCTGAGGTGCAGAGGGATCAGGGGGTCCTTGCACATGAATCACAAAAAGTTAGCATGCAGGTACAGCAAGTAATTAAGAAGACAAATGGAGTGTTGGCCTTTATTGCAAAGGGAATGGAGTATAAAAGTAGGGAAGTCCTGTTACAACTGTACAGGGCATTGGTGAGACCACACCTGGAGTACTGCATACAGTTTTGGTCTCCTTATTTAAGGAAGGATATATTTGCATTGGAGGCAGTTCAGAGAAGGTTCATGAGGTTGATTCCGGAGATTAAGGGGTTGTCTTATGAAGAAAGGTTGAGCAGGCCTATACTCATTGGAGTTTAGAAGAATGAGAGGGGATCTTATTGAAACATATAAGATTCTGAAGGGGCTTGACAGGGTAGATGCAGAGAGGATGTTTCCCCTCATTGGGGTATCTAGAACTAGAGGGCATAATTTCAGAATAAGGAGGCACCCATTTAAATTGGAAATGAGGAGGAATTTCTTCTCTCAGAGGGTCGTGAATCTTTGGAATTCTCTTCCCCAGAGAGCTGTGGAGGCTGGGTCATTGCATATATTTAAGGTGGAGATAGACAGATTTTTGGAAGGTAAGGGAGTCAAGGGTTCTGGGGAGCGGGCAGGGAAGTGGAGTTGAGACCAAGATCAGATCAGCCATGATCTTATTAAATGGTGAAGCAGGCTCGAGGGGCCAAATAACCTACTCCTGCTCCTACCTCTTATGTTCTTATGTTCTTATAACAAAGATTAGTCAGCACGGTTCTCAAAAGGGAAGGTCATGCTTGACCAACCTTATTGAATTCTTTGAAGAAGTAACAGAAAGGGTGGACATGGGTAATGTAGTAGATGTAATATATTTGGATTTTTAAAAGGCCTTCGATAAGGTACTGCATAATAGACTCATGACTAAAGTCAGAACATGTGGGGTCAGAGGACATGTAGAAGAATGGAGAACAAGCTGGTTACTAAAAAGAAAACAGAGAGTAGGCGTTAAAATAAATTATTCAGACTGGTTTTCCACAAGGATCGGTGCTGGGGCCACTGTTGTTCACCATTTACATAAACAATTTGGACTTGGGAATCAGAAGTACAATTTCAAAATTTGCGGATGACATCAAATTGGGAGGTATAGTTATTACAGAAGAGGACTGCAACAAAATACAGGAAGACATTAATAAAGTTGCAGAATGGGTGTGTAATTGGCAAATGAACTTCAATATTATTAAGTGTCAGGTGGTACATTTTGGTAGAAAGAATAAGGAGGCCACATACTAAATGGGGTAGAGGAGCAGAGGGATCTGGGGGTACAGATACACAAATCACTAAAAGTAGTGATGCAGGTTAATAAGCCCATAAAGAAAGCAAAAAAAGCATTGGGTTCATTTGTAGAATTGAAAAGCAGAGAATTTATGTTTAACTTGCACAGAAACTTGGTTTGACTACACTTGGACTACTGTGAACAGTTCTGGTCTCCATGTTACAAAAAGGATGTCGAGGCACTGGAGACGGTGCAAAAACGATTTACTAGGAAGATACCAGAACTGAGCGGTTATAACTATCAGGGAAGATTGAATAGGCTGGGGCTCTTTTCGCTAGAAAAAAGAAGACTGTGGGGTGACCTGATAAAGGTCCTTAAGATTATGAAAGAGTTTGATAGCGTAGACATCGAGAAGATGTTTCTACTTGCAGAGAAGACCAGGACAAGGGACCATAAATATAAAATAGTTACTAATAAATCCAATTGGGAATTCAGGAGAAACTTCTTTACCCAAGAGTGGTTAAAATGTTGAACTCACTACCACAGGGAGTAGTTGAGGCGACTAGCATAGATGAATTTAAGGGGAAGCTAAATAAACACATGAAGGAGAAAGGAATAGAAGGCTATGTTGATGCAGTTAGATTGACAAAAGTGGGAGGAGGCTCTTGTGGAGCATAAACACTGGCATGGACCTTTTGGGCAGAATTAAGTTAATCTAATTGAATGACAGAACAGGCATGAGGGGCTGAATAGCTTACTCCTGTTCCTATGAAACCTTTCTCAGTCGCCAGTGTTTACTCCATAGGTTCTCCCATAGCCCCTGTACACAGGCGCGGGCCTTTAAAGTCTGCAGTTATGCTGCAATTTACAGTATCCTCATGATCAAAAACCTCCACACTTGCTCACAGAACACCGACCACTATGTGATAATGTGCCTTAACAGGATGTTGTGGTGCTCCTGATTCCCTTTGAGTGTGGTACACTTCTGGTATGTTGCCCACCTGTTGCACTCACCAGCATGGGCCCTGGGAAAATTGCCCCTGATGTCTTGCATGTGGGATTTAGGAGATATCTAAGTCAAGTCTTCTAGGTGAAGGCTGGGGTTATGAAGTGCACACTGCTGCATAATTGGCATTCATGGTAAGATCTGAAGGTACTATATGGCAGCGTTAAGTGGAGATAATTGTAAGTGCCATACATGCTTAGTACACTGTGTTAGTGGAAGCTCATGGGGGTGGGGGTTGGCATTGTCCTACCTTGGCTGATCTGGCAAGGTAAAGTTTCTTTTGACACTGTATCGAAGTGTGTTTTATGCTGGAGGTAGCATTTATATTAGTTTCCACCTCCTCGCATTCTCCCTGGGCTGCTTTTCTTCCGGTTTTGTGCCCCACACCACTGAAGAGGGCCTCTCGCCTGTCTCACTTTCTCCAGAAGAATTTTAAATGGTCCTATCCAAGAAACAGGCTGCACTCTGTCCTGCTGCACTCATTCCAGATATTATTTTTCTGAAGAAGCTTGCTGACTTTCAAACCTGCAAATCAGCATGCCTGCCCTCTTTGAGTTGCTGCAGGGGTATCTATCTCATTTGCTACCCACCAACAGACCGGCTCGCAATCAGAGACAATCTTGTCAGGATTTTGCTTACATTACATGCTTGTACTGGATAGGGGGTTTTGTCTGTAAAATGCTAGTCCTTGAATTGATAGCATCTGTTGAAGGCTGCCTTCTTCTGAAATGAAAAGAACAATATGAATTGGTTGAGATGTAATTTTGCAGATAGAAATAAAGGCGGCACAACTATGTATATATCACTTGGTCTAGTAGAATGAAATGTGAAATACTTTTGATAAGATGGAAGTATTTTTGTGTAATCAGTTTTCCTGTGAATAAGGATAGCTAGTGAACAATCTTTCTCAGCTGGTATTAAGACGTCTACCTTTTCCAGCCTGTTGTAATAGTTCAGAAATATCGTCATTACATTTTTTTTTGCTTTGTTTCTAGAAAGTTATTTCTAAATTCAGGTTAACTATAGTCTTGCATGAAACTATTCAGTCATATATGGCTAATGTCTGCTTCTTTCAATAGGTATTTCCACCAAAACAGTTAGCACCCCATATTCCTATATCACAATGCAAGGTAATCAATCAACAGTCATACCCATACATAAATGTGACATAACTGACTGACTCTCATTGCTTACTTTAGCACTTTTCTTCAAATCAGACACCTTCTTCCTCACATTTTCCCCCCTCCCAAAAGTGATAGGTTATGGAGACCACATTGATCTCCCTCGTGATTGTCTCCCATGTTCCTCGACCCTTTGCTTGTTGGTGCGTTGCCATTCAACTTGCTGCTCCATTCCCTCCTGCCACCCACAAAAATATGAAGGGACTCATCGGTAAAGTGGGCTTTTCTATGCCTTAATCCCTACATCAGAACCCAAATTTGCAGTCTTCATGCACTGAGGATTCTTTGTATTGTTTGTGATTATTAAAGGGTTACTAGGTGCTTCAGAACCATGATTAAAGGTTTATTCCAACTGGCTGCTCTGCAGTGTCAGCTGGAACAGTCTGAGTAAACCCATGTGTTCCTGCGATTGCACTAACAGTAACGTGAGAAAAAAAACTTGAATTTAACACCTAGTGCACTAAGCAAATTAAACCCTCAACCTCATTATAAGGAACTATTTGAAACCTTTCTATTTATGTAACTGCTTTGGAGATTGTATTAAGGATGCTAAATGATCATATTCTGAAGTTGTTCTTTCTTCAATACTAGCAGATTGGTACTTTAGTGTTGTTTATAGTTTTATCAGCAGTCATATTACAGTACCTCCCAGTTCTGCAGATGATGCTGAGACCAATCCTTCAGCTCCTTTGTTGCGGTTGCAGTAACCTTTCACAGCTGAGCTAGCAGTAAACCATGGGTGAGTGAATTAATGGAGCTTTGATTCTTGGCTCATGCTGTCAGCTAGTTCATGGAAAGTACGTAAAAACCATTACCTTTTGTTCCAGCTCATGTTTATCTGCATTGAGGCACTTTAAAATTAAGCACAAAATAAAATGCTCTCTGCTGAAACAAATTGCCACAAAAGCTAATGTGCTGGTGATCCTTGACCATGAAGAAACAAAAAAAAATGTTAAATTTGCCATTGATTTCTATGTGAACTAATTTTTGTTTGTAACTGTGCATGCGAATAATTATTCAAATGAACTCGCTCTTTGTGATGGAATAAAAAATTAAATTAAATTACAGATCCTGTTTTATACAATTCAGTGGAAAAGGAAATCAGGTGGGGTGTTAAACAGGCTGCTGATTCACTATGATCCCATTTTGTGATACTGGTGAAGAGCAATATTATCCCCAATATGACTTCATGGTTGAGAACACCTAATTTTATTTTTCAAGCTAGGACTTTGTGAGAATAAAATGTGCCAGATTACTTAGCAACTCAGAATTTAGGAGTACAAATTCAGGTATAAAGAATAGCAATGAATGCTGGGAATTGGAAACAAAAAAACAGAAAATGCTGGAAATGTACAGCAAGTCTGAATTAAAAAGATAAGTTAATGTGACAGATATGACCCTTCACCAGAACTCAATCCCATCTGAAACTTTAGCCTATTTTTTTCTACATCTGACACTAATGGATCTGTATTTTCAGGATTTTCTATTTTCATTTTGTAAGCTTATTTATCACAGATTGTCAAAACGAATCTATCCATTCAGTTACTTAAAACAGCTGCCATTTATTTATTTCTTATCTCAATGTTTGATTTTAGTCTAAAGTAGAAAATTCAATACAAATAGATACAATGCACTTCTGGTCACATGTTAATATATTACTTATAATTGATGGCTGAAAAAGCACTATCCCAATTGAAAAGGGAATAGAGTTAAAATATAACTATGGCATTTTAAGCTCTGCTGTTGAGTAGCATTTATTTCATAAACAATGGATACAAATAGGTCATGGCAACCATGCAACCTGGCCATCACCAGAACACTTAATTACCACAACTATCACTTCCCTTGACCTGCAGGCTGAAGACATTTCATTTTCAAAATTAAATTGGTTCCTTAAATGTTTGCCTTTTCTCTGGAGAAATGTGTTCATTTCTCTCCATGGTCCTCTCTACACACAATGAGGCTTCACAATCAATCTGGTAAACAGCAGGGATGTGAGGGGTATGTGGCATGAGGAAAGCAGTAATGTATTGCTTTCCAAGATGTTTACTATAGTAGCCTCTGGAGTTTCCGTTTGGTTGTGCTGGTTTTTTTGACGCAATTCGCCTGAAATCGGCGGAACCAGCGCAAAAGATCGTGGAATTTTAAACGTAAATTACGCTTAACGCAACTTGAGTTTCCGTGAACATTAGCGCTAGTTTGAAAAACATTGTGCTTAAAGCCTGCCCACTCACAAAACTGGCCACAGATTGAATTAATCACCGTGGCGAGTTTCCACTAATTGCACTCGTTTGCTGGTCTTCAAAGAGGCATTTTGTTAGGCGCAGGGACATGAATAGGAACATTTTAAAAGCTTTTGAATATAATTTTGTTTTAAGTTACTAAGAAAATGAACACTGTACACCAATATAACTAAAAAATGATTCAGTATAGCTGTTAAAAGTCCTTTTAAGTTATTTAAACTCAAGTTACTCACAGGTGGTGGACTAAACACTGATTAAAAATGCTTATTTATTTTGATAAACCCATTTTCAGCTGTATTAATCAAACTGTACTAAGTTACTACTCTTAAGTGACACCTTCCTTTTAAATGAAGTCTCCCCTGGCTATACCTTCCACCACTTGCCCTGCCCAAACCACCATGGTGGCAATGTGACTAGCACTGGACTAATCAATGTTGAGTAACATTTAGTTCATAAACAATGGATACAAAAAGGTCATATATAAAAAGAAAAAGGGTGGCTAAAGTGAACATTGGTCCCTTAGAGGATGGGACCGGGAAACTAGTGGTGGGGAACATGGAGATGGCAAAGACGCTGAACAAATATTTTGTATCAGTCTTTACAGTAGAGGACACTAAAAATATCCCAACACTGGACGAACAGGGGGCAATGGGGGGGGGGGAGGAGCTAAACACGATTAAAATCACTAAGGAGATGGTACTCAGTAAAATAATGGGACTTAAGGTGGATAAATCCCCTGGACCTGATGGCCTACATCCTAGGGTCTTGAGAGAAGTGGCGGTAGGGATTGTGGATGCATTGGTGATTATTTTCCAGAACTCCCTGGACTCAGGAAAGGTCCCGGCAGATTGGAAAACTGCTAATGTAACACCCTTATTTAAGAAGGGAAGTAGACAAAAAGCTGGAAACTATAGACCAGTTAGCCTAACATCTGTGGTTGGCAAAATGTTGGAGTCCATTATTAAGGAAACAGTAACAGAGCATTTGGATAAACATAATTTAATAGGACAGAGTCAGCATGGTTTTATGAAGGGGAAGTCATGTTTGACAAATTTGCTCGAATTCTTTGAGGATGTAACATACAGGGTGGATAAAGGGGAACCAGTGGATGTAGTGTATTTGGATTTCCAAAAGGCATTTGACAAGGTTCCACACAAAAGATTACTGATCAAGATAAGAAATCATGGGATTGGGGGTAATATACTGGCATGGGTGGAAGATTGGTTATCTAACAGAAAACAAAGAGTTGGGATAAATGGTTCATTCTCGGGCTGGCAATCAGTAACTAGTGGTGTTCCGCAGGGGTCAGTGCTGGGATCCCAACTCTTTACAATCTATATTAACGATTTGGAGGAAGGGACCGAGTGCAACGTATCCAAGTTTGCTGACGATACAAAGATGGGAGGGAAAGCAGTGAGTGAGGAGGACATAAAAAACCTGCAAAAGGACATAGACAGGCTAAGTGAGTGGGCAGAGATTTGGCAGATGCAATATAATGTTGGAAAGTGTGAGGTTATGCACTTTGGCAGAAAAAATCAAAGAGCAAGTTATTATCTAAATGGAGAGAAACTGCAAAGTGCTACAGTACAAAGGGATCTGGGGGTCCTGATGCATGAAACACAAAAAGTTAGTATGCAGGTGCAGCAGGTGATCAGGAAGGCCAATGGAATCTTGGCTTTTATTGCGAGGGGGATGGAGTATAAAAACAGGGAAGTCTTGCTGCAGTTATACAGGGTATTGGTGAGGCCACACCTGGAATACTGCGTGCAGTTTTGGTTTCCATATTTAAGAAAAGATATACTTGCTCTCGAGGCGGTTCAGAGAAGGTTCACTTGGTTAATTCCGGAGATGAGGGGGTTGACGTATGAGGAAAGGTTGAGTAGGTTGGGACTCTACTCATTGGAGTTCAGAAGAATGAGAGGCGATCTTATCGAAACATATAAGATTGTGAGGGGGCTTGATTGGGTGGATGCGGTGAGGATGTTTCCACTGATGGGTGAGACTAGAACTAGGGGGCATAATCTAAGAATAAGGGGCTGCCCTTTCAAAACTGAGATGAGGAGAAACTTCTTCACTCAGAGGGTAGTAAGTCTATGGAATTTGCTACCCCAGAGAGCTGCGGAAGCTGCAACATTAAATAAATTTAAAATGGAGATAGACAGTTTCCTAGCAGATAAGGGAATTAGGGGTTACGGGGAGAGGGCAGGGAAGTGGACGTGAGTCAAGGTTCAGATCAGCCATGATCCTTTTGAATGGCGGAGCAGGCCCGAGGGGCCGTATGGCCTACTCCTGCTCCTACTTCTTATGTTCTTATGTTCATCACCAAATCACACCTTGGTCTGTCCCCCTACTCCTCTGGCACCTTCTCCTCCTTTGAGCATCTCACCTTGTTCCACCGCTCTCACCTCTCATTTAAAATATTTGTTCTCTACCGCCCACCCAAGTATCATGGCAAAGTTCTCACCGAGATATCTTCACTTCTTTCCTCACTCAGCCTTTGCTCCGAGCAACTTCTCATCCTTGGTGATTTCAACCTCTATCTTAATTCATCATGTTCTGAGTTCACTGCCCTCCTATCCTCCCTTAATCTCTCCCTCCAAATAAACTCCCCTACCCATATTCATCCACCACCCCCTTGTCGTTGCCATCTCATATGGCCTCACTATTCCCATCGTGTCAATCACAGATAAGACCAGCTTGATCACTTCCTCGTATCGCTCTCCTCCCACATCCCCCTTCACCCTCCCAACTCTACTTCCTTCTGTGTCCACCCCTGGAAAAAACTCTCTCCCAATTCACTTAAAATTGCACTTTCAAAATCCCAACTGTCTAGCCTTTGGCCCTCCATTCACCATGACATTTCTGTAGCTACCGATCTGCTCAACCACACCCTCACCTCTATTATTGATGCCCATGAAAACCATTACTCTCTCTCACCCTGGCCATTCCCCCTGGTATGAACCAGACCTCTGCTCCCTTAAGTCCAAGGGAAGCAGACTTGAAAGTTTATGCCACACAACTGGTTTAGCCATTCATTGCCAGATCTGGCTGAACCACATAAAGCACTATCGGGTCCTGTTCTCCTCTGTCAAAACTGCTCACTATTGCAGGATCATCCTGGAATGCAAAGATAACCCTCGGCTTCTTTTCCCTACTACAAACTGTCTTCTTAAACTCCTCTCCCCTGCCTCCTCCACCCTCACCTCCAACACCAAGTGCAATGAGCCCATGACTTCTTCATTACTAAGATTGAGACCATCCATTCAGCAGCCTCTGCCACTTCCCTCCCTTCCCCTAGCCCACCAGGCCAAACTTTGTCTAAGGTTCCCCCCTGCTCTAGCCCTGAACTCACATCTTTCTCTAGTTCCTCTCCTATCTTCCCTCATGACCTCTCCACACTTATCTTGTCCATGAAAACCACCTTCTGCTCCCTCTTATTCCCACCAAACTGCTGACCACCCTTCCTGGCCCCCATGTTAGCCACCGTTCATACCAGTGCTTCCGCTATGTCTTCCTTTTTCCTCAACCGAGCATCCTCCTCCACCGTGATTGACAGGGCCCTCAACCGTGTCCATCCCATTTCCCGTATTTCTGCTCTCACCCCTTCCCCTCCCTCCCAGAACCACAATAGGGTTCCTCTTGTCCTCACCTTCCACCCCATCAGCCTCCACATTCAACGGATCATCCTCCTCCATTTTCGCCACCTGCAGCGTGATACCAACACCAAACACATCTTCCCCTCCCCTTCCCTTTCAGCATTCTGAAGGGACTGCTCCCTCCGCGACACCCTGGTCCACTCCTCAATCACCCCCAACAGCCCTTCTCCTTCACCTGGCACCTTCCCGTGCAAGCGGAGGAGATGCAACACCTGCCCTTTTACCTCTTCCCTTCCCACCGTCCAGGGCCCCAAACATTCCTTTCAGGTGAAAAGCAATTTACTTGTACTTCTTTCAATCTAGTATACTGTATTCGCTGCTCACGATGCAGTCCCCTCTACATTGGGGAGACCAAACACAGATTGGGTGATCGCTTTGTGGAACACCTCCGTTCAGTCCGTAAGTGTGAATCTGAGCTTCTGGTTGCCTGTCACTTTAAATCTCCACCCTACTCCAACTCTGACCTCTCTGTCCTCGGCCTCCTATGCTGTTCCAATGAAGCTCAATATAAGCTCGAGAAATAGCACCTCATCTTTCGATTAGACACTTTACAGCCTACCAGACTCAACATTGAGTTCAACAATTTCAGATCATAACCCCTGCCCCCATTTTTTTGTCCAGCAGCTGTTGCTGATGATTCTGCTATTCCCATTTACACCTCCTCTAGACCCACCTTTTGTTTCTTTACTTGTCCCATTACCATTTCCTTTTGCCTTGCACCATCATCCCTTTTATTATTTAATCTCTCTTGCTTTCTGCCCTATCACAGACCTTTCCTTTGTTCTTTCCTCTCCTCCCCACTTTCCCTGCCTCTGTACTTGCTTAAAACCTGTTACATCTCCATTTTTCCAGTTCTGCCGAAAGGTCATTGACCTGAAATGTTAACTCTTTCTTTCTCCACAGATGCTGCCTGATCTGCTGAGTATTTCCAGCATTTTCTGTTTTTATTCCTTCAACTAAATATTGCCAAGGAGCGAGGCGCTACCTCAGAGCGCTGGCGAAGCTCATGTGATGTCAGTCAGTAATGGAAAACAGACACAGTGGCGCCGGTCAGTTCTTAAAGGAGAGGGTCAACCTTGTGCTCCATCCACACACTGCTCATTGCAGCCTTGAATCTCGGTCTGGAGAGACCTGTACATCAAATCTGCTGGAAAGAACAATGGAGAGACCCAGGGAAAGAGCTCAGAGTGCAGCCCCCATAATCTCTTCTAAATCGATGCAATGAAGGTCAAATCAAAATGAACCTGCAAAGTGCTGCTCAGTACCCACAACTCCTTCACAGAGCATTGAACCTCTCCAGAAGTGTCTCTCTCTCAGAATGCGTGGTGCAAAAATGTCGCTGACAAAAAAAGGCAGGAAGTGGTCACCTTGAAATAGCGCTCCCCCAGTCCCTTCCCGACAGCAAAACGCTCCCCTCAACCTGTCGTTGCTAGCGGCAGGTGGTAAGGCAGGGGGCGCCACTCAATATCGGGACTGGGACGTTGCACGCTCGACCGACATCACGATCTGTGGGCGCAGGAGATCGTGGCGGTAGTGTTTAGCACCGCCGTAAAATGTCTGGTCAATTTCGCGAGCAGCGCAAACATCGCCGCGCCCGGGCGCTATTTGCTTTGCAACCCATTAGTGCCCTCCTAATGGGAGGCACAAAGCAACCAAGTTTTCCCCCCATTGTCTTCAGTCCCTGCCACAAGCTCCATTTCCTAGTCACTGACTCCATCCCTCTCCCTGGCAACTGCCTGAGGCTGAACCAAACTGTTCGCAACTTTGGTGTCACATTTGATCCCAAGATGAGCTTCCGACCACATATCTGCACCATCACTAAGACTGCCTACTTCCACCTCTATAACATCGCCTGTCACTGCCCTTGCCTCAGTTCATCTGTTGCTGAAACCCTCATCCATGCCTTTGTTACCTCTCAACTTGACTATCCCAATGCTCTCCTGGCCGGCCTCCCATCTTCCACCCTCCATAGACTTGAGCTCATCCAAAACTCTGCTGCCCATATCCTAACTCGCACCAAGTCCCATTCACCAGTCACCCCTGTGCTTGCTGACCTACATTGGCTACTCGTTGAGTAACAGCTCAATTTTAATATTCTCATCCTTGTTTTCAAATCTCTCCATGGCCTCACCCCTCCCTATCTCTGTAACCTCCTCCAGCCCTACAAATCTCTGAGATATCTGCACTCCTCCAATTCTGGCCTCTTGAGCTTCCCTGATTTTATCCTTTAATTTTAGAATTACCTTCTAAAACATTGCCTGATTGCGC
Source organism: Somniosus microcephalus (assembly GCF_052327205.1). NCBI lineage: Eukaryota > Metazoa > Chordata > Chondrichthyes > Squaliformes > Somniosidae > Somniosus > Somniosus microcephalus. The sequence continues at coordinate 176,706,505 of NC_140994.1, read as the reverse complement.
TGGTTCATGGCAGATTTTATGTTCGGCAATATACATATGAGTTTGAGCACAAACTCGAGGAAAAAAACACTTCTGAAAACTCATGCAATTTTGGATTGCCGATTGCACCTAAAGTGGAAATGTTTTTAATCTGCTGTGATGGGTTTTTCCAGTACTGCTATGCACTGTTTTCAGTCAGTAGGAAATGTATGAGCCTTGGCAGCTGTACTTCAAAAACTTCATGTTCCCTCTTATTTCTCTTCCCACAGAGCAGTGAAAGGGACTTCCAACAAAATTAATTAGTGCTTTTTCAGTTAACTGCTTCATAAAGCAGGCTGGCAAAGTACTAAAAACAGAAAATGTTAGAAATGCATAGTAGATAATACATCTGTAGTGTCCGTGTGTTGATAAAGACACTGAAGACAGGAGTTGGTTCATAGGTGTTTACTAAGCAAAGTCTGGGGGGGGGGGGTTCTAACGGATATACACAATATACAGGCTTATATAGCCTGAGTGGCAATTACCGGCATTACAGCACACCTGGGGCTCTTAAAGGCACATACACTACAATTCCTCCCCTTTTAGCTAACCAGTACATCATATTTTAAGTAATTATTAATTACATGTTATAAAAAAAATAATATACACATTGCTGTAGTTAATTAATTATAAGTCAGTCTCTCAGGAGGCTTCCTGACTCGGTCCGGATAACGCCTCGGGGGTGTAGTAGTTTCTGGTGGTGTAGTAGGTTCTTTTGGCAAGGCTGATTCGGCTTGAATGCCAGTGTCGGGTTCATCGGGTTCCAGTATCACCGGATCGGAGGTAGATATGGGTATCTCTACTTCATCGTTAGACGTATAGAGTTGTGGTGTAGGTTGTCCCTTTTCGGATGACTTTATGATTTGGTCAGCATGGCGCCATATTATGCTTTCTCCGATGTCCACGGTATACATCAGTGGTCCTAGTTGTGTGCAGATAGTTCCAGGCTGCCATTTCTCGGTATGGTAGTCCCGGGCCAAAACTTGTTGACCTATCTGGAAGGTTCTAGTTGGCCTTTCATTCATGCCTTGAAACTGCCGGTTCTCCACGTCCCTTCTGATGTTGGGCTTGACCAAATCCAGCCGGCATCTTAGGTTTCTATTGAAGAACATCATGGCGGGAGTTTGGTTGGTAACCATATGTGTTGCATTCCTGTATGCGAATAAGAAGTTATCCACCTTGTGCTGAAGTTTTATGTCTTCATTACCCATGGCCTTTATGGCCTTCTTGAAGGTCTGGACAAACCTTTCAGCCAATCCATTGGTGGCGGGATGGTATGGGGCGGATGTGTAATGCTTAACCCCATTGTTTGTTAAGAACTTTCTGAATTCTTCGGACACAAATTGCGGTCCATTATCAGAACATATCTGTTCCAGCAGCCCATTCCTGGCAAATATGGTCCTTAATACTGTGATGGTTTTTACCGTGGTGGTGGAGGACATCTTTATTACCTCCGGCCACTTGGAGTGTGCATCAACCGCGATTAAGAACATTGAGTCCATAAATGGACCAGCAAAGTCGATGTGCACCCTTTGCCAGGGAGATGAGGGCCACTCCCATGGATGTAGAGGGGCTTGTGGTGGAGCGTTTCGGACCTTCTGGCATCCTAGGCAGCTCTTGGTCATTTCTTCGATGTCTCCATCGATACCTGGCCACCATACAAACGCCCTAGCTAGGTTCTTCATTTTCACTCCACCCAGATGCCCCTCGTGAAGCTCCTTTAGCACTTTATCCTGGAGTTTGGGTGGAATCACCACTCTGGATCCACACATCAAGGTTCCTCGGCACACTGACAGCTGTTCTCTTCTTTGCGAGAAAGTTGGCAACAGTGGTTCGCCATGTGCTGGCCATCCCTTCACTGTTAAATCGTAGACCCGTGAGAGAGTCGGGTCATTTCTCGTCTCCCTTTCAATGGCAGAATTTGTTACTGGTAGACATTCCACTATGGTAGAGTGGAACATCTCTACTGGGTCTACTGTAGGTGCCTCTTCTACCGTTGGCAACGGTAGGCGTGATAAACCATCAGCATTCCCATGCTGTTTTGATCCTTTGTATTCTATGTTGTATTGGTGTGCCCGTAGAAAAAGGGACCACTTCTGTAGCCTTTGCGCTGTCATAATGGGAACACCCTTTTTAGGGTTGAATATGGAAATGAGGGGTTGATGGTCAGTCAACAAGGTAAATTTTTGTCCATGTAGGTAATGGTTGAATTTCTTCACTCCCCAAACCAGGCTGAGTGCTTCCCTGTCGATTTGGGCATAGTTACGCTCAGCTGAGTTTAATGAGCGTGACGCAAAAGCTATCGGCCGTTCTGAGCCATCAGGGAATTTATGGGATAATACTGCTCCTATGCCGTAAGGGGATGCATCGCACGCCAGTCTGATTGGCAGTGATGGGTTGTAATGAGCCAAAACTTCTTCGGATGTGATTAAGTCTTTGCATTTATGGAAGGCACGTTTACAGTCTTCGTTCCATTTCCAAATCACTCCTGTTTGTAGAAGTTCATTAAGAGGGTGTAGAAGTGTTGATAAGTTCAGTAAAAATTTATGATAATAATTTATTAATCCCAGGAACGACCTTAATTTTGAAACATTTTCAGGTGCTGGGGCTTTTATGACCGCTTCAATTTTTTCAGGTGATTTATGCAACCCTTCATTATTAATTATGTGGCCACAATATGATATCTGATGTTGGAAAAATTTGCACTTGGGGCGATTTGCTCGTAGGCCCCGTTCTTTCAGCCTAGTGAGCACCTGCTCCAAATTGGCAAGGTGCTCGTTGTCGTTTTCTCCTGTTACAAGGATGTCGTCTAGGTAGCATTGAGTCCCTGGAATCCCTTGCAGGACTTGCTCCATAGCTCTTTGCCAGATAGCTGGAGCTGATGCTACTCCAAAAACCAGTCGATTGTACTGGTACAGGCCTTTGTGTGTGTTTATCGTGAGATACTTTTTAGAGGCCTCCTCAACCTCCATCTGTAGATATGCCTGTGCCAAGTCAATTTTGGTGAAACGTTTCCCTCCGGATAGTGAGGCGAAAATATCTTCTATCCTCGGAAGAGGATACTGTACCGTGTGAAGGACTGGGTTTACAGTCACCTTGAAGTCTCCACAGATGCGAATTTTTCTCTGTTCTTCAGATTTATCATTATTCAATGCTTTTCTCATGACTGGAACGATGGGTGTTGCCCACTTGCTCCAATCTATTTTGGATAATACGCCTGCCTTTTCCAAATTCTCCAGCTCTGCCTCGACTGCTGGATGAATTGCGTATGGCACCGGTCTTGCCTTAAAAAATTTGGGAATTGCTGCATCTTCCACTTTTATTGAGGCGGTGATGCCTTTCAAGGTTCCTAGTTTCTCTTGAAACACTTCTTTGGTGTTGGCCAAGATGTCTTTTAATGGTTCACGTATGATGTCATCATTGTTTTTTTTCTTACTGGTCACCGTCAGTGCCTGAATGGAGTGCCAGTCTAAACGTATCTTTCTGATCCATTCACGTCCCAACAACGGTGGACCACCATCTTGTAGAATGTATAAATGCAACTTTTGTATTTCTTTGCCGTTGTATACAACAGGCACCCTTATTTTTCCTTTGGGGTATACTTTCTGCCCCGTATATGTTTTTAAGATAATGGATGTGTCTTTTAGAGGTATATGCGAAAATAGCCTCTCGTAATCCCGTCGATTTATTACGGTTAGAGCTGATCCTGTATCTAGCTCCATTTTAACTGGGGATCCTGCTATCGTGAGGGTAACCCAAATGGTTTGGTAATCATCTTTGGCAAGTACATTATGTAATTTGAGACAGCTTAGTCTCTTGTTTTCGGAGTCGCTATCGCTCTTCTGGTCTTCGGAGCTACTGTCCGTCATCATTTGTACCTTCCTGTACTTTCCTTTATTGATTTTTTTTTTCTGTCTGTGGATTTATTTTGTCCAGATCGGCATACCCGTGCAATGTGTCCAATCTTTCCGCATTGCCTGCATGCTTTGTCCTTGAACCAGCAGTCCCTCTGGTTATGGGTGGATCTGCCGCAGCGATAACATCTTTCGAAACCCTGTGTCATTTCATGGGTGCCAAAGTCCTGTGTCTTTTGTTGTATCTCTGCAGCTCCTCTTGCTGCTGCTTCGTATGATACAGCCATACTGAAAGCTTTGTCCAATGTTAAATCTTTTTCAGAAAGCAGTCTTTTTTGTGTTCCTTCACTTAAGAGACCGCAAACGAATTTGTCGCGAAGATAATATGATAGTCCTGCCCCAAATTGGCAGTACTTTGATAGCTTTCTTAATTCGGTTAGGTAATCAGCGTTACTTTCATTCTTGTGTTGATTTCTCTTGAAGAATTTGAATCGTTCCGCTATCAGCAGCGGTGTTGGGTTTAAGTGCTCCTGCAGGGTATCAACAATTTCTTTAAAATTCTTGTCCTTTGGTTTGGCTGGAGTGATTAAATTTCGTAACAGCCCGTATGTCTTTGCGCCCATTAGGTTCAGCAGTACTGAAGCTTTTTTTTCATCTTCTATTCCATTTGCAGTGCAATATACCTCTACTCTTTCCACGTATGTGGTCCAATCTTCTATTTCGCTATCAAAAGCATCAATATTGCCAGACTTAGGCATTTCAGAAAAGATATGGCGCTTCCCGCGCTTTTCTTTCTTTTCTGCAGCAAAGATATGGTGCTTCCCGCGCTTTCCCGCCGCTGCTGCCGATGACAACGCTGTTTCCCGCAGTTTCCGTTCTTTTAAAAAAAATGTATTTACAGTTGGAGACTCGTTCCCGCCGGACTTTCTCTCCAGGCCTGAACGCTGACCTGCTTGCCGCGCCGGCCGTCTCCCGAGTGCTCCTTCCCAGTCCGTTATTGCTTGCCTCTGATTTCGCTGCCTGTCTCAGCTGTAGAGCCAGCCACTGGAGACCCAGCCTGACGCCCAGGAAGGATTAGCGCAGTACCTGCCACCAGCTTGGCCAGCTGGTGAAACCACAGCTTCTCTCACTTTCTTGAGTCTTCTGGACGCCCGAGGAATCGATGTCCTTGAGGTGCTGCTGAATTGCAGGTAAGTCCGTTTCCACTTCGTCGCCACTGTAGTGTCCGTGTGTTGATAAAGACACTGAAGACAGGAGTTGGTTCATAGGTGTTTACTAAGCAAAGTCTGGGGGGGGGGTTCTAACGGATATACACAATATACAGACTTATATAGCCCGAGTGGCAATTACCGGCATTACAGCACACCTGGGGCTCTTAAAGGCACATACACTACAACATCAGTATCTCAAAAGAGAAATGATAGATGTAAGGGGTGGTGTGTGTGTGGTCAGCTTTGCCTCTGACTCCCTGAGCAGTTCGAATCGCTCCCACTCCCTTGCTTCTAGACCTGGACTTATTTGGGGGTTGTAATGAAATTGGCGCAGACAACTGAGTTGGTGAAAAGAACTTGGATTTTATTTGAGACAAGAAAATATACCATTGGCCATTGGCCTAGAAATTGGGTATCGCCCCGCTTGAGGCGTTAGAACTAGCGCGGCGCAAAGTTTATAGCCAGTCGAAAGTTATCGCCGCCTGGCGCGATATTGGGTTGCATCGCCCCCAAAGGGGATTGAGGCACGAATTCAGACATTGCACGGGCCTCCTAAGGCGCAAAACTTCCGGCGCTACCCAATATCGGCGCAGACGGGCGCAGCGCAGGTGATCTCAATTACCGATAACCACGAGACTTCCAGGCGCCGGCCGGCTCTTAAAGGGGTGGGTCAGTCAGCCTCAGCTTCCACACTCAACGCCCTGTAGGCCTCAGAATCGGCGCTCTTCCTTCTCTGGCGCAAAAAACTTGGTCAGGATGGAGAAGGTGAGACAGAGAGCAGAGCGCTTCAGTACTGAGGCTCTGGAGGAGTTGGTGTCCGCAGTGGAGCGCCGTCGAGATGTTCTGTATCCTGACAATGGCAGGAGGCCGAATCAAAAGGATTACCGCCGAGCTTGGAGGGATGTTTCTCAGAGGGTCAACTCCAGCAGCATGGCGACCAGGAGCCCTGTTCAGTGCAGGAAGAAATTCAACGACCTCACTCGGGTTGTTAGGGTGAGTGTTGTTTATGCAAACTTCTGATTCCCTCCATCTGCACCTGACTTCGCGCACCCTGTTGCCATGATGCCCCAATGGCCATCTGTCAGCAAGCACCCATGGCCCTTTCTGGGCACACACATGGACATTTGACTCAAGGCATCATGTAAGGGCTCTTGCACCATGGGGGGCATGAGATGATCTCTCAAGGCATCATGTAAGGGCTCTTGCACCATGGGGGGCATGAGATGATCTCTCAAGGCATCATGTAAGGGCTCTTGCACCATGGGGGGCATGAGATGATCTCTCAAGGCATCATGTAAGGACTCTTGCACCATGGGGGTGCATGAGATGATCTCTCAAGGCATCATGGAACAGAACTTCCCCTTCTTTCCCCTGCAGTCCAAGCTGGCGATGATCCGAAAGGACCAGCGTCGAACCGGTGGCGGACCTCCACAAGTGGTCACTCTCACGGATCTCGAGGAGAGAGTGCACCAGATTCTTGGAGGACGTCTGAGTGGTCCTGTTACCACTGCAGCTGCCGACCCCCTTCTTGACAGCGAGGGTAAGGCTCTCACCTTTTTCAGCTGTCTCCTTCCACTTGGTCCCCCCGCCAGCATGCTTTCTCAGTGCGCAGCCATGTCAGAGCCTTGCCGCAATCTGGCATGTCTTGCTGCCAACCTGACCTTTTGCTAAAGCCACTCTTCCACCTCCCTGCTTTCAGATGCTGCATCACCAACTTGGGATCTGCGCCCTGAAGCTGCCAGTGCCAGTGCCTCCGGAGGCGAGGATCAGGAGGAAGCCTGATCATCCGTTCCACCTTCAGGGCAGCGTACACATCTGCAGACTGGGGATAGTAGTTCCATGGAGGGGAGGGGGGAGGCTCTGCTGATGAGCCAGTTGCCGGAACAAGCGGCATGCAGCAACGCGAGGGGGGCAGGCAAGTTCGGCCACCGGCTCCCCGGAGGGCAAGGCAGGGAGTGATGACTGCTGCACAGAGTGCAGAGGAGGTGCGTAGCCTGGCTGAAATGAGCACCCAGGCCTGGCTCAGGCACACTGAGCTGATGGCTGCAGTGGGGAGGATGCCTCAGTCGATAGAAACACTGGCAAAGAGTGTGTTGGACTTTGGAGCAGCAATGGAGAGGACTGTCCAGGGCTTCGGGGCAGCAATGGAGAGGACTGTCCAGGGCTTTGAGGCTGCTATGGAAAGGACTGTTCAGAGCTTCGGACAATCCCTGGAAAGGTCTGTCCAGAGCTTGTCCGAGGCAGTGGAACGGACTGCTCCGGCCTTGTCCGAAGCAATGGAAAGAACTGTCCAGGGCTTCTTCGAAGCACTGGCACCTGCCACACAGGTCCTCACTGCTGCCACGCAGTCACTTGCTGGCCTCGTCCACACCCAGATTGAGGCAACGCGAACTCTCACTGCAGCCACCGTATCTGCATCAGCTAGGATCACCCCGGGCCCTTCCAGTACTATACAAGGCCAGGAATCAGTGGAGCAGGCGATTGTGGTGGTTGAGCCGAACCGGTCCCCTCAGAGAGCCAGTGTGTCGTCTGACCGGTAGGTGATCATTGCTCATGCCACCGCTGGTACGTCTGCAGTGCAGCTGCCACCACCTGCAGGGCACACTGCTTCCAGCCATGCTCAGATCAAGCAGCCTGCGTCCGCATCCTCCAAGACCAGAGGTCGGCCAGGCCATCCCTCAGGGGCTTCTGCGCTTCCACACAGTCAGCAGGCGTCCCCCAGCCTTGACCTCGCCACTGGGGTTCAATTACGTAGGAGCAGCAGGGAGGGAAGGGGCCGAGCGCGAAAGAGAAGTCGTTCTCCATCAAGGGGCCAGCAGTAGAGGGAGGTGCAGAGACGTTTCTTTGGCCAAATTTAAGGACTCTCTCACCTGTTGTGATTGTTGGAAATGGTTTGTTTAGTTTTGCGGCTTTGCCGAAGAGTTAACTGTTATTTTGTTAGTTATGGTTTCTGTTGACATGACGTTGTTATGTTGGAAGGAAGGACTTTTGTGACAATAAAGAAAAGTTTTAATTTGCAATGGTACACGTAACTATTTACAGTCATGCTGGCCTTCAGAGCCTTTCAAAGATCCGAAGTGCGCAGGACGAATGACACCCATCATTCCGCCAGAGGGGCCTGGAACCGAGTCCTGATGAGCCTCTGACGGATGGCCCTTCCACTTTCAGGAGCCCTCCCATCTTCCTCCTCCTCCTCCTCCTCCTCGTCCGCATGCTCCTCCTCCTCCTCCTCGTCCGCATGCTCCTCCTCCTCCTCCTCGTCGGCCTGCTCGTCCTCCTCCTCCTCCTCCTCGTCCGCCTGCTCTGCTGGACCTTGAGGGACAGCTGGCATTGGCTGGGTGCGTCGAATGGCCAAGTTGTGGAGCATGCAGCAGACGATGACGATGTGACCCACTTGCTCCGGCGAGTACTGCAGGGCTCCCCCCGAATGGTCCAGACAGCGGAAACGCTGTTTGAGCACACCAATAGTGTGCTCTACAATGTTCCTGGTCGCCTGATGGCTGCTGTTGTACAGCTCTTCTGCTGGGGTGGCGGCCAAACGGAGTGGTGTCATGAGCCATGGGCAGAGAGGATAGCCCTTGTCCCCAAGAAGCCAGCCTCGTGGGCGAGCCGGCCCCACAAAAAGTTCACAAGCTGAGGTCTGCCGCAGGATGAAGGCATCGTGGCTGCTCCCTGGGAATTGGGAGTTGACTGCCATGATCATTTGGCAGTGGTCACAGACCAGCTGCACATTGAGGGAGTGGAACCCCTTGCGGTTGCGGAAGTCCTCAGGATTGAGTAATGGCGCCCGCAAAGCCACGTGTGTGCAATCAATCGCCCCCTGCACCATGGGGAAGTCCGCAATAGCAGCAAAGCCCTGCGCGCGCTTCGCCTGCTTCTCCAGGCTCAGAGGGAAGGTGATGAATTGACGCCTTCGTCTATAAAGGGCAGCTGTAACTTGCCGGATGCAACAATGGACTGCAAACTGAGAGATATTCGCAATGTCCCCAGTGGCTGACTGAAAGGATCCGGTGGCATAGAAATTGAGGGCAACAGTCACTTTAACGGACACCGACAGAGAGGTCCTGCACCGTAGACGCGGCTGCAGATCCTGAGCAAGCAGGTGGCACAGCTCAGTTACAACCTCCTTCCCGAATCGGAGCCTTCGCACACACTGCTCCTCCGACATTGCAAGATATGAGACCTGCTGCCTGAATACCCTTGCAGCGTACCCTCAGATTGGCCGACCTCCATTGCCCCTCCTCCTTCTGGCCAATCCCGGCCCTCTCTTCCGCCGTCTCTCTGCCCCTTCACAGTGTCCGGCCATGAGGACGTTGCCATCCAAAGCAGCTCCCATTCCGATGCCAGTCGGTCAAAATGCTGTTAGGTGTAGCGCTCCAACTGCTCCAGACAGATTTGAAGGTCCCAAGTATTCTAAGGCTATATTCCAAAAAATCTGCTCCACAGTAGCTCACCAACTCTCTCCAGCAACGATCACAATGAACAGGCCAAGTGGCTGCAGCTTTTATACTAGAGCTGTCCCCTTTAAATAGCACCCCCCGACTACGAGAAGGGCCTGGTAACGTTCCATTGAACTGTCACTAACAGCGCTCGGCGCAAAGGTTCCGGGCACCAAAAAGGCGTTGCACACTGAAATGACGTCATGATGTGCCTGCGCCCGCGGGCGCGCGCAAAGAGTTAACGCCGGCGCTAAAAGGATACTCAATATGGGAGGTGGCGCTATATTCACTGCGCCTGCCCGAACATTGGGTAACGCCCCAATTCTCGGGCTCTTTAGGCGCTAATCGCTGGCGCTACCAACTGAATTTCTTGGCCAATAAATCTTATCACTCTAAAAGGGGGAACACTTCGGAATATACGAGGGAGAATGACAATAGACAAAATACTTCACCCCTCCCAATCCCACTACACTAACTAGGTTGGATCCCAGAGGACCAGGGAAATGCTCACCAAATGCAGGAATAGTTTGTAGAGTGGGAAAAACTTGCAGATCTTCGGTTTCTTCTGAGTTGGTTTTTTGTTGGTCGCGGTGGCCCAATATTACTTAGTTCTTGGTAATATTGTTGTTTGTTTGTTTCGTGTGGCCCTTGGTTGCTGTGATTCCTTTCCATTCTCCTTCTGTTGTCCTTCCGTCGATTGATTGTCCCAAGGCTGATGCCTTTCGAATGAGCTGTGCCTCTGTCTGTGTCTGTCCGAACTGTACTGCTGACTTCAATTCACTGACTGCTGTTACAGTTCTCTGACTGAACTGTACTGATCAAACTGATCGAACCCATCAAACTCATCAAACTGATTTCTTGTGGAGACAGTTCTTTAGTTTATACTAAATGAAGCCTGCTAATCTTGTTAGATTTTGGGCGGGCTCGTTAATTTTAATAGGTTTAAATTCTCATCGAGTTTCAGGGCTGGTCCCATCTATTTTTAATTGGCTTTTAACTAGTTTCGGGATTGCTTCGAAAATCAGTTTAAGTGTGCAAAGTGGTTTTGGAAATCTTTCTGAGTGGTTCAAGCTGTTGTTTGATTGTCTTCTCCTGCTGGGGCCAGGGTCTCTTTTGTTGACTAGTGGCATGTATTGTATTATTCATGTTCTTGATGGCCCTGTAGGTTTCAGCGGGAACAGTCCTTTCCATGGGCTTGCAGGCCTAGAAATTCAGTTGCGTTCGCCAGCCGTTAGCGCCTTAGGAGGAGTAGATCTCGAGCGCTAGGCACTTAGCGGCCGGGCGCAGAACGAGTTGCGCCTACGCCCAACTTCAGTAGACATTTAGCGCCGGCGCAAAGTGTTTGCGCGCGCTCAGCTGCGCGCGCAACTTATGACGTCATTTTGTCGTGCAACGCCCTTTGTGCGCCCCAAACCGGAACTTCAGTCACGCCCGCCCAATGTGGGCGTGGCGGTGTTAAGAACTGTGAAGTGGAACGCAGCAGAGGCCCTGTGGGCCTCGGGGAGCGCTAATTAAAGGGCACTTAGACTGAACTATAAAGGCCAGCCATTTTGCTGCAATGACTTTAGTGCAACGGATTTCTGGACAGAGACCAAGGAAGACACCTTACTGATTTGGCCCAACATAGGAGAGGTATTTTTGGCTTCTGGCCAGAGCTTGGAAATTTGACTCATTGTGATTTCACTGTTTGCAAGTATATTATGGGGGCTGCATGGGGTTCCAACCCTCAGTTCCAGCATTATGTGCGAAGGGCTCGCAGACGCTGTGTGAGAGGGGCAGCCATGCCTAGACGCAGAGGGGGTATCAGGCGTCGGCAACGTAGGCCTTACCCACTCAGGGAATACCGCCAGCAGGTGTCCTATCTCACCATGACTGCCGCGCAGTGTGTTAAGAGGCTGCGCTTCAGAAGGGAGGTGGTTGCAGAGATCTGCCAGCTGCTTCACAGAGATCTGCGTCCACAGCTGATGTGCAGGACGTCTATGTCGGTGGAAGTGAAGGTCACGGTGGCTCTGAACTTTTATGCAAGCGGCTCCTTCCAAGCCGCTGCTGGGGACATAGCTAACATCTCCCAGTTCGCCATGCATCGCTGCATCTGGCAGGTCACCGATGCCCTTTTCACAAGGAGACACCAATTCATCTCCTTCCCCATGACCCTAGAGAGGCAGGAGCAGCGTGCAGTCGGATTTGCGAGGATCGCCGACTTCCCCATGGTGCAGGGCGCCATTGACTGCACGCATGTGGCTTTGCGGGCACCTATCGACAATGCCGAGGATTACCGCAACCGGAAGGGCTACCATTCCCTCAATGTACAGCTGGTGTGTGACCACAGGCAGCGCATCCTAGCTGTCAATGCCCGCTTTCCAGGCAGCAGCCACGATGCATTTATCCTGCGACAGACTACTGTGGCTGACATGTTCCAGGCACAGCCTCCCCCAAGAGGGTGGCTTATTGGGGACAAAGGCTATCCTTTGTGTACATGGCTCATGACCCCGCTCCGCGCGCCCAGGACCCCTGCTGAGGAGGCATACAACAAAAGCCATCAAGCCACAAGGAACATCATAGAGCAAACGATTGGCGTCCTCAAGCAACGGTTCCGCTGCCTGGATCGCTCCGGCGGATCTCTGCAGTATTCGCCGGATAGAGTCTCCCAGTTCGTCGTCGTTTGCTGCATGCTGCACAACCTGGCTATCTGCAGGACTCAGGCACTGCCACCTCACGTAGGACCACCACCTCAGGAGGACGAGCAGGAGGACCATGAGGAGGAGGAGGAGGAGGAGGAGGAGTACCAGCCCAGGAGGGAGCCACAAGGTCCAAGGGCCGTCCGTCGGCGGCTTATTGAACGACACTTCTAGGCCCCCTGTCAGGGAATGGCTTGCGGCAATGAACGCACATGAATGCAGCCGCTCCGCAAGCCCTCAGCCGGTTAACGCAACAACCACTTGAAACATCACACATGGACAAGCTGAATAAAGAAAAAGCTTTATTGAACAAACTCAGGGCCCTTCCCACATGAAACCGAAAAACAGACAACACCCCCAAAAAACACTCAAATACATATCTCACTCCCACAACCTGGGGAGGAATAACAAAACTTGTCCATCCAAATGGCCTTCATCCTCGGCCTTACCAAAAGAACCCCTCCGATAGACAAGACAACCACCCCCATATAAAAAAACATTTGCCAACACACTCTACTTTGTGTGCCGAGAGGGCGAGTCCTTGTCCAGGCTTTTCCGGCCCCTGGCCGACCTGCTGCTCCGCCTCAACCTGGGCCCTGTGGGTGCTGCAAGGCTGGGGGAAGGCTCCTGAGGGGCACATTGCGTGACGGCAGATGCCCTTGGGGGTCGGCCTAGACGAGCTCTGGCCCTCGAGGGGCCGGCTGCTGACTGCTGCAGCTGTGGCTGGGCAGCATCAGTCCCTCCAGCAGCTCGTCGCAGCTTCGCTGGGGGAGTGGCAGTGGCGGCTGCAGCAATGGGGGCAAGCTGGCTGATGCCAGGCGCTCGCTGCTCGCCTGAGACACTGGCACTCGGACGGGCTGGCACTGCAGCAAGCGCAGCAATCTGGTGAAGGCCAGACCGCTGTGCTGCTGCAGCGCGGCAGGTGCCCTGGCGATGCCTGCCTGACACAGCGAGTGTGGCAGCAGTGAGTGCCCGTACTGCCCTGGTCTGTGCCCGCATCAGACCAGCCAGTGACTGCACGGCACCACTGATCAACTGTTCACTCGCTGCCTGTGCTGCCCTGAATTTGTCCCGACTCGCGTCCTCTGCTGCCCTGAATTCGTCCCGACTCGCGACCTGTGCTGCCCTCAATTCGGCCCGACTCGCGTCCTGTGATGCCCCGAATTCGGCCCGACTTGCGTCCTGTGATGCCCCGAATTGTTCGAGACCCCTGGCCTGTGCTGCCGCGAGTTGTTTGAAACCCCTGGCCTGTGAGGCCCCGAAATCGGACACACTATGAGCCAGGGACTCGATGGCCTCAGGCAACCGTGCCACAACCCCCATGAACTCGGTGTGCCGACGATCCGAGTCCGCGGACATTTGATCAAGGAGGCGCACCTCCTGGGCGAGGACCGTCTCCGGACTGGAGGCTGGACTCTCCCTCTGGGGAGAAGGCCGCCGAGCTGGCCGACCCTTCCCGCGTGGCTGGACGCCACTGGGCCCAGGAGCTACACTCCCCTGCAACACTTCCCCCCTCTGGGGAGAAGGCAGCCGTGCTGCCCGACCCTTCCTGCGTGGCTGGACGCCACTGGGCACAGGAGCTACACCCCCCTGCAACACTTCCCCCTGGCCCTCCTCCAGGGAAGACGTGTCCCCTCCATTGCCATCCCCTGGCGCGGATGAGGGTTCCCCCGATGTGCCGCCTTCCTCTTGCTCCTCCTCGTCCTCCTCTTCCGAGGGACTGACACTCGCAGCTTCAGGGACCTCCTCCTCACCAGCTGAAAGCAGGAAGGCACAAGAGTAGCTTTAGAGTGAGGACAGGGTGTCAGCGAGGGAGGCATGAGTGGTGGCATTCTGCGCATTGGTCGGACAGTGGCAAAGGATGTAGATCTGAAGCGCAAGGGGAACGAGAGAGGTCCAAACGGTCATGTCCTTACCATTGGGGCCCAGCACAGGGTCGGCATCTCCAATTGCAACGGGGCCAATCACCCGGGCACCCATGAGTCGACCCACGTGCTCCTCCAGGTCACTGAGCTGCTGGAACTGGGCACGGCCTCCCCCGGTGACAGTCCGGCTCTTCAGATTCTGGGCCAGCTTGGCCTGCAAGAGAAAGGACGGCCTCTAAGTACAGTGTGGTGCCCTGTTGTTGTGTGCACTGCCTCCCATGGTCGAATAGCTTGGCCAGTGTGGTGCCCTGTTGTTGTGTGCACTGCCTCCCATGGTCGAATAGCTTGGCCAGTGTGTAAAGTACAGAAAGTGCAATTGATGTTCATGCCAGTGCCATAGCTGCTGGATGAGGGCTGGCCATTAGGCCTTTGAGGTCCCTTTGCCCATAATGTGAGGTGCACATGCAAGGATGAGGAGGACACTGGAAAGGGTACTCACCCTGACAATCCGAGTGAGGTCGTTAAACTTTTTCCGGCATTGGACACCAGTCCTGGGGACATCGCAGGTGGCTGTGACCCTCTGGGCGATATCCCTCCAGGCTCTCCTGTACACCCTCTTGGGAGGCTTCTTGCCACTGTCCGGGAACAAGATATGGCTTCTCTTCTCCAAAGCCCTAACCAGCACCTTTAAATCATGGGCAGAGGAGCGCTGCGCTCGCTCACGGGCCCTCTGCATCCTTCCTGGCGCTATTTCTCTCCAGCAGCAGTGTTTAGGCCTAGCTGGAGGGCTGCAGTATCCAGGGCGTGGCAGCAGACCAAGTCGACCCTTCCCCCTTTAAGAGCTGGCCGGCGCCAGGGTGTCTGCTGTCAATCAAAACATGACCGCACCTGCGCTGCGCCCGGCCTCGGCGGTATCAGTCTGCACCGCCGGCTTAGCGCCTAAAGATAGCCGTGCAATGCCAGTTTTAGCGCTCGAGCAAACTCCTTGGCCAAAGCTACTGAATATCGGCGAAGTGGCCTCCACTTTCCGGCGGGCGCAAACTTTAGCGGCCGCCCGACTTTACCGCCCCAAAAGTGGCTATACTGAATTTCTAGGCCATTGTCTTTGTGTAGAATGGCTGGGATGGCCCAGAACATTCTCAGACAATCTGGCCTTTCCAATACTCAAACTGTCTGTCCCACAGTGTCCAACCCATTCCCTTTGTTGCAGCTTTTCCACAGGCCTGAACATGCCTTTTAAACTAGCAGAAATCCTGGGGTTTTGATTTTAAGTCCCTTTTGGCCCAATATTTCCTCCAACAGTCCAATATTTCTTCTTTTCTTGGTTTGGGGGAGTCTGTAGAATTTTGCGAGCCTTACATAGATGAATGTTTCAGGTGCAGAAACTTCGTCAGAATTAAAGCTAGGTGTGCATTTTGTTTGGAAGGTGACTGAATGTTGTAGGATAAGTATAAACAGATAATCCATGGAACAAGATGGCTCCAGTGCCTCAGACATCAGGGAAAGGAGAAAGTAACAAGCTAGGCTAGTGGTGTTCCACAAGGGCCCCAACTATTTACTATTTTTATTAACAGAGTGACTGCTGCCAACTACCAGAAGCTGCGCAGAAACATTCTGTGCATAAATCTGGTTTACATATTAATGTATAATGTTGTAGTTTTGCTGTTGCTGCTGTTTCTGCTTTGTTTTCCCAGTGCCTGGGTGTCCCAAAGGCCCGCTCTATTCCCGGGCAATGTCACTGCTGTTTCCCCAGTGCTCCTGTTGTAAAGGAATAGCCATATTTCAGAAAAATACACCATCCTATGAACAGAATTCTGACTTTATTAAAACATGATAAACTGGGTTTAAAAATCTAAAAAGCCTCAAAGATACAGGCTGTAAACAGAATACAGGCTTCTGAGATAAGATGAAGGGTTGATGACACAAAGCTGTAAACACCATACAAGCTTTTGAAATGGGAATTGATTGTTGACACTGAGACAATGGCCCTATTGAAGCAAAGGGTTGGAGTTTCCAAGAAGTCTGCAGTTTGGAAAAAAAATCACAATAGCTATACCCAGTTTAAAGTGTTAAAAACTAACACTTCAAACAGAAACTCAGAACATTAAAGAACCATATGCCTTCATAAATATCACATCAAATGAAAACAAGCAGACACGACGTCTGTGATATAACCATTGAAGTAGCTAAGAAATGCATAGAACACTCTAGTTTAAGTGTTTTTGATTTACATATTGTAAAAGGTACAAACAGAAGACTTTGTAAATATTACATCAATAGATGCACCAAGCAATCACATTTTGTTTGTGTTGAAAATGGAACAGTTAGGAGACACGACATCTGCTTATAAATAGCTACGGTGATTTAAAAATTGAATGGAAGCCCTTCGTAAAAATGGCATCAAATAGATACATCAGTCACAACCATTTTTTATGATAAAATTTGAACACCTAAAGGTAGAGACAGGATTCTGCAAGTTAACAGCTGAACTGACAGTAAGATTAGAAAGACGTCAATGGAAAGAATGACTAGAGTTAATCAGCTTACATCAGCAGAAAACTTCAAAGGATATACCACCGCAAAAAGGGTATAAAATATGGAACTTTCAGATAGAAAGTCAGAAGTCGCTGGAAGGGGCAAGCGATTCTCAACTTCAGAGGCAGGCTCTGTAAGTTTTTAACTCTGAGTCTCAGAGATCAAAAAGATGCTTTTATTTGATTTTGTTGGATATTCTGGATTAGAAATAATAAAAAATGTAAAAATGTAACAAAGTTAAGATTTGAGAATAAGGATCCCTGAGAATAAGAAATGTAAGCTATTTGTATTTTGAACTGTGAATGTTGCGACTAAAATCACCATCTGTTAACTACATGTCAGTTCTTTAATAAATCTATATATTTTTAGAATTGCCTCAGAGTATTTCTGTATCGAACTCACAAACTCAATCTCTGTAGACTCTTTGGTGAGGACTTACAGAATTCTGGGGGAGTATTCCGGACCCTCATAATATCCGGAAGATTTACAGTCTAGTTAAACGTATTAAAAGTGCTATCTGGAGGATGGTAACATCTTCAAGTCGTTCCTTTCCTTTAGGGAGAGATAGCCTGGACCTTTAGACCCAATTAAGGGCTAGATTTTCAGTTTAGGCAGTTTTGGGGCGCTAGCTTTAGCGCCCGCCCGAAGTTAGCGCCCGCCCCAAAGTAGCGCCCCGTTGCCGGGAATTCAGTGGCTTCGCCCTAAGAGGTTGGTGGAGCGCTAAAAGAGGCGTTCCACTACTCTCTTTAGGCGCTAAGCCGGCGGTCCAGAGGGATAGCGCCCAGGCGGGGCGCAGCACGGGTGCGGTCATTTTTGCACTGACAGCAGACCCCGTGGTGCCGACCAGCTCTTAAAGGGGGAAGGGACGAATTAGTCTGCTGCCACGCCCTGCACACTGCAGCCTTGCAAAGAGGCCTCAACACTACTGCTCAGCCCCAGGGAGTCATGGCAACGCCAGAGAAGGCCCGTCAGCGTGCCCTGCGCTTCTCAGAGGGTGATCTGGACATCATGCTCACAGCTCTGGAGGTGAGGCGCAAGATCTTGTTTCCAGACAGTGGGAGGAATCCAACCCACCACGACTACACCAAAGCCTGGAAGCAGATCGCCCAGAGGGTGACATTCACCGGCGAGGCCCCCAGGACCCACACACAATGCCGTAAGAAGTACAACGATCTGACCAGGATTGTGAGGGTGAGTAGCCTTTCCAGTCTCCTCCTCATTCTTGCATGTACACCTGACATGATGGGCAAAGGGACCTGAAAGTCCTTTTGGCCAGCCCTCAGCCAGCAGCATTGGGACAGTCATGAGCATCAAATGGCCATTCGGCACTCTACACTTTGGCCAAGCTATTCCACCATGGGAGGCAGTGCACACTACATCAGGGCTTCACTCTGTCCAAGCTATTCCACCATGGGAGGCAGTGCACACTACATCAGGGCTTCACTCTGTCCAAGCTATTCCACCATGGGAGGCAGTGCACACTACATCAGGGCTTCACTCTGTCCAAGCTATTCCACCATGGGAGGCAGTGCACACTACATCAGGGCTTCACTCTGTCCAAGCTATTCCACCATGGGAGGCAGTGCACACTACATCAGGGCTTCACTGCGCCCTTACAGCCCGTCCTTTCTCTTGCAGGCTAAAGTAGCGTTTAATCGCCAGGCCCGTGCCAGGGGTGGCCGCGCCAAGCTGCAGGAGCTCACTCGGCTGGAGGAGCGCGTGTGTGTGCTCATGGGAGCACGTGTGATTGTCCCCACAGCGTGCGGTGTATCCGACCCTCCACTGCCCGGCAATGGTAAGGACCTCGCCTTTTGGCCCTCTCGCGTCGCACTGGCCCATCCGAGCTATCTCCTTTGCCACTGTCCCACCAATGCGCTGAATCCCACCAGTCCTAACTCCCTCGCTGACGCCGTCTCCTCACTCTGAAGCTACTCTTGTGCATTCCTGCTTTCAGCTGGTGACGACCAGGACCCTGAGGCTGCCAGTGACAGCACCTCCAACCAGGAGGAGGAGGAGGAGCAAGCCGGACCTTCGGGGGAACAGTCACGTCCCGCAGGAGAGGAGGAAATGCTCGACACCTCCTCACTGGACGAGTGCCTGGAGGAACTGTCGCAGGGCAATGCAGCTTCTGGGACCAGTGGCGTCCAGCCACCCAGCAGCTGTGCGCGTGGCCCGCGGCCTTCCCCCCAAAGGGGGGAAGGATCAGAGGGGAGTGCTGCTGCTCGGCAAACTCGCCGTCACCAACGCGGCAAGGGTCCCCTAGTTCGGCCCCCTCCTCCCCAGCGGGAGAGTCGCGACTCCAGTCCGGACACCTTCACTTCGGAGGAGGTGCGGAAGCTCGATCAGATGGCCGACGACTCGGACCGGCGCCACACGGAGCTCATGAGCGTGGTGGGGCGCATGCCTGAGGCCATCGAGTCGCTGGCGACCAGTGTGCGCGAGTTCGGGGCAGCAACTGCCGCGACTGGCCGCATGCTAACTGATGCCGTCAAGACCCTGGCGGATGTGATGCGCGCGCACACCAGGACCAGAGGGCCACTCACTGCTGCCACACGCGCTGTCTCAGGCAGGCATCGCCAGGGCAGGCGCCGCGCTGGACCATCCCAGCAAGCCGGCCGTCGGCTGATTGCTGCGGATCCTGCAGTGCGGGCCCGGCCGAGTGCCACCGCGCCACAGCACCAGCCAGCGCATCCCAGACGCCAGCTGGCCCACATTGCACCATCCGTCGCCGCCATTCCCCCTCTGGGGCGTCAAGGGCAAGCGGCTGCAGCTGATGGTGGCCAGGCTCAGGCGCGCCACTCAGGAGACGGCCCCTCGAGGCCCAAACGCCGTGTAGGCCGCCCCCCAGTGGCATCTGGCGGAAGGGCATCTGAGCCTCAGGCGCCTTCCCCCAGCCTCGCAGCAGCCACTGGGCAGAGCTTGCGAAGGAGCAGCAGGCAGGGCAGGGGAGGCAAAATGCTGGGCAAGGTCTCGCCCTCGCGGGCCACTCAGTAGAGGGTGTGGCCAGCTTTCCTTTAATATGGCGGTGGCCATCTTTATTTTGCCCATGGTTGTGCTTTTGGAGGGCTTTTTTTTTGCGTTAGGCCGACGTTGAGGCCCGGTTTCAATAAAGGTGGAGTGGCTCCTCCCCAGTTTGTGGGAGTGAGTCGTTTGTTGGGCTTTTTGTGGGGCTCGTTTATTGTTTTTGGGGATTCATGTGGGAAGGGCTTTTCATTTTTGTTTAATAAAAAATTATCTTTATTCATGCAGTCTCCATGGTTGTTCTTCTTAGTGTTTGTTGGCTTCGCCGGCTGAGGGCTTGCGGAGCGGCTGCATTCATCTTCCCTCATGGCCCCTGGCCATTCCCTGACAGGGGGCTTAGAAGTACCGTGTAATAAGGTGGCGTCGTGCGGCCCTTGGCCCTGGTCGCTCCCTCCTGGGAACGTACTCCTGCTCCTCCTCCTCCTCCTCCTCCTCCTCCTCATGCTCCTCCTGCTCCTCCTCCTGAGGTGCTGGTCCAACGTCAGGTGGCAGTGCCTGAGTCCTGCGGATAGCCAGGTTGTGTAGCATGCAGCAAACCACCACAAATTGGGAGACCCGGTCCGGCGAATACTGGAGAGCTCCTCCGGAGCGATCAAGGCAGCGGAACCGCTGCTTGAGGACCCCAATAGTTAGCTCGATGATGTTGCGGGTGGTTTGATGGCTCTCGTTGTAGGCCTCTTCAGCAGCGGTCCTGGGCGCGCGGAGCGGGGTCATGAGCCAGGTGCACAAAGGATAGCCTTTGTCCCCGAGTAGCCATCCTCTTGGGGGAGGCTGTGCCTGGAACATGTCATGCACAGTACTCTGCCGCAGGATAAAGGCATCGTGGCTGCTGCCTGGGAAGCTGGCATTGACTGCCATGATGCGCTGCTTGTGGTCACAGACCAGCTGCACATTCAGAGAATGGTAGCCCTTCCTGTTGCGATACTGCTCGCCATGCTCCAGAGGGGCCCGCAAAGCCACATGCGTACAGTCAATGGCGCCCTGCACCAAGGGGAATTCCCCGAGTCTGGAAAATCCCAATGCGCGCTGATGCTGGCTCTCCAGGGCCATGGGGAAGGAGATGAATTGGCTTCTCCTTCTGAACAGTGCTTCGGTCACCTGGCGGATGCAGCGATGCACGCCGTACTGGGAGATGTTTGCTATGTCCCCAGCAGCGTATTGGAAGGAGCCGGTGGCATAGAAGTTCAATGCCACTGTCACCTTCACTTCCACCGACAGAGACGTCCTGCACCTGAGCTTTGGCCGCAGATCTCGGCGAAGCAGGTGGCAGATCTCTGCAATCACCCCCTTCCGGAATCGGAGCCTTTTAACACATCGCGCGGCACTCATGTTTAGGTAGGAGCGCTGCTGGCGGTATAGCCTGACTGGGTAAGGCCTACGTGGCCGACGCCTGTAGCCCCCTCTGCCTCTAGCCAGGGCTGCCCCTCTCACAATACGTCTGCGAGCCCTACGGACATGGAGCTGCAGCTCCGCGTTGGCACCCCATGCAACCCCCATCAAATCCTGGCAAACACTCTAATTTCCAAATGGCCACTTGCAGCGCTGTTGCCTGAGTCCAAAAATACCTGGCTCTTGCTGCTTGAAACCAGTTAGCTATCCTCCTTGTTGTGTCTCCAGAAATGCGTTGCACAAGACTGTTTTCTGAAATAATGGATGGCCTTTATACTGGAGAGGACGTTCCCTTTAATTAGCGCCCCCCGGGGCCCGCGCTGGTTGTGTTGCGTTCCTTTTTCCAAACGCTCCGGCCGCCCGCCGCACAATGGGGCGGTCCGACTGAAGTTTGCAATCGGGGCGGCCAAAGGGCGTTGCACGAGGATGTGACGTCATTTTCTGCGCGCGCATCCGGGCGGGCGCTAAACTTTGCGCCGGCGCTAACGGGCAACTTAATTTGGGGCGGGGCGCAAACTGCGCTGCGCCCGGGCGCTACACGCATAGCGCCCGGAAATCACTTCTCTTAAGGCGCTAACTGCTGGCGCAAGCAACTGAAAATCTAGCCCTAAGAGTCTTATAGAAATAACAACAGAAAATGCTGGAAATACTCAGCAGGCCAGGCAGCATCCGTGGAGAGAGAAATAGAGTTAACGTTTCAGGGCTGGGACCCTTCAGCTATCTCTAACTTTAGTTGAAGGTGAATGTCTGGGGAATACGCCTGATCCGGGGTAGCCTGAAAAGGGCTAGGACTAGTAATTATCCCTTCAGTGTGACCCAAAGGCCTGCTCTGTTCCTGGTCAATGTCGCTGCTGTTTGAACAACCAAAAAAAACAGAGACTGTGCATGCGCAACTGCTTCAAGTTCATTGGCAGCAGTCGCTGCCTTTTATTAATGACCGATAACACAATAGAGAGCCATATATCCAAGTTTGTCGATAACACAAAGATTGGTGGTACAGTAAGTAGTATAGATGGGAGCATAAAATTACTGGGCTAGTAATCCAGAGGCCAAGACTAATAATCCAGAGATGTGAGTTCAAATCCCACCATGGCAGCTGGGGAATTTAAATTTGGTTAATTAAGTAATTCTGGAATAAGCTCGTATCAGTAATGGTGACCATGAAACTACCGGATTGCCATAAAAACTCATCAGGTTCACTAATGTCCTTTAGGGAAGGAAATCTGCTGTCCTTACCTGGTCTGACCTATATGTGACTCCAGACCAACAGCAATGTGGTTGACTCTTAACTGCCCTCTGAAATGGTCTAGCAAGCCCCTCAGTTGTAACAAACTGCTACGAAACACAATAATAAGAATGAAACAGGATGGACCGCCCGGCACCAACCTCGGCACCGGCTACGGTCCTCCTCACCAACAGCTGGGGAGTTGCATCAAAATTGGGAGAGCTGTTCCACAGACTAGTCAAGCAAAAGCCTCACATAGTCATACTCACAGAATCATACCTTTCAGCCAATGTCCCAAACTCCTCCATCACCATTCCTGGGGTGGTGGCACCGTGGGAAGGAGTGGCCTTGGGAGTCTTCAATATTGATTCCGGATCCCATAAAGTCTCAAGGCTTCAGGTCAAGCATGGGTAAGGAAAACTCCTGCTGATTACCACCAACTGCCCTCCCTCAGCTGATGAAACAGTACTCCTCCATATTGAACACCACTTGGAAGATGCACTGAGAGTAGCAAGGGCACAAAATTTACTCTGGGTGGGGGACTTCAATGTCCATCACGAAAGGGTAGCTTGGTAGCACCACTACTGACCGAGCTGGCCGAGTCCTGAAGGACATAGCTGCCAGTCTGGGCCTGTGACAGGTGGTGAGAGAACCAACACAAGGAAAAATCCTAATGGACCTCGTTGCTGTTCTACCTGTTGCAGATGCATCTGTCCATGACAGTATTGGTAGCAGTGACCACCGCACAGTCATTGCGGAGACGAAATCCCGTCTTCACACTGATGACACCCTCCATCGTGTTGTGTGGCACTACCACTGTGCTAAATGGGATAGATTCAGAACAGATCTAGCAGCTCAAAACTGGGCATCCATGAGGCGCTGTGGGCCATCAGCAGCAGCAGAATTGTATTCCACCACAATCTGTAACCTCGTGGACCGGCATATCCCTCACTCTACCATTACCATCAAGCCAGGGGACCAACTCTGGTTCAATGAGGAGTGTAGAAGAGCATGCCAGGAGCAGCACCAGGCGTACCTAAAAATGAGGTGCCAACCTGGGGAAGCTACAACACAGGACTACATGAATGCTAAAAAGCGGAAGCAGCATGCTATAGACAGGGCTAAGCGATCCCACAATCAACGGATCAGATCAAAGCTCTGCAGTCCTGTCACATCCAGTCGTGAATGGTGGTGGACCATTAAACAACTAATGGGAGGAGGAGGCTTGAACATCCCCATCCTCAATGATGGCAGAGCCCAGCATGTGAGTGCAAAAGACAAGGCTGAAGCGTTTGCAACCATCTTCAGCCAGAAGTGCCATGTGCTATCAAGCGGCACTTACTGACCGATGACCTTCTCACTGATGCCCAGTTTGGGTTCCACCAAGACCACTCAGTTCCTGACCTCATAGAGACTTGGTCCTAACATGGACAAAGGAGCTGAATTCCAGAGGTGAGGTGAGAGTGACTGCCCTTGACATCAAGGCAGCATTTGCCTGAGTCTGGCATCAAGGAGCCCTAGTAAAACTGAAGTCAATGGGAATCAGGGGGTGAAAACGCTCCACTGGCTGGAGTCATGCCTAGCACAAAGGAAGATGGTTGTGGTGGTTGAAGGTCAATCATCACAGCCCCAGGACATCGCTGCAGGAGTTCCTCAGGGCAGTGTCCTAGGCCCAACCATCTTCAGCTGCTTCATCAATGACCTTCCCTCCAACATAAGGTCAGAAATGGGGATGTTCGCTGATGACTGCACAGTGTTCAGTGGCATTCATGACTCCTCAGATAATGAAGCAGTCCATGCCCGCATACAACAAGACCTGGACTACATTCAGGCTTGGGCTGATAAGTGGCAGGTAACATTCGTGGCACACAAGTGCCAGGCAATGACTATCTCCAACAAGTGAGAGTCTAACCACCGCCCCATGACATTCAATGACATTACCATTGCCGAATCCCCCACCATCACCATCCTGGGGGGTCACCATTGACCAGAAAATTAACTGAACCAGCCACATAAACACAGTGGCAACAAGAGCAGGTCAGAGGCTGGGTATTCTGCGGTGAGTGTCTCACCTCCTGAAAGAAACACTTGCATTTATATAGCGCCTTTCATGACCACCGGACATCTCAAAGCGATTTACAGCCAATGAAGTACTTTTGTAGTCACTGTTGTAATGTAGGAAACGCGGCAGCCAATTTGCGCACAGCAAGGTCCCACAAACAGCAATGTGATAATGACCAGATAATCTGTTTTTGTTATGTTGGTTGAGGGATAAATATTGGCCACGACACTGGGGATAACTCCCCAGCTCTTCTTCAAAATAGTGCCATGGGATCTTTTACGTCCACCTGAGACAGCAGACGGGGCCTCAGTTTAACATCTTATCCGAAAGACGGCACCTCCGACAGTGCCGCACTCCCTCAGCACTGCACTGGAGTGTCAGCCTAGCTGTATGTGCTTAAGTCCCTGGAGTGGGACTTGAACCCACAACCTTCTGACTCAGAGGTGAGTGTGCTACCAACTTTTTTTAAATTAATATACTTTATTGAACATTAAAAACATTTACAACATCGTGATCATTTCATTGTATGATACAAATCAATTCCGCCACTCTGCACAGCCATTCCGCCACCACATTTTATCAAAACCTGAAGTTTAATTTGTCTCCTGTAACATATATTAATCGATTGTACTTTAAAAATTGGTTGTAAAATACTATCCTTAAATTCCTATCTGAATAAAACATCCACAGAGCCTTATAATGATCTTTTAGCTTATATTTAATATACTCTTTTAGATTGATTCTTCTCCCCTTAAAAAACAGGGCATTCCTTCTTTGCACAATCACGAATCTAGCCAAACTGAACATTAAATTAATTGCCGTTCTGCTAGACTCGGGCAGACTCTCCTGCAATCCCCATCTCAAAATTGAGTCCCACGGGATTCCCATTCTCGCTCTTCGGTCCCCACCCAGCAAAAAAGCTACACACAACTGTCGAACATAGTACTTAAAGTCGTTTAACTGTGGATGTAACACCAGTAAATGGGACAGAGTCTCATCCCGTGTCCCACACACTGGGCAAGTTGCCGCCTCCAGTCGTCCAATCTTGCACAAGACCGTCATGGTAAAAATCCGGTTATGAGCCAATTTGAAATCCAGTTCAATCCATTCTGGACATTTAAAATTCGCCCACACTCCCTTCCAAATCCTGTTGAAGTCCAGCTGTGGGTATATACTGTGCCAAAACTCCTGACCAGCAGGTGTCTTGAATCTCCATTCTCTAAATACCTCATAGAAATCTTGAGTATTACAGTTGTCAAATTGGACCAACTCTCCCCCTTTCGCCAGTACAAAGCTTGGAAAAGCAGGACGCATTTACTTTCTTTGGAGATTTCCGCATTTATTTTTCCATCCAATCCTGTGGCATTGCCCTCACAATCTTCTCATACATGATTCCTATTGCTTTTCCTCTACCTCCTGATCCTCCTCCCACACCATGTCCCTCACTATCGCTTCCGGCAACCAACCTGGAATTACCTCGTATAATACATCTTTCACAGATATAATCCCAGCTGTTATAAAAGCTTGATTAAATAAAACCTCTCCTTCGATGTTGACCCACCTGTTCAAAAATAAGGGCTGTTCTAAAAATTCCTCAGCCCCCTTGGGCATAAACTGCACATTTAAAAAAAATTGGGCCCAAGTCTCTACAACCCCCTTATAAAACCCAGGGAGAAGTTTAATCGATTTCAAAAACATATTATTGTATTCCATATACAATATCCCCTGCCCTCCTATCCCACTTCGTTTAAAAAAATGCTCAAAACAACTCTTCCAAAAACTTGTATTTGACTTCTGAAGAAATCTCTTCACCCATTTGATTCTAAAGGATTTTTTCTTCAAATCAATATCTGGGAAATTGAGTCCTCCCTGATTTCTCCGTCCAATGATGGTATTGTAAGCCACCAAGGCTGGTTTCCCTTCCCATAAAAATCTCACACAAGCCTCTCGGATGGACTTTTCCGCCCACTCAGGAATATCCTCCACCATCAATAAGTACCATAGCTTAGATAGCAGGAGAGCAGACACCACTGTCGCTCTTCCTTGCACTTTCAACCACCTTCTTTCCCATCTTCCCAAAATCTTTTTAATTTTCATAACCTTCGGTTCCCAATTTAATCGATCCACTTCATCCCTGTCTTTCTTGCACCCCATATGCACCCCCAGAACTTCCAAACCCTCCACCACCTTAAAGGGACATTCCCCCAACCATTCCCCCCTAGCCCTCCCTGCAACCAGGCATTGGGACTTACTATAATTCACTCTGGCTCCTGAAGCTCTACAATATTCCTCCACTACATCCATAGCTTTCCTCACTGACTCCCCATTTCTCAATGTTAAGGTTGTGTCATCTGCATATTGGTGTATCACCGACACCAGCCCAGAACTGGGGACCACAATCCCAACTACACCTTGTTTCTTTCGCATCATGTAACCTAATGGTTCTGCTAACAATGTGTACAACAATGGGGACAGGGGACAACCCTGTCTCACTGATCTCTGTATCGGAAAATACTTGGATAAAAAACCATTATATTTAACACAGCTAAATATGTTTGAATAAAAAATCCTTATCCACTGAATGAAATTTTCCTTGAAACCAAATGCTTCCAAAACCTTCAATAAAAACTCATGAGAGATCCTATCAAAGGCTTTCTCTTGATCTATCTTTAATACATAAGCCTCCCTCCCACTCTCTTCCATGAGCTCTATCGCATCTCGGATTGAGACCACAGAGTCTGTGATGTCCCAGCCTATGACTCCATAGGACTGAGAGGGCAAAACTATCTGCGGTAACACCTCCTTCAAACGATTTGCCATAACCCTCGCCAAGATCTTATAATCCACATTTAATAATGTGATGGACCTCCAATTCTTCAGATCCTGTCTATCCCCTTTATTTTTATAAGCTAAGCTTATGATACATCTCCTCATAGATGCATGGGCCAGGCTTCCCTCAATTTTAATTTCCTTAAAAACTTCTAAGAGCAATGGACTTAAAATCTCGAAAAATTCTTTATAAAATTCTGCACTTAGTCCATCGGACCCTGGGCTTTTCCCCCCCTTCATTCCACTTATTGCTACTTTTATTTCTGCTAATCCTACTTCTTTGTCACACATGCTTTTCTCATCCTCCTTTAAACCCTCTTCAATAAAAGCAGTAACCTTCTCCATCGCCAAATTGGAAATGTCTTCTTTTGTATATAACTCTTTGTGGCGGAGCCACCAAGAGACACTGAACAATCTATAATCATTCCTTTAACCACTCTGTAGTGCAGCTGTGGACTGCACCTTTAAGCTGTGTGTAGGTTCTTGTATTTCCACGTGATGACGTCATGACGCCGATCACGTGACCCCCAGTTGGCGCGGAAAACGTGATGACGTCATGACGTCGGTTTCCAGTATTTAAGGGCAGTCTGAGAAAGGCTGGGGACCTGGACAGACCTGCTGACCTCTGCTCTTGTAGTTATCAGTTAAAGTATTTTGTTTATTAAAGTTTAATTATTTCGTTTCCGTGCGTTGGACTTCGTTATTCGGATAGGAACTTCCGTTCCTACATTGGTGACCCCGAGCTCGTTGGACAACTTTCTTCGAGATATTCATAATGAACACGAACACCGTTGCCCTTAAATTGCCGCAGTTCTGGGAACAGCAACCAGAAGCATGGTTTTTCCAAGCAGAAGCCCAGTTTGCTATCCGGGACATTACAGCGGATTCAACCCGTTATTATTACGTGGTTTCCGCTCTGGACAGCGCCACGGCTTCACGGGTCATCAGCATCCTGGGGAATCCACCGGCAGAGGGCAAGTATTCAGCTTTAAAAGATCGTTTACTACAAGTGTATGGTCTAACTAAGCCAGAGCGTGCACGTAAGCTTATCGCAATTCCGGGTCTTGGGGACTCAAAACCATGAGAATTGATGAGCCAAATGCTCACGCTTTTGGGTTCAGAGCCCCAATGTTTTTTATTTCGAGAGCTTTTCCTCTGCCAGCTACCCGAGCCAGTTCAGGCAGTCTTGGCCAGTTCTACGATTACGGACTGTGCCGAGCTGGCTGCGGAGGCAGATAAGTCTTTTATGGTCATACAGCAGAGTTGCGCAGCTACGAGGAGTCTTTCCCCTACACGAGCAAAGTCCAGCCCTCCTCCATCAGGCTTGTGTATGTACCACGCCCGTTTTGGCGCCAAGGCTCGACGCTGCCGTCCACCCTGCAGTTGGGTTGAAAAAAGGTCTCCAGCAGACTCACAAACTTTGAAGAAGACAGGGGCTGACAAAAACACCCAGTTCACCATGGCAGTCAGTTCAGCAGGAAAACTCCTCTATATTACTGATTCCGGAACAGGGCGACGATTCTTGTGTGATACTGGTTCTCAGTGCAGTATTTTGCCAGTCTCAAAGCTGGATCTACAATCCGGCGGTCACGGCCCTTCCCTTGAGGCAGCCAATGGTGCGGCCATTCGCACGTTCAGTAAACGGACAGTTAATTTAACTCTTGGAGGTCAACGTTTTGTATGGGAATTTATAATGGCTAAAGTATCACAGGCCATCCTGGGGGCTGATTTTTTTTGTGCCTATGGTTTTCTGGTCGACGTCCAACATTGTCGACTCATTAATGCGTCTACCTTCCATGCGGTGCCTTGTCACCGCAGTACTGCTGTCTCCTGGTCGGTTGCCTGTGTGGTTCCATCGCAGGAAGGGTTTAGGCGCCTACTTGGCGAATTCCCAGGGCTCACCAGGCCTACATTCTCGGCAGCAGTTGCGAAGCATGGTGTGGTGCATTATATTACCACAACGGGATCGCCTGTTTACGCCCGGGCACGAAGATTGGAACCCGGAAAACTTATAGCCGCAAAGGCAGAGTTTCGGATTATGGAGCGCCTTGGGATTGTCCGACGCTCCGACAGTCCTTGGTCTTCCCCATTACACATTGTACCCAAACCAGGTGGCGGATGGAGGCCTTGTGGGGATTACAGACGCCTTAACGAAGCCACTATGCCGGATAGGTATCCAATACCGCATATACAGGATTTTTCGGCTCATTTGGCCGGCAAAACAATATTTTCCAAAGTAGATCTCGTCCGTGGATATCATCAAGTTCCTGTGTACCCTCAAGACATCCCCAAAACGGTGGTCATCACACCGTTTGGCCTTTTTGAGTTCCTTCGCATGCCGTTTGGGTTGAAAAATGCAGCTCAGGCTTTTCAGCGACTTATGGACTCTGTGTTACGGGACCTTCCTTTCATTTTCATTTACTTGGATGATATTCTCATTGCTAGTAAAGATAAGGAAGAGCATATGGCTCATTTACGAACACTCTTTGCCCGTCTCAGCCAACATGGCCTCATTATAAATCTAGCCAAATGCCAGTTTGGGTTAACCAGCATTGACTTTCTAGGGCATAGGATCACCTCAGACGGCGCCGTCCCACTGGCCACTAGGGTAGAGGCAGTTAAGGCATCCCCGTGGCCGCATATACTTAAATCTCTTCAGGAGTTCCTGGGGATGGTGAATTTTTATCACCGTTTTGTCCCCAAGGCAGCCCAATTAATGCAGCCGCTGTACGAAGCACTTAAAGGGAAGTCGGGTAAAGATGTTATCATTTGGACACCACAGATGGACCAAGCATTCCTGGACACCAAGGCGGCATTGGCAGATGCAACTATGCTTGCACACCCACTCCCGGGCGTGACCATCGCCCTTACTACCGACGCCTCCGATTACGCCATCGGGGCAGTGCAGGAACAATGGGTTGCCGGGACTTGGCAGCCATTGGCCTTTTTTAGCCGCCAACTGCGTATAAATGAGCGAAAATATAGCACTTTTGATAGGGAGTTGCTGGCCTTGTTTTTGGCCATCCGGCATTTTCATTTTCTTCTAGAAGGGCGCCCGTTTACTGCATTTGTGGACCATAAACTGCTCACTTTTGCAATGGCCAAAACGGCGGAGCCGTGGTCAGCCCGGCAACAGCGCCACCTTGCATTTATATCGGAATTTACAACGGATTTGCGACATGTGTCTGGCAAAGATAATCTTGTGGCTGATTGCCTGTCGCGTGCCCCAGTCCAGACAATTCACCTGGGAATCGATTACGTCGGGTTGGCAAAAGAACAGCTGGCGGATCCTGAAGTTCAGGCGTATCGGACCATGCCTTCTAGCTTGCAGGTAGCCGATGTTATGTTCCAATCAGCAGGAACCACGCTTTTGTGTGACATATCCATGGGAGTGCCCCGGCCCATTGTGCCAGTCGAATGGCGTAAGAAGATTTTTCAGATTATACATGGCTTATCACACCCGGGGATGCGAGCTTCACAACGACTTATGTCCCGTAAGTTTGTTTGGAAGGGAATGCATTTAGACATTCGGGACTGGACAAACAATTGCGTGGACTGTCAAAAATCAAAGGTTCATCGTCACGTGAAGGCTCCAATGGCCATCTTTCCAGTGCCTGAACGCCGGTTCGACCATGTACATGCGGACTTAGTGGGCCCCCTCCCCATTTCGCAGGGTTTTATGCATCTCCTGACAATAGTGGACCGTACTACCAGGTGGCCAGAGGCGATTCCCTTGGTTGCTACTACCACAGCGGACGTATCCAGGGCATTTATTTCGTCGTGGGTGGCCCGGTTTGGAGTGCCATCTGATATCTCCTCTGACCGTGGTCCACAATTTACGTCAGAGTTGTGGAATGCAGTTGCACAGGGCTTGGGTACCAAGCTGCATCGTACCACCGCTTACCATCCGCAAGCAAATGGCTTATGTGAAAGATTTCATCGGTCTTTAAAGGCGTCCCTCCGTGCCAGCTTGCGTAGTTCCAACTGGGTGGATAGACTCCCTTGGGTGATGCTAGGCCTCCGTACAGCCCCCAAAGATGACCTCCAGGCTTCATCGGCTGAGTTAGTCTACGGTCAAGCGCTTCGAGTACCAGGGGATTTCCTCCCTCCACATACAGAATCATGGTCGCCTGCTCAGCAGCTTCTTCAGCATCAAGAGGTGGCAAAGAATTTCCTGCCTATTCCAACTTCGCATCACAATCTACAGAAGCCTCATGTTCCGGCAGAACTTATGAGTTCCGATTATGTTTTTATTCGGCAGGATGCTCATAGAGATACACTCAGACCACCTTATGATGGACCGTTTTGTGTTATTGCAGCGGGAGAGAAATATTTTATGGTCGAAATGGGAGGTAAATCGGATACCATCTCCATCGACCGACTTAAGCCAGCCCATCTGAATCGGAGTGAACCGGTGGTTGTTGCTCAGCCACCTCGCCGTGGACGACCACCATTGGCTACTAGACCAATTATGCAGCAGTCTACTATTAAATTGCCTGCTTCGGCTTCATCCTCGTCTACACCTTCTGCTACGGTTTCCTCCACCCCAGATGTACCGCTTCAGACACAGCCAAATGTTGGCTCATCTTCTAACGATCCAGCGTCTGAAGTTCGTAGTCGTTCGGGCAGAATAATTAAACCTCCTGCACATTTGATGCTGTCTGTTAGAGAGAATTCTGGGGCGGCGCCTGTGGCGGAGCCACCAAGAGACACTGAACAATCTATAATCATTCCTTTAACCACTCTGTAGTGCAGTTGTGGACTGCACCTTTAAGCTGTGTGTAGGTTCTTGTATTTCCACGTGATGACGTCATGACGCCGATCACGTGACCCCCAGTTGGCGCGGAAAACATGATGACGTCATGACGTCGGTTTCCAGTATTTAAGGGCAGTCTGAGAAAGGCTGGGGACCTGGACAGACCTGCTGACCTCTGCTCTTGTAGTTATCAGTTAAAGTATTTTGTTTATTAAAGTTTAATTATTTCGTTTCCGTGCGTTGGACTTCGTTATTCGGATAGGAACTTCCGTTCCTACATCTTGATAAAAGCTGCTAGCCACCTCTAAAATCTCCCCACTTTCATGCATGATCTTCTCCCCAACCTTCAACTCTTCAATTAACGATAATCTCTGTCGCAGCTTCTCTTGCTCTAGAAAATATCTAGCGCATCTACCGCCCTCCAATGCAGCTCTAGCCTTTGCACGGAGAATGGCCCCCTTGCATTTTTCAGCTTGCAATAATTCCCACTTTTCCTTTAGCACCCGGAGCTTAGTCTCCGCTCCCTTATCCCCTCCGTCAACTGCTTTGCAGACATCCGTAAACTTTTTGTTTATATTCTCTTCTCGACGCCGGTTAGCTGCCGCCCTCTTTTTCCCATAATGTACCGAAAAAACTTTTACCTCATATTTGAAATTGTCCCACCAAACTCTTCTTTCTTTCAAGAACAAAGGTTCCTTCTGAGCATTCTTTATTATATTTAAAATCCCTTCTTTATAAGCAATTTCTTTCAGGTATTGATTGTTTAAAATCCACACCACTGAACCGATCTTAACTCTACTGTTCCTAATTCTAAGAACCAAAGCCGAGTGATCACTAAAAAATACTTTTTTATAATAAATCTCCATCACCTCAGAACTTAACCCTTCCCGCATTAACACAAAATCTATTCGGCTCTGTTTTAAAACATCACCCACCCAACCTGATCTGGAGAACTCCATTTTTATGGGGTTTCGGTCCCTCCATAATCTCTCAAATTTAAAGTTGCCATCATTTTTACAATCATCCCTCTGGAGTTATCATCCTTAAAGGTCATCTGGGCTGAAATGTCCATCTGAGATAAAAATACATTAAAATCCACCACTATACAAGGATTTTACACCTCTGCCGCTTCAGTGAGTAACCCCCGAAAAAATTTGCGATGCTTGCAATGGTCGTTCGGTGCATAGATATTAAAGAGATCGCAATTAAATCCCTCCATTTTTAACCTTATCCATAAAAATCTCCCCTCAGTGTCCTTGTCCACCAAGGCAATGTTCTCTTTTATGGACGGACTCACCAAAACAGCCACCCCTCTACGGTTATTGTTTGCACAACTTGCAAACACCTCTCCCTTCCAAACCTTCTGAACTCTTTCTAGGATTTCTGTAAGGGGTTTTCCTTGAGAGACTTCCCTGAGGTTTCTCTCTCGAGGCCTCTCTCTCTTGCACAGTAAAACCTTGAGTGGTTCGACCCACTCGCCCCTTAGATTCTATACTCTGGACTTAGGTGCAGGAACTACAATGTAGAGAAATCTCTTGTAGACCAAGTTTGATGAAACAAAATGATATTTTATTGCATAAGGAAAAATATCAAATCAAATGCAAGCAGATAAGAGAGTACATGGGAGGGAAAAAAAACCACACAAACAAATCATAATGACACAGTACTAACTAAAGCAAATACAGGCATCTTATACTCTACAAAGATCATCATGAAATAAGGAAACGCACGGAGCATCGAGGGACAACAACTCATATTAATTGTACCTGTGATGAAATATATGCCTTCATCAGCCCATGTGTTTTACCTGCTTGTATTGTGTGAACCGCCCCCTTTTGTTCCTATTGTGTGTATTGGCTACGCCCCTGTCTTTTGCCATATAAAGGTCTCAAGAGCTGTATGAGTCATTCCTACCAGACGAACCCGCTGTGGGAAGACCTGCAATGCTGCAATGTTCTTAGTGATTAAAAGCCTTTAGTTGAATCCTTTAAACTCCTTGGGCTAGATTTTCAGTATAGGCAGTTTTGGGGCGCTAGCTTTAGCGCCCGCCCGAAGTTAGCGCCCGCCCCAAAGTAGCGCCCCGTTGCCGGGAATTCAGTGGCTTCGCCCTAAGAGGTTGGTGGAGCGCTAAAAGAGGCGTTCCACTACTCTCTTTAGGCGCTAAGCCGGCGGTCCAGAGGGATAGCGCCCAGGCGGGGCGCAGCACGGGTGCGGTCATTTTTGCACTGACAGCAGACCCCGTGGTGCCGACCAGCTCTTAAAGGGGGAAGGGACGAATTGGTCTGCTGCCACGCCCTGCACACTGCAGCCTTGCAAAGAGGCCTCAACACTACTGCTCAGCCCCAGGGAGTCATGGCAACGCCAGAGAAGGCCCGTCAGCGTGCCCTGCGCTTCTCAGAGGGTGATCTGGACATAATGGTCACAGCTCTGGAGGTGAGGCGCAAGATCTTGTTTCCAGAGAGTGGGAGGAATCCAACCCACCACGACTACACCAAAGCCTGGAAGCAGATCGCCCAGAGGGTGACGTTCACCGGCGAGGCCCCCAGGACCCACAAACAATGCCGTAAGAAATACAACGATCTGACCAGGATTGTGAGGGTGAGTAGCCTTTCCAGTCTCCTCCTCATTCTTGCATGTACACCTGACATGATGGGCAAAGGGACCTGAAAGTCCTTTTGGCCAGCCCTCAGCCAGCAGCATTGGGACAGTCATGAGCATCAAATGGCCATTCGGCACTCTACACTTTGGCCAAGCTATTCCACCATGGGAGGCAGTGGACAGTACATCAGGGCTTCACTCTGTCCAAGCTATTCCACCATGGGAGGCAGTGCACACTACATCAGGGCTTCACTCTGTCCAAGCTATTCCACCATGGGAGGCAGTGCACACTACATCAGGGCTTCACTCTGTCCAAGCTATTCCACCATGGGAGGCAGTGCACACTACATCAGGGCTTCACTGCGCACTTACAGCCCGTCCTTTCTCTTGCAGGCTAAAGTAGCGTTTAATCGCCAGGCCCGTGCCAGGGGTGGCCGCGCCAAGCTGCAGAAGCTCACTCGGCTGGAGGAGCGCGTGTGTGTGCTCATGGGAGCCCGTGTGATTGTCCCCACAGCGTGCGGTGTATCCGACCCTCCACTGCCCGGCAATGGTAAGGACCTCGCCTTTTGGCACTCTCGCGTCGCACTGGCCCATCCGAGCTACCTCCTTTGCCACTGTCCCACCAATGCGCTGAATCCCACCAGTCCTAACTCCCTCGCTGACGCCGTCTCCTCACTCTGAAGCTACTCTTGTGCATTCCTGCTTTCAGCTGGTGACGACCAGGACCCTGAGGCTGCCAGTGACAGCACCTCCAACCAGGAGGAGGAGGAGGAGCAAGCCGGACCTTCGGGGGAACAGTCACGTCCCGCAGGAGAGGAGGAAATGCTTGACACCTCCTCACTGGACGAGTGCCTGGAGGAACTGTCGCAGGGCAATGCAGCTTCTGGGACCAGTGGCGTCCAGCCACCCAGCAGCCGTGCGCGTGGCCCGCGGCCTTCCCCCCAAAGGGGGGAAGGATCAGAGGGGAGTGCTGCTGCTCGGCACACTCGCCGTCACCAACGCGGCAAGGGTCCCCTAGTTCGGCCCCCTCCTCCCCAGCGGGAGAGTCGCGACTCCAGTCCGGACACCTTCACTTCGGAGGAGGTGCGGAAGCTCGATCAGATGGCCGACGACTCGGACCGGCGCCACACGGAGCTCATGAGCGTGGTGGGGCGCATGCCTGAGGCCATCGAGTCGCTGGCGACCAGTGTGCGCGAGTTCGGGGCAGCAACTGCCGCGACTGGCCGCATGCTAACTGATGCCGTCAAGACCCTGGCGGATGTGATGCGCGCGCACACCAGGACCACAGGGCCACTCACTGCTGCCACACGCGCTGTCTCAGGCAGGCATCGCCAGGGCAGGCGCCGCGCTGGACCATCCCAGCAAGCCGGCCGTCGGCTGATTGCTGCGGATCCTGCAGTGCGGTCCCGGCCGAGTGCCACCGCGCCACAGCACCAGCCAGCGCATCCCAGACGCCAGCTGGCCCACATTGCGCCATCCGTCGCCGCCATTCCCCCTCTGGGGCGTCGACGGCAAGCGGCTGCAGCTGATGGTGGCCAGGCTCAGGTGCACCACTCAGCAGACGGCCCCTCGAGGCCCAAACGCCGTGTAGGCCGCCCCCCAGCGGCATCTGGCGGAAGGGCATCTGAGCCTCAGGCGCCTTCCCCCAGCCTCACAGCAGCCACTGGGCAGAGCTTGCGAAGGAGCAGCAGGCAGGGCAGGGGAGGCAAAATGCTGGCCAAGGTCTCGCCCTCGCGGGCCACTCAGTAGAGGGTGTGGCCAGCTTTCCTTTAATATGGCGGTGGCCATCTTTATTTTGCCCATGGTTGTGCTTTTGGAGGGCTTTTTTTTTGCGTTAGGCCGACGTTGAGGCCCGGTTTCAATAAAGGTGGAGTGGCTCCTCCCCAGTTTGTGGGAGTGAGTCGTTTGTTGGGCTTTTTGTGGGGCCCGTTTATTGTTTTTGGGGATTCATGTGGGAAGGGCTTTTCATTTTTGTGTAATAAAAAATTATCTTTATTCATGCAGTCTCCATGGTTGTTCTTCTTAGTGTTTGTTGGCTTCGCCGGCTGAGGGCTTGCGGAGCGGCTGCATTCATCTTCCCTCATGGCCCCTGGCCATTCCCTGACAGGGGGCTTAGAAGTACCGTGTAATAAGGTGGCGTCGTGCGGCCCTTGGCCCTGGTCGCTCCCTCCTGGGAACGTACTCCTGCTCCTCCTCCTCCTCCTCCTCCTCCTCCTCATGCTCCTCCTGCTCCTCCTCCTGAGGTGCTGGTCCAACGTCAGGTGGCAGTGCCTGAGTCCTGCGGATAGCCAGGTTGTGTAGCATGCAGCAAACCACCACAAATTGGGAGACCCGGTCCGGCGAATACTGGAGAGCTCCTCCGGAGCGATCAAGGCAGCGGAACCGCTGCTTGAGGACCCCAATAGTTAGCTCGATGATGTTGCGGGTGGTTTGATGGCTCTCGTTGTAGGCCTCTTCAGCAGCGGTCCTGGGCGCGCGGAGCGGGGTCATGAGCCAGGTGCACAAAGGATAGCCTTTGTCCCCGAGTAGCCATCCTCTTGGGGGAGGCTGTGCCTGGAACATGTCATGCACAGTACTCTGCCGCAGGATAAAGGCATCGTGGCTGCTGCCTGGGAAGCTGGCATTGACTGCCATGATGCGCTGCTTGTGGTCACAGACCAGCTGCACATTCAGAGAATGGTAGCCCTTCCTGTTGCGATACTGCTCGCCATGCTCCAGAGGGGCCCGCAAAGCCACATGCGTACAGTCAATGGCGCCCTGCACCAAGGGGAATTCCCCGAGTCTGGAAAATCCCAATGCGCGCTGATGCTGGCTCTCCAGGGCCATGGGGAAGGAGATGAATTGGCTTCTCCTTCTGAACAGTGCTTCGGTCACCTGGCGGATGCAGCGATGCGCGCCGTACTGGGAGATGTTTGCTATGTCCCCAGCAGCGTATTGGAAGGAGCCGGTGGCATAGAAGTTCAATGCCACTGTCACCTTCACTTCCACCGACAGAGACGTCCTGCACCTGAGCTTTGGCCGCAGATCTCGGCGAAGCAGGTGGCAGATCTCTGCAATCTCCCCCTTTCGGAATCGGAGCCTTTTAACACATCGCGCGGCACTCATGTTTAGGTAGGAGCGCTGCTGGCGGTATAGCCTGACTGGGTAAGGCCTACGTGGCCGACGCCTGTAGCCCCCTCTGCCTCTAGCCAGGGCTGCCCCTCTCACAATGCGTCTGCGAGCCCTACGGACATGGAGCTGCAGCTGCGCGTTGGCACCCCATGCAGCCCCCATCAAATCCTGGCAAACAGTCTAATTTCCAAATGGCCACTTGCAGCGCTGTTGCCTGAGTCCAAAAATACCTGGCTCTTGCTGCTTGAAACCAGTTAGCTATCCTCCTTGTTGTGTCTCCAGAAATGCGTTGCACAAGACTGTTTTCTGAAAAAAGGATGGCCTTTATACTGGAGAGGACGTTCCCTTTAATTAGCGCCCCCCGGGGCCCGCGCTGATTGTGTTGCGTTCCTTTTTCCAAACGCTCCGGCCGCCCGCCGCACAATGGGACGGTCCGACTGAAGTTTGCAATCGGGGCGGCCAAAGGGCGTTGCACGAGGATGTGACGTCATTTTCTGCGCGCGCATCCGGGCGGGCGCTAAACTTTGCGCCGGCGCTAACGGGCAACTTAATTTGGGGCGGAGCGCAAACTGCGCTGCGCCCGGGCGCTACACGCATAGCGCCCGGAAATCACTTCTCTTAAGGCGCTAACTGCTGGCGCAAGCTACTGAAAATCTAGCCCCTTGTCTTTGAGTTATTGAAGGCACATCAATTTTAATCACTAAAACACCAAGATGGATCGACTCCTGAAACCAGAGCTCTTGGATCTGGACCCCCATGCCTCAGACGCAGCCACACAGTTTGGACACTGGTTCCGATGCTTCGAATTTTTCATTGCAAACTCATCCACTGCCATAGCAGCCGCAACCGCTACCGGAGACATGAAACTGGGAATCCTGCGAAACTGGGTGAGCCATCGGGTCTCCCCTCTCATCCAAGATGCCACCAGCTACGGGGATGCCTGCTCCATTCTGAAGGCCCACTACGTGCGGCCAATAAACGAGGTGTACGCCAGGCATCTTCTGACTACTCGCACGCAGCGGCATGGTGAGTCACTAGAGGACTTTATACTAAGCCTAAAAGTACTGGGCAGAGACTGTAACTGTAAGGCCGTGTCTGCCACCGTGTACATGGAGGAGCTGATTTGAGACTCCCTTATTGCGGGCCTCAGTTCAAATTACATTCGGCAGAAACTGTTTGAAAAGGAGGGACTGGACTTAAAACAGGCTATAGATATAGCGCGATCGCTGGATATGACCCAGAAGAACTCTGAATCCTGTTCCCCAGGCCACGCGGCCCACTCCGCCTCGTGCGCGCCATGGGGGCCACCATC
The DNA here is from genome assembly GCF_052327205.1 of Somniosus microcephalus. Taxonomy (NCBI): domain Eukaryota; kingdom Metazoa; phylum Chordata; class Chondrichthyes; order Squaliformes; family Somniosidae; genus Somniosus; species Somniosus microcephalus. The sequence continues at coordinate 176,667,602 of NC_140994.1, read as the reverse complement.
TTGGAAGCCATCTTCACCTCCCAGGTCTCAGGCCAGCCCAGCACCATCGGAGCCCCAGCCTCCACCCAGGAGCCCCACTACTGCCGCGATGCATCGGGGCCCGAAATGCTACTTCTGCGGCCAGGACAAACACTCCAGGCATCTGTGCCCAGCGAAGGGCACCACCTGTTTTAAATGCGGGAAGAAAGGACATTTCAGCAAAGTCTGCAGAGGGAACCCCGCCTCCAACTCCACCACCGCCGCGTGCGCGCCGTGGGGGTGGCCATCTTGGACGCCATCTTGTCCACCCTCATGGAGTCCACCATCTTGCCCCGACTACACGGACCTCCAGGACCCACTAGTGGACTCGATCACAGTGGATCCATCCAGGCCACATCCGTTGTCCAAATCGATGATGGACATAGAGGTAAACGGGAACAAGGTTAAATGCTTGATTGACTGCGGGAGCACCGAAAGCTTTATTCATCCTAGCCTGGTAAAATGACTTTCACTAACGATAGTCCCCACACAGGGCAAAATCGCCATGGCCGATAAGACTCATACCTCAAAAATTACAGGTTTCTGCGCGGTTATGTTGTCGGTAAAAGGCAATGATTACAGAGATTTTAAACTATTGATAATGCCAGATCTCTGTGTGAGCGTGATCTTGGGTCTGGACTTCCAGTGCCACCACCAAAGTATCACGCTTACCTACGGTGGGTCCCAGCCGCCCCTCACAGTGTGCGGTCTGGCTACCCTGAAGGTCAAGCCGCCCTCTCTGTTCGCCAACCTCGCACCCAACTGTTGACCCATAGCGACCAAGAGTAGGCGGTACAGCTGGGAGGATAGACGGTTCGTTGCATCGGAAGTAGAAAGACTCAAGCGGGAGGGTATCATCGAATGCAGTACCAGCCCGTGGCGCGCCCAGGTAGTAGTAGTTAAGGGTAGCGAAAAGAAGCGGATGGTGATAGATTATAGCCAGACGGTTAATCTATACACCCAGCTAGACGCCTACCCTCTGCCCCGCATAGCGGATATGGTTAACCAAATCACGCAATACCGGGTGTTTTCTACCATCGACCTAAAATCGGCATACCTCCAGCTCCCCATTAGGCCGGAGGACCGTCCATACACCGCCTTCGAGGCGAACGGACGTCTCTACCACTTCCTCAGAGTCCCCTTTGGGGTAACGAACGGGGTCTCGGTCTTCCAGCGGGAGATGGACCGCATGGTCGATGAGAACCAGTTAACAGCCACCTACCCATACCTAGACAACGTCACCATCTGCGGCCACGACCAGCAAGACCACGACTCGAACCTCGCGAGATTTCTGAAAACCGCCCTCAGACTCAATCTCACCTACAACGAGGATAAGTGTGTCTTTAGCACCACGCGCCTCTGTATCCTGGGCTGCGTGGTGGAAAACGGGGAAATCGGTCCGGACCCCGACCGATTGCGCCCCCTACGGGAGCTACCCCTACCAAACACTCCCAAGGCCCTGAAAAGGTGCCTGGGGTTCTTCTCCTATTACGCCCAATGGGTCCCCAATTATTCCGACAAGGCCCGTCCCCTCCTGAAATCAACGTCCTTCCCGCTCACGGCCGAGGCCCACGCCGCCTTCAACAGCATTAAACACGACATTGAGAAGGCCGCGCTGCGGGCAGTGGACGAAAACATCCCTTTCCAGGTCGAAAGCGATGCGTCCGACTTCGCTTTAGCAGCCACCCTCAACCAGGATGGGCGGCCCGTAGCCTTTTTCTCAAGAACCCTCCAAGGGCCCGAGATCAGGCACTCCTCGGTAGAGAAGGAGGCCCAGGCCATAGTGGAGGCAGTGCGGCACTGGAGGCACTACCTAGCCGGCAAACGCTTCACCCTGCTTACCGACCAGCGGTCGGTAGCCTTCATGTTTAACAACAAACAGAGGGGGAAGATCAAGAACGACAAAATTCTAAGGTGGCGGATCGAACTCTCCACGTTTGAGTACGACATAATATATAGGCCGGGGGCCCTCAACGAATCCCCCGACGCCCTATCACGAGGGATGTGTGCCAGCATCCAGGGGGACAGGCTACAGGGCCTCCACAATGGCCTCTGACACCCGGGGGGTCACCCGGCTATTCCACTTTATAAAATCCTGTAACCTGCCCTATTCCATCGAGGAGGTCCGGTCTATGACCAGGGACTGCCGCACCTGTGCGGAATGCAAGCCCCGTTTTTTCAGGCCCGACCGAGCCCACCTGATCAAAGCTACACGGCCATTCGAGCGCCTGAGCTTAGATTTCAAGGGACCACTCCCCTCCACCGACCGCAATGTGCACTTTCTCAACATTGTGGACGAGTACTCACGCTTCCCATTCGCCTACCCCTGCCCAGATATGACCAGTGCCACGGTCATCAAGTGCCTCGGCAACCTGTTTTGCACGTTCGGCATGCCTAACTACATCCACACTGACAGGGGGGCGTCGTTCATAAGAACATAAGAACATAAGAAATAGGAGCAGGAGTAGGCCAATCGGCCCCTCGAGCCTGCTCCGCCATTCAATAAGATCATGGCTGATCTGATCCTAACCGCCAATCCACTATCACAGAACCATCTCCTGAATCTAACAGAATTAGACACACGAAATAGGAGCAGGATCAGGCTACACGGCCCCTGGGCCCGCTCCGCTGCCCACAGGGCCATGACCGATCCGAACCTAGACTCATGTCCAAATTCCTGCCCGCTCCCCGTAACCCTTAATTCCCTTTACTTCTGCGATGAACTGCGCCAATACCTGCTGTCAAAGGGGATAGCCATGAGTTGGACCACTAGTTATAACCCCCGGGGTAATGGGCAAGTGGAGACGGAGAACGCGACAGTGTGGAAGGCGGTCACCTTAGCACTAAGGTCTAAAGGCCTCCCCACCTCCCGCTGGCAGGAGGTCCTCCCAGACGTACTCCACTCGATAAGGTCACTACTGTGTACTGCTACTAACGCCACTCCTCACGAGAAGATGTTTGTTTTTCCCTGCAAATCAACCTCAGGAGTATCCCTACCCTCGTGGCTCTCCACCCCAGGGACAGTCCTGTTACAGAAGCATGTGAGGGGCCACAAAACGGATCCCCTCATGGAGGCAGTACACCTACTCCACGCAAACTCACAGTATGCGTACGTCAAGCACGCCGACGGGCGTGAAGACACCGTGTCCATAAAGGACCTCGCCTCGGCAGGAAGCGACGACGACGACCCATCACCACCACCCCCAGAAGAACCTCCACCATCCCCAGAGGTATCCTCACTGTGGTGTATGTAACCTGTTCCACCTTAAGAGAACTACCTTAAGAGATGTACTACTTTCTCTTGGCTGCTGTATACTGTAATACCGGTGGTGACCACACCGGTATATAAACGTTGTGTAGTGATTTGCTGGGCAGTTCAGCCCTGACCTCCGAATAGTAAAGACCTGTTAAAGTTATTATTGTTGTCTGTGTCCAGTGATTTATAATAAGCATAACTGGGACACACAGACTCAACAGTGGCGACGAGGCCGATCTTACCCTGCGGCAGTTTTACATCCAAGGCAGCTTCGTCCTCAGAATGGGCGTCGAGAAGAGGCATCCGCCCTCATCATCCTGCTGAACGCCACATCGCACGGGAGGCATTGAGAACCCGGGTTACAAAGAAAAATTCTGACCACGAAGCCCTCCATCAGCGACAGGCAGTGTTCATCCCTTCTACCACGGTGGTGGGTAAGCCGATCAGCGACACGAGCAGAAAGTCGGCCGTGTTGGCTGTGGAGTAGGGGAGGGAAAACGGAGGAAAAAGGGCGGAGCACTCGACCGCGGCCTGTGAAAAGGGCCGGGCTGCAATCGGGGCCGAGAGGCGCAGCGACTGGGGCAGCGTTAAGGCCACGAGAACCGCGGAGAGCTCAACCGCAGCCGGTGTAAAGGACTGGCCTGCAAGCGGGGCTGAGATGCGCAACAGCAGGGGAAGCGTGAATGCCCACGGGAACCGCGGGGGAGCAAAAAGCAGCGTCGGGGAATTGAGAACCGCTGGGGAGGCGAGAACGGCAGCAGCACGGCAATCGCCATTGCAGCCAGCGGGGGAAGAAGGCAAACGTGGGAAGCCGCCATTGTAGTCAGCGGGGGAAGAAGACAAGCACGGGAAGCCGCCATTTTAGTAGGCGGGGGAAGAAGACAAGCGCGGGAAGCCGCCATTTTGGGAAAAACAAAATTTAAAGAAACTTGCAAGGATGCCTATACATGGTAACATCAATGCTTTTGATAGCGATGTCGAAGATTGGGCCATGTATGTAGAACGCATGGAAGTTTATTGTAAAGCAAATGAGGTACCAGATGATAAGAAAGCACTAACCTTATTAAACTCAATGGGTGCGAAGACGTACGGGCTATTGAAGCACCTTGTATCACCAGATAAACCGGCGGATCAGACTTTCGCGAATATTGTTACTGTCCTGAAAAATCATTTAAACCCCACGCAGCTGCTGATAGCGGAATGATTTAAATTTGACAGAAGAACGCAGCTGAAAGAAGAAAGCAACGCTGAATTCTTAATTGAACTGCGTAAGCTATCAAAGTACTGTCAGTTTGGAACAGGACTAGCAGATGCGCTGAGAGATAAATTTGTGTGTGGATTGTTAAAAGAAGGAACACAAAAGCGACTGCTAGAGGAGAATGATCTTACGCTTGATAAAGCTGTCACTATTGCAGCATCGCACGAAGCCGCAGCGAGAGGCACTGCGGAAATGCAGCTAAGGTCATCGGAACTCAGCACCAATCAAATGGCCTTGGGTGCAGTAAAGTGTTACCGTTGTGGAAAGACAACGCACGATCAGAACCAGTGCTGGTTCAAAAATCAGGAATGCAGAAAATGTGGCAGGCTTGGTCACATAGCTAAAGTGTGCCGGTCAGGAAAGAAGACCAGCAACAAAAAGTCACCGCAGGAAAAGTGCAGAAAGGTACACAAGGTGACAGAGAACAGTTCGGATGAACAGAAGTCAGATTCAGACTCCAGCAGTAAGGAACTGGGTTGTCTAAGAGTACACAATGTGGGTAATGAAGCAGACCTCCAAACTATCTGGGTCACATTTCAGATAGCAGGAGTCCAAGTGAAGATGGAATTGGACACTGGATCGGCATTGACGGTCATGAATAAGCAAGATTACAAAAGGTTATTCCCACATATTCCCCTACGGGATACGGAGATTGTATTGAAAACATACACGGGGCAAAGAGTATACCCCATCGGAAAGATAAAGGTAAAGGTGGTCCACAAGGGCAAAGAAAGCCGAGGAATGGACTTATATGTGCTACCTGAGGGAGGTCCACCACTACTGGGACGGGAGTGGATCAGGAGAATAAATATGGACTGGCATTCCTTAAAAGCACTAACGGTAGATTCCGGTAAAAAAGAAGATGTCAAACCTAAACGATTGTCCAGAATATTGGACGATGCTAAAGAGGTGGTTGAGGGAAGGGCAAGATTGGCAGCTCAATATTCCGGGGTACAGAATCTTCAGGCGAGACAGAGGGGGAGGTATAAGAGGAGGGGGTGTCGCAATATTAATTAAGGAGTCAATTACTGCAGTAAGGAGGGATGATATATTAGCAGGGTCCTCTAATGAGGCCATATGGGTGGAGCTTAAAAACAAAAAGGGGGCAAGCACTTTGCTGGGAGTGTACTATAGGCCTCCAAACAGTCAGGGGGAGATAGAGGAACAGATATGTAGGCAAATCTCAGAGAAATGTGCAAATAATAGGGTAATAATAATGGGGGATTTCAACTTCCCCAATATTAACTGGGATAGTCAGAGTGTGAAAGGCTCAGAGGGTGTAGAATTCTTAAAGTGCATCCAGGAGAGCTTTTTGAGCCAGCATGTAGAAAGTCCTACAAGAGAGGGGGCGGTACTGGACCTAATTCTAGGGAATGTGGCCGGCCAAGTGGAAAAAGTGCTAGTAGGTGAGCACTTTGGTGATAGTGACCATAATATGGTAAGATTTAAGATGGTCATGGAAAAGGACAGGGATGGGCCGGAAATAAAGGTTCTAAATTGGGAGAAGGCCGATTTTAATAGGATAAGGCAGGATCTGGCCAAAATGGACTGGGATCAGCTACTTGTAGGAAAATCCGCATCGTAGCAATGGGAGGCTTTCAGAAGGGAGATTGAGATCATACAATGGCAACATGTTCCCGTAAAGGTCAAGGGTGGTTCCAAAAACCACAGGGAACCTTGGATGTCAGGGGATATACGAGAATGGATTAGGAAAAAAAGGAGGGCTTTTGGTAGATACAAAAGGCTAAAGACGGAGGAAGCCCTAGAAGAGTACAAAAAGTGCAGGGGGATACTTAAAAAAGAAATTAGGAGATCAAGGAGGGGCCATGAAATAACACTGGCGAGCAAAATAAAGGAAAATCCGAAGATGTTTTATAAGTATATTAAGGGTAAGAGGATAACTAGGGAAAAAATAGGGCCCATTAGGGACAAAAGTGGCAATCTGTGTGTGGAGCCGGAAGATGTAGGAGGGGTTCTAAATGAATTTTTTGCATCTGTTTTCACTATGGAGAAGGACGATGTAGACATAGAAATAGGGCGGGGGGACTGTGATATGCTCGAACATATTAACATCGAGAGGGAGGAGGTATTGGCGGTTTTAGCTGGCCTAAAAATGGATAAATCCCCAGGTCCAGATGAAATGTATCCCAGGCTGCTGTGTGAGGCAAAGGAGGAGATTGCGGGGGCTCTAACACATATATTCAGGACCTCTCTGGCCACAGGGGATGTGCCAGAGGACTGGAGAACCGCTAATGTAGTACCATTATTCAAGAAGGGTAGTAGGGAAAAACCGGGGAACTACAGGCCAGTGAGCCTAACATCAGTGGTAGGAAAATTATTGGAAAAAATCCTGAGGGACAAAATTTGTCTCCACTTGGAGAGGCAAGGATTAATCAGGGATAGTCAACATGGCTTTGTCAAGGGAAGATCATGTCTGACTAATTTGATTGAATTTTTTGAGGGGGTGACTAGGTGTGTGGATGAGGGTAACGCAGTGGATGTGGTATACATGGATTTCAGTAAGGCCTTCGATAAAGTCCCGCACAGGAGACTGGTCAAGAAGGTAAGAGCCCATGGAATCCAGGGTGCCTTGGCACATTGGATACAAAACTGGCTTAGTGGCAGAAGGCAGAGGGTGATGGTCGAAGGTTGTTTTTGTGACTGGAAGCCTGTGGCCAGTGGGGTACCACAGGGATCGGTGCTGGGTCCCTTGCTGTTTGTGGTCTACATTAATGACTTGGATATGAATGTAAAGGGTATGATCAGTAAGTTCGCGGATGATACAAAAATTGGTAGGGTGGTAAATAGCGAGGAGGGTAGCCTCAGTCTGCAGGACGATATAGATGGGTTGGTCAGATGGGCGGAACAGTGGCAAATGGAATTTAACCCGGAAAAGTGCGAGGTGATGCACTTTGGAGGGACTAACAAGGCAAAGGAATACACAATGAATGGAAAGACCCTAGGCAAGACGGAGGGTCAGAGGGATCTGGGTGTGCAAGTACACAGATCCCTGAAGGCGGCGGAACAGGTGGATAAGGTGGTAAAAAAGGCATATGGGATACTTGCCTTCATTAGCCGAGGCATTGAATATAAGAGCAAGGAGGTTATGATGGAGCTGTATAAAACACTGGTTAGGCCACAGCTGGAATACTGTGTGCAGTTCTGGTCACCACACTACAGGAAGGATGTGATCGCGTTAGAGAGGGTGCAGAGGAGGTTCACCAGGATGTTACCAGGGCTGGAGCGCTTCAGCTATGAAGAGAGACTGGGCAGATTGGGTTTGTTTTCCTTGGAGCAGAGGAGGCTGAGGGGGGACATGATTGAGGTGTACAAAATTATGAGGGGCATAGATAGGATGGATGCTGAGGAGCTTTTTCCCTTAGTAGAGGGGTCAATAACTAGGGGGCATAGATTCAAGGTAAAGGGCGGGAGGTTTAGAGGGGATTTGAGAAAGAACTTTTTCACCCAGAGGGTGGTTGGAGTCTGGAACTCACTGCCTGAAAGGGTTGTGGAGGCAGAAACCCTCACAACATTTAAGAAGCATTTGGATGTGCACTTGAAATGCCATAGCATACAAGGCTACGGGCCAAAGGCTGGAATATGGGATTAGATTAGGCAGGGCTTGATGGCCGGCGCGGACACGATGGGCCTCTATCCGTGCTGTATTACTCTATGACTCTATGGCCTAGATTTTCAGTATAGACAGTTTTGGGGCGCTAACCTTAGCGCCCGCCCGAAGTTAGCACCCGCCCCAAAGTAGCGCCCCGTTGCCGGAAATTCAGTGGCTTCGCCCTAAGAGAGTGGTGGAGCGCTAAAAGAGGCGTTCCACTCCTACCTTTAGGCGCTAAGCCGGCGGTCCAGAGGGATAGCGCCCAGGCGGGGCGCAGCGCGGGTGCGGTCATTTTTGCACTGACAGCAGACCCCGTGGTGCCGACCAGCTGTTAAAGGGGGCAGGGACGAATTGGTCTGCTGCCACGCCCTGCACACTGCAGCCTTGCAAAGAGGCCTCAACACTGCTGCTCAGCCCCAGGGAGTCATGGCAACGCCAGAGAAGGCCCGTCAGCGTGCCCTGCGCTTCTCAGAGGGTGATCTGGACATAATGGTCACAGCTCTGGAGGTGAGGCGCAAGATCTTGTTTCCAGAGAGTGGGAGGAATCCAACCCACCATGACTACACCAAAGCCTGGAAGCAGATCGCCCAGAGGGTGACGTTCACCGGCGATGCCCCCAGGACCCACAAACAATGTCGTAAAAAATACAACGATCTGACCAGGATTGTGAAGGTGAGTAGCCTTTCCAGTCTCCTCCTCATTCTTGCATGTACACCTGACGTGATGGGCAAAGGGAGCTGAAAGTCCTATTGGCCAGCCCTCAGCCAGCAGCATTGGGACAGTCATGAGCATCAAATGGCCATTCGGCACTCTACACTTTGGCCAAGCTATTCCACCATGGGAGGCAGTGCACAGTACATCAGGGCTTCACTCTGTCCAAGCTATTCCACCATGGGAGGCAGTGCACACTACATCAGGGCTTCACTCTGTCCAAGCTATTCCACCATGGGAGGCAGTGCACACTACATCAGGGCTTCACTCTGTCCAAGCTATTCCACCATGGGAGGCAGTGCACACTACATCAGGGCTTCACTGCGCACTTACAGCCCGTCCTTTCTCTTGCAGGCTAAAGTAGCGTTTAATCGCCAGGCCCGTGCCAGGGGTGGCCGCGCCAAGCTGCAGAAGCTCACTCGGCTGGAGGAGCGCGTGTGTGTGCTCATGGGAGCCCGTGTGATTGTCCCCACAGCGTGCGGTGTATCCGACCCTCCACTGCCCGGCAATGGTAAGGACCTCGCCTTTTGGCCCTCTCGCGTCGCACTGGCCCATCCGAGCTACCTCCTTTGCCACTGTCCCACCAATGCGCTGAATCCCACCAGTCCTAACTCCCTCGCTGACGCCGTCTCCTCACTCTGAAGCTACTCTTGTGCATTCCTGCTTTCAGCTGGTGACGACCAGGACCCTGAAGCTGCCAGTGACAGCACCTCCGACCAGGAGGTGGAGGAGGAGCAAGCCGGACCTTCGGGGGAACAGTCACGTCCTGCAGGAGAGGAGGAAATGCTTGACACCTCCTCACTGGACGAGTGCCTGGAGGAACTGTCGCAGGGCAATGCAGCTTCTGGGACCAGTGGCGTCCAGCCACCCAGCAGCCGTGCGCGTGGCCCGCGGCCTTCCCCCCAAAGGGGGGAAGGATCAGAGGGGAGTGCTGCTGCTCGGCACACTCGCCGTCACCAACGCGGCAAGGGTCCCCTAGTTCGGCCCCCTCCTCCCCAGCGGGAGAGTCGCGACTCCAGTCCGGACACCTTCACTTCGGAGGAGGTGCGGAAGCTGGATAAGATGGCCGACGACTCGGACCGGCGACACACGGAGCTCATGAGCGTGGTGGGGCGCATGCCTGAGGCCATCGAGTCGCTGGCGACCAGTGTGCGCGAGTTCGGGGCAGCAACTGCCGCGAGTGGCCGCATGCTGACTGATGCCGTCAAGACCCTGGCGGATGTGATGCGCGCGCACACCAGGACCACAGGGGCACTCACTGCTGCCACACGCGCTGTCTCAGGCAGGCATCACCAGGGCAGCCGCCGCGCTGGACCATCCCAGCAAGCCACCCGTCGGCTGATTGCTGCGGATCCTGCAGTGCGGGCCCGGCTGAGTGCCACCGCGCCACAGCACCAGCCAGCGCATCCCAGACGCCAGCTGGCCCACATTGCGCCATCCGTCGCCGCCATTCCCCCTCTGGGGCGTCAAGGGCAAGCGGCTGCAGCTGATGGTGGCCAGGCTCAGGTGCGCCACTCAGCAGACGGCCCCTTGAGGCCCAAACGCCGTGTAGGCCGCCCCCCAGCGGCATCTGGCGGAAGGGCATCTGAGCCTCAGGCGCCTTCCCCCAGCCTCGCAGCAGCCACTGGGCAGAGCTTGCGAAGGAGCAGCAGGCCGGGCAGGGGAGGCAAAAGGCTGGCCAAGGTCTCGCCCTCGCGGGCCACTCAGTAGAGGGTGTGGGCAGCTTTCCTTTAATATGGCGGTGGCCATCTTTATTTTGCCCATGGTTGTGCTTTTGGAGGGCTTATTTTTTGCGTTAGGCCGACATTGAGGCCCGGTTTGAAGAAAGGTGGAGTGACTCCTCCCCAGTTTGTGGGAGTGTCGTTTGTTGGGCTTTTTGTGGGGCCCGTTTATTGTTTTTGGGGATTCATGTGGGAAGGGCTTTTCATTTTTGTGCAATAAAAAATTATCTTTATTCATGCAGTCTCCATGGTTGTTCTTCTTAGTGTTTGTTGGCTTCGCCGGCTGAGGGCTTGCGGAGCGGCTGCATTCATCTTCTCTCATGGCCCCTGGCCATTCCCTGACAGGGGGCTTAGAAGTACCGCGTAATAAGGTGGCGTCGTGCGGCCCTTGGCCCTGGTCGCTCCCTCCTGGGAACGTACTCCTGCTCCTCCTCCTCCTCCTCCTCCTCATGCTCCTCCTGCTCCTCCTCCTGAGGTGCTGGTCCAACGTCAGGTGGCAGTGCCTGAGTCCTGCGGATAGCCAGGTTGTGTAGCATCCAGCAAACCACCACAAATTGGGAGACCCGGTCCGGCGAATACTGGAGAGCTCCTCCGGAGCGATCAAGGCAGCGGAACCGCTGCTTGAGGACCCCAATAGTTAGCTCGATGATGTTGCGGGTGGTTTGATGGCTCTCGTTGTAGGCCTCTTCAGCAGCGGTCCTGGGCGCGCAGAGCGGGGTCATGAGCCAGGTGCACAAAGGATAGCCTTTGTCCCCGATGTGCCATCCTCTTGGGGGAGGCTGTGCCTGGAACATGTCATGCACAGTACTCTGCCGCAGGATAAAGGCATCGTGGCTGCTGCCTGGGAAGCTGGCATTGACTGCCATGATGCGCTGCTTGTGGTCACATACCAGCTGCACATTCAGAGAATGGTAGCCCTTCCTGTTGCGATACTGCTCGCCATGCTCCAGAGGGGCCCACAAAGCCACATGCGTACAGTCAATGGCGCCCTGCACCAAGGGGAATTCCCCGAGTCTGGCAAATCCCAATGCGCGCTGATGCTGGCTCTCGAGGGCCATGGGGAAGGAGATGAATTGGCTTCTCCTTCTGAACAGTGCTTCGGTCACGTGGCGGATGCAGCGATGCGCGCCATACTGGGAGATGTTTGCTATGTCCCCAGCAGCGTTTTGGAAGGAGCCGGTGGCATAGAAGTTCAATGCCACCGTCACCTTCACTTCCACCGACAGAGACGTCCTGCACCTGAGCTTTGGCCGCAGATCTCGGCGAAGCAGGTGGCAGATCTCTGCAATCACCTCCTTTCGGAATCGGAGCCTTCTAACACATCGCGCGGCACTCATGTTTAGGTAGGAGCGCTGCTGGCGGTATAGCCTGACTGGGTAAGGCCTACGTGTCCGACGCCTGTAGCCCCCTCTGCCTCTAGCCAGGGCTGCCCCTCTCACAATGCGTCTGCGAGCCCTACGGACATGGCGCTGCAGCTGCGCGTTGGCACCCCATGCAGCCCCCATCAAATCCTGGCAAACAGTCTAATTTCCAAATGGCCACTTGCAGCGCTATGGCCTGAGTCCAAAAATACCTGGCTCTTGCTGCTTGAAACCAGTTAGCTATCCTCCTTGTTGTGTCTCCAGAAATGCGTTGCACAAGACTGTTTTCTGAAAAAAGGCTGGCCTTTATACTGGAGAGGACGTTCCCTTTAATTAGCGCCCCCCGGGGCCCGCGCTGATTGTGTTGCGTTCCTTTTTCCAAACGCTCCGGCCGCCCGCCGCACAATGGGACGGTCCGACTGAAGTTTGCAATCGGGGCGGCCAAAGGGCGTTGCACGAGGATGTGACGTCATTTTCTGCGCGCGCATCCGGGCGGGAGCTAAACTTTGCGCCGGCGCTAACGGGCAACTTAATTTGGGGCGGGGCGCAAACTGCGCTGCGCCCGGGCGCTACACGCATAGCGCCCGGAAATCACTTCTCTTAAGGCGCTAACTGCTGGCGCAAGCGACTGAAAATCTAGCCCTAGGGCTAGAATTTCAGTATAGACAGTTTTGAGGCGCTAACCTTAGCGCCCGCCTGAAGTTAGCGCCCGCCCCAAAGTAGCGCCGCATTGCTGGAAATGCAGTGGCTTCGCCCTAAGAGGTTGGTGGAGCGTTAAAAGAGGCGTTCCACTACTATCTTTAGGCGCTAAGCCGGCGGTGCAGAGCGCAACACCCGAGCTCGGGCGCAGCGCACGGCAGACACTCTGGTGCCAGTGAGCTCTTAAAGGGGACGGGTGCATGTGGTTCTGTAGGAGGAGGAGGAGGAGGAGGAGGAGGAGGAGGAGGAGGAGGAGGAGGAGGAGGAGGAGGAGGAGGAGGAGGAGGAGGAGGAGGAGGAGGAGGTGGTCCACACAACACATGCAGACTGCCTTTTATAGTGCAGGAGGAGTGCCCTTTAATTTGCGCTCCCCAGGGTGTGTTGCGTTCCATTTTACAAACGCTCTGGACGCCAGCCGCACAATGGGGCGGTCCGACTGAAGTTTGGATTCGGGGCGGCCAAAGGGCGTTGCACAAGGATGTGACGTCATTTTCTGCGTGCGCATCCGGGCGGCCGCTAAACTTTGCGCCGGCGCTAACGGGCAACTTAATTTGGGGCGGGGCGCAAACTGCGCTGCGCCCGGGCGCTACACGCATAGCGCCCGAAAATCACTTCTCTTAAGGCGCTAACTGCTGGCGCAAGCAACTGAAAATCTAGCCCTATGACTCTATGAGGTGTTCCAACAGGGACTGGGAACACTGAGAGGAATTACGGCAAACATCAAGGTTGAAGAACATGCAAACCCGAAATTTTTCAAAGCCAGACCGATACCTTATGCGATACGACCTGCTGTGGAAGCTGAGCTGGAAGGGCTAGAACGTTCAGGAGTACTGTCTAAGGTGGACTGGAGTGAGTGGGCCACGCCCATTGTTCCCGCCATGAAGCGTTCATCGAGCAACAAGCCGGGGGAACCGGGGAAGGTTCGCATCTGTGGAGATTTCAAGATCACTGTTAATCCGGTGCTTCACACGGTGCAATATCCGCTTCCGCGGATTGAGGATATCTTCGCTTCGTTGTCTGGCGGGAAACACTTCACCAAGATAGACCTGGCGCAGGCGTACTTACAGATGGAAGTTGAGGAAGAGTCACGCCAGTATCTCACGATCAACACGCATAGAGGCTTGTATCGGTATAATAGACTGGTTTTTGGAGTGGCATCGGCTCCAGCAATTTGGCAGAGGGCCATGGAGCAGGTATTACAGGGAATTCCAGGCACACAATGTTACCTGGACGATATTCTGATTACAGGAGATGATGATGAGGAACACCTTGCAAATTTGGAACTGGTGCTCACCAGATTGAAAGAATATGGACTTCGAGTTAATCGCCAGAAATGTGAGTTCTTTCAGAAGCGGATCTCGTACTGTGGTCATGTCATTGACCAGCAGGGGCTTCATAAGTCTCCTGACAAGATCGAAGCTGTTGTGAAGGCTCCCGCTCCGGATAATGTACCCCAGTTGAGGTCGTTCCTAGGGTTGATTAACTATTACCATAAGTTTCTGCCAAATTTATCCACGGTGCTGCACCCGCTGAACGCTCTTTTGCAGAAGGGAGTACCATGGAAGTGGAGCGAGGACTGTAAGAGGGCCTTTCGCAAAAGCAAGGCATTGATCACCTCAGAGGAAGTGTTGGCTCACTTCAACCCAACGCTGCCTATTCGTTTGGCTTGTGATGCTTTTCCATATGGTATTGGGGCAGTACTCTCACACAAGTTGCCAAATGGCTTGGAGAGGCCAGTCGCGTTCGCATCTAGATCATTGACCTCCGCTGAGCGCAGTTATGCTCAGATAGATAGGGAGGCTCTCAGCCTTGTGTGGGGAGTAAAGAAGTTTAATCATTACCTGCAGGGCCAAAAGTTTACGCTACTGACAGACCACCAGCCGTTGGTATCCATTTTTAACCCTAAGAAGGGTGTTTCGGTGATGACAGCACAGAGGCTCCAGAGATGGTCCCTTTTCCTAGGGGCACATCAATATCAGATTGAATTCAAAGGTACAAAGCAGCATGGTAATGCTGATGGGCTGTCGCGCCTGCCACTACCTACAGCGGAGGAGGCACCGACGGTTGACCCTGTTGAGTTATTTCACTCGACCATCATCGAATGTTTACCAGTCACCAATGCAAGTATTGAAAGAGAAACCAGGAACGACCCGACACTGTCCCGGGTCTACGAAGTGACAGTGAAGGGATGGCCAGCACATGGTGATCCACTGTTACCGGCATTCTCAGCAAGACAAGAACAGCTGTCCGTCTGTCAAGGAACATTGATGTATGGAACAAGGGTGATTATTCCTCCTAAGTTAAGAGAGAGAGTTCTAAAGGAACTGCATGAAGGTCATCTGAGGGGGGTCAAGATGAAAAGCCTTGCTAGGGCTTATGTGTGGTGGCCGGGTATCGACCAACAGATAGAGGATCTGACGAAAAGCTGCTCAGGGTGCCAAAAAGTTCAAAATGCACCTCCGATTGCACCGCTGCATCCATGGGAATGGCCTTCAACCCCATGGCAACGTGTACATATTGACTTTGCTGGTCCATTCATGGACTCCATGTTTTTAATTGCGGTGGACGCACATTCTAAATGGCCAGAAGTGATTAAGATGACTACCACTACCTCGGAAAAGACGATCGCGGTGCTAAGAACGATATTTGCAAGAAATGGATTGCCCGAACAAATATGTTCAGACAACGGACCGCAGTTCGTGTCAGAAGAATTCCAGAAATTCATGAAGAAGAATGGGGTGAAACATTATACCTCTGCCCCATATCATCCGGCTACAAACGGGTTGGCCGAGAGATTTGTACAAACGTTCAAAAAAGCAATAAAGGCCATGAGCGAAGATCAGATTCCACTACAACACAAGGTGGACAATTTCCTACTGGCATATCGAAACGCCACTCATGCAGTGACAAACCAAAGTCCTGCCATGATGTTCTATAACAGGAGGTTGCGGTCCAGGTTGGACTTGTTAAAACCAAATGTGCGGAGGGAAGTCGAAAACAAACAGCTCCAGCATATAAATAACAAGACCACTCGGAGTTTCGAAATAGGACAACCAGTGTTAGCCCGGGACTATAAAAATGAGAAATGGCAATCTGGAACAATTCGGGCCAAACAAGGACCCCTGATGTACACGGTAGATATTGGTGAAAATGTAATACGACGTCATGCTGACCAACTGGTAGAATCGAGAACAAGGGTCGAACCTATGGTTACGGCAGAGGCAACTGTGGAAGAAGTTAGTGAACCTGAAGCATCTACCTCAGAAGTGAATGTACCTGATGATGATGTCCAATCCATAAGAGATCAACTAGATGAGTCACCCCAGCAACGAGAATCAGAGACCCCTGAAAGGCGTTATCCAACTCGGATCAGGAGGCCTCTTCAGAGACTGAATCTTTGAACTGTTTTGCATGAAGTTGTATATATATATATATATGTTATTATGTTATGTTAAATGGGGATATACACTGTTAAGCTAAAAAGGGAGGATTGTGGTGTATGTAACCTGTTCCACCTTAAGAGAACTACCTTAAGAGATCACAGAATCACAGAATCACAGAAACCCCACAGTGCAGATAGAGGCCATTTCGGCCCATCGAGCCTGCACCGACACATATCCCACCCAATCCCCGTAACCCCCACACCAACACATATCCCACCCTATCCCTGTAACCCCATGTATTTAATCCCCCTAACACTAAGGGTCAATTTATCATAGCCAATCAACCTAACCCGCACATCTTTGGACTGTGGGAGGAAACCAGAGCACCCGGAGAAAACCCACGCAAACACGGGGAGAATGTGCAAACTCTACTTTCTCTTGGCTGCTGTATACTGTAATACCGGTGGTGACCACACCGGTATATAAACGTTGTGTAGTGATTTGCTGGGCAGTTCAGCCCTGACCTCCGAATAGTAAAGACCTGTTAAAGTTATTATTGTTGTCTGTGTCCAGTGATTTATAATAAGCATAACTGGGACACACAGGCTCAACACTCACCACCCCCAGAAGTACCTGCAACACCCCCAGCACATGGGTAGGCCCAGGAGGGCACCACGGACACCCGGTCGGAACCCGAGGTACTGTTGCGACGTTCAGGAAGGACTATCACACCCCCGGACAGACTAAATCTGTAGAAGGGGTGAATGTGATGAAATATATGCCTTCATCAGCCCATGGGCTAGATTTTCAGTTGCTTGCGCCAGCAGTTAGCGCCTTAAGAGAAGTGATTTTCGGGCGCTATGCGTGTAGCGCCTGGGCGCAGCGCAGTTTGCGCCCCGCCCCAAATTAAGTTGCCCGTTAGCGCCGGCGCAAAGTTTAGCGGCCGCCTGGATGCGCGCGCAGAAAATGACGTCACATCCTCGTGCAACGCCCTTTGGCCGCCCCGAATCCAAACTTCAGTCGGACCGCCCCATTGTGCGCCTGGCGTCCAGAGCGTTTGTAACATGGAACGCAACACACCCTGCGGAGCGCAAATTAAAGGGCACTCGTACAGAAGGCACTCTGCATGTGTTCTGTGCAAGTAAGCTGTGTGTTGTTCTGAACCGTCTAATTATGTTTCCGGGCACCAATTATTCTTCCTCCTCCTCCTCCTCCTCCTCCTCCTCCTCCTCCTCCTCCTCCTCCTCCTCCTCCACCTCCTCCTCCTCCTCCTCCTCCACCTCCTCCTCCCGTTTCTCCCCAGACTTTGCATTTGAAAAAAATACATGCACCCTTCCCCTTTAAGAGCTCACTGGCACCAGAGTGTCTGCCGTGCGCTGCGCCCGAGCTCGGGTGTTGCGCTCTCCACCGCCGGCTTAGTGCCTAAAGATACTAGTGGAACGCCTCTTTTAGCGCTCCACCAACCTCTTAGGGCGAAGCCACTGAATTTCCGGCAACGGGGCGCTACTTTGGGGCGGGCGATAACTTCGGGCGGGCGCTAAGCTTAGCGCCCCAAAACTGTCTATACTGAAAATCTAGCCCCATGTGTTTTACCTGCTTGTATTGTGTGAACCGCCCCCTTTTGTTCCTATTGTGTGTATTGGCTACGCCCCTGTCTTTTGCCATATAAAGGTCTCAAGAGCTGTATGAGTCATTCCTACCAGACGAACCCGCTGTGGGAAGATCTGCAATGCTGCAATGTTCTTAGTGATTAAAAGCCTTTCGTTGAATCCTTTAAACTCCTTGGCCTAGAAATTCGGTATGGCCCCGCCAGGTCTTTTGCGCCCGAAATTTTGCACCCGCCAGGATTCCCGTAGCACCTGCCTAAAATTCAGTTGTGACGGGCCAAGATGGCGGCGGGCGCTATTGCAGGGTTTGGCCGCCTCGCTAGGGGCGATGAATGTCACTTTCAGGCGTCCAGCTCCCGCTGCGGCACCCGATGCGGTGCGGCAGGCTGGGGTACTGCAGGCCTCCTCCTTCTCTTAAGGAGGAGCTGCCTGCAGCCGTCAGATCACCGGTGGATTCCCCCGGCAAATGAGCCCGGCACCACGGAGAAGTGCCGGGCTCGCGGGACTCAGACATCAATGCCGCGGGGGGGTGGTGCAGGAGTCCGGGGAGGGAGGTGCGGGCAGGCGGCCGCTGCTCCACCTTTATGCGCCGGCCTTTCGGAGCTGCAAGACCCTGTTTCACAAACGCTGTTTGCGGCTGCCACGGGCGAGGCGGCCGCAACTGAATTTGGCCATCGGGCCAGAATAGCATTGCAACCGGAGCGCTGCGCACACCGATGACGTCATCGGTGCCAGCGCGGCGCTACCGGCTAACGCCGATGTTGGGGTCCATCTGAATTTCGGGCGATAAAAAACTTCAGTCGCAAACCACTTTATAGCCAATAAGTGGGCGCAAACGCGACTGAATTTCTAGGCCCTTGTCTTTGAGTTATTGAAGGCACATCAGTACCCTTAAAATCCACCAACTTATTAAACCTATCTAGATCTGATTGTGAAGGGCCAGAAACATGCTCACCAATCCCACTAGGAAGTGCAAGGTTTTGAAATCAAGTGTGTGTTTGGTCCTTTCAGGCATTTCGTCTTCACGTGGATCGTGGAGCCCCTGTGAGCTGCGCCACACCTCTCTCCTGAGGTGGGTGTTGGGGGTGGCTGGACACCGGCGGGCCTGGATGTCGGCGGGGTCGAGGATCGTCGGCTCGACCCTGGTCAGAGGAGCCTTGGGCTGGTTCCCATCGCTTCTTCAGTTTTCTTTTCTCTCTTCTCCCGAGCCGGGGTGGCTGGAAGGTTTCTTCTCTTGGGACCTTTATTTTTTTGTCTCTTCTCCCAAGTTGGGTCGATGGCCTCTCGTTCCGGCAACGGCCCGGGGATGGTCGATGATCTCCCGATGTGTTTCCCCGGGGCGGGACGCCGGCTTCGAGACGGCCTTCTCGATGTTGGCTTTCTTCTTCCTCCTGCGAGTGCCTTCTTCTTCTTCTGAGTGTTCGGATTCAAAACTCGACAACCAACTGCCTCCAAGCTTGCAACTGTTCCAGCTTGCTCTCAGCTCTAGCTTGCTCCAACTGCTGAAAAGTCTTCCAGATATACTTTTCTTCCAGAAACTTCTGTCTCCCACCCAAAATCAGGTTCGTCTTTGTTTTATTTTTGGTGGGCTGGGAGCACAGCGGGGTAGTTATTATGTTTTAAGATGTCTTAAATGGCTGGTAAAGGCCCATCTCTGGTCTGGAATTACCTTCATTGTTTTTAATGTCCTGCTGATCTCGTTATCTAGTCCTGGGTGCTGTTCTCATGAATATGAAATTGTCCCCTTTTGTTTGGGTCAACATTTAGATGGCCTCTGTCTCCAGGCCGATCTTGGCTGGATCTGCATCTAATCCATATGCATACGTGTGAGTCTGGTTTTGTTCTCTCAGAAACGGCTTCCAGAACTTGCTGTAGGTTGAATCCACAATGCTGTCTGAGGGTGCGCAATAAGCTGGTCACATGGTATGGCGGACATTTTGTATGCCCCTTTTTCTGGGCTTCTTTTAAAACAGTCTTTAAAATCATGGCCTCTTTTGCCATTTGACCCTTATTAATACAAAGTCCAATTTTGCGAATCCTACTCTCCCCCCTGATGATACTGTAACTTGCTTGAAGTATCATAATTCTGGGTGAGCAAAATTTTCTGAATTTCTACAATCTAACCATCCCCAGTATTTACCTATCTATGACCCCACGACACATGCATTTCCCATTTCAGAAAAATCTAGTGTACATTAAGCATCTGTAGATGGCAATGCCTTGGAGTTAAAAAATCTAACAACTTACTTCCAGGCATGGAGGGGGTCCTTATACCCCTACATCACCTAGTGCATACACATTACCTTCTAATAATAACATCACATCTAATTCAAATGCAATAATAAAATAAAGTACACACACGAAAAATTCAAAATGCACATAAATACATATCAAAAATAATACAGAGGAGGGAGGGAAAATTTTAACTTTATACAAAACAGCAAAATCTAAATGGGTGTCTCTTCTTCTACCCACACACAATGCTCCCTCCATTCCCCTCTATTCTCATACTTTTGCAAATGTTTGACCTTTTTACAGTGTACAAACAGCAAATAAACTACAATGACAACCTGGCACACTACAAGAATGTGGGAGGCTATCCTAATCCAGGAAGGGACTTCTATATTAGTGAACAGGTCCCACCACGGTGGGGTCAGTATGTCCAATATATCTGCCCCTATCTCTAAAGTCTTCTGCTCCAGTGTGTAGAAGTGTTTCTGTGAAACAA
The DNA here is from genome assembly GCF_052327205.1 of Somniosus microcephalus. Lineage (NCBI taxonomy): Eukaryota > Metazoa > Chordata > Chondrichthyes > Squaliformes > Somniosidae > Somniosus > Somniosus microcephalus. The sequence goes on along the minus strand of NC_140994.1, from coordinate 176,647,250 downwards.
CAACGTCTTTTAATATCTTGGTGGGTTGTTCAGGGAGAGGAGGAATGATATATCCAAAATGTGCAACGAATCGCTACAAATCGGTGAGATTCTCTTTCACAGTGATGTGAACAGTGGAAGGTTCAGGAATGGGTACAATTCGCTCTTGGGCCACTTGAACTTCTGCCCTGGGCTTGAAACAGAAGCTGCTGTCACTAACCGGACACCAACCGTGCTGTCCATGCTGGTAGTGGGGCGCTGCTGTGGTGACACAGTATGTCCCACCTCCTATATATGCCACCTGCGGGGGCACATGGCCTTGTGCCATTGCCTCCATGGTGCAATTTATAGGCTTCGCGCCAGCAGTTCTGAACCCGCACTGTGGTTTTGAATGGGCATTCAAGTGCTGGGGACACAGGATGATGTGTGCTCCCCGGCTCCGGCACCCCGAGAGCTCGGTACCCGCCATTGCATGCTCCCATCGAATGACGTACGGTTGGACCCCTGTGTAGCGAATGTGCGCACCCCCCTGAATGACTCCAATGTTCTCCACCCTGTATACCAGGGCGGGTTTAGCTGCCTTTCCCATCACCGGCATTCTTACCACTATACCCATAATGGTGTGATTAGACCGTCCACAGTCCACTGGGACTGGGTAGGCCTCTGAAGCTAGTCTGAGCTGGCACGGACTCAATGTATTCTCAAAAGGGTGGAGGGCTGCGAGGTGCTTGTTGCTGATCCAGGAGGGGACTAAACCTTGTTTCAAATCCTCCAGGTTACTGCGGCCCTCGCCCAGTAACCACGCCCCGTATAGCACACAAGCTTCGTTCTGCGCAGCCTGATCGGACGCATTCCGATCCTCCCTAATGAGGGCATTTACCGTTCTGGCGTGTTTTTTCAGCTCAGCTATTATCTCTTTGAAGTGTAGTGTCATGGCCTGGTCCTCATGTAACTCAGAACCCACTACCTTATTCTCATCAGTCAGTATTTTTCTTAACTGTGTTTTTAAACCATTGATCTGGGTTTGCAGCTCCACGTCATCCAGTGTGTTGATGACGGAAGTTCCTGTATTAAAAGCTGTGAAAATATAATTTACTGCACCCCTTCTTTGTCTCCCTACCCTGTCCAAGACCTCATGTGGTGTGGTGTACAATTTGGCTCTGTCGACATCGGCAAAGTCGAAATCGTAAAACTGTTTAAACATGTTTGTTAACAGGACCTGGTATAATTGCTCCGTTTCCTTGGGGCACCACGCGGGCAATCTTACCTCGGTGAGGTTTAAAATCACCGAAGCCACCGAGTAGTGGACCCCTTGGTACAGTACCTGACCTGTGGGTACCAATACCAATCCGTTCCCGGGTCCCTTTGTCGTGGTGGGGCACCCTTCCTTGAGGGCTTTGGCTACTGGAATTGTGGGCAGGGGCTTGCGGGGTCGGGTGATGAGCTCGGTGGCGTTTACTGGGATCTGAGATTATGGGACTCCGCACGCCCATGTGCTGACGTCCCACCTCATTCCTTGTCCAGCATCCTGCCACTGTCTTTGGAAAAAGATGGAGACGCCTGTGGGGCAATCGCGTTCTGAACCCCACATACAGATGTAGATCCCCTTAGCTGGTTCCCACCATTTGTCCCAACAGACACTCAACCCCCCCGTGAGTTCCTGTTATTGTCCGATGGGTGTTATTACCCAATCTCTCCCACTCCACAGTGGAGTTCTTCATGGTGCTGCTCAATTTGCGCAGCCACCACCAGCAGTCCAAAGGTACATGTCCCAAACAATTCAAGCAAATCTTCTTGCCCACGGTGACGCTGATCCTGGGCGCAATGATCTGCACCCTGGGGCACATCAGAGACGTTTCTTTGTATGCAAACCCCGTCTGGCTGGAGTATTCAGTTGAGTTCGACCCCAGCCAGCCTGGCCATCTCCCTTCATGGAAGTAGGCAGCAGTCTCTTCAGCGTCCCGTGAGCCGGTTCCGTCAGTCGTGATGGGGCCTCTATTTCCAGAGCACCCATAGATCGTGGAGTCCTTGGTGCGGCCCCGATAGGCCCAGCTTCATCCGATCATTATGAACGCGACGAGGATCCCTCTCATCTTTCTCCTGGTTCCTGCAATAAATCAAACAATATAGCCAGGCTCCCGAGAGGTTCTGGCTTAGGTGACGGCATGATTGGGTCTTTCGACCTCGATCGAAAAAAAGCAACACACATACTGGGCAGATTTAAAACTACTTAAACTCTAATCCCCTTAATATTTACACACCTTAAACTTAAACTTAAACTTATGTACAGCGCCGCCCGTCCCCAGGCGGCTTGCCTAATCCCTGATTGGACTGCAGCTCGCCGCTCCCTGTGGCGGGGCTGCAGTGACCTGTGGCTCGGGTTCCCCGCAGCCTTCTGCTGTTAATCGGGGACTGTGTTTTTTCATGGATTTCTGAAGTCAGCGTTTACTGGGAGCGGGGGAATCGGGCCAAGGTTTTACAGGCTGAGGCGTTCGAGTCGACCTGCGAAAAGTTACTTTGGGCGTGGCTCCCTTAGCGAGTGGACCTTCGGGTGGGACCTTAGCTCTCACAGCCCGTGGCTCTTCCATGACTGTAGGCTTCAGCTCCCTTCCCTCAGGCTCCGCCCCTTTGGGATTGGGCAGGCTCACTTGGCGAGTGGACCTTCGGGTGGGACTTTAGCTCTCACAGCCCGTGGCTCTTCCACGACTGTGGGCTTCGGCTCCCTCCTCTCAGGCTCCGCCCCTTCAGGAATTGGGCCTGTGGCAGACGGCTCCTCCTCACCTGTCCCTACAGGTGGAGAATCTCTGCCCCCAATTTCTACCTCCCCCACGCTCGAGTCGAGGGCGGGATCTCCGTCCTCCGACTCCACCTCTTCCAGAATCGTGTCGAGGGCGGGACCTTGTTGTTCGGGCCCCTCCTCGTCCGAGTCCCAGGCCATCGGAGAAAGCTCCCCCGAGGTGGGCGGGACCTCCTCTCCTTCCAAGCAGGCTACAACGCCAGCTTGTGTAGTCTGTGACTCATCGCGCGCCTCAGGCTGAGGATCTTTATCCTCAGACCTGGCTTCGGTTGCTGATGCTCTTGCACCCGGTTTAAACAGTTTGCACTGATTTACGTGAAATCATTTACAAGCCCTTAGCTGACCCTCTAAACTGCCAGCCCTCGCTGTTAACCTAGCGTTCTCCTCCCTTAAAGCCTGCTCAACTAACTTAGCCTCCGCAACCTGGCACCGCAGGTATTCCTCCATTTTACAGGAGGTCTCTTCCTGTGCATGTCTTTCTAGAGGACAGAGGTCGACAGGCTGCACTGGCTCTAGTCAATTGGGCACAGGAGTCGGGGCTTCGGGAACGACAAGACCCGTGGTGACGGCTATCTTCCCCTGCAAAATCATCAGAGACCGCATTGTCTCTATGATTAATTCAATCGCAGCGGGATCCATAGCTACACCGACTTCTTGTGCTGGGGCAGGAGCTACGACTTGGGTTTGGGCTGGTGCTGGGGCGGCGGTCTGGGCTTGGGCTTGGGCTGCGGGAAATTTCCCTTTATTATCCTTCCACGGATTTCTACAGTCCTTGCGCAAACGTCCATCCTTCCCACACCCGTAGCAATTGAGCTTGGCTTGGACAGGGCGATTCCCCTCCTGACGCCACTCCTTCTTACTTGGGGCTGCGGGTTTTGCCTGATGCACCTTTCCTTTCTGGGGAGGTGTTTCTTGACCTCTACAATTCTTGTATGCTACATTTAGCTGATGGAGTACCGTCTCCTCCGTGACACCGGGACCTTGGGGATCAAACCAAGATCTGGCTAGGGCCCGTATCTCTGGCAAACTGTTGGTAACCAAACAACGGAGCCAATGAACCTGCTGTTCGTTGCTCATTAGAGCCCGTTCAGGCATACCCGGACAGCTGCGTCAATATACTGGCCACAGCCTTTCTGCAAAACACGTGGGGGTTCACCAGAGAGCTGCACGGTCCCTTCTACACGGTCGAACGGACTACCGTCGTCCACTCCCATTACCTCTAAAACTTCCTCCCTGAGATCCGCATACCTTTTCCGTCCCCTCTTACCATCCTCTAAGAGGCACTGAAGGATTGTGGAATCCAGGGAGAAAAGCAACAGTTTCACCTGTTCCTGATCATCACAGTCATTGATGGCTGCTGTTTCCTCTATCTCCCTGAAATGAATCGAGGGATCTCCCTTTACTGTGAGTCATGTGAGGTGGCTCACCATGGACCTTAATTGCTGGCCAGCGTAGGGCACCACGAGCTGGTTCTGGTGGGGTCTGATACTGCCATCAGCAGCGTTGGGACCGAACCTCTCGTGCCGAGCGGGACACATTGGTGCCGGTCCCGGCTTTGCTACCAGTGGTTCTCCCTCACACTCCACCTCGGCTACCACCCTTTCACTACCCCCTCATTTTCCGGCCAAGTGTCACTGTAGCTCGGCGGTGCTGAGGGCTCGGTGGCTGGTACCACAATTACCTCAGCTGGAATCGGCTGTTTTGATTCCTTTAAAAAGTCCATGTGACTGGCTTTCGGGCTGACGAGACACACCATGCCTTTTGCCTTAACCAGGGCCGTTCTTAGGTCCTCTATGGTCTTTTGGCAGGGGCTCTGGTCTGTGCTCTCAAACCCGTGCTCGAGGGCTAGCTTGTAAGCTGCCTTAACCTCCACTACTCTCTCCTCCTGCGCTCTTAGCTGTTGTGTGAGGCGGGCGTTTTTGTCCCGTACCCTCCTTTCATTGATCTTTGCCTCAGTAACCTGGCACTCCAGGTACTCTATCCTGGCCTGATGTTGACTAGCCACCACTTGGCATTCCTGATTCAGCACGTGAAGCGCTGTGATGAGTTTTTCCCCACCCATGGCCTTGTCCTCTATCTCTGCTGCCTGGGTTGTGATCTTGGCTGCCTGTGCTGCAACGACCCGGTCCAAGATCTGGACCTGCTTCTTGTAACACATCAGCCACACTGCCTTCTCAACTGACTTCTTATGCTCTTTGCTCTCTGTCCACCTGATGGCTGCGTCCACCGGACGCCCATCCAGCAAGAGATTGGAAATCCACTGTTTAGTGAGATTTACCTTGCTAAAGACATAATCCGCTATCCTCTCATCCATTGCATTTCGACCATTCAAACTTGGACCTACTACATTGCAATCCTGCTGCCAGAGTCCTGCCGTGGTCGCCATTTTCTGTAAGGGGTTTTCCTTGAGAGACTTCCCTGAGGTTTCTCTCTCTAGAGGCCTCTCTCTCTTGCACAGTAAAACCTTGAGTGGTTTGACCCACTCGCCCCTTAGATTCTGTACTCTGGCCTTAGGTGCAGGAACTACAATGTAGAGAAAACTCTTGTAGACCAAGTTTGATGAAACAAAATGAAATTTTATTGCATAAGGAAAAATATCAAATCAAATGCAAGCAGATAAGAGAGCACATGGGAGGGAAAAACACACACAAACAAATCATAACAACACAGTACTAACTAAAGCAAATACAGGCATCTTATACTCTACAAAGATCATCAGGAAGTGAGGAAACACACGGAACATCGAGGGACAACAACTCATGTTAATTGTACCCTTAAAATCCACCCCCTTAGTAAACCTATCTAGATCTGATTGTGAAGGACCAGAAACATGCTCACCAATCCCACTAGGAAGTGCAAGGTTTTGAAATCGAGTCTGTGCTTGGTCCTTTCAGGCACTTCGTCTCCACGTGGATCGTGGAGCCCCTGCGAGCTGCGCCACACCTCTCTCCTGAGGTGGGGGTTGGGGGCGGCTGGACACCGGCGGGCCTGGATGTCGGCAGGGTCGAGGATCGTCGGCTCGACCCTGGTCAGAGGAGCCTTGGGCTGGCTCCCATCGCTTCTTCAGTTTTCTTTTCTCTCTTCTCCCGAGCCGGGGTGGCTGGAAGGTTTCTTCTCTTGGGCCCTTTATTTTTTTGTCTCTTCTCCCAAGTTGGGTCGATGGCCTCTCATTCCGGCAATGGCCCGGGGATGGTCGATGATCTCCCGATGTGTTTCCCCGGGGCGGGACGCCGGCTTCGAGACGGCCTTCTCGATGTTGGCTTTCTTCTTCCTCCTGCGAGTGCCTGCTTCTTCTTCTGAGTGTCCGGATTCAAAACTCGACAACCAACTGCCTCCAAGCTTGCAACTGTTCCAGCTCGCTCTCAGCTCTAGCTTGCTCCAACTGCCGAAAAGTCTTCCAGATATGCTTTTCTTCCAGAAACTTCCATCTCCCGCCCAAAATCAGGTTAGTCTTTGTTTTATTTTTGGCGGGCTGGGAGCACAGAGGGGTAGTTATTATGTTTTAAGATGTCTTAAACCGTTGGTAAAGGCCCATCTCTGGTCTGGAATTACCTTCATTGTTTTTAATGTCCTGGTTTTCTCGTTATCTAGTCCTGGGTGCTGTTCTCATGAATATGAAATTGTCCCCTTTTGTTTGGGTCAACATTTTCTGAAGTCGGCGTTTACTGGGAGCGGGGGAATCGGGCCAAGGTTTTACAGGCTGAGGCGTTCGAGTCGACCTGCGAAAAGTTACTTTGGGCGTGGCTCCCTTAGTGAGTGGACCTTCGGGTGGGACCTTAGCTGTCACAGCCCGTGGTCTACCACGAGTGTAGGCTTCGGCTCCCTTCCCTCAGGCTCCGCCCCTTTGGGATTTGGGCAGGCTCCCTTGGCGAGTGGACCTTCGGGTGGGACTTTAGCTCTCACAGCCCATGGCTCTTCCACGACTGTGGGCTTCGGCTCCCTCCCCTCAGGCTCCGCCCCTTCGGGAATTGGGCCTGTGGCAGACGGTTCCTCCTCACCTGTCCCTACAGGTGGAGAATCTCTGCCCCCAATTTCTACCTCCCCCACGCTCGAGTCGAGGGCGGGATCTCTGTCCTCCGACTCCACCTCTTCCAGAATCGTGTCGAGGGCGGGACCTTGTTGTTCGGGCCCCTCCTTGTCCGAGTCCCAGGCCATCGGAGAAAGCTCCCCCCAGGTGGGCGGGACCTCCTTTCTTTCCAAGCAGGCTACAATGCCAGCTTGTGTAGTCTGTGACTCATCACGCGCCTCAGGCTGAGGATCTTTATCCTCAGACCTGGCTTCGGTTGCTGATGCTCTTGCACCCGGTTTAAACAGTTTGCACTGATTTATGTGAAACCATTTACAAGCCCTTAGCTGACCCTCTAAACTGCCAGCCCTCGCTGTTAACCTAGCGTTCTCCTCCCTTAAAGCCTGCTCAACTAACTTAGCCTCCGCAACCTGGCACCGCAGGTATTCCTCCATTTCACAGGAGGTCTATTCCTGTGCATGTCTTTCTAGATGACAGAGGTCGACAGGCTGCGCTGGCTCTAGTCAATTGGGCACAGGAGTTGGGGTTTCGGGAACGACAAGACCAGTGGTGACGGCTATCTTCCCCTGCGAAATCATCAGAGACCGCATTGTCTCTATGATTAATTCAATCGCAGCGGGATCCATAGCTACACCGACTCCTTGTGCTGGGGCAGGAGCCACGGCTTGGGTTTGGGCTGGTGCTGGGGCGGCGGTCTGGGCTTGGGCTTGGGCTGCGGGAAATTTCCCTTTATTATCCTTCCACGGATTTCTACAGTCCTTGTGCCAACGTCCATCCTTACCACACCCATAGCAATTGAGCTTGGCTTGGACAGGGCGATTCCCCTCCTGACGCCACTCCTGCTTGCTTGAGGCTGCGGGTTTTGCCTCATGCACCTTTCCTTTCTGGGGAGGCGTTTCCTGACCACTACAATTCTTGTATGCTACATTGAGCTGATGGAGCACCGTCTCCTCTGTGACACCGGGACCTTGGGGATCAAACCATGATCTGGCTAGGGCCCGTATTTCTGGCAAGCTGTTGGTGACCAAGCAATGGAGCCAATGAACCCGCTGTTCGTTGCTCATTAAAGCCCGTTCAGGCATACCCGGACAGCTGCGTCGATATACTGGCCACAGCCTTTCTGCGAAAACCCGTGTGGGTTCACCAGATAGCTGCACGGTCCCATCTACACGGTCGAACGGACTACCGTCGTCCACTCCCATTACCTCTAAATCTTCCTCCCTGAGATCCGCATACCCTTTCCGTCCCCTCTTACCATCCTCTGGGAGGCACTGAAGGATTGTGGAATCCAGGGAGAAAAGCAACAGTTTCACCTGTTCCTGATCATCACAGTCATTGATGGCTGCTGTTTCCTCTATCTCCCTGAAATGAATCGAGGGATCTCCCTTTACTGTGAGTCATGTGAGGTGGCTCACCATGGACCTTAATTGCGGGCCAGCATAGGGCACCACGAGCTGGTTCTGGTGGGGTCCGATACTGCCATCAGCAGCGTTGGGACCGAACCTCTCGTGCCGAGTGGGACACATTGGTGCCGGTCCCGGCTTTGCTACCAGTGGTTCTCCCTCACACTCCACCTCGGCTACCACCGTTTCACTACCCCCTCCTTTTCCGGCCAAGTCTCACTGTAGCTCGGCGGTGCTGAGGGCTCGGTGGCTGGTACCACAATTACCTCAGCTGGAATCGGCTGTTTTGATTCCTTTAAAAAGCCCATGTGACTGGCTTTCGGGCTGACGAGACACACCATGCCTTTTGCCTTAACCAGGGCCATTCTTAGGTCCTCTATGGTCTTTTGGCAGGGGCTGTGGTCTGTGCTCTCAAACCCGTGCTCGAGGGCTAGCTTGTAAGCTGCCTTAACCTCCACTACTCTCTCCTCCTGCGCTCTTAGCTGTTGTGTGAGGCGGGCGTTTTTCTCCCGTATCCTCCTTTCATTGATTTTTGCCTCGGTAACCTGGCACTCCAGGTACTCTATCCTGGCCTGATGTTGACTAGCCACCACTTGGCATTCCTGATTCAGCACGTGAAGCGCTGTGATGAGTTTTTCCCCACCCATGGCCTTGTCCTCTATCTCTGCTGCCTGGGTTGTGATCTTGGCTGCCTGTGCTGCAACGACCCGGTCCATGATCTGGACCTGCTTCTTGTAACACATCAGCCACACTGCCTTCTCAACTGACTTCTTATGCTCTTTGCTCTCTGTCCACCTGATGGCTGCGTCCACCGGACGCCCATCCAACAAGAGATTGGAAATCCACTGTTTTGTGAGATTTACCTTGCTAAAGACATAATTCGCTATCCTCTCATCCATTGCATTTCGACCATTCAAACTTGGACCTACTACATTGCAATCCTGCTGCCAGAGTCCTGCCGTGGTCGCCATTTTCTGTAAGGGGTTTTCCTTGAGAGACTTCCCTGAGGTTTCTCTCTCTAGAGGCCTCTCTCTCTTGCACAGTAAAACCTTGAGTGGTTCGACCCACTCACCCCTTAGATTCTATACTCTGGCCTTAGGTGCAGGAACTACAATGTAGAGAAAACTCTTGTAGACCAAGTTTGATGAAACAAAATGATATTTTATTGCATAAGGAAAAATATCAAATCAAATGCAAGCAGATAAGAGAGTACATGGGAGGGGATAAAAAACACACACAAACAAATCATAACAACACAGTACTAACGAAAGCAAATACAGGCATCTTATACTCTACAAAGATCATCATGAAGTAAGGAAACACACAGAACATCGAGGGACAACAACTCATGTTAATTGTACCCTTAAAATCCACCCCCTTATTAAACCTATCTAGATCTGATTGTGAAGGGCCAGAAACATGCTCACCAATCCCACTAGGAAGTGCAAGGTTTTGAAATCAAGTCTGTGTTTGGTCCTTTCAGGCGTTTCGTCTTCACGTGGATCGTGGAGCCCCTGCGAGCTGCGCCACACCTCTGTCCTGAGGTGGGGGTTGGGGGCGGCTGGACACCGGCGGGCCTGGATGTCGGCGGGATCGAGGATCGTCGGCTCGACCCTGGTCAGAGGAGCCTTGGGCTGGCTCCCATCGCTTCTTCTGATTTCTTTTCTCTCTTCTCCCGAGCCGGGGTGGCTGGAAGGTTTCTTCTCCTGGGACCTTTATTTTTTTGTCTCTTCTCCCAAGTTGGGTCGATGGCCTCTCATTCCGGCAACGGCCCGGGGATGGTCGATGATCTCCCGATGTGTTTTCCCGGGGCGGGACGCCGGCTTCGAGACGGCCTTCTCGATGTTGGCTTTTTTCTTCCTTCTGCGAGTGCCTGCTTCTTCTTCTGAGTGTCCGGATTCAAAACTCGACAACCAACTGCCTCCAAGCTTGCAACTGTTCCAGCTCGCTCTCAGCTCTAGCTTGCTCCAACTGCCGAAAAGTCTTCCAGATATACTTTTCTTCCAGAAACTTCCGTCTCCCGCCCAAAATCAGGTTAGTCTTTGTTTTATTTTTGGCGGGCTGGGAGCACAGCGGGGTAGTTATTATGTTTTAAGATGTCTTAAATGGCTGGTAAAGGCCCATCTCTGGTCTGGAATTACCGTCATTGTTTTTAATGTCCTGCTGATCTCGTTATCTAGTCCTGGGTGCTGTTCTCATGAATATGAAATTGTCCCCTTTTGTTTGGGTCAACATTTAGATGGCCTCTGTCTCCAGGCCGATCTTGACTGGATCTGCATCTAATCCATATGCATACGTGTGAGTCTGGTTTCGTTCTCTCAGAAGCGGCTTCCAGAACTTGCTATAGGTTGAATCCACAAAGCTGTGTGAGGTTGCGCAGGAACCATTTTAAAGTGTCCCAATAAGCTGGTCACATGGTATGGCGGCTATTTTGTATGCCCCTTTTTCTGGGCTTCTTTTAAAACAGTCTTTAAAATCATGGCCTCTTCTGCCATTTGACCCTTATTAATACAATGTCCAATTTTGCGAATCCTACATATCCTCACCCCAAAAGGTTTCTTGCAGACACAACAAGTCTGTACCTTTAAAACCCTGCAACAACTGCTGCAATTTCTTCTCACCCCTCAGTCCGTTCATGTTAATCGAGACCAATGTAATTGAAAGGATTCGCAAATTTTATGTCTCCCCCGAAGATTTACTTTTGGCTTATTGAAGAAACCCTGGCTGGACTGAGTTTAAAATCCAGGGCTCCAGGGCTCAACAAGATGGCTGCGGTCAACCTCATGGCCAAGGCCTGTAAGTTTCAGTTTTGGGCTGACAAAGAAGGAATGTTCCAAAAATTAGAAGGCAGTCAGGCCTTCTGCATTTATGTATGAGGAGCAAACAGTGGCATTCGGGCCTCTGATTAAAACCCATCAAGTCCGTTTGCACAGATAATCAACGGGTAATAGCTGCATTCAGACCTTCGTTAGCTGACTTCAACACTGTTTGGAAACGATCAACGGGGCATTAAAACTGGAATGGCCCCATCACAAGACCAGTTACACAAAGGAAAACACTTATGGGACATTTAAAGACCGATTAACCGGCCATCCAGGGCGATAGGCCCAGACCGGTTTTCTTTGTATCATCTTCAACACGTTCAGGTCAGACAAAGAAACAAGCTGATCTGACAGGTGATAAGGGCTCCCAGAAAGGGGTATAACTAGCCCCTCGGGAAGCCATCTCTCTCTCTCTCGCCTGGACTCCGGTGCCCTGCCTTACCATCAAGAAGATCGACGATGAAGAGCCCATCCCGGGAAGCAGGATACCGGCAGTTACATTTGAATCACTGGGGTATCTCTGCTCTGGGCGGTGAAAACCCAAAAGACATCGGCAGGCAACGGGGCACGGGATAGGCGTTCTAACATCCGAGACTGGTGAGCATAAACTTTCTGGCCCATCACAAGACAACTTAGATAGGTGTAAATGGTGGGAGTTAAGGGGATTGCTAAAATTGTCATTTTAGTCATTTTCCCTCGATGTGTCCGTTTCTCCTCCCCCGCTAAGTGTAATTGTGTTACATACATAGTGATTCTCTCTGTATAGTGTTTATTTTTCTCTATTTTAATAAACATTGGCTTTCTTTGCACCAAACCATTGGTCTCATTTTGTTCATATCGCTTCTCGTAATAAGTCCGGTGCTCAGAACCAGAGGGGAAGCGATTCGAACCGCACGGGGCTGGAGCAGCTCAGACATGCCTGACTGGCCAGACACAAACCCCAAACCAAAACCCCTACAGTAATCATGGCTCCAAAGAAGAGAAGTATGCCTGATAATCTCCCCATCATTTAATCTCTGGCCCTTCCCTCCTCATATGCTCCTTCCCAACTTTTCGGCCAGCTGTTGCTTTTTCCTGCAGCCTCCGACTCTTTTTCACCTCCTGTTTGAACCTTCCCTGCTGTTTCAGCCTCTTCCTTGCATTAAGTTTGGGCCCAGGAGCTGCCCTTTCTCCCTCCTTCTGCCCCTCACTAACCTTTCCCTTTCCACGTGATGTCACCCCACCCCGACTTCCATGTCTCTGTCCCCCTCTAATTCCTCACTCTCAAGCTCTTCTGCAACCCTCTGTGCCTGCTCCCCATCAGATACATAATCCTGCTCCCCGTCAGATACATCATCTCCCATAGAGAGTCTTCCTGCTATCGCGGTTTCTCCAACAGTGCTGCTCCCTTCGACCTCATCTCCACTTCTGACCCTTGCTTCCTGATCCTTCTCTCTATGCGACAATGGCGCACCTATATTGTTCCCTTCTGGCGTCTTTGTCTCGCCGATCCTGTCGTGCTGCCCCTTTAAGGCTCCTGCCTCTTGCACCCTCTCCTTGTCTTGCCCCCTCCTGCTCACCGAGATGTCCGACTCCCCGTCTTTCTTTGGAGTACTTACATTTACCATGTACTCCGCTCCCGCCTCCTCTCCCCCCACGGACACCAGACTCTTTAGGGAGAGCTGAACTGTATTAAGGCTCGAGTCTGCACTCGACCCTTGCTGCCCGCTGCTGGCTTTGTTCTTTTCCACTGTACTTGGTGTGTTTGCCACCATCTCCATCCTGTTCTCTGCTCTGCAATTTTCTGCCTATTCCTGTGCTCTTTTCTCCTTCAATTTACCAGCTGTGTCCTCCGACTGCTCCGCTCCTCTGGCCATTCCACTCACATCTCCTGCTCCTTCTCCCATCTCCTCATCACTCATAGAGCTTCCTTCTGCCTCACACTCACAGCGGGTGGGGCCTTTGTGACATACCTCACAGCTCGCTGCCTTGCAGCTCCGAGCGATGTGTCCAGGTTCGCCGCAATTATAACAGTACAAGTCTGGACAGTTTCTTACAAGATGGTCGTGTCCAAGACAATAATAGCAAACCTTCACTTGGTTATCGTGCAGCACTCGAAAGTACTGCACTCCTTCCAGTGTCTCGAATTTCATGCTGTACTGTAATGACCTCACCCCCTCTGGGAACCGCACCTTTATGTTACGGGTTCCATCTGCTACCCTTGTTCCTGGATAGTATCTCCTCTTTATTGCTGAGCAAATTTTAATGTCCCACGACTCCAACTTTTTGATTAGCACTTCGTCCTCTATATAAACTGGCAAGTTTAAGAATGAGACCACCACCTCTTCTGAATATAGCAGAGATACCTCCAAGAACTTATCGCCTACTTTCAGACTGAGTAAAAGTCTTTCCACCTCCTCTCGGCCACTGACCGTCACCTCGAACCCAACATTCGGCTTTGGTTGGCAGGCAAAGCAGCTTCCCTCACCATAGACCTTGTGATAAAAATAATAACTTCCGGGAAGTTATGTCATCACTTCCTGTGAACTGTGAACTGTGAACTATGAACTATGAACTGTGTACATACCTCACTTCCTGTCATGTGTCACTTCCTGTTGGACTGGTATAAATACTGGTCTGTTCAGTATTGTAAGAGGCTTCTACCAGAGGCATGGTAAAGACCTCTCTTGTATATAGTGTGTTTATAAGTTACTTAAAGCTTACTTTAAAGTTACTTGATGGTAAGCCTCCTTTTTCTTACATCAATTTAAGTAACTTAATATTTACACTCACGAATACTAGACCTTCGGACAAACTCGGAATTAAGGATCCAGGGAACCACCCATCATGGAGAAAATCCTTAGACCTATTCGTCTGGACTTGGACCCGAATGCACCAGCAGCTGGCAGGGTATGGAAGCATTGGTACCGTACTTTTGAGAATTTTCTGGATGAATGTGAAGCGGATGCTCCTGCTAGATTGAAGATACTTATCAATTATGTGACCCCAAAAGTGTTCGAATATGTTGATGAATGGGATAATTATGATGAGGTGATTCGGGCACTTAAGAAACTGTATGCCAAGACCCCAAATGAGGTCTATGCTAGACATCTACTGGCCACAGCCCGACAAGGGCCAGGGGAATCAATTGACGAATTCCTGCAAGAACTTCGCAGGCTCAGCGTAGATTGTAACTTTCAGGCAGCCTCAGCTGAGCTGTACCGCCAAGAAATGATTCGTGATGCTTTCATCTGCGGGATTGCCTCTCCATTTATACGCCAGCGTCTACTAGAAAGTAAAACACTTGAGCTACAAAAAGCTTTTGACCTAGCTTGTTCACTGGATTTGGCAAAGAGAAATGCAGACCTCTATCAGCTGCCCAGATCTCGATCTGCTGCTGTAGCTGCAACCAGACAATTCAAGCGGTCTCAGGTGAACCCTATCATGGGGGAATCTAATTCTGATAATTCTGATGAAGAAGAGGAGGACGACCCCACTTTAGCAGCCTCTTGGCAATCTAGGAAGGAATGCTTCTTTTGTGGAGATGCTTTTCACCCTAGGAAAACCTGCACTGCTCGCAATGCAATCTGCAGTTATTGCGGGAAAAAAGGACACTTTGCTAAAGTTTGCCTATCAAGGGCCTCTACGAGGGCCAATCCAGCTAAGGCCTACCAAACTGCCCCAATTAGGGCCTATCAAGATGCTCCAGCTAGGACCTATCAAGCTTACTCTCGAGCTCTCTCCCGAAGAAGCACACCGAGAGTTTTAGCCACTCTCTGTGCAACGACACCAATTACAGCTGCTTGCCCACAGAACCTGTCTCATGCTGCCACAAAAATTTCAATTAAAGGGCATACCTTAGATGCCTTAATTGACTCAGGAAGTACTGATAGTTTCATTAAGGAACAGATTGTTGCGAAATTGAAACTACATGTCTTCCCATCGGACCAGGCAATTGCGATGGCCCAGTCATCACTTAATACCAGAATCTCCGGCTTTTGTGTTGTTGATATGACACTTCATGGTCGTATGTATCCCTCCACCCGACTTTCGGTGCTCAAGGACTTATGTAGTGATCTCCTCTTAGGACTGGACTTCCAAAAACAGCATAAGAAACTCACCATTGAGTTTGGTGGATCCAAACCCGGACTTACTATTTCTAATATACCGTCTAAATTACCATTTTGTGCATTATCAGCAGCTTCACTTGATGAACCCTCATTATTTGCCAGTATTCCGCCTCAATGCCAACCGATAATAACGAAATCGCGGCGCTTTAATCAGGAAGACCAATCTTTTATTGCGGCTGAAATCTCTCGACTTCTAGCAGAGGATATCATTGAACCATGTTCGTCGCCCTGGCGGGCTCAAGTCGTCATTGTCAAGAACCCTCTAAAACCTCACAAACAGCGACTATGCATCGATTATTCGCAAACCATCAATCAATATACCGACTTGGACGCCTACCCATTGCCACGCATTGATGATATGGTTAATAAACTGGCCGAATACAAAGTGTTCTCAACTTACGATTTAAAAAGTGCCTATCATCAGTTACCCTTGAAGGTCTTAGATAAGCAGTACACAGCCTTTGAGGCTAATGGACGGCTGTACCAATTTCGTCGCCTCCCATTCGGGGTTACTAATGGAGTGGCTGTCTTTCAACGGGCAATGGATGGCCTGGTTAAGCAGGAAAACCTAAGGGACACTTTTCCCTATCTTGATAACATTACCATTGCAGGTCACGATCAACAGGAACACGACTCCAACCTCCAAAAATTTCGGGATGCCCTCCATCGCCGTAATTTGACCCTGAATGAATCCAAATCTGTTGAGTCGCAACCGACCATCAACATCCTTGGCTACTGCGTAGGCAATGGTATCATTCAGCCAGACCCAGAAAGACTTCGCCCGCTCCAAGAGCTCCCGTCACCTAAGAATCCGGCTTCTTTACGTCGGGCTCTCGGTCTGTTTGCATACTACGCTAAATGGATTCCTCATTTTTCGGACAAAATCCAACCCTTGCTGCATGCTAGATCATTTCCACTGGGAACAGCGGCTGTTGCAGCCTTTAACCTTCTCAAAAAACAGTTGGAGAAAGCGGCTCTTCACTCCATTGATGAGAATCTCCCTTTCGTGGTTGAATGTGATGCCTCGGAGGTGGCGATCTCGGCTACTCTGAATCAGGAAGGTCGTCCTGTAGCATTTATGTCCAGGACCTTACAAGGTGCCGAGCTACATTATCCTCTGGTTGAGAAAGAAGCCACAGCCATCATAGAGGCAGTACGGAAGTGGAACCATTTTCTAGCTCGCCAGCACTTTACATTGATCACGGACCAACGATCAGTCGCCTTCATGCTCGATAATCGAAAACGAACCAAAATTAAGAATAATAAAATACAACTTTGGAGGATGGAACTGGCCTCTTTTGGCTATACCATTCTCTATCGGCCTGGCAAGGAGAATGTGGCCCCGGACACCCTCACACGGGCATTCTGCTCCACTATGTCATCCTCCACCCTCATGGATGTCCACAATGGTTTGTGCCATCCTGGCGTTACGCGCATGCTACATTTCGTACGATCACGGAATCTCCCTTTTTCCACTGGAGATGTAAAGAAAATATGCTCAGAATGCCGGCTTTGTGCGGAATTAAAACCTCAGTTCTTCCGCCCCTCAGATGGTATACTCATACATGCAACCCAACCGATGCAACGACTTAGCATCGATTTTAAGGGCCCAGTGCCCTCTTCAACTTGGAACACATATTTGCTCGCCATGATCGACGAATATTCACGTTTTCCGTTTGCCTTCCCCTGCTCCAATATGCTGGCGTCCACAGTAATCTCCTGCCTTGAGCAGGTATTTTCTCTCTGTGGCATGCCGGCTTATATTCACTCAGATCGGGGTCCATCCTTTATGTCGAGGGAACTCAAGGACTACCTCTCAGAACGGGGAATTGCTACAAGCAAAACAACACCATACCATCCCATCGGAAATGGGCAGGTAGAGAGGTATAACGGTATCATCTGGAATTCCGTACGTCTCGCTTTAAGATCTCGGGGCCTACCAGACCAGCAATGGGAAACAGTGCTTCCGGATGCATTGCACTCTATACGGTCCCTGCTTTCTACAGCCACAAATACTACACCTCATGAGCGGTTCTTTGGATTCCAGCGTCGCTCATCTCATGGGACATCACTCCCGTCATGGCTAACTACTCCTGGACCTGTATTACTCCGAAGATACGTTCGGACGTCTAAAAATGACCCTCTTGTAGACGAGGTCGAACTAACCGATGCCAACCCCACCTATGCAAACATACGATATTCCGACGGCCGAGAATCTACCGTATCATTACGGGATCTGGCTCCCTGCCCACCAGGACCTAGTGGGACATCGGGTGATGGCATTTCACCAGGAAACTCTTGGGACCTATCGGGTACCCCTCTCCAGGATCCTGATCGGACACCAACTAGCTTGGTGCCGGTAGAACCCCGTGCTCAAGGTTGCGACCATCCCAGTACCACGCATGAAAGTACTGGTCTGCCACAGACCAGCTCTGCACCTCCCTCTGAACAGAGGCAGTCTGACTTTGAACCTATTGGGGCTCGTACTCGAAGCCATGATCTCCCCGACCCTTCACAGGGCAATCCAGGCCACACGGACTCTGGCCAATGGCCAACCGCATGTAAGCGGACCAGCGACCCTCTACGACGGGAATCCAAACGGGTGCGACTCTTCCTTGTTCGGCGGCTGCGGACCAAAAGGTAGACCACAGCCTCCTAAACCTGCAGGAGGGAAGAATGTGATAAAAATAATAACTTCCGGGAAGTTATGTCATCACTTCCTGTGAACTGTGAACTGTGAACTATGAACTATGAACTGTGTACATACCTCACTTCCTGTCATGTGTCACTTCCTGTTGGACTGGTATAAATACTGGTCTGTTCAGTATTGTAAGAGGCTTCTACCAGAGGCATGGTAAAGACCTCTCTTGTATATAGTGTGTTTATAAGTTACTTAAAGCTTACTTTAAAGTTACTTGATGGTAAGCCTCCTTTTTCTTACATCAGACCTCATGTACCGCTTGGATAATATCCCAAGCTCGTATCTCCTTATCCTCGCACTGAACCACCACCGTGTTCTTTTTCAAATCTCCTGGGGTCCCGGCCCAAATCTTTGGGCCTTTTCCTTTCCCTTCCAACCACAGTTTCTTCCCTAATTAAATTCCTCTTGGGAAGTCTGTCCTCTGAGGGGCCCGGCACTCCGGACCCCTCAGCAGCCATCTGGCTGTTTTTGTGGGCCAAAAAGTCCCTAAAACCTGAAAACAAAAACCCCAAAAACCACTGCCAACTTTTTACAAACTCACTCCAACTCCCTGCTGCAATCAGGCAACCAGTAACACCTGGTTCACTCCTAGCCCCTCCCACCTAGAGAGTGCTACCCACTGAGCCACAGCTGACATGTGACTCCCCAAAGACTTTTCACCATCTGCAAGGCACAAGTAAGGAGTGTAATGGAATACTCTCCACTTGCCTGGATGAGTGCAGCTCCAACAACACTCAAAAAGCTCGGCACCATCAAGGACAAAGTAGCCTGCTTGATTGGCACCCCATCCAACACCTTAAACATTCACTCCCTCCACCATCGGTGAACCGTGGCTGCAGTGTGTACCATCTACAAGATGCACTGCAGCAACTCACCAAGGCTTCTTCGGCAGCACCTCCCAAAGCCACAACCTCTTCCACATAGAAGGACAAGGGCAGCAGGTGCATGGGAACACCACCATCTCCAAGTTGCCCTCCAAGTCACACACCATTCTGACTTAGAAGTATATCGCCGATCCTTCATCGGCGCTGGATCAAAATCCTGGAACTCCCTACCTGTGGGAGTACCTTCACCACACGGACTGCAGCGGTTCAAGAAGGCGGCTCACCACCGCCTTCTCAAGGGCAATTAGGGACAGGCAATAAATGCTGGCCTTGCCAGCAACACCCACATCCCATAAACGAATAAAAAAATATATCCAGGTTTGTTGATAACATAAAGATTAGTGGTATAGTAAGTAGTGTAGACGAGAGCATAAAATTACGAAGCGACATTGATAGATTAAGTAAGTGGCCAAAACTGTGATGGATTTCAATCCATGGGGCTGTGGTGGAAAGGGTGGACAGCTTTAAGTTCCTCGGAGTCCACATCACGGAAGACCTCTCCTGGTCCCTCAATACCTCCTCTCTGGTGAAGAAGGCCCAGCAGCGCCTATATTTCCTAAGGAGGCTGAAGGGATGTAACCTGTCACCCCTGATCCTCTCTAACTTTTACCGCTGCACAATAGAGAGCACCCTGACGAACTGTATCACAGTATGGTATGGCAGCTGTAGCTACTATGACCGGAAAGCCCTGCAGCGGGTAGTCAAAACTGCCCAACGCATTACCGGCACCTGGCTACCGACCATAGAGCACATATACCAGAAACGCTGTTTACGGAGGTCACGGACCATCATCAAAGACCCTACCCACCCCAGCCACAGTCTGTTCGCCCTCCTGCCATCTGGGAGACGCTACAGATGCATTCGCACCCGAACGACCAGATTTAGGAACAGCTTCTTTCCCAGGGCTGTCATCCGACTGAACTCCACAAATAAACTCTAAAGCCTGCACATCTGCCAATGCACTTTATTATGGTTATGTTAATGTATTACAAGCCAAATGAATGTTGAATGTTTAAATGTCTTAATCTAAATGTACACTCTCGGGAGCCGCAAGCCTACATTTCGTTGTACTGCACTTGTGCGCTAACAATGACAATAAAGTTGATTATGATGATTATGATTATGAGGTAAGTAGGAGGTCATGCATTTTGGACCAAAAAAGGGATAGATCTGAGTGTTTTTAAATGGTGAAAAGCTATGAACAGTGGAGGTCCAAAGAGATTTAGGTCCATGTATACAGATCACTAAAATGTAGTAGTCAGTTACAAAAAAATCATCAAAAAGGCTAAAGGAATGTTAACATTTATAAATAGATAGAGTGCTAGAATATAAAGGGGAGGGAGTTTTGCTGCAGCTATACAAAGCCCTGCTTAGACCACTTCTGGAGTACTGTGTACAGTTCTGGACATTGCACCTTAGAAAGGATATATTGGCCTTGGAGGGAGTGCAGCACAGATTCACCAGAATGTTACCAGGACTCCAAGGGTTAGATTATGAGGAGAGATTACATAAACTGTGTTTGTATTCCCTGGAATATAGAAGGTTAAGGGATGATATGATTGATGTTTTGGGGATTTTGAAAATAATTGATAGGGTAGATAGAGAAGCTTTTTCCACTGTTGGGGAGTCTAGGACAAGGGGACATAACCTTCAAATCAGAGCCAGGCCATTCAGGAGAGAAGTTAGGAAACACTTCTTCACCCAAAGGATGGTAGTTGTGTGGAACTCTCTCGCACAAAAGCAGTAGATGCTAGATCAAGTAATAATTTTAAATCTGTGATCGATAGATTTTTGCTAGACAAGGCTTTAAAAAGATTTGGAGCCAAGGCGGTGGATAGGGTTAAGGTACAGATCAGCCATGATTTCATTGAATGGTGGAACAGGCTCGACGGGCTGCATGGGCTATTCCTGTTATTATGTTCCTATGAGTAATGAGGTGTTAAGGTACATGCATAGTCTGGAGTTCTGCCCTTTTATTTTTGGGGTGCTGAAGACATTTTGCAGAAGTTTTCCTTGGGTGTTTAATAAAGTGAATTAGATTGTACATCATCTAGGAACTGGCTTGGGAGGCCAATGGCTTTGTCTTCATAGAGTCATAGAGTCATAGAGTCATAGAGTTTTACAGCACAGAAAGAGGCCCTTCGGCCCATCGTGTCTGCGCCGCCCATCCATCCCTGCCCAGTCTAATCCCATTTTCCAGCATTTGGTCCATAGCCTTGTATGCAATGGCATTTCAAGTGCTCATCCAAATGCTTCTTGAATGTTGTGAGGGTTCCTGCCTCTACCACCCTTTCAGGCATTGAGTTCCACATTCCAACCACCCTCTGGGTGAAAAAGTTCCTCCTCAAATCCCCTCTAAATCTCCTGCCCCTTACCCTGAATCTATGCCCCCTTGTTATTGACCCCCCTACTAAGGGGAAAAGTTCCTCTTTATCTACCCTATCTATGCCCCTCATCATTTTGTACACCTCAATCAGGTCCCCCCTCAGCCTTCTTTGCTCCAAGGAAAACAACCCCAGCCTGTCCAGCTTCTCTTCATAGCTGAGGCGCTCCATCCCAGGTAACATCCTGGTGAATCTTCTCTGCACCCTCTCCAAAGCAATCACATCCTTCCTATAGTGAGGCGACCAGAACTGCACACAGTACTCCAGCTGTGGCCTCACCAGCGTTTTGTACAGCTCCATCATAACCCCCCTGCTCTTATATTCTATGCCTCGGCTAATGAAGGCAAGTATCCCATATGCCTTTTTAACCACCTTATCTACCTGTTCCGCTGTCTTCAGGGATCTATGTACATGTACACCAAGGTCCCTCTGACCCTCTGTACTTCCTAGGGTCCTACCACTCATTGTGTATTCCCTTGCCTTATTTGTCCGTCCAAAATGCATCACCTCGCACTTTTCAGGGTTAAATTCCATTTGCCACTTTTCCGCCCATCTGACCAACCCGTTTATATCGTCCTGTAGCCTGAGGCTTTCCTCCTCACAATTTACCACCCCACCAATTTTCGTGTCATCTGCGAACTTACTGATCATACCTTTTACATTCTCATCCAAATCATTTATGTAGATCACAAACAACAAGGGACCCAGCACCGATCCCTGAGGTACCCCACTGGACACAGGCTTCCAGTCACAAAAGCAACCTTCGACCATCACCCTCTGCCTCCTGCCACTCAGCCAGTTTAGGATCCAACGCGCCAAGGCACCCTGGATCCCATGGGCTCTTACCTTCTTGACCAGTCTCCTATGCGGGACTTTGTCAAAAGCTTTACTGAAGTCCATGTAAACCACATCCACAGCATTTCCCTCATCCACCCCCCTAGTCACCCCCTCGAAAAATTCAATCAGATTTGTCAGACATGATTTACCCTTGACAAAGCCATGCTGACTATCCCCGATTAATCCTTGCCTCTCCAAGTGGAGACTAATTTTGTCCCTCAGAATTTTTTCCAATAATTTCCCTACCACAGGTGTTAGGCTCACTGGCCTGTAATTCCCTGGTTTATCCCTGCTACCCTTCTTGAATAATGGTACTACGTTAGCTGTTCTCCAGTCCTCTGGTACATCCCCTGTGGCCAGAGAGGTTCTGAAAATTTGTGTCAGAGCCCCTGCAATCTCCTCCTTTGCCTCCCACAGCAGCCTGGGATACATCTTGTCTGGGCCTGGGGATTTATCCACTTTTTGGCCTGCTAAAACCGCTAGCACCTCCTCCCTCTCGATGCTAATATGTTCAAGTATGTCACAGCCCCCTTGCCCGATTTCTATGTCTGCATCGTCTTTCTCCATAGTGAACACAGATGCAAAAAATTCATTTAAAACCCCGCCTACATCATCTGGCTCTAGACACAGATTGCCACTTTGGTCCCTAATGGGCCCTACCCTTTCCCTGGTTATCCTCTTGCCCTTAATATACTTATAAAACATCTTAGGATTTTCCTTTATTTTGCTCGCCAGTGTTATTTCATGGCCCCTCCTCGCCCTCCTAATTTCTTTTTTAAGTATGCCCCTGCATTTTTTATACTCCTCTAGGGCTTCTTCCGTCTTTAGTCTTTTGTAACTGCCAAAAGCCCCCCTTTTATTTCTAATGCATTTTTGTATATCCCTTGTCATCCAAGGTTCCCTTTGCTTGTTGGTCCCACCCTTGACCTTTACAGGAACATGTTGGCGTTGTACTCTCTCTATTTCCCTTCTGAAAGTCTCCCACTGTTTTGATGCGGATTTTCCTATAAGTAGCTGCTCCCAGTCCAATTTGGCCAGATCCTGCCTTATCATATTAAAATCGGCCTTCCCCCAATTTAGAACCCTTATTTCCGGGCCGTCTTTGTCTTTTTCCATGACCACCTTAAATCTCACCGAATTGTGGTCACTGTCGCCAAAATGCTCTCCTACTGACACTTCCACCACTTGCCCGGCTACATTCCCCAGAATTAGGTCCAGTACCGCCCCCTCTCTTGTAGGACTTTCTACATGTTGGCTCAAAAAGCTCTCCTGGATGCACTTTAAGAATTCTGCACCCTCTAAGCCTTTCACACTCTGACTATCCCAATTTATATTGGGGAAGTTGAAATCCCCCACTATTATTACCCTATTATTTTCGCACTTTTCTGAGATTTGCCTACATATCTGTTCCTCTATCTCCCCCTGACTGTTTGGGGGCCTATAGTACACTCCCAGCAAAGTGCTTGCCCCCTTTTTGTTTTTAAGTTCTACCCATATGGCCTCATTAGAGGAACCCGCTAATATATCATCCCTCCTTACAGCAGTAATTGACTCCTTAATTAATATTGCAACACCCCCTCCCCTTTTACACCCCCCTCTGTCTCGCCTGAAGATTCTATACCCTGGAATATTGAGCTGCCAGTCCTGACCCTCCCTCAACCATGTCTCCGTGATAGCAACAATATCGTACTCCCATGTGTTCAACAACAACTTCAGTTCATCCACCTTATTTGCAAGACTCCTTGCATTAAAATAAATGCCTTCCAGCCCTGCCATATTCTCTTTTGCCTTCACATATTTGCTTTGCCTTCTCAGCTGACTTGTTTTTCCCTCTGTATTCGGCTGTAAATCACCCCCTACTATAGCTCCACTCTGTACCCCATCCCCCTGCCAAGTTAGTTTAAACCCCCCCCAGCAGTGCTAGCAAACCTCCCCGCAAGGATATTGGTTCCCCTCTGGTTCAGGTGTAGACCGTCCGACTTGTACAAGTCCCACCTTTCCCAGAAGCAGACCCAGTGATCCAGGAAACTAAAGCCCTCCCCCCTGCACCATCCCTTTAGCCACGCATTCATCTGTTCTATCTTCCTATTCCTATACTTACTAGCACGTGGCACCGGGAGTAATCCAGAGATTACAACCCTTGAGGTCCTACTCTTTAATCCTTCACCTAGCTCCCTAAATTCTTGCTGCAGGACCTCATCCCTCTTTTTACCTATGTCGTTGGTACCAATGTGGACCACGACCACTGGCTGTTCACCCTCCCCCTCCAGAATGCCCTGCAGCCGCTCAGTGACATCCTTGACCCTGGCACCAGGGAGGCAACAAACCATCCTGGATTCACGTCTACGGCCACAGAAACGCCTATCTGTTCCCCTTACTATAGAATCCCCTACCACTATTGCTCTCCCACTCTTTTTCCCCCCTTCCATGCTTGTTCCATGCTTTGTGCTTTCTGCTTTTAAAGTTAATTAAGCTCTACAGTGGTTCCCAGACAAGGTGGCAAAACAGCACAGGAACAAAACATTACAATTTTAAAGTACTCCATTCTTATTGTAACAAATTTGATTGAACACACAATTTTACAGCCCTCCCAGTGATCCAGCACCAAGTTGTACATCAATAACATATCAGAGTCAGCAAGCTGCAGCTTGAGGTAATGAGTAAAATGTGTCTTATGTACATTTCCTGCCCTTTTCATTTTGCCATAATATTAATGAGGAGCACAGTGCTGCCAATTTAGAAAGTAACACAAAAGAGCTGAAACTAGGGAAACAGCACATAATAAACTGCAGAAGTTGCACATCACTGTGACTCTATTGTGAATCAGACCTTTTATAATGCCAGTTTGAGGATAGGCTGGGAGACCATTGGGCCTGACCTTTGTATTTCATTCTTCAATTATCTAGCCCATCCTTGCTTGGAAAGGTAGTTTACACATATTTATTAATGCTTAATTTACGTAGCAAAAGTCACAAAGATCAAAATGTAACTCATTGGAATGATCCTTCTTGATTCCGCTCCACTTTAACTTAGCTGTCCATTCTCACAACTTCCTCCACCTCCCCCCGCCAACTACATTGCACACACGAACAGAAAGGCGAGTTTCTTTACTCATTATAGAAGACCCGCTGATCTGATGCCAGCCAACCTGATTTACACCAGTAAATTATAACCTCTCTTCCTGTAGCATTGACTGCCAAGAAATAGTTGAGACAGGGACTCGAGGTTCCCTGACTCCTGGAGGTGAATCTGTGTCAGCAACTTTGAACTGTTTACATGATTGAGTTTTTACACCAGTGTAGGATTGGCTTTTACTTTTCTGTATAATGAAATTTCATGTAAATGAGTTTTAAAATTGTGCTGCTTAGTGATTGAGGTTCCTTCCTTAGACTTTAACAACAATATATAGCAGATTTTATTTGGATTTATGCCAAATAAGCTAACGAGTAAATCAATAAAAGACAAGCAAGTAGCCAAAATCCAGTAAGCTCTTGGGACAACCTGAAAATAGCAGCAAGCAATTATATAATTATCACTGGAAGGAGACACACCGCGGAACACTGTCACTGGAAGGAGACACACCGCGGGACACACTCACTGGAAGGAGACACCGCGGGACACACTCACTGGAAGGAGACACCGCGGGACACACTCAATTGAAGGAGACACTGCGGGACACACTCACTGGAAGGAGATACACCGCGGGACAAACTTGCTGGAAGGAGACAATGCGGGACACACTCACTGGAAGGAGACATCACGGGACACACTCACTGGAAGGAGACACCGTGGGACACACTCACTGGAAGGAGACAGCGCGAGACACACTCACTGGAAGGAGACTCCGCGGAACACACTCAGTGGAATGAGGCACCGCGGGACACACTCACTGGAAGGAGACACACCGCGGGACACACTCACTGGAAGGAGACACCACGGGACACACTCGCTGGAAGGAGACACCGCGGGACACACTCACTGGAAGGAGAATCACCGCGGGACACACTCACTGGAAGGAGACACTGCGGGACACACTCACTGTAAGGAGACACTGCGGGACACACTCACAAGAAGGAGACACCGCGGGACTCACTCACTAGAAGGAGACTCCAAGGGACACACTCACTGGAAGGAGATGCACCGCGGGACAAATTCACTGGAAGGAGACACACCGCGGGACACACTCAGTAGAAGGAGGCACCGTGGGACACACTCACTGGAAGGAGACACACTATAAGGAGGTCGGGAGCCAGGAGCGAGGTCGAGGCCCAGGAGCGAGGTCGGGACCCAGGAATGAGGACGAGGCCCAGGAGCGAGGACGGGGTCCAGGAGCGAGGTCGAGGCCCAGGAGCGAGGACAGGGCCCAGGAGCGAGGACGGGGCCCAGGAGTGAGGTCGAGGCCCAGGAGCGAGGTTGAGGCCCAGGAGCGAGGTCGAGGCCCAGGAGCGAGGACGGGGCCCAGGAGCGAGGTCGAGGCCCAGGAGCGAGGACGGGGCCCAGGAGCGAGGTCGAGGCTAAGGAGCAAGGACAAGGCCCAGGAGCGAGGACAGGGCCCAGGAGCGAGGTTGGGACCCAGGAGCGAGGTCGAGACCCAGGAGCGAGTTCGAGGCCCAGGAGCGAGGATGGGGCCCAGGGGCGAGGTTGGGACCCAGGAGAGAGGTCGAGGCCCAGGAGCGAGGTCGAGGCCCAGGTGCAAGGACGAGGCCCAGGAGCGAGGACGGGGCCCAGGAGTGAGGTCGAGGCCCAGGTGCAAGGACGAGGCCCAGGAGCGAGGACGGGGCCCAGGAGCGAGGTCGAGGCCCAGGAGCGAGGACGGGGCCCAGGAGCGAGGACGGGGCCCAGGAGCGAGGTCGAGGCCCAGGAGCGAGGACGAGGCCCAGGAGCGAGGTCAGGACCCAGGAGCGAGGACGAGGCCCAGGAGCGAGGTCAGGACCCAGGAGCGAGGACGAGGCCCAGGAGCGAGGTCGGGACTCAGGAGCGAGGTCGAGGCCCAGGAGCGAGGTCGGGACCCAGGAGCGAGGACGAGGCCCAGGAGCGAGGTCGGGACCCAGGAGCGAGGACAGGGCCCAGGAGCAAGGTCGAGGCCCAGGAGCGAGGTCGAGGCCCAGGAGCAAGGACGAGGCCCAGGAGCGAGGACGAGGCCCAGGAGTGAGGTCGAGGCCCAGGAGCAAGGACGAGGCCCAGGAGCGAGGTCGGGACCCAGGAGCGAGGTCGAGGCCCAGGAGCCAGGTCGAGGCCCAGGAGCAAGGACGAGGCCCAGGAGCGAGGTCGAGGCACAGGAGCAAGGACGAGGCCCAGGAGCGAGGACGGGGCCCAGGAGCGAGGTCGAGGCCCAGGAGTGAGGTCGAGGCCCAGGAGCGAGGACGGGGCCCAGGAGTGAGGTCGAGGCCCAGGAGCGAGGACGAGGCCCAGGAGTGAGGTCGAGGCCCAGGAGCGAGGACGGGGCCCAGGAGTGAGGTCGAGGCCCAGGAGCGAGGACGAGGCCCAGGAGTGAGGTCGAGGCCCAGGAGCGAGGATGGGGCCCAGGAGCGAGGTCGAGGCCCAGGAGCGAGGACGGGGCCCAGGAGTGAGGTCGAGGCCCAGGTGCAAGGACGAGGCCCAGGAGCGAGGACGGGGCCCAGGAGCGAGGTCGAGGCCCAGGAGCGAGGACGGGGCCCAGGAGCGAGGACGGGGCCCAGGAGCGAGGTCGAGGCCCAGGAGCGAGGACGAGGCCCAGGAGCGAGGTCAGGACCCAGGAGCGAGAACGAGGCCCAGGAGCGAGGTCGGGACCCAGGAGCGAGGACGAGGCCCAGGAGCGAGGTCGGGACCCAGGAGCGAGGTCGAGGCCCAGGAGCGAGGTCGGGACCCAGGAGCGAGGACGAGGCCCAGGAGCGAGGTCGGGACCCAGGAGCGAGGACAGGGCCCAGGAGCAAGGTCGAGGCCCAGGAGCGAGGTCGAGGCCCAGGAGCAAGGACGAGGCCCAGGAGCGAGGACGAGGCCCAGGAGCGAGGTCGAGGCCCAGGAGCAAGGACGAGGCCCAGGAGCGAGGTCGGGACCCAGGAGCGAGGTCGAGGCCCAGGAGCCAGGTCGAGGCCCAGGAGCAAGGACGAGGCCCAGGAGCGAGGTCGAGGCCCAGGAGCAAGGACGAGGCCCAGGAGCGAGGACGGGGCCCAGGAGCGAGGTCGAGGCCCAGGAGCGAGGTCGGGACCCAGGAGCGAGGACGGGGCCCAGGAGCGAGGACGGGGCCCAGGAGTGAGGTCGAGGCCCAGGAGCGAGGACGAGGCCCAGGAGTGAGGTCGAGGCCCAGGAGCGAGGACGGGGCCCAGGAGTGAGGTCGAGGCCCAGGAGTGAGGTCGAGGCCCAGGAGCGAGGACGGGGCCCAGGAGTGAGGTCGAGGCCCAGGAGCGAGGACGAGGCCCAGGAGTGAGGTCGAGGCCCAGGAGCGAGGACGGGGCCCAGGAGCGAGGTCGAGGCCCAGGAGCGAGGACGGGGCCCAGGAGCGAGGTCGGGACCCAGGAATGAGGTCGGGACCCAGAAGGTCTGGACCCTGGAGCGAGGTCGAGGCCCAGGAGCAAGGATGGGGCCCAGGAGCGAGGTCGAGGCCCAGGAGTGAGGTCGAGGCCCAGGAGCGAGGTCGAGGCCCAGGAGTGAGGTCGAAGCCCAGGAGCGAGGTCGAGGCCCAGGAGTGAGGTCGAGGCCGAGGAGCGAGGTCGAGGCCCAGGAGTGAGGTCGAGGCCCAGGAGCGAGGACGGGGCCCAGGAGCGAGGTCGAGGCCCAGGAGCGAGGTCGAGGCCCAGGAGCGAGGTCGAGGCCCAGGAGCGAGGACGGGGCCCAGGAGCGAGGACGGGGCCCAGGAGCGAGGTCGAGGCCCAGGAGCGAGGTCGAGGCCCAGGAGTGAGGTCGAGGCCCAGGAGCGAGGACAAGGCCCAGGAGCGAGGTCGAGGCCCAGGAGCGAGGTCGAGGCCCAGGAGCGAGGACGAGGCCCAGGAGCGAGGTCGAGGCCCAGGAGTGAGGTCGAGGCCCAGGAGCGAGGTCGAGGCCCAGGAGCGAGGACGGGGCCCAGGAGCGAGGACGGGGCCCAGGAGCGAGGACGAGGCCCAGGAGCGAGGACGAGGTCCAGGAGCGAGGACGAGGCCCAGGAGCGAGGTCAAGGCCCAGGAGCGAGGTCGAGGCCCAGGAACAAGGACGAGGCCCAGGAGCGAGGACGGGGCCCAGGAGCGAGGACGGGGCCCAGGAGTGAGGTCGAGGTCCAGGAGCAAGGACGAGGCCCAGGAGCGAGGTCGAGGTCCAGGAGCGAGGACGAGGCCCAGGAGCGAGGTCGAGGCCCAGGAGCGAGGTCGAGGCCCAGGAACAAGGATGAGGCCCAGGAGCGAGGACGGGGCCCAGGAGCGAGGACGGGGCCCAGGAGCGAGGACGGGGCCCAGGAGTGAGGTCAAGGTCCAGGAGCGAGGACGGGGCCCAGGAGCGAGGTTGGGACCCAGGAGCAAGGACGAGGCCCAGGAGCGAGGACGGGGCCCAGGAGCGAGGTTGAGGCCCAGGAGCGAGGTCGAGGCCCAGGAGCGAGGTCGAGGCCCAGGAGCGAGGTCGAGGTCCAGGAGCGAGGTCGAGGCCCAGGAGCGAGGACAGGGCCCAGGAGCGAGGTCGAGGCCCAGGAATGAGGTCGGGACCCAGAAGGCCTGGGCCCAGGAGCGAGGTCGAGGCCCAGGAGCGAGGACGAGGCCCAGGAGCGAGGACGGGGCCCAGGAGCGAGGTCGAGGCCCAGGAGCGAGGTCGAGGCCCAGGAGCGAGGTCGAGGCCCAGGAGTGAGGTCGAGGCCCAGGAGCAAGAACGAGGCCCAGGAGCGAGGTCGGGACCCAGGAGTGAGGTCGAGGCCCAGGAGCAAGGACGGGGCCCAGGAGCGAGGACGGGGCCCAGGAGCGAGGTCGAGGCCCAGGAGCGAGGACGGGGCCCAGGAGCGAGGTCGAGGCCTAGGAGCGAGGACGGGGCCCAGGAGCGAGGTCGAGGCCCAGGAGCGAGGTCGAGGCCCAGGAGTGAGGTCGAGGACCAGGAGCGAGGTCGAGGCCCAGGAGCGAGGTCGAGGCCCAGGAGCGAGGTCGAGGCCCAGGAGCAAGAACGAGGCCCAGGAGCAAGGACGGGACCCAGGAGCAAGAACGAGGCCCAGGAGCAAGAACGAGGCCCAGGAGCAAGGACGGGGCCCAGGAGCGAGGACGGGGCCCAGGAGCGAGGAACGCGCCCAGGAGCAAGGTTGGGACCCAGGAGCGAGGACGAGTCCCAGGAGTGAGGACGGATCCCAGGAGCAAGGACGAGGCCCAGGAGCAAGGACGGGGCCCAGGAGCAAGGACGAGGCCCAGGAGCGAGGTTGGTACCCAAAAGGTCTGGACCCAGGAACGAGGACGAATCCCAGGAGCGAGGACGGGTCCCAGGAGCAAGGACGAGGCCCAGGAGCAAGGACGAGGCCCAGGAGCAAGGACGGGGCCCAGGAGTGAGGTCGGGACCCAGCAGGTCTGGACCCAGCAACGAGGACGAGTCCCAGGAGCGAGGACGGGGCCCAGGAGTGAGGTCGAGGTCCAGGAGCGAGGACAGGGCCCAGGAGCGAGGATGGGGCACAGGAGCAAGGACGAGGCCCAGGAGTGAGGTCGGTACCCAGAAGGTCTGGACCCAGGAACGAAGACGAGTCCCAGGAGCGAGGACGGGTCCCAGGAGCGAGGATGGGACCCAGGAGCGAGGTTGAGGCCCAGGAGTGAGGTTGAGGCCCAGGAGTGAGGACGAGCCCAGCAGCGAGGTCGAGGCCCAGGAGTGGGGCAGCATGGACCAGCAGTGGGGTCGGGAGGACTACACTGCAGCCTATGAAACCCAGGCAAAGAGGACCTGCGGGAAAGAGGGAGGAGGACAGTAGGAATATGTTTGTGTGTGTGTGCTAGGCTGATTTGACAGAGCCTGGTCTCCAATCGTCTTGGATCCCCTTGCCATTGGACCAAGACCTTGCTCTGTCAAGCCCGTGTGTTAGTTGGTGTGCAATGGCCACCCCACGTTAAAAGAATTCACGCACAGGCATCTTCCACCCTTTAAAATGAAGTTTGGGACCTGGAACGTCAGGACCCTCATGGAGCACCCCAGCAGCGACAGACCGGAATGTCGTTGCTATCGTTGCCCAGGAGTTCAGACGTTTCAACATAGACATCACCGCCCTAAGTGAGACCCGGCGGGCAGGGGAAGGCCAGCTCAAGGAACACCTTCTTCTGGAAAAGCAAACCTGAAGAAGAACGCCGCCTCCATGGGGTAGGCTTCGCCATAAAAATGAGCTAGTTGAACGTCTCAGAGACTCCCCTTGTGGAATAAACGAACGCCTCATGACTGTACGGCTCATCCTAGCCCGGAACCAGTGCACTACGGTCATCAGTGCGTACGCCCCAACACTGGAAGCCACAGACGAGACCAAAGAGGAATTCTATTCCAGCATCGAACAATTCCTGTCCCGAGTCCCAGCGGGCGACAAGCTGATCCTCCTTGGAGACTTCAACACCAGAGTTGAGAAGGACACAGACCTCTGGGGAGGTGTGATCGGCAGAGAGGGGGTAGGGAAAGCCAACTCCAATGGTACCCTCTGTTATAAATCTCATTATTTATCAAGAAACTACTCGTGAAATAACGCTGGATGGCCAGCTGGTGGCACCGTCCAAGGAGTATAAATACTCGGGCGTCGGCCCCAGCTTGCCAGGGACATTTTGTAAGACAAGGAACTAGTGAAGTACAACTAGACCTCCATGTTCTGAAACAAGTTGATTAAAGCCTTGCTTTATGCTCAAACCAATTGCGTAGTGAGTTTTATTACGTCACCCTCCTCCTGACAAAATGCTTAGAACATGGCCTTGTCATAACCAACACCTTGTTCAGTCAGAGAGACAAGTACAAGGCTTCATGGCAACACCCTCGCTCCAAGCACTGGCATCTGTTGGATTACGTCATTGTCCGAGTGAGGGACCGCAAGGACGTCCGCATCACGCATGCCATGGCAGGAGCTGATGACGGCTGGACAGACCACTGCCTAATCTATTCTGTCATCTCCATCAACATAGCTCCAAAACAATGGCGGCAACAGAAGCAATGCCGCAGGAAAATCAACTGGAGCACTCAAAGACCATACTAAGAAAGCCCTATTCAGCCTGTGCCTCACAACCAACCTGACGACTCCCAGTGATTCAGAGACGCAGAGTGTGCACAGCGCCTGGTCTGCACTCAAGGCTTCCATAATCAGCACCTGTGAAGAGACGCTCGGTCACTCGACCAGGAAACACCAAGACTGGTTCGACGAGAACGACCAGGAGATCCAGGAGCTAATAAGCCGCAAGTGCAAGGCATTCTTGATCTGGAAACAGCAACAGAACTCGAGGGCAAGAAAGCAGCTCTACAGACGCCTGAAGGCCGAGGTCCAACAAAAAACTCGCGACCTAAAGAACAGATGGTGGGTGGAGAAAGCGCAGGAGATCCAGCAGCTAGCCGACAATCATGATGTGCGTAGATTCTTTAGCGCAGTCAAGACCACCTACAGCCTAAGCACCCAAGGTCCTACCCCACTGTGGGCCAAGAATGGAGAGGTACTCATCAAGGACAGGGAAGCAGTCAATGCCCGCTGGAAGGAGCACTTCGAAGATTTCCTTAACCGAGACTCTGTCTTCGACACAAGTGTCCTTAACTCCATCCCGCAGCATGCTACCCGCCAGCACCTCAGCGCAACCCCAGCCCGGTATGAGGTTGAAAAGGCCTTCCGACAACTGAAGAACAACAAGGCCTCAGGAACAGATGGAATTCCCGAAGAGGCGGTAAAACATGGCGGAGAAGCACTATTGGCGCGAATACATGAACTCATTTCTTTTATTTGGAAGGAGGAGCGCATGCCAGGGGATCTCAGAGACGCCGTAATCGTGACATCTTCAAGAAAGGTGACAAGTCCGATTGCGGTAATTACAGAGGAGTCTCTCTGCTGTCTGGCACAGGTAAAGTCTTCGCAGGAATCCTCCTCAATCGCCTTCTCCCAGTGGCTGAAGAGTCGCAATGCGGATTCTGCCCACTAAGAGGCACAATGGACATGATCTGCACCACGCGTCAAATACAAGAGAAATGTAGGGAACAGCACCAATTGCTGTACATGGCCTTCTTTGACTTCACGAAGTCCTTTGACACCATCAACTGTGAGGGATTATGAAGTGTCCTCCTCAAAGTTTGTCACCATCCTCCGCCTGCTTCACGACAACATGCAAGCCGTGATCCTGACCAATGGATCCACCACAGACCCAATTCACGTACGGACCAGGGTCAAGCAAGGCTGTGTCATCGCACCAACGCTCTTCTCGATCTTCCTGGCTGCAATGTTCCATCTCACCCTCAGTAAGCTCCCCGCTGCAGTGGAGCTAATCTACAGAACAAACAGTAAACTGTGTAAGATTCGCAAAATTCCCACATTTCCCCCAAAGGTTATTAATAAAAGGGACCCTGCATGGACATTGTAAAAAGGGTACCCAAAGATGGCGTCTGCACCTCGTGACCAAAAGCCTGCAAGATTTTAAAAGCTTGGACTCTGTGGCACAAGCAGCTTTTGGGGAAATCGAAACCTAAAATGCAGTTTCTGTGAAAAAGGACTTTTGTATTTTGGAAAGCAG
The DNA here is from genome assembly GCF_052327205.1 of Somniosus microcephalus. NCBI lineage: Eukaryota > Metazoa > Chordata > Chondrichthyes > Squaliformes > Somniosidae > Somniosus > Somniosus microcephalus. The sequence continues at coordinate 176,613,671 of NC_140994.1, read as the reverse complement.
ACAGCGAACATTGAATATGCATTAAGCCAGATCGTAGACAGATCAAAACTAGTTAGGCCTATACTTGAGGCCATCAAGCTGTCTACATAAATAATTGGAAACAGCTTAAGGAAGCCATCGAGGCTGGACAGGCCGATTAGAATGCATTAATAACAATACAGCTCGGACATCAGGCCATTAGGTGCAATAAAAGGCCATCTAAAAACAGTTAGTTTAGATTGCTACCATCATTTAAACCAGCCCGCCAAAATCGGAACAATGAACTAACCTTATTTGGCGTACAGATAAGGGGCTTCGTAAGGAGTATAACTGCAGGCCCCGGGTAGCAATCTCTCTCTTGCTTTCTTGCTCTTGCCCTTGCCCCTGCTCTCGTGGCTCCGGCCTCTTGGGCTGCCACTTGCACTCGTGCCCTGGCCTCGTGGTGGGTTCTCTCCTCGCTCCCCGTAGCAGAATTTCAGTAACTAAGGACACCATACCAATAGCAGGGGAGGGGAACGAGACCCAAGTCCATAGCCATCCAGGACGCCCAGGCCGCAAAAAGGGGCGAGACGAAAGTGAGTAGGCAGTTCAGGACTTGTATAGTAACCGAATGAGACGAGACGAAAGGAGATGAAGAAGATGGTCACAACTGGATAAGAGCAGAGCAGGGCAGCGAAAAACGTATTGATGAGGCTAAGCGTCTAGTTATAAGCTGGCGCTTGGTGAGACAAACATTCCTTGTTGAATACTGCAGAAACGCAGGTGTCCACGCCACGATGAATATACTGGCGTTCTTAAGCTTGGGTAGGAAAATCTAGGCAGTTAAAACTGCCAACTGCCCTGTAGGCACAACGTTGCCGCCGACGTCCGCCTGAGGGAGAAGAAGAGGAGAACCCATCGTGACGAGATGACGACGGCAGCAGAGGGGAAGAAGGTGTGTCGCAGCAGCAGATCCAGCACTGTGCCCTTGAAGACCACGTGGCGACGGGGTACCTAGAAGGACCGAAGACCTAACCTCAAAACCTGCATTCGTCAAACAGTTGGTTTTATTTTGGATTGGTGAGCATGAATTCTGGCCCCTCATAGCTTAATCTAGTTAGGTATAGGGGGTGGGATAAGGATAAGAGGATTGTTAAAATAGTTTGTTTTCCCTCGATGTGCCGTGTGTTCCCCATTCCCTGGAAAAGTATAGTTATTTTGTATTTGCCTGTATTGTTATACTAGTAGCTTCTCATAAGACTGTTAATTTCTGTTTTAATAAAATCTTGGTTTTCTCACATCCAAACCACCTGCCTACTCGAGTCTTTCTGTATCGCCGTCTGTACCTAAGTCCGGTGTCTAGAACCCAGGGGCGTGGGAGTGATTTGAACCGCTCACAGACAGTCAGGGGCATAAATGGCTGGGCGCACGCGCCAACACCAACACCCCCTACAACTGCTCAACCTCCATCACCTCCAGTCCAGATCCAAGGTCATCCCATCCTCTGCCATCAAATTACAGTATGCAGACGACACTTGTGTCTGCGCACACTCTGAGGCCACACTCCAAACTCCAAACCATCATCAACACCTTCACCGAAGCGTACGAGAGCATAGGCCTTACACTAAACAGCCGTAAGACAAAGGTCCTCTACCAACCTGCCCCCGCCACACAGTACTGCCCCCGATTATCAAAATCCGTGACGAGGCCTTGGACAACGTGGACCACTTTCCATACCTCGAGAGCCTAATGTTAACAAGGGCAGACATCGACGACGAAGTCCAACACCGCCTTCAGTGTGCCAGTGCAGCTTTCGGTCGCCTGAGAAAGAGAGTGTTTGAAGACCGAGGACCTCAAACCCAACACCAAGCTCATGGTCTACAGAGCAGTAATGATACCCGCCCTCCTGTATGCTTCAGAGACATGGACCATGTACAGCAGGCACCTCAAAGCACTGGAGTGGTCCCACCAATGCTGCCTCTGCAAGATCCTGCAAATCCATTGGCAGGATAGGCGCACCAAAATCAGTGTTCTCGCTCAGGCCAACATCCCCAGCATCAAAGCTTTGACCATGCTCGATCAGCTCCGATGGATGGGCCACATCGTCCGCATGCCCGATATAAGAATCCCAAAATAAGCGCTCTACTCGGAGCTCCGACACAGCAAAAGAGTCCCAGGTGGGCAGAGGAAATGCTTCAAGGACACCCTCAAAGCCTCCTTGAAAAAGTGCAACATCCCCACCGACACCTGAGAATCCCTGGCCCAAGACCGCACAAAGTGGAGGAGAAGCATCTGGGAAGGCGCCAAACACCTCGAGTCTCTATGCCAGGAGCAAGCATAGAAACATAGAAACATAGAAGATAGGAGCAGGAGTAGGCCATTCAGCCCCTCGAGCCTGCTCCGCCATTTAATGAGATCATGGCTGATCATCCAAATTCAGTACCCTGTCGCTGCTTTCTTCCCATATCCCTTGATCCCTTTAGCCTTAAGAAATATATATATAACTCCTTCTTGAATATATTTAATGAATTGGCCTCAACTGCCTTTTATGGTAGAGAATTCCACAGGTTCACCACTTTCTGGGTGAAGAAATTCCTCCTCATCTCTGTCCTAAATGGCTTACCCCTTATCCTCAGACTGTGACCCCTGGTTCTCGACTGCCCCGCCAACAGGAACATCCTTCCTGCATCTACTCTGTGTAGTCATTTTAGAATTTTTTAACTTTCAATGAGATCCCCTCTCATTCTTCTAAACTCCAGCGAATATAAACCCAATCGACCCAATCTCTCCTCATACGTCATTCCTGCCATCCCAGGTATCAGTCTGGTGAATCTTCGCTGCACTCCCTCCATGGCAAGAGCATCCTTCCTCAGATAAGGTGACCAAAACTGCACACAATACTCAAGGTGTGGTCTCACCAAGGCCCTGTACAACTGCAGCAAGACATCCTTGCTCCTGTACTCGAATTCTCTCGCTATGAAGGCCTACATACCATTTGCCTTCTTAACCGCCTGCTGCACCTGCATGCTTACCTTCAGCGACTGGTGCACAAGGACACCCAGGTCTCGTTGCACTTCCCCTTTTCCCAATCTATTGCCGTTCAGATAATAATCTGCCTTCCTGTTTTTGCCACCAAGGTGAATAAGCTGGCATTTATCCACATTATACTGCATCTGCCATGCATCTGCCCAATCACCCAACCTGTCCAAATCATACTGGAGCTTCTCGGCATCCTCCTCACAGCACACATGCCCACCCAGCTTTGTGTCATCTGCAAACTTGGAGATATTACATCTAGTTCCCTCGTGTAGATCAGTAATATATATTGTGAATAGCTGGGGTCTTAGCACCGATCCCTGCGGGACCTCACTAGTCACTGCCTGCCACTCGGGAAAAGACCTGTTTATTCCAACTCTTTGCTTCCTGTCTGCCAACCAGTTCTCTATCCAAGTAAGTCCTTACCCCCAATCCCATGTGCTTTAACTTTACACGCTAATCTCTTATGCGGGACTTTATCAAAAGCCTTCTGAAAGTCCAAATACACCACACCCACTGGTTCTCCCTTATCTATTCTACCAGTTACATCCCCCAAAAATTCCAGTAGATTAGTCAAGCACGATTTACCTTTTGTAAATCCATGTTGACTTTGTCCGATCCTGTCACTGTTTTCCAAGTACTCTGCTATTACAACTTTTATAATGGACTCCAGCATTTTCCCCACTACTGATGTCAGGCTTACCGGCCTATAATTCCCCGTTTTCTCTCTGCTACCTTTTTTGAATAGTGGGGTAACATTAGCTACCCTCCAATCCATGGGAACTGTTTCAGAGTCTATCGAATTTTGGAAGATGACCAGCAATGCATCTACTATTTCTAGAGCCACTTCCTTAAGTACCCTAGGATGTAGATTATCAGGCCCTGGGGGTTTATCGGCCTTCAATCCCGTCAATTTCCCTAACAACATTTCCCTACAAATACTGATTTCATTCAGTTCCTCCCTCTCATTAGACCCTATGTTCCCCGACATCTCTGGGAGGTTATTTGTGTCTTCCTTTGTGAAGACAGAACCAAAGTATGTATTTAATTGGTCTGCCATTTCTTTGTTCCCCATTATAAATTCCCCTGATTCTGACCACAAGGAACCTACGCTTGCCTTCACCAATCTTTTTCTCTTCACATAGCTATAGAAGCTTTTACAGTCACTTTTTATGTTCCTAGCAAGCTTACTCTCATACTCTATTTTCCCCCTCTTAATTAATCCCTTTGTCCTTTTTCCTGAATCCTAAACTGCTCCCAATCCTCAGGTTTGCTGCTTTTTCTGGCCAATTTATATGTCCTCTCCTTGGATCTTATGCTATCCCTAATTTCCCTTGTTAGTCATGGTTGAGTCACCTTCTTTGTTTTATTTTTATGCCAAACAGGGATGAAAAAATTCTGTAGTTCATCCTTGCGATCTTTAAATGTTTGCCATTGCCTATCCACCATCAACCCTTTAAGTAATGTTCCTCAATCCATCCTAGCCAACTCGCGCCTCATACCATCATAGTTTCCTTTATTTAAATTCAGGACCCTAGTCTCTGAGTCAACTACTTCACTCTCCATCTTAATGAAGAATTCTATCATATTATGATCGCTCCTCCCCAAGGGGCCTTGCACAACAAGATTACTAATTAATCCTTTCTCATTACATAATACAGTCTAAGATGGCCTGATCTCTAGTTGGTTCCTCGAGATATTGGTCCAGGAAACCATCCCGTATACACTCCAGCAATCCCTCCTCCACAGTATTGTTACAAATTTGGTTAGCCCTATCTATATGTAGATTAAAGTCACTCATGATAACTGCTGTGCCCTTATTGCATGCATCTCTAATTTCCTATTTAATGCCAACATTACTGTTTGGGCATCTGTATACAACTCCCACTAACGTTTTCAGCCCCTTGGTATTTCTCAGCTCTACCCATACAGATTCCACATCATCAGAGCTAATATTCTTCCTTACTAGTGTGTTAATCTCCTCTTTAACTAGCAATGCTACCCCACCTCCTTTTCCTTTTCGCCTGTCTTTCCTGAATATTGAATACCCCTGGATGTTGAATTCCCAGCCTTGGTCACCCTGGAGCCATGTCTCTGTAATCCCAATTATATCATATCCGTTTACATCTATTTGCGCAGCTAATTCATCCACCTTAATACGAATGCTCCTCGCATTAAGGCACAAAGCTTTCAGGCTTGTTTTTTTAACACTCTTAGACCTTTTAGAATTATTATTTACTGTGGCCATGTTTGATTTAAACCCTTGATTTCTCTGACTGCCACTTTTGCTTTTCTCCTTCCTGTCCTTTGCTTCTATCCATGCTTCCCTTTCCTCTGTCTCCCTGCACAGGTTCCCAACCCCCTGCCATTTTAGTTTAAACCCTCCCCAGCAGCACTAGCAAACACTCCCCCTCGGACATCAGTCTCGGTCCTGCCCAGCTGCAAACCATCCAGTTTGTACTGGTCCCACCTCCCCCAGAACCGGTTCAAATATCCCAGGAATTTGAATCCCTCCTCCTTGCACCTTTCCTCTAGCCACGTATTCATCTGAAGTATCCTTCTATTTCTACTCTGACTAGCATGTGGCACTGGTAGCAATCCTGAGATTACTACCTTTGAGGTCCTATTTTTTAATTTACCTCCTAACTCCCTATATTCAGCTTTTAGGACCTCATCCCGATTTTCACCTATATCGTTGGTACCTATATGCACCACGACAACTGGCTGTTCACCCTCCCTCTCCAGAATGCCCTGCAGCCGCTCCGAGACTTCCTTGACCCTTGTACCAGGGAGGCAACATACCATCCTGAAGTCTCGTTTGCGGCCGCAGAAACGCCTATCTATTACCCTTACAATAGAATCCCCTATCACTATAGCTCTCCCGCTCTTTTTCCTCCCGTCCTGTGCAGCAGAACCACCCCTGGTGCCAGGAAGTTGGCTGCTGTTGCCTTCCCCGATAAGCCATCTTCCTCAATAACATCCAAATTGGTATATCTGTTTGAGAGGGGGAGGCCACAGGGGACCCCTGCACTACCTGCCTGCGCCTACTACTCTGCCTGGCGGAAGCCAAGCGCAAACAGCGGAAGGAGCGCACGTCAAGCAAAGCAGCCCACCCACCCCTTCAACCATCGTCTGCCCCACCTGTGCCAGAGGCTGTAGGTCCCACACTGGACTCATCAGTCACCTGAGAACTCATTTTTAGTGTGGAAGCAAGTCATCCTCGGTTCCGAGGGACTGCCTAAGAAGAGAAGTAGAGACTTCTACACTTCCACACTTTAAGCGGTTGCAGGTCACAGAATTAAAGCTACAATGTTGTAGCCATATTTCTTGATACACAGAGTGAGCCTGGGTCTCAGGTTGAACCAGGCTGTTCACAACTTTGGCATCTGATTCGACTCCAAGCTGAGCTTCTGACAACATATCCTCTCCATCACAATGACTGCCTACTTCCACCTCATAACATCAACTGCCTCTTCTCATCTTCTGCTGATGCCTTCATCCATGCCTCTGTCACCTCCAGGTATGACTATTCCAATGGTTTCCAGGCTGCCTTCCCTTCCACTGCTCTCCATAAACTTCAACTCATCCAAAGTTCTGCTGCCCGCATCCTGTCCGGCACCAAGTCCTGCTCATCCATCACCCCTGTGCTCGCTGACCTCCATTGGCTCCTGGTCACTCAATGCTTCAAATAGAAAATTCTCATCCTTTTATGTTTGAATCCCTTCATATCTTTGCCCCTCCCTATCGTTGTAACCTCCTCAAACCATACAGCCCCCAGAACTCTTCCTTCAACTCTGCCATCCCTTCAACCCACCATTGGTAACTATTTAAGGCGCCAATTGTTTGCTGAGGTGGGTATAAGAAATCCCATGACACTATTTGAAGATCATTTTGCCACTGGCAAGGCCAGCATTTATTACCCATTACAAAGTGCCCCAGAAAGGTTTGATACAACTGAGTGGCTTGCTAGGCCATTTCCCAGGACAGTTAAGAGTCAACCACATTGGTGTGGGACTGGAGTCACATATACGCCAGACTGGGTAATGACAGCAGGTTTCCTTCCCTAAAGAGCATTAGTGAACCAGTTAGGTTTTTAATCAAGTTTTACTTGTACTAATATTTAAAGATTTTTTCAAACTGCCGTAGTGGGATTTAAACTCACAGGCCGTGGTTTTGCTGACCTCGGCGAGTCTGTGGCGGATGACAACTCTGGCGGGTCCCAACCCTGCTGCTGGCACCATCCCACACTGTTAAATGAATTTCCCTTGATGGGGCTTGTTAAATGCGTCTCCCGGCCAAGAGGAAGTGGGTCTGGTGATGTCATTTGATGACGCATCATCATCCGGTTTCCTTACAGGACCACGGTCAACTTTATTTTGACATTTGTGCTTATGGAGGGAGTCACAGCACGCAGGGAGGTCCTTTTGCCTTCCTATGGGCAGAAGATTCCTCCCCAGGAGATCAACACAGTCTGGTTGCACATTGCACAGGAGGGCACAAGCAGGGATGTGGTCAGGAGGACCTGGGTGCAGTGCCGCAAACGTTTCAATGATCGCAGTAGATCATGAAATGTTAGTACAAAGCCACACTCAACTTCATCCTGCTGTGCCTCTCATCACATCCCCATCACTCTGCCTTCCATACCTTACTCCTGCACATCCTTACTCACACCAACTTACCTTGGCTCTCTGCCCATCCCTCTCTCTATTTACATTATCATGTCCCCATCTCACTAGCCACCCCTCACACTCACCCTCATCCTAGTGCAATCATACCAACTACCAACACACAAGGGTAGGCACTTGGGTGTTTTATGCAATGTTTATGTAAAGTTTCTGTTAATGTGGTGTCAAACATTTAAACTTTTATTTTCAACACTTTGCGTTCTTGGACAGATTTGTGTGCACCTTTGGAAGTGGCTTAGTGAGTTGCAGTGAATGGTGAGACATAGCGGCATGGCTTGGGCATTGTAGGGATGCTTTATGCTGTTGGTGTGGGGTGGTACCAACCTGACGCATCATGTGGCAGCCAGTGTGTACAGTGTCAAGTGCAGTAAATCTGGCCACGGTGAGGCCATCCCTGGCCTCCTGGGCAGCAATATGGTCGGGTGCTGATGTCCTCTGTCCTGTGCAGCATCAGTTGATTGCGGGGAAGGTTGGTGTTGTCGGTGCTGCTGGTATGCCTGGCATTGCTGGTGTTGGGGTTGATCATGGTGGGATTCTGAGGATCAAGTTGAGACAGTATAAAGGGCACCCATGCTGATGTAATAGATGGCAGGTGAAGTAGAGATGACAGAAGTGATTTGTCAATGTTGAGAGAGGTAATGAGGTCAGACTGAATGGAGACGGGTGTAAAGACTTGCAGCTTGGTGAATCTGTTGTGGAAATGCAGTGAGGAAGAGTTTGTGGCTGAGGGAAGGTATCTCTGTAAGGTGGGAGCTTTTACTTTACATTTGAAGCTGTCAACTCAACAGCTGATTCAATGGCCACTGAACTCCCACCTCAGCTTGATAGCCGTGGTCCACGACCAGCATGGACCCCGTGGATGAGCTGTCAAATGCAGAAGGTGAGCTGAAAATCATTCTTAAGTGGCTTTAAACAAGCCACTAATTACCTGAATTGGGTCACCCACCGCTGCCTGTTGGGTCTGCTCAGCGCTGACAGACCCGACATTGGGAAAGGTGCGTGGCGGCCGGTTCACAGTGGAGTCCCGACCCGTTGTGAAAAAAGATACACTTTCCCACCCGACCTGCCACCGATTGTGCTTGCTGACCCCCCGCAAAATTCCAGCCACACTCTCTGGATTATCAAGCCAGGCCTTTGATGGACTAGTTCAATATCATGACCACTACACTACTGTACCCATAGCTCTTTTGGATATGTAACATTTTGAAATGTTTCAAGGACATGAGATAAATTCAAGCCTATCGTTCTTGCATGAATGTGTCATTAACATAGAGGGTGTTTTTGCACTCTTTCCAACCTGCTTCTATACCCTGAATAGCTCTATTGGTGTGGAACAGGGAAACGACAAGTCTAGTTGTAAGAGTATCAATTGTGTGAAAGAAGCCTCCAGTTACCTATTTCAATGCCTTCTCTGCATCTTGTATAGTGATATAGTGTATGTTTTCTCCGACACTTTTCTGTTACAACAGCTTCAAGCTGGTTTACATAAGCAGATGCATCCCTTACAAACTGAAATTATTGGTGGGGGGAGGGGGGGGGGCGGTGGCGGTGGATGGATTTAACTGCCAATGGGTGTCCAGCAGAAAACCACTGGTTTCAGTTAGTTTCCCACCAGTGGCTGTACGAGGCAGCTAATAGGTAGGATTAAATCCCCACTGTATTTTTTACTTTGCAGAACTTAATTAGCATAGATGGATCTCACAGTTTATCCTGATGATAGCAATTTGCTCTCTGGAAATCATGCAGGATTCCCACTACATCTCCTGTCAATGGGAAAGTGGAAAAATCATAATGCTCGACTATTTTATACAGATTAAAATCAGATTCATTTACAGTACAATGAATGGTTCACACAGGCAAAAGTATAGGTCAAATGCCATACAACAGAAGTGGTAATCTATAATATATATACAACTAAGATGACTATTTAAGAGTCCATGGTTCTCTGAATTCCTTCTGGCAAAGTCTTTCAAATGGTACATGCTGTGGTAGTAATACATAAGCAACTCACAGAATCATAGAAATTTATGGCACAGAAGGAGGCCATTTGGCCCATCGTGTCTGTGCCGGCCAAAAAAGAGCTATCCAGCCTAAACCCACTTTCCAGTTCTTGGTCCATAGCCTTGTAGGTTGTAGCTCTTTAAGTGCATAAATGTGATTAGGGTTCGTGCCTCTACCACCCTTTCAGGCAGTGCGTTCCAGACCACCACCCTCTGGGTGAAAACATTTCTCCTTAACTCACCTCTAATCCATCTACCAATTACTTTAAATCTATGCCCCTTGGTTATTGATCGCACTGCTAAGGGAAATAGATGCTTCCTATCTACTCTGTCTAGGCCCCTCATAATTTTATACACCTCAATCAAATCTTCCTGAAGGTAGCAGGACAGGTAGATCCTCTGTTCCAAAGAAAACAACCCCAGCCTATCCAATCTTTCCTCACAGCTAAAATTCTCCAGTCCTGGCAACATTCTCGTAAATCTGCTCTGTACCTTCTCCAGTGCAATCACTTCCTTCCTGTAATGTGGTGACCAGAACTGTTACCAATACTCTAGCTGTGGCCTAGCTAGTGTTTTATACAGTTCAAGCATAACCTCCCTGCTCTTATATTCTATGCCTCGGCTAATAAAGGAAAGTATCCCATATACCTTCTTAACCACCTTATCTACCTGTCCGGCTACCTTCAGGGATCTGTGGACATGCACTCCAAGGTCACTCTATTTCTCTACACTTCTCAGTATTCTACCATTTATTGTGTATTCCCTTGACTTGTTAGCCCTCCCCAAATGCATTACCTCACACTTCTCTGGATTGAATTCCATTTGCCACCTTTCTGCCCACCTGACCAGTCTACAGCTTTCTATCTTCCTGCAGTCTACAGCTTTCTTCTTCACTATCAACCACACAGCCAAATTTTGTATCACCTGCAAACTTCTTAATCATGTCCCTAACATTGAAGTCTAAATCATTGATATATAGCACAAAAAGCAAGGGACCGAGTACTGAGCCCTGTGGAACCTCACTGGAAACAGCCTACCCGTCGACCATTATCCTTTGCTTCCTGCCACTGAGCCAATTTTGGATCCAACTTGTCACTTTCCCTTGGATCCCATGGGCTTTTACTTTTCTGACCAGTCTGCCACGTGGGACCTTGTCAAAAGCCTTGCTAAAATCCATGTAGACTACATCAAATGTGCTACTGTGGCGGTACCACCGGTTGTCCCTTATATTGAGATACATAATTCCCTTTAACTTACCTTTAAATGTATCTGTTACTGCACTCAGGCTTCATTCCTGTACTCTGCGTGATGACGTCAGAGCTTGGAACCTTCTGGCAGTAGAGCTCGGAACCTGCTAGCAGTTGAGTTCGGAACCTGCTAGCAGTTGAGCTCGGCAACTTCTAGTTAGTCCTCGTGGCGTCCCCGCTGGGGAAAGACCTACACCACGGTGCTCCTACAGTCAGCCATCTCACCTGCTACCTTACCTGTTGTATTTAACCTGTTCCTGTAAATAAACAACTTATTTATAGTTCGTCGAAGTCGAACTCGATTATTTAGTGGCGATGCACATGAATCGCTACATTGATGACCCAACGACGTGAGTACGGGAGCTCATCAATTCCAACACTACAATTGGTGAACCCATATCCGTGAATGATTTTCACGGTAGCAACGCGCGCCTGAACCTCGTCTTCCTACAAGACGACCGACGCACAACCGACGAATAACCACGGAACAGCAACCGCCTAACACCGATTCCTCCAAAGGCGACCCCGTCTTTGTGAACGTATTTGCAAGGTAAGCACAGCCTGGAGCAGGTCCCGTTTGACACGGACAAAACTCAACCGGACCCCGTTTTTTTTTTGTGAGCAATTTTCACAAAAGAAGCACGCCATGGAAGCACCAGCCGTTTTGCTGTCGCTACCGCAATCCAGGGAGCCACAGTCTCCCTCATGCTTTATAAAGGTAGAAGCCCCGTTCGATGAGAACATCGATGTGGCGCCAACCACGCACTTGCTTACGGTCCCCGTACTCGTCTTTCCTACCGCCACACGGATCGTCCGCCTCTACGTCCAAAGCAACAGCAAGAATACATCTCTCCAAGCGCGGGGTACAGCATGTTCGGGCCCACAAAATCGGAGCACGCCCTGCGGGGATACCACGAGGACTCACCCCCATGAAACACGAGGACGCACTCCTCGCGCATGAGGACCCATCCCTTGCGAACCACGAGGACCTATCCCTCATGAAAAACAACGACTCCTTCTCCGCCGACGGCGCACCAGCCCTTCAGCCTGCTGGTTGTGTTACCTACTACACGATTCGGCGTGAACAAAAAGCGTGCCGCCCTCCCGGCTGTGTTCTCCTAAATCTACAATAGTTACAAGTGTTGCCGCCCTCCAGGCAGAGTTGACCCCTCCTGAAAGCAACAACAACCCGGACCGTTGCCGCCCTTTCTCCAGTTTTCCCTTTAACAAACGCAAATCTCTACTGACGCTGCAAACATCGAGGACGGGTCCAACGGGCATCCTGCAGCCGCGATCAGCCACGTGAAAGTTGCTGGCCTCACCGATCACTGATCAACGCAGCAACTCTTCACCCTCTGTTGTGTTAACGTCGTAGCACTATGACACGCACCGTTCCGCGTGTTCCAGCCTCCTGAAGGTTTCGCTCACCTGTCGGCGAGTTCACCGACCTCGCCAGTCAAGTCCTTCTGGATCGCCCGTCGGTATTCCTGCAGGTTTCGTCAGAACAAGGACTTGTTCCAACATCAACAGAGTCATCGCCCACATCCGCCCGACCTGCCCGTCACTCTGACAAGGCCTACTGTTTCGCACGTTTCCACGGTCCTTCGCCTGATGGATACGTTTTATTCGCCACGATGTGCGTAAGGATCCGCTCACGAGCAGCATCTTCAGATCTCGCCTACCAAGTCGAGACAGCATGACCGCCGTGACCACTAGCTCGTCAGACCATCTCATCCTTGGACTTTCGTTAAAGTGAATTCTGGGGGGGCCTACGTGGCGGTACCACCGGTTGTCCCTTACATTGAGATACATAATTCCCTTTAACTTACCTTTAAATGTATCTGTTACTGCACTCAGGCTTCATTCCTGTACTCTGCGTGATGACGTCAGAGCTTGGAACCTTCTAGCAGTAGAGCTCGGAAACTGCTAGCAGTTGAGTTCGGAACCTGCTGGCAGTTGAGCTCGGAACCTGCTAGCAGTTGAGTTCGGAAACTTCTAGTTAGTCCTCGTGGCGTCCCCGCTGGGGAAAGACCTACACCACGGTGCTCCTACAGTCAGCCATCTTACCTGCTACCTTACCTGTTGTATTTAACCTGTTCCTGTAAATAAACAACTTATTTATAGTTCATCGAAGTCGAACTCGATTATTTAGTGGCGATGCACACGAATTGCTACACTACACTCATTGACCCTCCTTGCTACCTCCTCAAAAAATTCAACATGAAGACAACTGCTTATAGAGTTCTATTCATTCCAAAAATGTAATGTCGCAATGACTGGACTACTGACCACTGAAAGATGTGCTTAAAGGGTAATTTCCCATTTGAAAATAAAAGCAATTTATTTGAAGATTTCCCTAGCAAAAGGAATCTTTACTTCTAACATCTCAGTAAACAATGGGAATGATTGCCTGGGGCCTTCAGTTCTGCTGTCTTCAATTCACACATCTTGACCACATGTCTTTAACACATAGCAATAGGAAGATACATTTTCGGCTTCTATTATATCAAAATAAAATATCACTTGCTGAGGACAATTTGGTGCCTTTCAAAGATGGCTAACTAATTAGACTAATTCAGAATGGAGTTTTTAGTCTCCTTTGAATTACAAAGAAACAAACAATCTACTGAATAGTGTGGGGGTTTCTTTTTAAACCATTAAAATAAACTAGCATAACTTTCCCAATGTTTAACACAGCATGCTATTTTACATAGATATTACGTTATTTTATTTTAGCTATGTTAGAAATGACTGGGAACTACCCAAAAGCAATGCCATAATTGTATTGTGGGTTGTCTATGTTGATGATTCTTCAAGTCAATGGTTCATGCACAAATTATTTGATACTATTACAAACCCAGTAATGTGCAGACAGATGGAAAGTGATAACTTAGTAGTGAGCCCTTCGAGATCTCACCAAAACAGGCTTTGAAAAGAAAAGCGTTCTATTAAAAAGTCACAACCGATCACTGTAGTTATTGTTCAGTGATCTCTTTTCCAGATGTCTGCTACACGGTTCTCTATTTAACGCCCCTGAATCCAATTTAACACCCCTGAATGCAATACTATCAACAGATTTACATATGAGCAACCAAAATACAACCATACACTCTAAAATACTTCATAAGTGAAAATGGTCAGCATCATTTTCAGAAAGTTTGTTGTTATATACAAACAAAATGATCATTGGTGAGGCACTGATAATTTAACTACAGGTGATTCTTTTGTTTTTTGCTCTAGTGTACTGACTCACTTATCAAACTTTTGAGGTCATGTCTCTCCCGTCTTCAGGAATATACAGTGGTACCATTCATCAGGATAGGTTGCTTAAATACCATCAGTAATTACCTGTCTGATTGATTAACACCCAGCCTGACCTTGAAAGATCAATGCTGTCAGCATTGATCAGGTAGTAACTTGTCATTACTAACATAGGATTACGTAGGATATATGGCACAGAAACAGGCCATTCAGCCCAACCAGTCCATGCTAGTATTTATGTTCCACTCGAGCCTCCTCCTGTCTTTCCTCATCTAAATCTATCAGCATAACCTTCTATTCCCTTCTCCCTCATATGCTTGTCTAGCCTCCCCTTAAATGCAACTATACTATTCACTTCAACCATTCCCTGTGGTAGTGAGTTCCACATTCTCACCCTCTTTGCGTAAAGAAGTTTCTTTTGAATTCCCTATTTGATTTCTTGGTGACTATCTTATTTTGATGGCCTCTAGTTTTGCTCTTCAAGTAATATGTGACCTCCTTACTTTTCTTACCAAAATGTAACAACTCACATTTATCTGTGTTGAAATTCATTTGCCAATTATATGCCCATTCTGCAAGTTTATTAATGTCTTCTTGTAGTTTGTTGCAGTCCTCCTCAGTATTGACTATCCCCCCCAATTTGGTGTCATCCGCAAAATTAGAAATTATGGGGGAAAAATTCAGTTGGTAGCGCCTCCCGTTAGCGCCTTAAGAGGGCGCTAAGTGGGGCGCAAAGCAACTAGCGCCCGGGCACGGCGATATCTGCACCTCTCGTGAAATTGACCGGACATTTTGCGGCGGCGCTAAATAATACCGTTCGATCTCCTGTGCACGCAGATCTTGACGTTATTTGAGAGTGCAACGCCCTTGTGACACCCCGGACCGGAAATTCAGTGGCGCCCCCCTCCTTTCCGCCTGGCGCAACCAACGACAGGTTGACTGGAACGCTTCCCAGTCGCTGTGGGGCTGGGGGGGGCGCTATTTAAAAGGGGCCTCTTCCTGGCTTTTGTGTGGTAGCCATTTTTGCACCACTTGTTCTGAGAGAGAGAGAGAGATTTTGAGAGAGACAAAGAGAGAAAGAGAGACTTCTGCATTGAGTCAACGCTGACTGAGGTAGTTTTGGCTTCTTACCATAACTTTGCAGGTACTTTGCTTTTTGACCTTCATAACTTTGATTGCCTAGATACTATGGGGGCTGCAATGGATGAGAACGTTGTCCTTCTCCATCACATTCGGAGGGCACAGAGATGCAGAGAGAGAGTGGCAATCATGGCCAGACGGAGGAGGGCCAACAGGCCTCTGTACAGGAGACCTTACCCTCCCAGTGTTTTTCGCCAACAGTTCTCCTATATTAATATGTCTGAGGAGCACTGTTTGCGAAGGCTGCGCTTCAGCAAGGAGGTGGTCACTGAGCTCTGCCACCTGCTTCAGCCAGATCTTCAGCCTCAACTGAGGAGCAGACGTCTCTGTCAGTGGCAGTGAAGATAATAGTGGCTCTCGACTTTTATGCCTTCGGCTCATTTCAACCAGCTACTGGGGACATCGCCAATATCTCCCAGTTCACGGTGCATTGCTGCATCTGTCAGGTAACAAATGCCCTCTTTAAAAGGAGATGAGAGTACATCTCTTTCCCCATGACCCCGGACAAGCAGCAAGAATGCACGATGGGCTTTGCGATGATAGCGGGCTTCCCCATGGTGCAGGGCGCCATTGACTGCATGCATGTGGCTTTGTGTGCGCCGCAAGAGAATGCCGAGGATTTCCGCAACCGAAAGGGCTTCCATTCCTTAAACGTCCAGTTGGTCTGTGACCACAGACAGCTGATACTCGCTGTCAATGCCCACTTTCCTGGCAGCAGCCACGATGCCTTCATCCTACGCCAGACTTCTGTGCCAGACCTTTTCCAGGCACCGCATCACCCAGGATGTTGGCTTCTTGGGGACAAGGGATATCCTCTGTGCACCTGGCTGATGACACCGCTCCGTACGCCCAGCACCCCTGCTGAGCCACGATACAATGAGAGCCATCAAGCTACCAGGAACATTGTTGAGCACACAATCGGCGTACTCAAGCAATGGTTCCGCTGTCTGGACCATTCTGGAGGAGCCCTTCAGTACTCGCCTGAGCGAGTCTCCCACTTCGTTGTTGTGTGCTGCATGCTGCATAACCTTGCAATCCTCAGGACCCAGCCAAGGCCACCAGGCATTGGAGCACCAGCAGAGGAGGAGGAGTAAGAGGAGGTGGAAGATGAGGAGGATGATCATCAGCAGCACCAAGGCGGGAGGGAGGCACACAATGTACAAAGTGGAAGGGCCATCCATCAAAGGCTCATAGCAAGTCGCTTCTAGACCCCCTCTGAGGGAATGGCTTCTGCCATTCAAACAACCTGAATGAAACCATCCCGCAACCCCTAAGCCGGTCAAAGCAACAATGATTGCAAAGACCAAACATGTACATCTTGAATACAGACACTTCTTTATTTGACAAACTCTGTGTTTCTCATTTCCGCATGACAAACTAATAGAAAGAAACAGAAAAAAAAGCAATCATTCACATAACTGGCTCTCACAACCTGGAGACAATGTCCAAAACAGTTACAAAAATTTGGCCACGAACCTCGGCCTTCATTAAAACAATGAAAACATTTTGTCACACCTCCTACTTTTTTCCCATCGAGGGTGATCTCCTTCCCTTGCGAAATTCCTCCCTTCCCACCCTGCAGCTCCTCCGTCATGGGACCCCAGTGGCTGGAGTAAGGCTGGGGGAAGGCTGCTGATTGTCACAAACTGAGACTGCAGATGCCCTTGAAGGACGGCCTGGACCAGCTCTGGGCCTGGAGGGCCCGGCTGCTGACTGCACCAACTCTACATGGGCGGCAGCAGTCTGTCCTACAGGTGGTGGCAACTGCAGTGGAGAAGTGCCAGTGGTGGCAGCAGGAATGCTGTCATCTTGAGAGAGGACAGCAACTCCCTGCTCGACTGACACACTGGCACTCCCACAGGGCAGCACTTCAGCATCCGGAGCAATCTGATGGAGCACAGATTGCTTGCCTGCTGCAGCGCAGTGAGAGCCCCGGGGAAGTGTGCCCGATCCAGCGAGGGTGGCAGCAGTCAGTGCTCGCGTGGCCTCAATCTGTGTCTGCATGAGACCAGCCACTGACTGCATTGCAGCATTAAGCATTTGCATGGCAGCCGCCTGTGCTACAGCGAAGTGCTCCACACTCCTTGCCAGTGATTCAATGGATTCGGGCACCCTTGCCACTGCAGCCATGAGCTCAGTGTGCCTGTGCTCTGCCTGGGCGCTCAATTCAGTGAGGACCCGCTCCTCCTCTGTGTCCAGTGCAGCAGGGCTCGAAGCCATACTCTACCTCCGGGGAGAAGGCCCCCAAGCTTCCCTACCCCCATCGCGTTGCTGCAGCCCGCTGGGCCCTGGAGCTTCACCCTCATCAGACCATTCCCCCCTGCTCCCCTCCAGGGAAGGCGTGTTCCCAGTGTGGGCATGGGCTGCCTCGGTAGAGGGTGGTGCTGATGTTTTGGCTTCCTCTTGCTCCTCGCCTTCAGCTTCACTCCCACTGGCAGCTTGAGGGCCTGTCTCCTCACCTGGTGAATCACCATCTGAAAGCAGGGAGGTACAAGAGTGGCTTTAGTGTGAGGACAGGGTGGCAGCAAGGGAGGCATGAGTGCAGCGATTTAGTGATTTGGATTGAAAGTGTCAAAGGTTGCTGTTGTGAGGAACAAGTGGAAGGAGAGAGGACAAAAAGGTGATGACCTTACCATTGCTGTCCAGAATGGGGTCGGCGTCTCCAGTGACGACGCGACCAATCACCCGGCTTGCCACAATCCTGTGGACGCGCTCCTCAAGATCGCTGAGGGGTTGCAGCTGAGGCCGCCCTCCACCGGTCCGTTGCTGCTGTCTCCTATTATGAGACAGCTTGGCCTGCAAGAAAAAGGACGGCGTCTCAGTAAATATGCAACATGGTCTTGCCTGAAATGCCTGCCATAGTTGAATAGCTCTTACTGTATGCAGCCATGGTCTTGCCTGAAATGCCTGCCATAGTTGAATAGCCCTTACTGTATGCAGCCATGGTCTTGCCTGAAATGCCTGCCATAGTTGAATAGCCCTTACTGTATGCAGCCATGGTCTTGCCTGAAATGCCTCCCATAGTTGAATAGCCCTTACTGTATGCAAAGTGTGGAATGTGCGTGTGTGTTTGATGAAAGGGCCATAGCTGTTGGATGAGTGTTGGGCATTGGGACTTTTAAGACCCTCTGGCCATAAAGTGAGGTTGAGATGGAGGGATGGAGATGTTTTGAAAAAAAGGCAATCACCCTGACGACCCGAGTGAGTTCGTTGAACTTTTTCCTACATTGGAGATGGGTCCTAGGCACCATGCTGTTTGAGGAGACTCTCTGAGCCACCTCCCTCCACACTCTTCTGTACTCGCATGGCAAAGGCTTCCTGCCACTCTCTGGGTACAGAATGGATCTTCTGTGCTCCACCGTGCCAACCAGAGCCTCCAAGGCCCGCTCGCAGAAGCACTGTGTGAGCTCCCTGGCCCTCTCCATAGTGTTTGGCAGCTAGATTTAGCCACAGGCCTGCCCAGGCTGAGATTCAAGGCTCCAAAAAGCAGGGTGTGGCAGCAGAGCAAGATCGACCCTCCCCTTTAAGAACTGACCGGCGCCAGTGTGTTTACGTTCAATCGCTAACTGACAGCACCTGCACTGCGCCCGCCCTCTGAGGTAGCTCCTCGCTCCTCGGCCTTAGCACCTTAAGAAAGGTGTGTAGCACCTGATTTCGCGCTCCAAACACCTCCAGGGGCGACAAAAGCCAAGTTTGCTGTTGGAAACGATAATTAGCGACAGGCGCTAAACTTTGCGCATCGCCAATAATGGCGCCCCATATGGGGCGATACCGAAATTTTCCCCCTATGTTTTTGATTCCAAAGTCTAATTCATTAATATAAATTGTGAACAACATTGGTTCCAGCACTGATCCTTGTGGGACCCTACTTTCCACCTTCTGCCACTCTGAATAGCTATCCATTACCCTTACTCTCTGCTTTCCGTCTTGAAGCCAGCTACCTATCCATTCTGGTACTTATCTGCATTCTCTGAACTTATTCATTAGTCTGTCTGTGTGGAGTTTGCACATTCTCCCCGTGTTTGCGTGGGTTTCCTCCGGGTGCTCCGGTTTCCTCCCACAGTCCAAAGATGTGCAGGTTAGGTTGATTGGCTATGATAAATTGACCCTTAGTGTTAGGGGGATTAAATACGTGGGGTTATGGGGATAGGGTGGGATATGTGTTGGTGTAGGGGTTACGGGGATCGGGTGGGATATGTGTCGGTGCAGGCTCGATGGGCCGAAATGGCCTCTATCTGCACTGTGGGGTTTCTGTGATTTCTGTGATTTCTGTGATTATGTGGTACCTTATCAAAGGTCTTTTGGAAATCTAGATAAATTACATCTCATAGAATCATAGAAAGTTACAGCACGAAAGGAGGCCAGTTTGGCCCATCGTGTCCGCACCGGCCAACAAAGCTATCCAGCCTAATCCCACTTTCTAGCTCTTGGTCTGTAGCCCTGCAGGTTACAGCATCCCAAGTGCACATCCAAGTACTTTTAAAATGTGGTTAGGGTTTCTGACTCTACCACCCTTTCAGGCAGTGAATTCCAGACCCCCACAACCCTCTGCGTGAAGAAATTTCCCTTCAAAGCCCCTCTAAACCTTCTACCAATACTTTAAATTTGTGCCCCCTGGTTTTTGACCCCTCTGCTAAGGGAAATAGGTCCTTTCTATCCACTTTATCTAGGCCCCTCATAAATTTATACACCTCAGTAAGTTCTTGTAGTGTATGTACCTTTAAGGGGAGAACTACTTTTTACAGCTCCTGTATACTGTAGTACCGGCAGTGACCACACCTGTATATAAACCCTGAGTAGGAATCTGTACGTTTAGTTTTAGAGTAACCCTCATCCAGTAAACACCTGTTGATTGTTCCCTGCAGTCTCGTGTCTAGTTATTGAAGGACACACAACATCAAAATACATGGATCTAACATTGGCGACGAGGCAGATTCGAACCTACCTGCAACTCTGCATCACCTCCCAGGGATTCGCTTCTGGAGAACAGTGCAAGAAGGTCGAGTTCAGAAGAACGGGCGTCGACCACGAGCAACCGCCCAGTCATCCAGCGGAGATTTGAGCATCGCAGGGGAGGCCGTTGAGAGCTGGGCTTGGTTCTCCAGTCACGGTGGTCCAGCAAAATGGGCTGGCAACAGGTACGGTGCAGACCCTTCCCGGACAGCGGCGGCTAGAGCCGACCGATGGCACAGAAAAGGCCGAGCAGCATCGACGGGAGAAGAGAGTGGGTAGAGCGCACAGGGCGCAGCCGGTGTTCAGGACTGAGCAGCATCGACGGGAGAAGAGAGAGGGTAGAGCACACAGGGCGCAGCCGGTGTTCAGGACCGAACGGCGTCGACGGGAGAAAAGAGAGAGGCGCGAAAGAAAATGCGCAGAGCGCAGCTGGTGTTCAAGGGACGAGCAGCGTCAGCGGGGAAGAAAGGGAAACGCGCAGAGCGCAGCCGGTGTTCAAGGGCTGAGCAATTGCAGCGGAGAAGAAGGGAGAGTGCGGGAAACGCCATTTTGAGCCACAGCGGAGCAGAAGGGAGAGCGCGGGAAAACACCATTTTGAGCCGCAGCGGAGAAGAAGGGAGAGCGCGGGAAAACGCCATTTTGAGCCGCGAGAAGAAGGGAGAGCGCGGGAAAACGCCATTTTGAGCCAGTCTAACCACACCCAGGGATGCCGAAGAGTGGCAGTATCACAGCATTCGACAATGAAGTCGAAGATTGGACGACATATGTCGAACGCATAGAAGTGTACTGCAAGGCGAATGAAGTGCCAGATGAGAGGAAAGCGCTGATATTGTTGAATTCAATGGGTGCAAAAACATATGGCTTATTGCGAAACCTAGTAACCCCAGAGAAGCCAGTGGAAAAGGATTTTGGAAACATCGTGTCAATCCTACAGAACCACTTAAACCCCACACCGCTGCTGATAGCAGAAAGATTTAAGTTTCACAAAAGGAACCAGCATAAAGATGAAAGTAATGCTGTGTATTTAACGGAACTGCACAAGCTATCGAAACACTGCCAGTTTGGAACGGGACTAGCAGATACTTTAAGGGACAAGTTTGTGTGTGGGCTTCAAACTGAAGGAACCCAGAAACGGCTTCTATCAGAAAAGGATCTTACGCTGGACAAGGCTTTCAGCATGGCAGTATCACACGAAGCAGCCGCACGGGGCACTGCAGAGGTACAACGGAGACTGCAAGAATATGGCACAAATGAAATGTCATACGGAACAGTGAAGTGCTATCGCTGCGGCAGAACAACACACGACCATAATGATTGCTGGTTCAAGGACAAAGTGTGCAGACAGTGTGGAAAAGTGGGACACATAGCAAGAGTCTGCAGGTCGGGAAAGAAAACCAGCAGCAAGAAATCTCCACAGGAGAAGTACAAGAAGGTACATAAGGTGACGGAGAGTAGTTCAGACGAACAGAAAAGTGATAGACTCCGGAAGCAAGGAGCTGGGTTGTCTGAAACTACATAAGGTGATCAAAATGGAGGATCACCAAACTATCTGGGTCACGCTCAAGATACCTGGAGTCCAAGTGAAAGTGGAATTGGACACAGGATCAGCCCTAATAGTCATAAACCGAAGGGACTACAAGCGGCTATTCTCACATATACCCTTGAGAGATACAGAGATTGTCTTGAAGACGTACACGGGGCAAAAAGTCTACCCCAAAGGAAAAATAAGGGTGAACGTTATATATAACGGTAAGGAAACACCAAAAATGGACCTATATGTACTGCCAGATGGAGGACCACCACTACTAGGACATGAATGGATCTGGAAGATACAGCTAGATTGGCATTCCATACAAGCAATGACTGTAGGTGCCAAAAAGGATGACGACGCCACACCTGGACGACTGTCAAAAATGCTAACTGATGCACAAGAAGTGTTCTAGGAGGGACTTGGAACACTAAAAGGCATAACAGCGATGATCAAAATAGAGGAAAATGCAAGCCCAAAGTTTTTTAAGGCCAGACCGGTGCCTTATGCGATCCGCCCAGCCGTCGAAGCAGAGCTGGAAGGTTTGGAACGTTCAGGAGTACTGTTCAAAGTGGACTGGAGCGAGTGGGCTACACCCATCGTTCCTGTAATGAAGAGGTCGTTGAGTAATACGCCTGGGGAACCAAAGAAGGTTCGCATCTGTGGGGACTTTAAGGTGACAGTGAACCCAATCCTTCACATGGTACAATATCCACTTCCGCGGATTGAAGATATTTTCGCCTCGCTATCTGGAGGGAAACACTTCACTAAGATTGATCTGGCCCAGACGTACCTGCAAATGGGGGTAGAAGAAGCCTCGAAACAGTACCTCACGATCAACACTCATAAAGGTCTCTACCAATACAACCGGCTGGTGTTCGGGGTACCATCAGCTCCGGCTATTTGGCAAAGGGCAATGGATCAAGTCCTGCAAGGGATTCCAGGGACCCAGTGTTATTTGGACGACATCCTGGTCACGGGCGAAAATGACAGTGATCACCTTGCCAACCTGGAGCAGGTGCTCACTAGATTGAAGGAATATGGGCTCTGAGCAAATCACCACAAATGCGAGTTTTTCCAGAAGCAGATCTCGTATTGTGGCCATGTTATTGATGAAGAGGGGTTACATAAGTCCCCTGAAAAGATTGAGGCAGTAGTCAAGGCTCCAGCACCGGAAAATGTGTCACAACTGAGGTCGTTCCTCGGGCTGGTGAACTACTACCATAAGTTCTTGCCGAATTTGTCTACAGTACTACACCCACTGAACACCCTACTGCAAACGGGAATACCATGGAAGTGGAATGACGAATGTAAACGAGCTTTCCAGAAGTGCCAAGAATTGATCACATCAAAAGAGGTGTTGGCTCATTTCAGCCCAGCACTACCAATTCGGTTGGCGTGTGATGCATCACCCTATGGCATTGGAGCGGTGCTGTCGCACAAATTCCCGGACGGCTCGGAGAGGCCGGTAGCCTTTGCGTCTCGGTCACTAACCTAAGCCAAGCGTAACTATGCCCAGATTGACAGGGAGGCCCTCAGCCTAGTGTGGGGAGTGAAAAAGTTCAACCACTATATGCACGGGCAGAAGTTCACCTTGCTGACTGACCACCAACCACTTGTCTCCATCTTTAATCCAAAGAAGGGCGCGCCGGTGATGACTGCGCAACGGCTACAAAGATGGTCCCTTTTTCTAGGGGCGAACCAATATGAAATCGAGTATAAGGGCACAAAACTGCATGGAAACGCTGATGGGCTATCACGCCTGCCACTGCCTACTGCGGAGGAAGCACCAGCAGTGGACCCTGTCGAAATATTTTATTCGACTGCAATTGAACGCTTGCCAGTAACTAACGCTGATATAGAGAAGGAGACCCGAAATGACCCGACACTGTCTCGGGTATATGACTTGACGGTGAAGGGATGGCCAACACATGGCGACTCACTGTTGCCAGCATTTTCATCCAGAAGAGAACAGCTGTCAGTATGCCAGGGGACCTTGATGTGTGGATCCCGAGTGTTAATTCCACCCAAGTTAAGGGAGAGAGTGCTAAATGAGCTTCATGAAGGCCATCTGGGAGGGGTGAAAATGAAAAGCCTTGCTAGGGCTTATGTGTGGTGGCCGGGGATCGATCAGCAAATTGAGGACCTGACAAAGAGCTGTTCAGGATGCCAGAAGGTCCAAAATGCACCACCACATGCCCCTCTACACCCATGGGAGTGGCCCTCATCTCCATGGCAACGGGTGCATATTGATTTTGCTGGTCCATTCATGGACTCAATGTTTCTAATAGCCGTGGATGCGCACTCGAAATGGCCTGAGGTGATCAAAGTGTTGTTCACCACCACGGAGAAAACTATTGCAGTCCTACGTACCATATTTGCCAGGAACGGCTTGCCAGAGCAGATTTGCTCTGATAACGGACCACAGTTTGTGTCCGAAGAGTTTCGAAGATTCATGAAAAGGAATGGGGTAAGGCATTACACATCCGCCCCGTATCATCCAGCCACAAGTGGATTGGCTGAGAGGTTCGTACAAACCTTTAAGAAAGCAGTAAGGGCCATGTGCGATGACGACATTCCACTGCAGCATAAGGTGGACAATTTCCTGTTCGCCTACAGAAATGTGACACATGCAGTCACCAACCAGACCCCGGCCATGATGTTCTTTAACTGAAGGTTGAGATCTCATCTGGAATTGCTCAGACCAAATGTACGAAGAGATGTTGAGAATAAGCAATTCCAGCACATCAATGAGAAGCCGACAAGGAGCTTCAATGTAGGGCAACCTGTCTTGGCCCGCGACTACCGAACAGAGAAATGGCAACCAGGAACGATATGCACACGGCAGGGGCCACTAATGTACACAGTGGATGTTGGGGAGAACATTGTGAGACGCCATGTCGACCAGATCCTAGAGTCACAGGAACGAGTCAACCCCAAGACTCGCGCACCTGGTGATGAACCCGACATACAGGTAGCATGTACCCCAGAAACAGTAGCATCGGAAGCTGATGAACCAACTGACGACAAGGGGCCTCCGCACCAAGAACAAGACACTCAGGAAAGGCGCTATCCAGAAAGGATCAGGAAGCCGCCCCAAGACTGAATTTATAAATGGACTATTTTCAGTTAATGTGCATGTTAAAAGTATTAATTGTTAAATGAATGTTATGGTACTGTCAATCTAAAAGGGGAGGAATTGTAGTGTATGTACCT
Organism: Somniosus microcephalus; assembly: GCF_052327205.1. Taxonomy (NCBI): domain Eukaryota; kingdom Metazoa; phylum Chordata; class Chondrichthyes; order Squaliformes; family Somniosidae; genus Somniosus; species Somniosus microcephalus. Next base: position 176,588,647 of record NC_140994.1, on the reverse strand, counting down.
TTAAGGGGAGAACGACTTTTTACAGCTCCTGTATACTGTAGTACCAGCAGTGACCACACCTGTATATAAACCCTGAGTAGGGATCTGTAAGTTTAGTTTTAGAGTAACCCTCATCCAGTAAACACCTGTTGATTGTTCCCTGCAGTCTCGTGTCTAGTTATTGAAGGACACACAACATCAAAATACACGGATCTAACAGTTCTCCCCTCAGCCTCCTCTGTTCCAAGGAAAACAAACCCAGCCTATCCAGTCTTTCTTCCTAGCTAAGATTCTCTACTCCCGACAACATCCTTGTAGATCTCCTCTGTACCCTCTCTAGTGCAATCACATCTTTCCTGTAATGTAGTGACCAGAACTGCACGTGGTATTCTAGCTGAGGCCTAACTAGTGTTTTATACATTTGAAACATAACCTCCCTGCTCTTGTAGTCTATGCCATGGCTAATAAAAGCAAGCATTCTGCATGCCTTCTTAACCACCTTATCTACCTGGCCTGCTATCTTCAGGGATCTGTGGACATGCACTCCAAGGTTCCTTTGTTCCTCTACACTACTCAGTGTCCTACCATTTAATGTGTATTCCCTTTCCTTGTTAGCCCTCCCCAAATGCATTACCTCACACTTCTCTGGATTGAATTCCATTTGCCACTGTTCTGCCCACCTGACCAATTTATTGATATCTTCCTGCAGTCTACAGCTTCCTTCTTCAGTGTCAACCACACAGCCGATTTTAGTATCATCTGCAAACTTATTAATCATACCCCCTATATTCAAGTCTAGATCATTGATATATACCACAAAAAGCAAGGGACCTAGTACTGAGCCCTGCGAAACCCCACTGGAAACAGTCTTCCAGTCACAAAAACACCCATCAACCATTACCCTCTGCTTCCTGCCTCTGAGCCAGTTTTGAATCCAACTTGACACTTTGCCCTGGATCCCATAGGCTTTTAACTTCATGACCAGTCTGCCATGTGAAACCTTATCAAAAGCCTTTCTAAAGTCCATATACACTACATCAAGCGCACTACCCTCATTTACCCTCCTTGTTACCTACTCAAAAAATGCAATCAAGTTTATCAATACGACCTTTCCTTAACAAATCTGTGCTGACTATCCTTGATTGTTGTGTATGTACCTTTAAGAGAGAACTGATTTTATGCTGCAGTACCGGCAGTGACCACACCTGTATATAAAGCCATAGCAGGCTTCTGTACTTCAGTCTTAAGTTTACCCTCTGTTCAGTAAATACCTGTTATTATTGTTCTCCTGCAGTCCATGTATTATTGATACTCGGACACTACACTGGCGACGAGTAGGTTCGAACTCACCTGCAGTACTGCATCACCTCACGGGGATCTTTCCCTGAGAAGAAGCTTCTTGGAGGTCGAAGTCAGAGCAACGGGTGTCGACCGCGGGCAACCGCCCAAGGATCCATCGGAGTTCGGAGAATTGCAGGGGAGGCTGTGGAGAGCTGGGCTTGGCTCCCCAGTCAAGGTGTTCCAGCAAATCATGCTGGTAGCAGCTAATGCGCTGACCCTTCCGGACTGCGGCGGGCTCGAGCTCGATCGAACGGCTCTGCAAAGGGGCCGTGCAGCGTCGTTGGGAGGAAAAGAGAGAGAGAGAGGGTGGAGCGCACAGGGCGCGGTCGGTGCTCAAGAACCGGGCAGCGTAGAGAAAATAAAATGAGGGGAAGGAAAAGTGAGACGTGCCGAAGCCGCGGGTCGCCGCCATTACCCTGTAGAACGCTAGGAGCAGCGTGGCAGCAAGGGGAAGAAGGAAAACTGCAGGAGGCGCCATTTTATTCCATTGGGGAAGAAGGAAAAGCGCGGGAGGTGCCATTTTAATCCATTGGGGAAGAAGAAAAAGCGCGGGAGGCGCCATTTTAAATCACCCAAGATGCCGAAGAGTGGCAGTATCACTGCTTTCGACAACGAGGTAGAAGACTGGACCACGTATGTGGAAAGAATTGAAGTGTACTGCAAGGCAAATGAGGTGGCCGATGGAAAGAAGGCGTCGGTATTATTAAATTTGATGGGCGCGAGAACGTACGGCCTATTGTGGAATTTAACTACCCCAGCTAAACCAATGGAGAAAAGTTTTGAAGAGATTGCTAATATCTTACAGGAACACCTAAACCCTACACCGCTGCTGATAGCAGAAAGATTCAAGTTCCATAAAAGAAACCAGCACAAAGATGAGAGCAACGCTGACTATCTTACGGAACTACGCAAGTTATCGAAGCACTACCAGTTCGGAGCAGGACTGGCAGACACCTTAAGGGATAAGTTTGTCTGCGGGCTCCAGAGTGAAGGAACCCAGAAACGACTACTTTCGGAAAAGGACCTGACGCTAGAACAGGCTTTCAGCATGGCAGTATCCTACGAAGCAGCAGCACGGGGAGCTGCGGAAATACAACAGAAACCACAAGAATACAGCGCTAACGAAATGGCATATGGAGCAGAAAAGTGCTATCGCTGCGGCAGAACAACCCATGATCAGAAGGACTGCTGGTTTAAGGACAAAGTATGCAGGCAATGTGGGAAAATGGGACACATAGCAAGAGTCTGCAGGTCGGGAAAGAAAACCAACACTAAAAGAACTACTAAGGAAAAGTACAAGAAAGTAAAGAAATTGACAGACAGTAGTTCAGAAGATCAGGAGAGTGATAAGGACTCCGGGAGCAGGAGACTAAGTTGTCTAAAGTTACACAACGTGATCGCAAAGGAGGATCACCGAACCATTTGGGTCACCCTCATGATAGCAGGGTCCCAAGGAATTGGACACAGGATCAGCCCTAACTGTCATGAATCGACGAGACTATCAGCGGCTATTCTCACACATACCCTTGAAGGACACGTCCATTGCATTGAAGACATACACGGGGCAAAAAGTCTACCCCAGAGGAAAAATAAGGGTGCCAGTTAAATACAACGGCAAGGAAACACAGAAACTGTATCTATATATACTACGAAATGGAGGACCACCATTATTGGGACGTGAATGGATCCGAAAAATACAATTGGATTGGCATTCCATTCAGGCGCTAACTGTGACTGACAAAAAGGATGATGACGTCACACCTGGACGACTGTCAAAAATTCTAACTGACGCGAAAGAGGTGTTCCAACAAGGACTTGGGACTCTAAAAGGAGTAACGGCAACCATAAAAATTGAAGATAACGCAAACCCAAAATTTTTCAAGGCCAGACCGGTACCGTATGCGATCCGCCCAGCCGTTGAAGCAGAGCTGGAGAGTCTGGAGCATTCGGGTGTGCTGTCCAAGGTGGACTGGAGCGAGTGGGCCACACCCATCGTTCCTGTAATGAAGAAATCATTGAGCAGCACGCCTGGGGAGCCGAAGAAGGTTCGCATCTGTGGGGACTTCAAGGTAACTGTGAACCCAGTCCTGCACACAGTACAATATCCACTTCCACGGATAGAAGATATTTTCGCCTCACTATCTGGAGGGAAACTCTTTACGAAGATTGATCTGGCCCAAGCGTATCTACAAATGAAGGTGGAAGAAACATCTAGGAAACACCTCACGATAAACACTCACAAAGGCCTTTACCAGTACAATCGACTGGTATTCGGGGTAGCATCAGCCCCGGCTATTTGGCAGAGGGTGATGGAACAAGTCCTGCAAGGGATCCCGGGGACCCAGTGTTATTTGGACGACATCCTGGTTACGGGCGAAAATGACAGTGAACACCTTGCCAACCTGGAGCAGGTGCTCACTAGATTACAAGAATATGGGCTACGAGCCAACTGCCCCAAATGCGAGTTCTTCAGGAGACAAATCTCGTATTGTGGCCACATGATTGATGAGGAAGGGTTGCATAAGTCGCCAGACAAGATTGAGGCTGTAGTCAAGGCTCCAGCACCGGAAAATGTGTCACAACTGAGGTCGTTTCTCGGGTTGGTGAACTACTACCATAAGTTCTTGCTGAATTTATCTACAATTCTGCACCCACTGAACGCCCTGCTGCAAACTGGAGTAACATGGAAATGGAGTGATGAGTGTAAGTGTGCCTTTCAGAAATGTAAATGCCTAATCACTTCAAAAGAAGTATTGGCCCACTACAACCCAACACTACCGATTCGGTTGGCCTGTGATGCATCTCCCTACGGCATTGGAACGGTGCTGTCACACAAATTCCTTGACGGTTCAGAGAGGCAAATAGCCTTTGCGTCGCGCTCGTTAACCTCAGCCGAGCGTAACTACGCCCAGATTGACAGGGAGGCCCTCAGCCTGGTGTGCGGGGTGAAGAAGTTCAATCACTATCTGCACGGGCAGAAATTCACCCTACTGACTGATCATCAGCCCCTGGTCTCCATTTTTAACCCAAAGAAGGGCGTTCCGGTGATGACGGCGCAACGGCTGCAAAGATGGTCACTTTTTCTAGGGGCACATCAGTACGACATAGAGTACAAGGGTACGAAACAGCATGGAAACGCTGATGGGCTGTCGCGCCTACCGTTGCCTACGGTAGAGGAAGCACCTGCAGTGGACCCTGTTGAGATATTCCATTCGACCATAGTCGAATGTCTACCTGTTACAAACTCAATTATAGAGAAGGAAACCCGAAATGACCCGACACTCTCTCGGGTCTATGATTTGACGGTGAAGGGATGGCCAGCACATGGCGACTCACTGTTGCCAGCATTCTCGCCAAGGAGAGAACAGCTGTCAGTGTGCCGGGGGACCTTGATGTGTGGATCCCGAGTGGTAATTCCACCCAAGTTGAGAGATAGAGTGCTCAATGAGCTTCATGAGGGTCATCTGGGAGGGGTAAAAATGAAGAGCCTAGCCAGGGCGTTTGTGTGGTGGCCGGGAATCGATAAGGAAATCGAGGATATGACCAAGAGATGCACAGGATGCCAGAAGGTCCAAAACGCTCCACCACAGGCCCCGCTACACCCATGGGAGAACATAAGAACATAAGAAATAGAAGCAGGAGTAGGCCAATCAGCCCCTCGAGCCTGCTCATCCATTCAATAAGATCATGGCTGATCTGATCCTAACCGCCAATCCACTATCACAGAACCATCTCCTGAATCTAACAGAATTAGACACACGAAATAGGAGCAGGATCAGGCTACACGGCCCCTGGGCCCGCTCCGCTACCCACAGGGCCATGTCCGATCCGAACCTCGACTCATGTCCAAATTCCTGCCCGCTCCCCGTAACCCTTAATTCCCTTTACTTCTGGGAAACTGTCTATTTCTGTTTTAAATTTATGTAATGATGTAGCTTCTACAGCTTTTTGGGGCAGCATATTCCATGGACCTACCACCCTCTGAGTGAAGTAGTTCCTCCTCATCTCAGTTTTGAAAGAGCAGCCCCTTATTCTAAGACTATGCCCCCTAGTTCTAGTTTCACCCATCATCTGGAACATCTTCCCCGCATCCACCCGATCCAACCCCTTCACAATCTTATATGTTTCAATAAGATCACCTCTCATTCTCCTGAACTCCAATGAGTAGAGTCCCAATCTACTCAACCTCTCCTCATATGTCCATCCCCTCATCCCCGGGATTAACCGAGTGAACCTTCTTTGTACTGACTCGAGAGCAAGTATGTCCTTTCTTAAGTATGGACACCAAAACTGTACGCAGTATTCCAGGTGCGGTCTCACCAATACCTTGTGCAACTGAAGCAATACCTCCCTATTTTTATATTCTATCCCCCTAGCAATGAAAGCCAACATTCCATTGGCCTTCTTAATCACTTGCTGCACCTGCATACTAACCTTTTGAGTTTCGTGCACCAGGACCCCCAGATCCCTTTGTACTTCAGTACTTTCCAGTTTCTTGCCATTAAGATAATAACTTGCTCTACTATTTTTCCTGCCAAAGTGCATAACCTCACACTTTCCAGTATTGTATTCCATCTGCCAAATCTCTGCCCACTTACTTAGCCTGTCGATGTCCCCTTGCAGGTTTTTTATGTCCTCCTCACTCACTACTTTCCCTCCCATCTTAGTATCATCTGCAAACTTTGATATGTTACACTCGGTCCCCTCCTCCAAATCGTTAATATAGATTGTAAAGAGTTGGGGACCCAGCACTGACCCCTGCGGAACACCACTTGTTACTGATTGCCAGTCTGAGAATGAACCATTTATCCCAACTCTCTGCCTTCTGTTAGATAGCCAATCCTCTATCCATGCCAGAATATTACCCCCAATCCCGTGATTTTTTATCTTAAGCAATAATCTCCCTCAATGGCCCTCATCTCCATGGCAACGGGTACACATTGATTTTGCTGGTCCATTTATGGACTGAATGTTTCTAATCGCCGTGGATGCCCATTCGAAATGGCCAGAGGTCATTAAAATGTCCTCCACAACCACGGAGAAAACTATTGCACTCCTAAGGACCATCTTCGCCAGGAATGGCTTGCCAGAACAGATTTGCTCCGACAATGGGCCACAGTTTGTGTCCAAGGATTTCCGGAGGTTTCTGAGGAATAATGGGGTGAAACATTACACATCTGCCCCATATCATCCAGCCACAAATGGATTGGCTGAGAGGTTTGTTCAGACCTTTGAAAAGGCAATAAAGGCGATGTATAATGACGACATACCACTACAACACAAGGTGGATAATTTCTTGTTTGCTTACCGGAATGCAACACATGCAGTCACCAACCAAGCTCCAGCCATAATGTTCTTCAACCGAAGGCTAAGATGTCGCCTGGATTTGCTCAAACCAAACATAAGACGAGATGTTGAGGATAAGCAATTCCAGCACATCAATGAGAAGCCAACCAGGAGCTTCAAGATAGGGCAACCAGTCTTGGCCCGTGACTACTGAACAGAAAAATGGCAGCCAGGAACGATATGCACACAGCAGGGACCACTAATGTACACAGTGGACGTTGGAGAGAGTATCATGAGATGCCATGCTGACCAGATTCTAGAGTCACAGGAACAAGCCAAACCCATACCACGAGCATGTGCACCTGGTAATGAACCCGAAGTACAGATTGCGTCTACCTCAGAAGCAGTGGTATTGGAAGCTGACGAACCAACCAATGACAATGAGCCAGAATCGACTCCGCCGCAAGAACAGGATACTCGAGAAAGGCGCTATCCAGTCAGGATCAGGAAGCCTCCTCAAAGACTGAACTTATAAATGATTATTTCAGTTGATGTATATAGTACAGAGAAAATTGTAACTGTAATTAGTTATTATTTAGTTGTTAAATGAATGTTATGTACTGTTTATCTAAAAGGGAAGGAATTGTTGTGTATGTACCTTTAAGAGAGAACTGATTTTATGCTGCAGTACCGGCAGTGACCACACCTGTATATAAAGCCATAGCAGGCTTCTGTACTTCAGTCTTAAGTTTACCCTCTGTTCAGTAAATACCTGTTATTATTGTTCTCCTGCAGTCCGTGTATTATTGATACTCGGACACTACATTGATTAATCCATGTCTTTCTAAATGAATAATAATAATAATAACAATCAACTTTATTGTCATTGTTAGTGCACAAGTGCAGTACAACGAAATGTAGGCTTGCGGCTCCTGAGAGTGTACATTCAGATTAAGACATTTAAACATTCAACATTCATTTGGCTTGTAATACATTAACATAAACATAAACATAATAAAATGCATTGGCAGATGTGCAGGCTTTAGAGTTTATTTGTGGAGTTCAGTAGGATGACAGCCCTGGGAAAGAAGCTGTTCCTAAATCTGGTCGTTCGGGTGCGAATGCATCTGTAGCATCTCCCAGATGGCAGGAGGGCGAACAGACTGTGGCTGGGGTGGGTAGGGTCTTTGATGATGGTCTGTGACCTCCCTAAACAGCGTTTCTGGTATATGTGCTCTATGGTCGGTAGCCGGGTGCCGGTAATGCGTTGGGCAGTTTTGACTACCCGCTGCAGGACTTTCCGGTCATAGTAGCTACAGCTGCCATACCATACTGTGATACAGTTCGTCAGGATGCTCTCTATTGTGTAGCGGTAAAAGTTAGAGAGGATCAGGGGTGACAGGTTACATCCCTTCAGCCTCCTTAGGAAATATAGGCGCTGCTAGGCCTTCTTCACCAGAGAGGAGGTATTGAGGGACCAGGAGAGGTCTTCCGTGATGTGGACTCAGAGGAAGATTTATCCTGTCCTTCAGAATTCTTTCCAAGAATTTTCCCACCACCGAGGTTAGGCTGACTAGCCTGTAATTACTCGGTCTATCCTTTGCTCCCTTTTTAAACAAGGGTACCACATTAGCAGTCCTCCAGTCCTCTGGCACCACACCTGAAGTCAGAGGGGATTGGAAAGTGATGGTCAGGGCCTCTGCTATTTCCTCTTTTGCTTTGCTTAACAGCCTGGGATACATTTCATCCGGACCTGGGGATTTATCCACTTTTAAAACTGCTAAACCCCTTGATAATTCCTCTCTCACTATGTTTATTTCATCTAATATTTAACACTTCTCCTCCCTGATAGCAATGTCTGCTTTGCCCCTCTCCTTTGTGAAAACAGACACAAGGTATTCTTTAAGAACCCTACTGACATCTCTCGCCTCCACACACAGATTACCCTCATGATCTCTAATAGGCCCTACCCTTTCTTTAGTTATCCTGTTACTCTTTACATATTTATAAAACATCTTTGGGTTTTCCTTGATTTTACTTGCTAAGAATTGTTCATGCTCTCTCTTTGCTTTCCTAATATGCTTTTTAATTGCACCCCTGCACTTTCTCTGCTCCTCTAAAGATTCTGGACTATTTAGCCCTCGGTATCTGTCATACGCCTCCCTTTCTTTCTTTATCCTACCCTGTATGTTCCTAGTCATCCAGGGGACTCTAAATTTGTTATTCCCACCTTTTTTCTTTAAGAGCGCATATTTGGTCTGAACCCTCCGGATCTCCTCCTTGAATGCCTCCCACTGCTCTGACACTGATTTACCTTCAAGTAGCTGTTTCCAGTCCACTATGGCTAAATTCCCTCTGAGCTTAGCAAAATTTGCTTTTCCCCAATTTAGAATTTTTTTTCCTTGTCTATCCTTGTCCTTTTCCACAACTACCTTAAATCTAACTGAATTATGGTCACTAGCACCAAAATGCTCCCCCACTGATACGCCTTCTACCTGGCCAGCATCATTCCCTAAAACTAAGTCCAGAACTGTCCCCTCCCCTACTACATTACCCTTGTCTACTCTCTCTGTTACCTCTTCAAAGAGGTTGGCCAAGCAAGACTTTCCCTTTTGAAATCCATGCTGACTATTCATTATTAGATTATTGGTTTCTAGATGTTCTCTTTTCTCCTTTAGTAGAGATTCCATTATTTTTCCTACTACCGATGTTAAGCTGACTGGTCTATAGTTCCCTGGACATGTTCTATCTCCCTTCTTAAATATAGGTATTTCGTTAGCTATCTGCCAGTCCTCTAGCACTACACCTTTTTCTAACGAATTATTAAATATGCGTAATAGTGCCTCTGCTATCTCTTCCCTAGATTTTTAAAAAATATGCAGATGTAATCCATCCAGACCAGGGGTTTTATCCTCCTTGAGTTTGATTAGTTTATTTTATATTTCTCCTCTTTTATTTTAAATGCTGTTATATCATTTCTAGTCTCATCTTCTGATGTCATGTCCACCTGATCTGTCTCCCTGGTAAATACTGAAGCAAAGTAATTCTTTAATATTTCTGCTATCTCTCTATAGCTGCCAGTGATTTTATCCTGTCCATCCCTTAGTGGCCCTATTCCCATTCCAACTTTCCTTTTTTTATTAATGTGCCTGTAGAATATTTTACTATTTTGTTTTATGTTCCTTGATAATTTAATTTCATAGTTCCTCTTTGCCTTCCTAATTGTTTTTTGACTCCTCTCCTAATCTCTTCATATTCTCCTTTGGCATGCTCTCCCCTGCTGTCTATGGGCTAGATTTTCAGTTGCTTGCGCCAGCAGTTAGCGCCTTAAGAGAAGTGATTTCCGGGCGCTATGCGTGTAGCGCCCGGGCGCAGCGCAGTTTGCGCCCCGCCCCAAATTACGTTGCCCGTTAGCGCCGGCGCAAAGTTTAGCGCCCGCCCGGATGCGCGCGCAGAAAATGACGTCACATCCTCGTGCAATGCCCTTTGGCCGCCCCGATTGCAAACTTCAGTCGGACCGCCCCATTGTGCGGCGGGCGGCCGGAGCGTTTGGAAAAAGGAACGCAACACAACCAGCGCGGGCCCCGGGGGGCGCTAATTAAAGGGAACGTCCTCTCCAGTATAAAGGCCATCCTTTTTTCAGAAAACAGTCTTGTGCAACGCATTTCTGGAGACACAACAAGGAGGATAGCTAACTGGTTTCAAGCAGCAAGAGCCAGGTATTTTTGGACTCAGGCAATAGCGCTGCAAGTGGCCATTTGGAAATTAGACTGTTTGCCAGGATTTGATGGGGGTTGCATGGGGTGCCAACGCGGAGCTGCAGCTCCATGTCCGTAGGGCTCGCAGACGCATTGTGAGAGGGGCAGCCCTGGCTAGAGGCAGAGGGGGCTACAGGCGTCGGCCACGTAGGCCTTACCCAGTCAGGCTATACCGCCAGCAGCGCTCCTACCTAAACATGAGTGCCGCGCGATGTGTTAAAAGGCTCCGATTCCGAAAGGGGGTGATTGCAGAGATCTGCCACCTGCTTCGCCGAGATCTGCGGCCAAAGCTCAGGTGCAGGACGTCTCTGTCGGTGGAAGTGAAGGTGACGGTGGCATTGAACTTCTATGCCACCGGCTCCTTCCAATACGCTGCTGGGGACATAGCAAACATCTCCCAGTACGGCGCGCATCGCTGCATCCGCCAGGTGACCGAAGCACTGTTCAGAAGGAGAAGCCAATTCATCTCCTTCCCCATGGCCCTGGAGAGCCAGCATCAGCGCGCATTGGGATTTTCCAGACTCGGGGAATTCCCCTTGGTGCAGGGCGCCATTGACTGTACGCATGTGGCTTTGCGGGCCCCTCTGGAGCATGGCGAGCAGTATCGCAACAGGAAGGGCTACCATTCTCTGAATGTGCAGCTGGTCTGTGACCACAAGCAGCGCATCATGGCAGTCAATGCCAGCTTCCCAGGCAGCAGCCACGATGCCTTTATCCTGCGGCAGAGTACTGTGCATGACATGTTCCAGGCACAGCCTCCCCCAAGAGGATGGCTACTCGGGGACAAAGGCTATCCTTTGTGCACCTGGCTCATGACCCCGCTCCGCGCGCCCAGGACCGCTGCTGAAGAGGCCTACAACGAGAGCCATCAAACCACCCGCAACATCATCGAGCTAACTATTGGGGTCCTCAAGCAGCGGTTCCGCTGCCTTGATCGCTCCGGAGGAGCTCTCCAGTATTCGCCGGACCGGGTCTCCCAATTTGTGGTGGTTTGCTGCATGCTACACAACCTGGCTATCCGCAGGACTCAGGCACTGCCACCTGACGTTGGACCAGCACCTCAGGAGGAGGAGCAGGAGGAGCATGAGGAGGAGGAGGAGGAGGAGGAGGAGGAGCAGGAGTACGTTCCCAGGAGGGAGCGACCAGGGCCAAGGGCCGCACGACGCCACCTTATTACACGGTACTTCTAAGCCCCCTGTCAGGGAATGGCCAGGGGCCATGAGGGAAGATGAATGCAGCCGCTCCGCAAGCCCTCAGCCGGCGAAGCCAACAAACACTAAGAAGAACAACCATGGAGACTGCATGAATAAAGATAATTTTTTATTAAACAAAAATGAAAAGCCCTTCCCACATGAATCCCCAAAAACAATAAACGGGCCCCACAAAAAGCCCAACAAACGACTCACTCCCACAAACTGGGGAGGAGCCACTCCACCTTTATTGAAACCGGGCCTCAACGTCGGCCCAACGCAAAAAAAAAGCCCTCCAAAAGCACAACCATGGGCAAAATAAAGATGGCCACCGCCATATTAAAGGAAAGCTGGCCACACCCTCTACTGAGTGGCCCGCGAGGGCGAGACCTTGGCCAGCATTTTGCCTCCCCTGCCCTGCCTGCTGCTCCTTCGCAAGCTCTGCCCAGTGGCTGCTGCGAGGCTGGGGGAAGGCGCCTGAGGCTCAGATGCCCTTCCGCCAGATGCCGCTGGGGGGCGGCCTACACGGCGTTTGGGCCTCGAGGGGCCGTCTCCTGAGTGGCGCACCTGAGCCTGGCCACCATCAGCTGCAGCCGCTTGCCCTTGACGCCCCAGAGGGGGAATGGCGGCGACGGATGGCGCAATGTGGGCCAGCTGGCGTCTGGGATGCGCTGGCTGGTGCTGTGGCGCGGTGGCACTCGGCCGGGCCCGCACTGCAGGATCCGCAGCAATCAGCCGACGGCCGGCTTGCTGGGATGGTCCAGCGCGGCGCCTGCCCTGGCGATGCCTGCCTGAGACAGCGCGTGTGGCAGCAGTGAGTGGCCCTGTGGTCCTGGTGTGCGCGCGCATCACATCCGCCAGGGTCTTGACGGCATCAGTTAGCATGCGGCCAGTCGCGGCAGTTGCTGCCCCGAACTCGCGCACACTGGTCGCCAGCGACTCGATGGCCTCAGGCATGCGCCCCACCACGCTCATGAGCTCCGTGTGGCGCCGGTCCGAGTCGTCGGCCATCTGATCGAGCTTCCGCACCTCCTCCGAAGTGAAGGTGTCCGGACTGGAGTCGCGACTCTCCCGCTGGGGAGGAGGGGGCCGAACTAGGGGACCCTTGCCGCGTTGGTGACGGCGAGTGTGCCGAGCAGCAGCACTCCCCTCTGATCCTTCCCCCCTTTGGGGGGAAGGCCGCGGGCCACGCGCACGGCTGCTGGGTGGCTGGACGCCACTGGTCCCAGAAGCTGCATTGCCCTGCGACAGTTCCTCCAGGCACTCGTCCAGTGAGGAGGTGTCGAGCATTTCCTCCTCTCCTGCGGGACGTGACTGTTCCCCCGAAGGTCCGGCTTGCTCCTCCTCCTCCTCCTGGTTGGAGGTGCTGTCACTGGCAGCCTCAGGGTCCTGGTCGTCACCAGCTGAAAGCAGGAATGCACAAGAGTAGCTTCAGAGTGAGGAGACGGCGTCAGCGAGGGAGTTAGGACTGGTGGGATTCAGCGCATTGGTGGGACAGTGGCAAAGGAGGTAGCTCGGATGGGCCAGTGCGACGCGAGAGGGCCAAAAGGCGAGGTCCTTACCATTGCCGGGCAGTGGAGGGTCGGATACACCGCACGCTGTGGGGACAATCACACGTGCTCCCATGAGCACACACACGCGCTCCTCCAGCCGAGTGAGCTTCTGCAGCTTGGCGCGGCCACCCCTGGCACGGGCCTGGCGATTAAACGCTACTTTAGCCTGCAAGAGAAAGGACGGGCTGTAAGTGCGCAGTGAAGCCCTGATGTAGTGTGCACTGCCTCCCATGGTGGAATAGCTTGGACAGAGTGAAGCCCTGATGTAGTGTGCACTGCCTCCCATGGTGGAATAGCTTGGACAGAGTGAAGCCCTGATGTAGTGTGCACTGCCTCCCATGGTGGAATAGCTTGGACAGAGTGAAGCCCTGATGTAGTGTGCACTGCCTCCCATGGTGGAATAGCTTGGACAGAGTGAAGCCCTGATGTACTGTCCACTGCCTCCCATGGTGGAATAGCTTGGCCAAAGTGTAGAGTGCCGAATGGCCATTTGATGCTCATGACTGTCCCAATGCTGCTGGCTGAGGGCTGGCCAAAAGGACTTTCAGGTCCCTTTGCCCATCATGTCAGGTGTACATGCAAGAATGAGGAGGAGACTGGAAAGGCTACTCACCCTCACAATCCTGGTCAGATCGTTGTATTTCTTACGGCATTGTGTGTGGGTCCTGGGGGCCTCGCCGGTGAACGTCACCCTCTGGGCGATCTGCTTCCAGGCTTTGGTGTAGTCGTGGTGGGTTGGATTCCTCCCACTGTCTGGAAACAAGATCTTGCGCCTCACCTCCAGAGCTGTGACCATTATGTCCAGATCACCCTCTGAGAAGCGCAGGGCACGCTGACGGGCCTTCTCTGGCGTTGCCATGACTCCCTGGGGCTGAGCAGTAGTGTTGAGGCCTCTTTGCAAGGCTGCAGTGTGCAGGGCGTGGCAGCAGACCAATTCGTCCCTTCCCCCTTTAAGAGCTGGTCGGCACCACGGGGTCTGCTGTCAGTGCAAAAATGACCGCACCCGTGCTGCGCCCCGCCTGGGCGCTATCCCTCTGGACCGCCGGCTTAGCGCCTAAAGAGAGTAGTGGAACGCCTCTTTTAGCGCTCCACCAACCTCTTAGGGCGAAGCCACTGAATTCCCGGCAACGGGGCGCTACTTTGGGGCGGGCGCTAACTTCGGGCGGGCGCTAAGGTTAGCGCCCCAAAACTGCCTATACTGAAAATCTAGCCCTATGTACTTAGTGTCTGCCTCTTTCCTTACCCTCAATTTTCCTCTTATGTCTTTATTCATCTATGGTGTCTCATTAGTGTTTAGCTTGTTTTTTAGCGGAGTATATTTTTCCTGGACTCTGTTGAATACTGTTTTAAACATTTTCCATGATGTTCTACAACATTGTTTGCCAAGATTTACATTTAAAGCTATTTAAATAAATTAAAATCCAACATTTTATGAACAATAATGTAATTAACAGGGTAATTCCAGGATCTTGGATAGCCGTGGAAAATAAAGGAAAATAAAGAAAATTAAGGTAGTGAGGCCTACCACTGCATCACCATTTGACCTATATTTACCTCCCCCCCACCCCTCACTCCCACTGGGACCACTACCAGCCTTTACTTCCAAGCCCAAATTGTAAGTGGTGACAGGGAGGTGTGGTCTGGGTCCCTGACAGATTTCCTTCCAATCCACCAGTGTTACCGTTGTTTCCCGGCACCACCATGAGGAAGGTGGCAGTTTACTGTGGGAAATGGTGGTAATGGTCGTGAGGTGCCCTAGTGGAGGGAGAGGGTCTTGTAGCGGCCTCCTATCCCCCCCAGTCTGGCCCCCAACACGTACCTAGTCATGGCTGAGACCAGTGGTGCATCACCTCTGATCTATGAGTGCTTCTGACTCTTTATTGTCCCTTGCCAGCTCTTCTGGTACTGAAGTGGCTTCCCAAATGCAGAACTGTCCATATTCTGCTCTTTGCACTGGCGGGCTCACTCTTGACCTTCCTCGTCTGTATTTATCTATTGATCTTGTGGTTTAAGTAAGTTCATTTTACAGCAGTTGGAAGGAAATGAATTATTTGAGGGCAGGTAATATGTAGTTATATAAACTACTTAGGCTTAACAGGGGGCTGCAATATACTTACCTAGCATAAATAATTTTAAATACAATTCTTCATGACAGTGTTAATTGCTTGCTGAAATCAGACCAATTAATGACATTTCACTTGGACATGCTGGAACCGTGGTAACGTTGGTAAAGGACTGCAAAGCCATCAGCATGAAAAAAATAGAACTGTGACTACAACATGTGTAAGTAAGTTCCCCAAAAGTTAATAGTGGAAGTTATGCAAAAGTTCTTCAAAGAATGGCATAATATGTTAGAGTATAACAGTATTGCAGTATATTAGCTAAATATGTCAGTACTATTCTTAGCAGTTTCTTGCAATATGACTACATTTAGAATCAGAAAGGTCATTTATTTGAGGCAAGCACCTGACATTTTGAAAATGTATCATCACTCTAAAGTAACAAACTATCTGAAGAAAGACTACACAGGGAACCTGGTGGCAATTTGATTTATGAGCAGTAGACTAACAACAGGTTTAGTTCTTTTTGTCCTTGAATGCTGTTAAACAGTATCTTGTCCATTTTTGCATATTATTAACTACTAAAAAATACTTATTACATTTATGATCTGAACTTCAATATTCAACCAGATTGATGTGCCATTTGCAAATTTTCAAAAATATACATGTTCATGTACTTTGCTAGTTAGGCTCATTACTGCGTGCAGCTGTGCTCACTGAGGTACTGTTGGTTGATGCATCACCAGACCTGGATCTAATATAGACAACAGTTAGTTTTCAATCACAGCTGTGACAGGTACACATGAGTCATAGGACATTCAAAATGTTAAACACTGCTGAAGGGTGAGAATGCGGCTCTTGTATCTTTTAGACTTTAACTTTCTAATGAGATTGTTGTCTCCTAATCACCTAAATGATGCAACCTGTAAAGTGAAGTACTCTGACTTCAAATGTTTCCTTACTCAGCTTGCCTGCTCCTTGTAGAAGGACAGCGGCTGCACTTGTCAGTGGAGTTAAAATGTACAAGAAAATTCCAAACACAAGAAGAAAGCAATCAGCAATTTAGAACTCTCGAACTGCTGTGAGTGAAACTTCATTTGTGTAATTTACAAAATCTTCTACTAAACTATGGCCAAAATTCTGCAGATTTGATATACTCTAGGAACATAGGAAGAGGAGTAGGCCAATTAGCCCCTCGAGCCTGCTCAGCCATTCAATGAGATCATGGCTGATCTGTGACCTACAACAACAACTTGTATTTATATAGCGCCTTTAACATAGTAAAACATCCCAAGGCGCTTCACAGGAGTGTTATCGGATAAAAAATTGACTCCGAGCCAAATAAGAAATTAGGGCAGATTGGTCAAAGATGTAGGTTTTAAGGAGCGCCTTAAAGGAGGAGAGAGAGGCAGTGATGCGGAGAGGTTTAGGGAGGGAGTTCTAGGGCTTAGAGCCTAGGCAGCTAAAGGCACAGCCACCGATGGTTGAGTGATTATAATCAGGGATGCTCAAGAGGGCAGAATTTGAGGAGCGCAGATATCTCGGGGGGTTGTGAGGCTGAAGGAGATTACAGAGATAGGGAGGGGCGAGGCCATGGAGCGATTTGCAAACAAGGATGAGAATTTTGAAATCAAGGCATTGCTTAACCTGCCTTTGCCCCATATCCCTTAATATCTTTGGTTAACAAAATTCTATCAATCTCAGATTTAAAATAATGGTTGACCTAGCATCAGTTGCAGTTTGCGGAAGACAGTTCCAAACTTCTACCACCCTTTGCATGTAGAAGTGTTTCCTAACTTCACTCCTGAAAGGCCTAGCTCTAGTTTTAAAGACTATGCCCCCAATCCTGGACTCTCCAACTAGCGGAAATAGTTTCTCTCTATCTATCCTTTCTGTTCCCCTTAATATCTAGAAAACATTGATCAAATCATCCCATAACCTTCATGATATCTCTGGTTTGAGAGTCTAGCACTTGGTGTGAGTTTTGGATGAGCTCAAGTTTATGGGGAGGTGCAAGTTGGGAGGCTAGCCAGGAGAGCATTGGAATAGCCATGTCTAGAGGGAACAAAGGCATTGATAATGATTTCAGCAGTAGATGAGCTGAGGGAGGGGTGGAGATGGGCGATGATACAGAAGTGGAAGTAGACAGGGTTGGTGATAGAGAGGATATGTGGTCGGAAGCTCATTTCAGAGTCAAATAGTGTAAAGTCCGCGCCTCAATAATACGCGGACTTCGGGAGAACAGTTCAACAGGTACTTTACTGAACAAGAGGCAGCTTGAAACTGAAACTACAGAAGCCTGCTAGGGCCTTTTATACAGGGGTGGTCACTGCCGGTACTGCAGTCTAAGACCAGTTATTCCCTTACACAACAAATACGATGCCAAGTTTGCGAGCAGTCTGGTTCAGCCTCAAGGCAGAGGCCAGGGAGAGGGACGGAGTCAGTGACTAGGGAACAGAGTTTGTGGCGGGGACTGAAGACAATGGTTTTGAGCTTGGTGGAAATTTCTGCTCATCTAGTTATCAATGTTGGACAAGCAGTGTGACAAATCAAAGACAGTGGAGGGTGTTGTGTATGTAACCTGTTCCACCTTAAGAGAGCTTAAGCCTGTTCCACCTTAAGAGATGTACTACTTTCTCAGGCTGCTGTAGACGTAATACCGGGGGTGAACACACCGGTATATAAGCATTGTGCAGTAATCTTGTATTCAGTGTAGTCCCTACCTCCAACCAGTAAAGACCTGTTTTATTGTTACTGATTAAGTCTGAGTATTAATTACTTGAACAACTCACAGACTTAACACTGGCGACGAGTCAGATTCTTACCCTGCGGCAGTTATTCCACGGCGGCTTCGTCCACAGACAGGACGTTGAAGAGAGGTTTCAAATCTCACCACCCCACTGGAAGCGACAGGCATTAGGACCCTGAAGCCTCCATCAGCGACTGAAAACTGGAGGACAGAAGACATCCTGCAGCTTCTTTTTCAACCTCGGTGGTGGGTAAGCCGAGCAGCGTTGGCTGCAAAGACAGGGCTGGGGAAGTCGGAGGAACAAGGGCGATCGCGATCGGAGATAAGGGCCATCGATCGCAATCCCTGATAAGGGCCGCACTCGGGCTGAAAGGCGCAGCGTCGGCAGACACTGAAGGCGCGAGAGCCGTGGTGAAAAGCGCGGGCCATCGATCGCGGCGGAGATAAGGGCCGCACTCGGGGCTGAAGGGAGACAGCGCCGGGGGACGGGTGAAGACCGCCAAGCGCGGGAAAACCACCATTTTGTGGGCGGAGGACGACGGCAAGAGCGGGAAGCCGCCATCTTGGATAGCAGTAAAAAAAAAAAAAAAATCTGAGAAATTGCAAATCTGATAAAGTACTACAATGCCTAAACACGGGAATATTAGCAACTTTGATAGTGACATCGAAGATTGGGCCATATATGTTGAACGAGTTAAAAATTATTGTAAGGCCAATAAAATTCGTGAGGCTGATAAAGCACTAACATTATTAAATTTAATGGGTGCGAAGACATACGGGCAATTGAAACACCTGTTATCACCAGATGAACCGGCGGATAAGACGTTCGATGAGATTGTTACTGTCCTGAAAGATCATCTAAACCCCACGCCACTGATGCTAGCGGAACGATTTAAATTTTATGACAGAAGGCAGCTACAGCATGAAAGCAATGCTGAATATTTGCTGGAATTGCGTAAATTAGCGAAATATTGCCAGTTTGGAACGGGACTGACAGATGCACTACGAGACAAATTTGTGTGTGGCTTATTTAAACAGGATACACAAAAGCGACTGCTCGAGGAGAATGAGCTGACGCTTGAGAAGGCGGTCACTATGGCAGCAGCACACGAAGCCGCAGCGAGAGGCACGGCAGTAATGCAGCTACGGTCACCGGAGCTCAGTGCACACAAATTGGGTGTGAGTTCTGGCAAATGTTATCGTTGTGGAAAGACAACGCATGATCAGAACCAGTGTTGGTTTAAAAACCAAGAATGTAGAACTTGTGGTAGGCTTGGACATATAGCTATAGTATGCAGGTCAGGGAAGAAGACCAGCAACAAGAAGTCACCGCAAGGAAAATACGCAAAAGTACACAAGGTGGCCGAACAGGAGTCCGATTCAGACGCTAGCAGTAATGAACTGGCTGGCTTAAGCAGTATTGAACTGGCTAGCTTAAGGGTACTCAACGTTGGTAAGGGTGCAGACCTCCAGACAATTTGGGTTACTCTTCAGATAGAAGGAGTCCAAGTAAAAATGGAATTGGACACTGGATCGGCATTGTCGGTCATGAATAAGAAAGATTACAGAAGGTTATTCCAACATATTCCCCTACAGGATACGGAGATTATATTGACAACCTACACGGGGCAGAGAGTGTACCCCATCGGGACAATAAAGGTTGCAGTGGCCAACAAGGGCGAAGGAAGTCAAATAATGGACTTATATGTGCTACCGGAGGGAGGTCCACCACTACTAGGCCGGGAGTGGTTTAGAAACATAAATATGGACTGGCATTCGCTAAAAGCCATAAAGAGTGAGAACTCGGTGCAGATAATCAGCCCAGACTCTAGAACTGATGATGGTAAGACCAACTCATGTGCAAAAGACAAAGTTTCAGCACAGAATTCCACTGAGCAACAACAACATAGTTTAACAGAGAATTCTGAGTCTGTCAAGTCTACTGATATGCACATTTTTGAGGGACACTGGGCTCGAACTCAACTCCATTTCAAACTACAACAGCAATTAGAACAAATGATTCGCCGTTTTGAGCAAGAGATGAATGAAATAAAAAAGTTCTTTGTTACAGAGTGGGAGAATCTGGAAAGGCAACAGAAGCAACTGATGGAGAAAATGGAGCAGGAGCACACCAACCATCTGCACGAGGAGGCCGAACGAATCAAAGCTGATTCAGGTTCTGAAGGTGCGTGCCATAATCTGGTGTCAGAAGAGTTAACGGTCAGCCAACTCCTTCATATGCTGAGGGACAAGACTCTGAAATGGGAAAAACTTGAACACGAGCTGCGATCTTCAAAGGAAAAGGGTTCGGAGCTCTCAAAAGTCATTGAGATGGCTGATGTGACGACACAGACTGAAACGACTGCAACAGAGCAGCCATTGGATGCCAAACGTACGCTGACTCACGTCAATGTAGAACAACAGACCACTGAAACAGCTGCTCCGGTAGAGGGATTGCATAGTCCGATCAATCAATCTCCAAAGGAAGTTGAAGTATTAAAATCACAAATGAGGTCACTAGTAAACGACTTGCTGAAAGCCCAGAAAAAGCTGGATGCAGAGGTACACATGAAGAAGTCTCTTCAGGAAAGATGTCTGGATTTGGAACAAGAGCTGGCTAACGTCCAGCTGGGTATGGAGGAAATAGACGACCCTCTCGCTGACCTGTCGGACGACTCCGAATATTACTATGTCCTGTCCTGCCCAACTTGTAACTTCGACTCCCACCATACAGAAATCATGGAGGAGCACCGAAAGTCTATGGAACATCGGGAGAAGGTGGCTCTACTACGAAAAAAGGAGGAAGAGAAGGAGGAACTGCGCATGCAGCTGGCAGCTGACAATGGAGCCCAGAGAGTCTCCAAGAAGCAGAAAAGGAAAAGTAAAAACAGAAGATGACCCATCTGAACCATTATCACCTCTACCAGATCACACACGTGGTCCCTCCGAACGGAGCCAAATCAGTTCGGAAGTTCAAGCTGTTAAATCCATGAAAGGACTATTGAATGAGTAACGTGAACCGACTACACCACAGAGATTGAATCTGTGAACTGTTTTCCGCAGAGACTGAACCTGTGATATGTTACGTTAAACATGAAGTTATATATGTATATATGTTATTACGTTATGTTAAATGGGGGGGATGACTATAAAGCTAAGAAGGGAGGAGTGTTGTGTATGTAACCTGTTCCTCCTTAAGAGAGCTTAAGCCTGTTCCACCTTAAGAGATGTACTACTTTCTCAGGCTGCTGTAGACGTAATACCGGGGGTGAACACACTGGTATATAAGCACTGTGCAGTAATCTTGTATTCAGTGTAGTCCCTACCTCCAACCAGTAAAGACCTGTTTTATTGTTACTGATTAAGTCTGAGTATTAATTACTTGAACAACTCACAGACTTAACAGAGGGGGTCAAGAGAAATGACAGCGAAGTATCGTATCGTGTCGTTAGAATACAGGTGGAACCTGGCATGTTTTTGGATGATGCCAGTGAGATATTAACCAGTTAATCTGCTTTTGGTGTTGTAGGTTGAGGGATAACTGTTGACCAGGAAACTCTTGCATTTCTTCATATAGTGCCATGGGATCTGTTGCATTCACCTAAGCAGGTAGACAGGACCTCAGCTTATCATCACCTTCCTCAGTACTGTATTGAGATGTTGGCCAAAATTATGCATTCAAGCCAAATCCAACAGCATTTACTGGAGAGTCATTTCACTTAAACTTGGAAGAGCCCCAGCACAAAAATACTCTTATTGGACTTAAAGGGTTAAATTTTGAGGACAGTTTGCATAAACTTGGTTTGTATTCTCTTGACCGTAGAAGGTTGAGGCGGTGATCAAATCAAGGTGTTTAAAATGATAACAGATAGGATAGATACAGAGAAACCATTTCCTCTGGTGGAGGAATCCAGAACAGAGTGCTACAATCTTAAAATTTGAGCATAGCCAGTAGGAATAAAATCAGGAAGCATTTTTTCCAGAGTATTGGAAATCTAGAACTCTCTTCCACCCCCAAAGGCTGTGGATGCTGCATCAATTGAAATTTTCAAGCCTGAGATTGTTAGGGGGAAAAATTGGGTGAGTAGCGCCACCTGTTAGCGCCTAAAGACGCAGTCAGTGACTGTAGCGCCACTGGCTGTGCCTCCCGCGATATTCAGCAGGGGCGCTAATGTTGGCGTTAGTCTGTTGCGCTGTGCCACCACCGATGACGTCATCAGTATGCGCAGCGGCCCATTCGCGCCCCGAACGCGATATTTGGTAGCGAACGCCGCTGTAGCGCCGTTCGCTACCCGCGCCTGGTTCACGGGGCCTTGCTGCGCTGGCAGAGGCGCAAGTTAAGGTGGAGGTGCGGGGCGGCCGCTTTTTCAGCGACCGCCTGCCAGCACCTCCGTCCCCGGCCTCCTGGTTCCCCCCCCCCGCGGCTTTTGCCGGCACTCGCGATCAGGGTTCGCGCTGTTGCAGGCCCCTCCCCCTTAACAGTGGGAGGAAGGCCTGCAGTACCGCAGCGTGCCGTGCCGCAGCATGTGGCGCTGCGGCACGTTGCGCTGCGATATTCAGTTTCAGCGCCCTAAGAGGGACACAGAGCGCCTCGAGCCTCGCCCCGTCTCCCTCTAGGGGCACTTCAACTGAATTTCTGAAGATCGCTACAGCTTCGAATGCTGCTCAAAAACCAATGCCCAGGCGAACTTGGCGCCAGTTTGGCGCCTCAACCCAATTTCTAGGCCTTAGACTTTTGTTAGATAAGGGTATCAAGAGATATGTAGCAAAGGGGGGTAAATAGAGTTGAGGTGCAGATCAGCCATGATCTAATAGAATGGCTGAACAGGTTTGAGGGGATGGACTGAGTGTATAACAAATATCACACAGTTGGACTAGTTTATGACTAAACTGCTGTTCCAGGTTTATAAGCAAAAAGAAAAAGCTTAAATACCAAACTGCAGAATACTTGAGAGAAGTGGAGTCAGTCCACAGGGGGTTAATAGAGTTGTGGTAAACCACTGTATTGTATATTGCCACCTCTGGGTGGCGCTGTGTATGGAGGCATGCCTCAGCTGACTCCACCCACCACTGTGTGGGTTTCGTTCAGACTTGTTCAGTCACTCACGAAGAAGCATGGTCTCTTCTTAGCTAATAAAAGCCTTATTCATCTCTTCTTTCGACTCATCACCTTTTATGAAGTAATTGATAAGCGTATCAATTTTATTAGCTAAAAGTTAAATGGCGACACCTGAGGAGCAACAACAGCAACGGATACAGCAGACATTGCTGAGAGCCCTCAGACCACCACGCCTGGACCTCGACCCTCAAGATGTGGGTGCATCAGCCAAGTTTGAACACTGGCTGAGCTGCTTTGAATCCTTCCTCGCAATCTCACAGGTTACAGAGGAGGATCACAAACTGAAAATTTTGACCGCCCAGGTGAGCCATCAAGTATATATGCTAATCCGGGACTCTAATACGTACGTGGCGGCCCTCGAGCTACTAAAAGGGCAATATACGCGCCCAGTGAACACAATTTACGCCCGACACCTCTTGGGATCCCGCAGGCAGCAACCGGGAGAATCGGTAGGGGCATTTGCACGGGCGCTACTGGCACTCTGCAGAGACTGCGATTGTAAAGCGGTAACGGCTGTGGAGCACGCGCAGGGACTCGCCTGTGATGCCTTCGTCAGGGGCCTCCAGTCAGACCACACCCGGCAGAGACTGCTAGAAAGCAAGGAACCCGACCTGAAGACGGCCATTGCCCTTGCGCTCTCGTTAGAGGAGGCCCACCGAAACCTCGAGGCATACCCCCGTAACGGCGCCGAGACATGGCAATCGAAACCGTGGGACACGGGACCGCCGCCCCCGGCACCAACCGCTGCAGCGACCCAACCGAGACAGCAGCCTCCGGTAAGAACTGCTTCGATGCCCAGTAACCAGGCCCAAAAATGCTATTTCTGTGGCCAGTTAAAACACCCCAGAGCGCACTGCCCAGCTAAGACAGCTACCTGCTCGGGCTGCGGGAAGAAAGGCCATTACGCTAACGCCTGCAAGGGGAAGCCAGCCAGCAGCGCAGCGTGCGGGCCGTGGGAGCAGCCATCTTATCCGCCATTTTGTGTACCCCCGGCCGCATGGCATCCGCCGCCATCGTATCCAACGCACTCAACCGCCATTTCGTCACCGGAACCGACCACCGTCTCGGCGGATGACTATAGTGACTCACTAAGCCACATACTGGCCTCCGTGACGCTGGATCAAGGCCACCCTCACCATCTATCCAGCTCCATGATGGATATCGCGGTAAACGGCCGCGCCACCAGTTGCCTGATCGACAGCGGGAGCACAGAGAGTTTCGTCCACCCCGACACGGTACGTAGCCACTCCCTCACGATTCTGCCAACGCACCATCGCATTTCTATGGCGTCCAAGTCCCAGTCAATGGACATCAGCGGCTACTGTGTGGTGACCCTGTCAGTAGGGGGCACTGAATATCAAAAATTTAAACTGCTAGTCCTGCCCCGTCTTTGCGCTGCCGTCCTGCTAGGGTTGGATTTTCAGTGCCACCTTAAGAGTGTCACACTAGCATACGGTGGACCCCTCCCCCCACTCACAGTCTGCAACCAACAACTTTTAAATCGCCCGCTGCAAACCACCTGCAGCCTTTCCACATTAAAAGTCCCCCCCCTCCCCTGTTCGCTAACCTCACCCGCGACTGTAAACCCATCGCTACCAAAAGCAGGCGGTACAGTGCCGGGGACAGAGCTTTTATCAGCTCTGAGGTGGAGCGGCTCTTGAAGGAGGGCATTATCGAAGGTAGCACTAGCCCCTGGCGAGCCCAGGTTGTAGTCGTTAAAACCACTGCAAAACGCCGCATGGTAATCGACTACAGCCAAACCATAAACCGGTACACCCAGCTGGACGCGTACCCCCTCCCTCGCATATCTGATATGGTCAATCAGATTGCGCAATACAAAGTATTCTCCACCATCGACCTTAAGTCAGCGTACCACCAGCTGCCCATCCGCCATGAGGACCGCCAGTATACTGCCTTCGAGGCAAACGGCCGCCTCTACCACTTCCTTAGGGTCCCCTTCGGCGTCACCAACGGGGTTTCGGTCTTCCAAAGGGAGATGGACCGAATGGTTGACCAGAACGCGCTGCGGGCAACCTTCCCCTATTTGGATAACGTCACCATCTGCGGCCACGACCAGCAGGACCACGACGTTAATCTAGCAAATTTCCTCCGTACGGCCCAACGGCTGAACCTAACGTACAATAAGGAAAAATGTATGTTTCACACCAAGCGCCTGGCCATCCTCGGCTGCGTGGTGGAGAACGGAGTCATCGGGCCCGACCCCGACAGAATGCGCCCCCTAATGGAGCTACCCCTTCCCCACTGCCAAAAAGCACTGAAGAGATGCCTGGGGTTTTTCTCCTACTACGCCCAGTGGGTGCCCCTCTATGCAGACAAAGCCAGGCCCCTCATCAAAGCCACCTCCTTCCCCCTGACACCAGAGGCGTGTGCAGCCTTCACTCTTATCAAGAACGATATCGCGAAGGCCGCAATGCACGCGGTGGATGAGTCCATCCCCTTCCAAGTGGAGAGCGATGCCTCCGACTTCGCCCTAGCCGCGACCCTTAACCAGGCGGGCAGACCCGTGGCCTTTTTCTCAAGGACCCTCCAGGGCCCCGAGACGAGACACTCCTCCGTCGAAAAGGAGGCCCAGGCTATTGTAGAAGCGGTGCGTCACTGGAGGCATTACCTGGCCGGGAAACGATTTACCCTGCTCACTGACCAGCGTTCAGTAGCTTTTATGTTTAATAATAAGCAGAGGGGTAAAATCAAGAACGACAAGATCTTGAGGTGGAGAATCGAACTCTCCACCTACAATTATGATATCTTGTATCGGCCAGGGAAACTCAATGAGCCCCCAGATGCCCTATCACGTGGTACATGCGCCAACGCGCAGAGTGATAGGCTGCAGTCCCTCCACAATGACCTCTGCCACCCGGGGGTCACCAGGTTTTTCCATTTTATCAAATCCCGTAACCTGCCCTACTCCATCGAGGAGGTCAGGACCATGACCAAGAGCTGCCAAATCTGCGCCGAGTGCAAACCGCACTTCTATAGGCCGGACAGAGCAAGCCTGATCAAGGCCACCCGCCCCTTCGAACGCCTGAGCGTCGATTTTAAAGGGCCCCTCCCCTCCGCTGACCGCAATGTGTACTTCCTCAACATAGTTGATGAGTACTCCCGTTTCCCCTTTGCCATCCCTTGCCCAGACATGACCAGTACCACGGTCATCAAGTGTCTGAATGACATCTTCGCTCTGTTCGGGTTCCCCAGCTATATACATAGCGACAGGGGCTCATCGTTCATGAGCGACGAACTTCGGCAGTACCTGCTAACAAGAGGTATCGCCACGAGCAGGACCACCAGTTACAACCCCCGGGGGAACGGCCAGGTGGAAAGGGAGAACGCGACGGTTTGGAAGGCAGTCCTCTTAGCACTAAAATCTAAGGGCCTTCCGACCTCCCGCTGGCAGGAGGTCCTCCCTGCAGCGCTTCACTCCATTTGGTCACTGCTTTGTACTGCCACTAATGCGACCCCTCATGAGAAAATGTTCGTTTTCCCCCGGAAGTCTACATCGGGAACCTCGCTACCGGCATGGTTGACTTCTCCTGGGCCCGTCCTACTGCGGAGGCACGTGAGGACGCATAAAACGGACCCCCTGGTCGAGCGGGTGCACCTCCTACACGCCAACTCCCAGTATGCCTGGGTGACATACCCAGACGGGCGGGAGGACAAGGTCTCCATACGAGATCTCGCACCCTCGGGTACCCCTGAATTACCACCGTTATCCCCCTTACCACCGTTATCCCCCTTACCACTGTTATCCCCCACCACCCCTCCCAACCCAACCCCTGCAGACGGCATGCCAAAGCCCCAGGAATCTTCGCCAACCACCCAGACACCAGACCCGACGTCGGATGCTGCAACACCACCGCCGCCACCACGACGATCAGGACGTCAGACAAGGCCTCCTGATAGACTTAACTTGTAGTACCCTTCACCCCGCCGGACTTCACATTAAACAAGGGGTGAATGTGGTAAACCACTGTATTGTATATTGCCACCTCTGGGTGGCGCTGTGTATGGAGGCATGCCTCAGCTGACTCCACCCACCACTGTGTGGGTTTCGTTCAGACTTGTTCAGTCACTCACGAAGAAGCATGGTCTCTTCTTAGCTAATAAAAGCCTTATTCATCTCTTCTTTCGACTCATCATCTCTTCTTCGACTCATCACCTTTTATGAAGTAATTGATAAGCGTATCAAGAGTACCCTTTTTATATAAAAAAAAATGGAATATTTCCTTTTGGATGCATCAGCTGAGCCTTCTCTTACCCGGCATGCTGTCTGCAGTCTCAAAATTTCAGGATAAGAGGTTACATGTACAATATACGAGTCACAAATGCCCTTGAAATCTAATGTGCCTTCACCAGAATAGAACTGGAATATTTATCTTGAGGAACCTCTTAGTTTCTTTTGAAGTAATCAAGAGAACAAGATGTTAGCAACCTCAGACCCTGATAACCAATGGGATAATGGCTTGCATCAAGAGTGCTTGTTTTAGGTTCCCCTCCCCCCACCAACCATCCCCAGACTGTTTCCACATTGACCACAACTAGAAATTACAACTCCTAACTGACTATATACATTAACATTTTAAACTATCTTGTCATCAAAGGCAACCCTTCATCAGTTATCTGATTGACGTAGATTGTGTGTCTCGAGGTCACTATTTTGTACATAGTGAAAAGAGCACCCTCTGTTTTAAACCTCAGCTACTTGATACTCTATAAACCTGGGGCAGAATTTCTTATGTTTGTCACAGGTACATCATTGCACTTCTGGTTTCCAGGCAACCATAGTCCCTGGAATAGCCAGGAGCAATCTGATCTGAACATTCTGTTTCACAATTACCAGGAACTGGGTTCCACAGAGATGCTTTCATTTTCAAAGCTGTTTCTAATAAGTTACATCATTGTTAATAACATTGTGTATCTTTGATAACAAGCCTGGTAAATTGATGTGCAAGACACTTCACCAGGTCCCGATGGGAGGCCCAGTGCATTCTAAGGGCCAGGCCAGGCCTCATTAACTCTCCTGGACCCAGAAAAATAATTTTAGCACTTATCTTTCTGGGTCTCTTCTGTTGTACTACCAGGTTTTATTGAGTAGAGTATCCATGACACATGATTCGCCCAGCAGGTAGTTAAAATAAAGCCCCTGATATGCGTAGATTAATGAGTCTCCTACCTAATTCAGGCAGGTGCCCCAATTGGCCAATGGAAGGCCCTGTGAAAAATGGTGACGGAGCAGGAATGGGGCGGTAAGTCCACCTCCTCCATTTTAACTCTGCTACCACCCTGTTTACACTAAGCAGAAATTAAAAATCTTCCCCCAAGTTTTTCACTTTCAAACTTTGTGACCCACAAGAGTATTAAAAAGAAAATTAAATATTTGTTATAGCCAAATATGTACAAAAATGAAATGCATCCTATATATCAGCTGATTTACAAGCCTATCTGGCAAATGAAAGATAAAGTGGATGGTGAATATTAAAATGAGTTCTAATTTTGAACGCTAAAAAAGCTCTTTTTAAGTACATTCATCATTTTCTGGAGTTAATGGGATTTGCATGTCCAGTTTAGTATTATGGAATAGATGTGCTGCCTTTGGATCTAGCTGAATATTTCACAGGAAATTGCCTGGAGATTGGAAGAAAAAAAATACATTTGACTCAGGACAGCTAATGTATTTTGCTTAGAATGATGTAATATATTAGGGTCTAATGGAGCAAGCTTGATTTATTATGGGAAGCATTCTAGCAGGGATGTGGTGTCCTCTCTGCAGAGCTGCATGTGAGAGAATCTCATTAAGAGATCATAAGAAAAAACATGCATCAGGGTTAGCATCAACTCCCTCACACACAAAGGAACTTCAAATAACGCTTGTATCAGAAGTGGCCTATCAGTTGACTCACTCAGCTGAACAAGAAAAATGATTTTCTGCTCCCTTTAATACCCTCCAGCGATTTTTCTATCTGTTCATTTAAAGAATCATTAACCTGATGCTTGTTTTTACTCTCCATTGCTCAGTAGTATGAGCTGTCCTCCATGTCAAGCTGCAACTTGCTGAACTGGCATCATATATTGCTGAAGTAAAATAGCTTCAAGAAATCAGAACTACATGTAGCTGTACATTAGGCTGGTGTGGCACTAGGTTTTAACACGATTGAGGGCATTCAGGTGACATCATACATTGCAGGAACAATGTAATCTGGCTTTACACTTCATAATTGACTTCAGCTCAACTCTTGTTTTTAGGTTTACTATGTACTTGCTGCTGGTAATGGTTCTGTCAAGTCCACCTGGATGTTGTGAGTACCATGTTAATCATCTCAAATGGTGATGGTTGTTGGGTCAGGGAACAAGTTGTTGGGATGCAGAAACAGCGATGACCAATGACCTGAGGTAGATTGACCATATGTGACACAAAGACTTAGTAATAGAGGAATATAACATCACCAAAAACAATATAATAAAACATGTACAGTATTTTAGTTTTCATTTTAATGGTCAAAAGTTGAATATAGCCAAAATTGGACACAAAAAAATCAACTTGGATAACTTTCAACATACAATGCAACATAGAAATTGCTAGTTGAAAAAATCATCTAGTTCGCCTTCTATCTGTTAAGTCTGTGTGTCCCAGTTATGCTTATTATAAATCACTGGACACAGACCACAAGAATAACTTTTAACAGGTCTTTACTATTCGGAGGTCAGGGCTGAACTGCCCAGCAATTCCCTACACAACGTTTATATACCGGTGTGGTCACCACCGGTATTACAGTATACAGCAGCCAAGAGAAAGTAGTACATCTCTTAAGGTAGTTCTCTTAAGGTGGAACAGGTTACATACACCACAATCCTCCCTTTTTAGCTTAACAGTTATATCCCCATTTAACATAACATAATAACATATAGATATATATATATACAACTTCATGCAAAACAGTTCAAAGATTCAGTCTCTGAGGAGGCCTCCTGATTCGAGTTGGATAACGCCTTTCAGGGGTCTCTGATTCTCGTTGCTGGGGTGACTCATCTAGTTGATCTCATGGATTGGACATCATCCTCAGGTACATTCACTTCTGAGGTAGATGCTTCAGGTTCACTAACTTCTTCCACGGTTGTCTCTGCCATAACCCTGGGTTCGACCCTTGTTCTCGATTCTACCAGTTGGTCAGCATGACGCCGTATTACATTTTCACCAATATCTACCATGTACATCAGGGGTCCTTGTCTGGCCCGAATTGTTCCAGATTGCCATTTCTCGTTTTTATAGTCCCGGGCTAACACTGGTTGTCCTATTTCGAAACTCCGAGTGGTCTTGTTATTTATATGCTGGAACTGTTTGTTTTCAACTTCCCTCCGCACATTTGGTTTTAACAAGTCCAACCTGGACCGCAACCTCCTGTTATAGAACATCATGGCAGGACTTTGGTTTGTCACTGCATGAGTGGCGTTTCGATATGCCAGTAGGAATTTGTCCACCTTGTGTTGTAGTGGAATCTGATCTTCGCTCATGGCCTTTATTGCTTTTTTGAACGTTTGTACAAATCTCTCGGCCATCCCGTTTGTAGCCGGATGATATGGGGCAGAGGTATAATGTTTCACCCCATTCTTCTTCATGAATTTCTGGAATTCTTCTGACACGAACTGCGGTCCGTTGTCTGAACATATTTGTTCTGGCAATCCATTTCTTGCAAATATCGTTCTTAGCACCGCGATCGTCTTTTCCGAGGTAGTGGTAGTCATCTTAATCACTTCTGGCCATTTAGAATGTGCGTCCACCGCAATTAAAAACATGGAGTCCATGAATGGACCAGCAAAGTCAATATGTACACGTTGCCATGGGGTTGAAGGCCATTCCCATGGAAGCAGCGGTGCAATCGGAGGTGCATTTTGCACTTTTTGGCACCCTGAGCAGCTTTTCGTCAGATCCTCTATCTGTTGGTCGATACCCGGCCACCACACATAAGCCCTAGCAAGGCTTTTCATCTTGACTCCCCCCAGATGACCTTCATGCAGTTCCTTTAGAACTCTCTCTCTTAACTTAGGAGGAATAATCACCCTTGTTCCATACATCAATGTTCCTTGACAGACGGACAGCTGTTCTCGTCTTGCTGAGAATGCCGGTAACAGTGGATCACCATGTGCTGGCCATCCCTTCACTGTCACTTCGTAGACCCGGGACAGTGTCGGGTCGTTTCTGGTTTCTCTTTCAATACTTGCATTGGTGACTGGTAAACATTCGATGATGGTCGAGTGAAATAACTCAACAGGGTCAACCGTCGGTGCCTCCTCCTCTGTAGGTAGTGGCAGGCGCGACAGCCCATCAGCATTACCATGCTGCTTTGTACCTTTGAATTCGATCTGATATTGATGTGCCCCTAGGAAAAGGGACCATCTCTGGAGTCTCTGTGCTGTCATCACCGAAACACCCTTCTTAGGGTTAAAAATGGATACCAACGGCTGATGGTCTGTCAGAAGCGTAAACTTTTGGCCCTGCAGGTAATGATTAAACTTCTTTACTCCCCACACAAGGCTGAGAGCCTCCCTATCTATCTGAGCATAGTTGCGCTCAGCGGAGGTCAATGATCTGGATGCGAACGCAACTGGCCTCTCCAGGCCATTTGGCAACTTGTGTGAGAGTACTGCCCCAATACCATATGGAGAAGCATCACAAGCCAAACGAATAGGCAGCGTTGGGTTGAAGTGAGCCAACACTTCCTATGAGGTGATCAATGCCTTGCTTTTGCGAAAGGCCCTCTTACAGTCCTTGCTCCACTTCCATGGTACTCCCTTCTGCAAAAGAGCGTTCAGCGGGTGCAGCACCGTGGATAAATTTGGCAGAAAGTTATGGTAATAGTTAATCAACCCTAGGAACGACCTCAACTGGGATACATTATCCGGAGCGGGAGCCTTCACAACCGCTTCGATCTTGTCAGGAGACTTATGAAGCCCCTCCTGGTCAATGACATGACCACAGTACGAGATCCGCTTCTGAAAGAACTCACATTTCTGGCGATTAACTCGAAGTCCATATTCTTTCAATCTGGTGAGCACCAGTTCCAAATTTGCAAGGTGTTCCTCGTCATCATCTCCTGTAATCAGAATATCGTCCAGGTAACATTGTGTGCCTGGAATTCCCTGTAATACCTGCTCCATGGCCCTCTGCCAAATTGCTGGAGCCGATGCCACTCCAAAAACCAGTCTATTATACCGGTACAAGCCTCTATGCGTGTTGATCGTGAGATACTGGTGTGACTCTTCCTCAACTTCCATCTGTAAGTACGCCTGCGCCAGGTCTATCTTGGTGAAGTGTTTCCCGCCAGACAACGAAGCGAAGACATCCTCAATCCGCGGAAGCGGATACTGCAGCGTGTGAAGCACCGGATTAAGAGTGATCTTGAAATCTCCACAGATGCGAACCTTCCCCGGTTCCACCGGCTTGTTGCTCGATGAACGCTTCATGACGGGAACAATGGGCATGGCCCACTCACTCCAGTCTACCTTAGACAGTACTCCTGAACGTTCTAGCCCTTCCAGCTCAGCTTCCACAGCAGGTCGTATCGCATAAGATACCGGTCTGGCTTTGAAAAATTTCGGGTTTGCATGTTCTTCAACCTTGGTGTTTGCCGTAATTCCTCTCAGTGTTCCCAGTCCCTGTTGGAACACCTCTTTAGCATCGTCCAATATTCTGGACAATCGTTTAGGTTTGACATCTTTTTTACCGGAATCTACCGTTAGTGCTTTTAAGGAATGCCAGTCCATATTTATTTTCCTAATCCACTCCCGTCCCAGTAGTGGTGGACCTCCCTCAGGTAGCACATATAAGTCCATTCCTCGGCTTTCTTTGCCCTTGTGGACCACCTTTACCTCTATCTTCCCGATGGGGTATACTCTTTGCCCCGTGTATGTTTTCAATACAATCTCCGTATCCCGTAGGGGAATATGTGGGAATAACCTTTTGTAATCTTGCTTATTCATGACCGTCAATGCCGATCCAATGTCCAATTCCATCTTCACTTGGACTCCTGCTATCTGAAGTGTGACCCAGATTGTTTGGAGGTCTGCTTCATTACCAACATTGTGTACTCTTAGACTACCCAGTTCATTACTGCTGGAGTCTGAATTTGACTTCTGTTCGTTCAAACTGTTCTCTGTCACCTTGTGTACCTTTCTGTACTTTTCCTGCGGTGACTTTTTGTTGCTGGTCTTCTTTCCTGACCAGCATACTTTAGCTATGTGACCAAGCCTGCCACATTTTCTGCATTCCTGATTTTTGAACCAGCACTGGTTCTGATCATGCGTTGTCTTTCCACAACGATAACATATTACTGTACCCAAGACCATTTGATTAGTGCTGAGTTCCGGTGACCGTAGCTGCATTTCCGCAGTGCCCCTCGCTGCGGCTTCGTGCGATGCTGCAATAGTGATAGCTTTATCAAGCGTAAGATCATTCTCCTCAAGCAGTCGCTTTTGTGTTCCTTCTTTTAACAATTCACACACAAATTTATCTCTCAGCGCATCTGCTAGTCCTGTTCCAAACTGACAGTACTTTGATAGCTTACGCAGTTCAATTAAAAATTCAGCGTTGCTTTCGTCTTTCAGCTGCGTTCTTCTGTAAAATTTAAATCGTTCTGCTATCATCAGCGGCGTGGGGTTTAAATGATTTTTCAGGACAGTAACAATATTCGCGAAAGTCTGATCCGCCGGTTTATCTGGTGATAGAAGGTGCTTCAATAGCCCGTATGTCTTCGCACCCATTGAGCTTAATAAGGTTAGTGCTTTCTCATCATCTGGTACCTTATTTGCTTTACAATAAACTTCCATGCGTTCTACATACGTGGTCCAATCTTCGATATCGCTATCAAAGGTATTAATGTTCCCATGTTTAGGCATCCTTGCAAGTTTTTAAATTTTTCTTTTTCTCAAAATGGCGGCTTCCCGCGCTTGTCTTCTTCCCCCGCCTACTAAAATGGCGGCTTCCCGCGCTTGGCGGTCTTTCCCGCGCTCGTCTTCTTCCCCCGCCGACTACAATGGCGGATTCCCGCGTTTGCCTTCTTCCCCCGCTGGCTGCAATGGCGATTGCCGTGCTGCTGCCGTTCTCGCCTCCCCAGCGGTTCTCAATTCCCCGATGCTGCTTTTACTCCCCCGCGGTTCCCGTGGGCATTCACGCTTCCCCTGCTGTTGCGCCTCTCAGCCCCGCATGCAGCCCGGTCCTTTACACCGGCTGCGTTTGAGTTCTCCGCGGCTCTCGTGCCTTAAGCTGCCCCAGTCGCCGCGCCTCTCGGCCTCGATTGCAGCCCAGCCCTTTTCACCGGCTGTGGTCGAGTTCTCCGCCCTTTTTCCTCCGTTTTCCCTCCCCCACTCCACAGTCAACGCGGACGACTTTCTGCTCGTGTCGCTGATCGGCTTACCCACCACCGTGGTAGAAGGGATGATCACTGCCTGTCGCTGATGGAGGGCTTCGTGTTCAGAATTTTTCTTTTTAACCCGGGTTCTCGATGCCTCCCGTGCGATGGTGCTCAGCAGGATGATGAGGGCGGATGCCTCTTCTCGACGCCCGTTCTGAGGACGAAGCTGCCTTGGATGTAAAACTGCCGCAGGGTAAGATCGGACTCATCGCCACTGTTAAGTCTGTGTGTCCCAGTTATGCTTATTATAAATCACTGGACACAGACCACAAGAATAACTTTTAACAGGTCTTTACTATTCGGAGGTCAGGGCTGAACTGCCCAGCAAATCCCTACACAACGTTTATATACCGGTGTGGTCACCACCGGTATTACAGTATACAGCAGCCAAGAGAAAGTAGTACATCTCTTAAGGTAGTTCTCTTAAGGTGGAACAGGTTACATACACCACACTATCATCCTGGTAGTCGCATGATACAACGATAATGGGAGTTGTTGATTAATCATAGCAATCAATTTATATCAATTAATTAATCTACAACAGGCCCAGTCATGAGGTGAGGAAATTCCAGTGGTGGAAAGCTTTGGGAACCACAGGTCCAAAGTCACCTGTTCCTCCTAAGCATGCTACACTTACCATATGTCGTGTCTCAAATTACTCGTACTATAAATCAAAATATTATTTTCTGAAATAAATCTATCTAACTTGCTTTTGAATGAATCCATACTATATGCTTCCATTGTCTCCCTAGGGAGCCTGTTCCATAGATTTACCATTTGCTCACTGGAATATGTTTCCTCAGATTAGTTTTAAATTTACCCCCTTCACGTGCAGGCCGTGTCATTGTGGCTCTGCTGTTCTGGACACAGTGAAACAGGCTTGTTGTGATCTATATTATCTAAACCCTTCAGAATCCTAAAAACAGCAATCATATCCCCTCTGAACCTTCTCTTTTCCAGTGAGAAGGTTTCATTGTTAGGTGTTAAAGATTGCTATACTTTTACCTCTTGGCTCTTTCCACTTGTTTTAGTAGATTATAGTCTTGATTTATGGATTTCACATATAGCAAAATGGGTTCTCTCTTGTTTGAGCCAGAGAATCACCTGCAATGGCTCCTCTTCTCGCTCTTGCGCTGTTACCTCTGGTGTCCCCCAAGGATCTATCCTTGGCCCCCTCCTATTTCTCATTTACATGCTGCCCCTTGGTGACATCATCCGAAAACACAGTGTCAGTTCCACATGTACGTTGACGACACACAGCTCTACCACACCACCACCTCTCTTGAGCCCTCCACTGTCTCTAAATTGTCAGACTGCTTGTCCAACATCCAGTACTGGATGAACAGAAATTTCCTCCAACTAAATATTGGGATGACCAAAGCCATCGTCTTCTGTCCTCACCACAAACTCTGTTCCATAGACACCGACTCCATCCCGCTCCCTGGCAACTGTCTGAGGCTGAACCAGATGGTTCGCAACTTTGGAGTCATATTTTTTTAATTTGTTCCTGGGATGTGGGCGTCACTGGCAAGGCCAGCATTTATTGCCCATCCCTAATTGCCCTTGAGAAGGTGGTGTTAAGCCACCTTCTTGAACCACTGCAGTCCGTGTGGTGAAGGTACTCCCACAGTGCTCTTAATGGGGGAGTGCCAGGATTTTGACCAAGTGACAATGAAGGAACGGCAATATATTTCCAAGTCAGGATATTGTGTGACTTGGAGAGGAACTTGTAGGTGCTGGTGTTTCCATGCACCTGCTGCCCTTATTCTTCCAGGTGGTAAAGGTTACGGGTTTGGGAGGTGCTGCCGAAGAAACCTTGGTGATTTGCTGCAGTGCATCTTGTAGATGGTACACACTGCAGCCATGGTGGAGGGGTGTGAATGTTTAAGGTGGTGGATGGGGTGTTGATCAAGCGGGCTGCTTTGTCCTGGATGGTGTCAAGCTTCTTGAGTGTTGTTGGAGCTGCACTCATGCACTCATCCAGGCAAGTGGAGAGTATTCCATCACACTCCTGACTTGTGCCTTGTAGATGGTGGAAAGGCTTTGGGGAGTCAGTAGGTGAGACACTCATCGCAGAATACCCAGTCTCTGACATGCTCTAGTAGCCACAGTATTTATGTGGCTGGCTCAGTTAAGTTTCTGGTTAATAGTGACCCCCAGGATGTTGATGGTGAGGGATTCGTCGATGAAGATCAAGGGGTAGTGGTTAGAATCTCTCTTGCTGGAGATAGTCATTGCCTGGTAATTGTGTGGTGTGAATGTTACCTGCCACTTATCAGCCCAAGCCTGAATGTTGTCCAGGTCTTGTTGCATGCGGGCATGGTCTGCTTCATTATCTGAGGAGTTGTGAATGGCACTGAACACTGTGTAATCATCAGTGAACATCCTCACTTCTGACCTTATGATGGAGGGTAGGTTATTGATGAAGCAGCTGGCGATGTTTGGGCCTAGGACACTGCCCTGAGGAACTCCTGCAGCGATGTTCTGGGGCTGTGATGATTGACCTTCAACCAACACAACCATCTTCCTTTGTCCTATGACTGAAGCTAGTGGAGAGTTTTCCCCCAAATTCCCATTGACTTCAGTTTTACTAGGGCTCTTTCTTGACACACTCAGCCAAATGCAGCATTGATGTCAAAGGCAGTCACTCTCACCTCACCTCTGGAATTCAGCTCTTTTGTCCATATTTTGACCAAGGTTGTACAGGAAA
Source organism: Somniosus microcephalus (assembly GCF_052327205.1). NCBI lineage: Eukaryota > Metazoa > Chordata > Chondrichthyes > Squaliformes > Somniosidae > Somniosus > Somniosus microcephalus. The sequence continues at coordinate 176,551,482 of NC_140994.1, read as the reverse complement.
CTTTTTTTTATCCAGCACCGACGGGACTGACGTGGTGCCGGTTCATCAAAAATTCCGGACAACCGAAAGCTATAGTAAAGATACGGAGAGCTGAGATCCGTATAAAGCAACAAACCCTGTTGCTTAACAGGTTCAGAACAATGGCCACAAGTTCCAAGCGTCTCTGTAGCTTAGCAACAGCTGCAGCCACACCCTTGCACAGCAACAGATCGAGGAAGGTGTAGTGTATGTACCTTTAAGGGGAGAATTACTTTTTACAGCTCCTGTATACTGTAGTACCAGCAGTGACCACACCTGTATATAAACCCTGAGTAGGGATCTGTACGTTTAGTTTTAGAGTAACCCTCATCCAGTAAATACCTGTTGATTGTTCCTGCAGTCTCGTGTCTAGTTATTGAAGGACACACTACGTCAAAAATACACGGATCTAACAGTGGCGACGAGGCAGATTCGAACCTGCATTATCTCCCAGGGATTCGCTCCTGGAGAACAGTGGAAGAAAGTTGAGGCCAGAAGCACGGGTGTCGACCACGAGCAACCGCCCAGTCATCCAGCAGAGATTGAGCATCGCAGGGGAGGCTGTTGAGAGCTGGGTTTGGTTCTCCAGTCACGGTGGTCCAGCGAAACGGGCTGGCAACAGGTACGGCGCAGACCCTTCCCGGACAGCGGCGGCTAGAGCCGACCGATGGCACAGAAAAGGCCGAGCAGCGTCGATGGGAGAAGAGAGAGGGTAGAGCGCACAGGGCGCAGCCGGTGTTCAGGACCGAGCAGCGTCGACGGGAGAAGAGAGAGGGTAGAGCGCACAGGGCGCAGTCGGTGTTCAGGACCGAATGGCGTCGACGGGAGAAGAGAGAGGGTAGAGCGCACAGGGCGCAGCCAGTGTTCAGGACCGAACGGCGTCAATGGGAGAAGAGAGGGAGGCGCAAAAGAAAACGCGCAGAGCGCAGCCGGTGTTCAAGGGACGAGCAGCGTCATTGGGGAAGAAAGGGAAACGCGCAGAGCGCAGCTGGTGTTCAAGGGCTGAGCAGCCGCAGTGGAGAAGAAGGGAGAGCGCGGGAAAACGCCATTTTGAGCCGCAGCGGAGAAGAAGGGAGAGCGCGGGAAAACGCCATTTTGAGCCGCAGCGGAGAAGAAGGGAAGCACGGGAAAACGCCATTTTGAGCCAGTCTAACCACACCCAGGGATGCCGAAGAGTGGCAGTATCACAGCGTTCGACAATGAAGTCGAAGATTGGACGACATATGTCGAACGCATAGAAGTGTACTGCAAGGCGAATGAAGTGCCAGATGAGAGGAAAGCGCTGGTATTGTTGAATTCCATGGGTGCAAAAACGTATGGCTTACTGCAAAACCTAGTAACCCCAGGGAAGCCAGTGGACAAGGATTTTGGAAACATAGTGTCAACCCTACAGAACCACTTAAACCCCACATCGCTGCTGATAGCAGAAAGATTTAAGTTTCACAAAAGGAACCAGCATAAAGATGAAAGTAATGCTGAGTATTTAACGGAACTGTGTAAGCTATCGAAACACTGCCAGTTTGGAGCGGGACTGGCAGATACCTTAAGGGACAAGTTTGTGTGTGGGCTTCAAAGTGAAGGAACCCAGAAACGGCTTTTATCTGAAAAGGACCTTACGCTGGAAAAGGCTTTCAGCATGGCAGTATCACATGAAGCAGCAGCACGGGGCGCTGCAGAGATACAACGGAGACCGCAAGAATATGGCACAAATGAAATGTCATACGGAACAGTGAAGTGTTATCGCTGCGGCAGAACAACACACGACCATAATGATTGCTGGTTTAAGGACAAAGTGTGCAGACAGTGTGGAAAAGTAGGACACATAGCAAGAGTCTGCAGGTCGGGAAAGAAAACCAGCAGCAAGAAATCTCCACAGGAGAAGTACAAGAAGGTACATAAGGTGACGGAGAGTAGTTCAGACGAACAGAAAAGTGATACAGACTCCGGAAGCAAGGAGCTGGGTTGTCTGAAACTACATAAGGTGATCCAAACGGCGGATCATCAAACTATCTGGGTCACGCTCAAGATAGCTGGAGTCCAAGTGAAAATGGAATTGGACACAAGATCAGCCCTAACAGTCAGAAACCGAAGGGACTACAAGCGGCTATTCTCACATATACCCTTGAGAGATACAGAGATTGTCTTGAAGACGTACACGGGGCAAAAAGTCTACCCCAAAGGAAAAATAAGGGTGAACGTTGTATATAATGGTAAGGAAACACCAATAATGGACCTATATGTATTGCCAGATGGAGGACCACCACTACTAGGACGTGAATGGATCCGGAAGATACAGCTAGATTGGCATTCCATACAAGCACTGACTGTAGATGCCAAAAAGGATGACGACGCCACACCTGGACGACTGTCAAAAATGCTAACTGACGTACAAGAAGTGTTCCAGGAGGGACTTGGAACACTAAAAGGCATAACAGCGACGATCAAAATAGAGGAAAATGCAAGCCCAAATTTTTTTAAGGCCTTATGCGATCCGCCCAGCCGTCAAAGCAGAGCTGGAAGGTTTGGAACGTTCAGGAGTACTGTCCAAAGTGGACTGGAGCGAGTGGGCCACATCCATCGTTGCTGTAATGAAGAGGTCGTTGAGTAATACGCCTGGGGAACCAAAGAAAGTTCGCATCTGTGGGGACTTTAAGGTGACAGTGAACCCAGTCCTTCACACGGTACAATATCCGCTTCCGCGGATTGAAGATATTTTCGCCTCACTATCTGGAGGGAAATGCTTCACTAAGATTGATTTAGCCCAGGCGTACCTGCAAATGGAGGTAGAAGAAGCCTCGAAACAGCACCTCACGATCAACACTCAAAGGTCTCTACCAATACAACCGGCTGGTGTTCGGGGTAGCACCAGCTCCGGCTATTTGGCAAAGGGCAATGGATCAAGTCCTGCAAGGGATTCCAGGGACCCAGTGTTATTTGGACGACATCCTGGTCACGGGCAAAAATGACAGTGCTCACCTTGCCAACCTGGAGCAGGTGCTCACTAGATTGAAGGAATATGGGCTCCGAGCAAATCGCCACAAATGCGAGTTTTTCCAGAAGCAGATCTCATATTGTGGCCACGTTATTGATGAAGAGGGGTTACATAAGTCCCCTGAAAAGATTGAGGCAGTAGTCAAGGCTCCAGCATCGGAAAATGTGTCACAACTGAGGTCGTTCCTCGGGCTGGTGAACTACTACCATAAGTTCTTGCCGAATTTGTCTACAGTACTACACCCACTGAACACCCTACTGCAAATGGGAGTACCATGGAAGTGGAATGACGAATGTAAACGAGCTTTCCAGAAGTGCAAAGAATTGATCACATCAAAAGAGGTGTTGGCTCATTTCAACCCAGCACTACCAATTCGGTTGGCGTGTGATGCATCACCCTATGGCATTGGAGCGGTGCTGTCACACAAGTTCCCGGACGGCTCGGAGAGGCCGGTAGCCTTTGCGTCTTGGTCACTAACCTCAGCTGAGCGTAACTACGCCCAGATTGACAGGGAGGCCCTCAGCCTAGTGTGGGGAGTGAAAAAGTTCAACCACTATCTGCACGGGCAGAAGTTCACCTTGCTGACGGACCACCAACCACTTGTCTCCATCTTTAATCCAAAGAAGGGCGTGCCGGTGATGACTGCGCAACAGCTACAAAGATGGTCGCTTTTTTTACGGGTGAACCAATATGAAATCGAGTATAAGGGCATAAAACAGCATGGAAACGCTGATGGGCTATCACGCCTGCCACTGCCTACTGCGGAGGAAGCACAGCAGTGGACCCTATCGAAATTTTTCACTCGACTATAATTGAACGCTTGCCAGTAACTAACGCTGATATAGAGAAGGAGATCCGAAATGACCCGACACTGTCTCGGGTATATGACTTGACAGTGAAGGGATGGCCAACACATGGCGGCTCACTGTTGCCAGCATTCTCATCCAGAAGAGAACAGCTGTCAGTATGCCAGGGGACCTTGATGTGTGGATCCCGAGTGGTAATTCCACCCAAGTTAAGGGAGAGAGTGCTCAATGAGCTTCACGAAGGCCATCTGGGAGGGGTATAAATGAAAAGCCTTGCTAGGGCTTATGTGTGGTGGCCGGGGATCGATCAGCAAATCGAGGACCTGACAAAGAGCTGCTCAGGATGCCAGAAGGTCCAAAATGCACCACCACATGCCCCTCTACACCCATGGGAGTGGCCCTCATCTCCATGGCAATGGGTGCATATTGATTTTGCTGGTCCATTCATGGACTCAATGTTTCTAATAGCCGTGGATGCGCACTCGAAATGCCCTGAAGTGATCAAAATGTCGTCTACCACCTCGGAGAAAACTATTGCAGTCCTACGGACCATATTTGCCAGGAACGGCTTGCCAGAGCAGATTTGCTCTGATAACGGACCACAGTTTGTGTCCGAAGATTTTCGAAGATTCATGAAAAGGAATGGGGTAAGGCATTACACATCCGCCCCGTATCATCCAGCCACAAGTGGATTGGCTGAGAGGTTCGTACAAACCTTTAAGAAAGCAGTAAGGGCCATGTGCGATGACGACATTCCACTGCAACATAAGGTGGACAATTTCCTGTTAGCCTACAGAAATGCGACACATGCAGTCACCAACCAGACCCCGGCCATGATGTTCTTTAACCAAAGGTTGAGATCTCGTCTGGATTTGTTCAGACCAAATGTACGAAGAGATGTTGAGAATAAGCAATTCCAGCACATCAATGAGAAGCCGACAAGGAGCTTCAATGTAGGGCAACCAGTCTTGGCCCGCGACTACCGAACAGAGAAATGGCAAACAGGAACGATATGCATACGGCAGGGGCCACTAATGTACACAGTGGATGTTGGGGAGAACATTGTGAGACGCCATGTCGACGAGATCCTAGAGTCACAGGAACGAGTCAACCCCATGTCTCGCGCACCTGGTGATGAACCCGACATACAGGTAGCATCTACCCCAGAAACAGTAGCATCGGAAGCTGATGAACCAACTGATGACAGGGGGCCTCCGCACCAAGAACAAGACACTCAGGAAAGGCGCTATCCAGAAAGGATCAGGAAGCCGCCCCAAAGACTGAATTTATAAATGGACTATTTTCAGTTCATGTGCATGTTAAAAGTGTTAATTGTTAAATGAATGTTATGGTACTGTCAATCTAAAAGGGGAGGAATTGTAGTGTATGTACCTTTAAGGTGAGAACTACTTTTTACAGCTCCTGTATACTGTAGTACCGGCAGTGACCACACCTGTATATAAACCCTGAGTAGGGATCTGTATGTTTAGTTTTAGAGTAACCCTCATCCAGTAAATACCTGTTGATTGTTCCTGCAGTCTCGTGTCTAGTTATTGAAGGACACACTACATCAAAAATAAACGGATCTAACAGAAGGCAAGTACAATATGAAGTAAAACTTACCTGAACCTACTCCTGAATTTTGCCGGTTAACTGAGATTTCCGGTTATTTAGGTGCCGGTAAATCGAAAGTTTCCTGTAATGAGGTCTGGAGCTGAGTGGTCCTGGCGGAAACCAAACTGAGCATCGGTGAGCCATTTATTGGTGAGTAAGTGCCACTTGATAGCACTCTTGATGACATCTTCCATCACTTTGCTGATGATTGAGAGTAGATTGATGGAGTGGTAATTGGCCGGATTGGATTTGTCCTGCTTTTTGTGGACAGGACATACCTGGGTAGTTTTCTACATTGTCGGATAGATGCCAGTGTTGTAGCTGCACTGGAACAGCTTGGCTAGAGGTGCAGCTAATTCTGGAGCACAAGCCTTCAGCACGATAGCCGGGATGTTGTCAGGGCCCATAGCCTTTGCTGTATCCAGTGCATTCAGCTTTTTCTTGATATCACGTGGAATGAATCGAATTGGCTGAAGACTGACTTTTGCGATGGTGGGGACGTCAGGAGGAAGCTGATATGGATCATCCACTCGGCACTTCTGGCTGAAGATGGTTGCAAATGCTTCGGCCTTGTCTTTCGCACTCATATGCTGGGCTCCGCCATCATTGAGGATAGGGATATTCATGGAGCCTCCTCCTCCCATTAATTGTTTGACACTGAAATGAGTTTTTGACCAAATATCTGTCCCATCAGTTAGGCTGCCTATTTTCACCTCCGGAACATTACCTGACTCTGACCCTGCCTCATCTCACCTGCTGCTGAAACCCTCATCCATGCTTTTGTTACTTCTAGACTTGACTATTCCAACGCACTCCTGGCCGGCCTCTCACGTTCTACCCTCCGTAAACTTGAGGTCATCCAAAACTCTGCTGCCCGTGTCCTAACTTGCACCAAGTCCCATTTACCCATCAGCCCTGTGCTCGCTGGCCTACATTGGCTCCTGGTTAAGCAATGCCTCGATTTCATAAATTCTCATCCGTGTTTTCAAATCCCTCCATGGCCTCGCCTCTCCCTATCTCTGTAATCTCCTCCAGCCCCACATCCCTCCGAGATATCTGCGCTCCTCTAATTCTGCCCTTTTGAGCATTCCTGATTTTAATCGCTCCACCATTGGTAGCTGTGCCTTCAACTGCGAAGGCCCTAAGCTCTGGAATTCCCTCCCTAAAGCTCTCTGCCACTCTACCTCTCTTTCCTCCTTTAAGATGCTCCTTAAAACCCTACCTCTCATCTGCCCTAATATCTCCTTACGTGGCTTGGTGTCAAATTTTTTTGATAACGCTCCTGTGAAGCACCTTGGCACATTTTACGACATTAAAGGTGCTTTATAAATACAAGTTGTTGGTGTTATTGAGATTAATCTCTGAACACTATTACTCTCTCTCTCTGCTGGTTATAAGGATCCTATATGCAATGAGTTTGGGCAGGTTTATCCCAGCACCTAGTGGATGTGAGCCCAATAGCCCAAAATGGGTTCTTATTTGCTAACCACTTGATAAGCTCAGAATGGTCATGAGGATAGTTTGTATAGCAATTAGAAAATGTCACACTGGACTACTGAGGACAGAAAAAAAGCAGTTTCATGCAACAAAGGTAGTAATTCCTCTATCCACCAATTTTTAGAACAAAAACATTGACAATCAAAAGTAGTATTTTACTCATCTATACTTTGCTAGAATTACTGAAGATGGCTGTTACAATTCCACTGAGCCCACCAGTAATCACGATCATAGACAACTCCTCTGTGTGACTACTTTAACAAGCTTGTTGAAATAAAAACACTGCATAATATTACACAACTGAACTGGGCTGAGCATGTCCCTGGTCAATCTGCTCACTGCATTGTTGTGAAATCAGCAATGCTCCTTCCAGCTGTCCTGGGATATTGTTATTCAGAGCACGCAAGTACTTTGAAGACCTTTCTGTGGGAGTTCTATAAGAAGGCCATTGGGAGCTGTTGCTAATCTGTTGTGTAATGCCATGAATTGCCATTAATGTTCTCTCTTCATTTTGTGCCTTTAAACCTCAATTATAGAGATAATGGAAGCCCTGCCCTCCGACTTGGTCTCACAGACACAGGAAAATGTTTAACTCTCTTTTATGAAGCATAGAATTCCACCTCATTACAATTTCGTATTTGCTCCCTATTTTTGGATAAGATATTAAACCAAGGACCCATCTGGATGTATAAGATACTATGGCCACGATCTTACCTTTCGGTGCGAGTTGGGAGCAGGTCAGCTGGATTCCGGGTTCCGATCCCGCCCCCAACGACGCCCGACGCACAGACGTAATTTTACATCAATTGGCCTTGTTAAGCCCGCCCTGTGGGCTTGCCGGACAATTAAGAGAAAGCCAGTGTCAGATGACGTCAGTTGATGACGTGTCATCTGCCGGTTTTCTTAAAGGGGACATGCACATTTTTTTTTGACAGATGATTTTTCAGTGTTTGACAGCATTGAGGTGCTGCAAACACTGCCAATCACTGTACAAAGGTGAGCCCTTGTACCCAGGCTCTCCAGTGACTCTCTCCTTAGGATAAAACAGATGGCAGCTGCAGGTGAGGTTACAGAAGCGATCTGTCACTGGTGAGAGAGGTTCTCCCAATGAGGTGGGACTACACAAACACTTCAAAACTTGTCACCTACAGAAAAGTCTAAATACACTAAATATGATTTTCCTAATATTTTCTTACCTCTGAAACTCACCAGTGTACCATTGGATCCTTCACACCACTTCTGCAGCTGTCATCAAAGCACAAACCTTACAGTAGACCCACAGCATGCCACACTTACCCTGGCATGGTGTACAGACATTGGGAAGCCCGCATTCGACCTGTCAAAATTGAAAAAAGCCTCTTAACTGCCTATGATCCTCTTCCTGCCTCTAGGTGTCGGGTCCCTGCGCAAATCGGGGACCCAACACTTGGGAAGATTGTATGGAGGTGGGTTGACAGCGGGTTCGGGACCCGCTGTCATTTCTTTGCAATTTTGCCAGTAGTCCTGCCTCCAAACCTGCTCCCTGAACGCCGGCAAAATTGCCCCCTATGGCTTTATTTGAAGTTCTCCTGGTGAGTTGAGTTCTCCTGATGTCGTGGCCAGCACTTATCCCTCAACTAATGTCAGTAAATAACTGATTAGCTGCTTACTTATTGCATTGCTGTTTGTGGGATATTTTTGTGTGAAAATTGTTGCTTCATATCCCTACATTACACCAGTGTCTGCACTTCAAAAACAGCAACTTATTGATGAAGTGCTTTTGGATGTCCTGATGACATGAAAGGTCCTACATAAATTCAGAGTCGAGCATTCAGACTTTTGGTGACTGAGGTGGCCCTTGAGTGTCACCCAGCAGAGGATCCTTTGAATTCCAGGGCCTTTCAAAATCTTGAAAACCAGCTTGTTGTAAATATATGAATTGAACAAAGTGGCATTTTAGTAGGCAATTTATGTTATGATATCATGCATTGATTAATCTATATTTTTTAATACAATTTTATTATGGACAGAATGAGTGTAGTTTAGAGATATTGCACATAAACACTTGGATATTTTGTTGCATTTAAAAAAATTATTTGCAATCAATACCTCAGATTATAGTGAGTACAACTGCACTGATGTATCACGTTTCCTGCAATAATTTTACGGTTCTTGAAGTCAAATATTTACTTTTTCTCAAGTGTCCTCTCTTCCCCACTTCGTCACAGATTTTCAGTCTGGTTTCATAGAATTACATAGAATATATGGCACAGAAACAGGCCATTCGGCCCAACCAGTCCATGCTAGCATTTATGTTCCACTCGAGCCTCCTCCCATCCTTCCTCATCTAACTCAGCATAACCCTCTATTCCTTTCTCCCTCATATGCTTATCTAGCCTCCCCTTAAATGCATCTATGCTATTCGCCTCAACCACTCAATATGGTAGCAAGTTCCACATTCTCGCCACTCTCTGGTTAAAGAAGTTTCTTCTGAATTCCCTATTTGATTTCTTGGTGACTATCTTCTATTGATGGCCTCTAGTTTTGCTCTTCCCTCACGAGTGGAAATGGGAACAGTAGCATAGTGGTTATATTACTGGACTAATAATCCAGAGGCCTGGATTAATGACCTGGAGATGTGAGTTCAAATCCCAACCATGGCAGCTGGGGAATTAAAATTCAGTTAATTAAATAAATCTGGAATAAAAAGCTAGGGCTTGATTTTGTCAATGGGGAGCTTTTGGAGGCGGGACTCCCACTTTTTGGGTTGTAGTCCCGCCTCCATCGACTTGTAGTCAACCCACGCTATTTTCCCTTGATTGACCTTGTTAAGCCCGCCCAGCGGGCTCAGCAGGCCAATTAAGGGACACCTGGTTACTGGTGACGTCAGCGATTGACATTTCATCTGTCAAGAGCTTTTGACAGATGAAAACTCAGCGTTTGACAGCTCTGTGAAGCTGTCAAACACTGACAATCTGTCTTCTAACTTGAGTCCTTCTACTCAGACTCAGTTAGAGAGCTTTCCAGACCAGAAAGCAGAGGCTGCAGCTTTTGACGGTTCAGCGGCCATTCTGCTTTCTGTGCCGATGAGCTGAGGGACTTCCAAGAACTGAAGGAAGGAAGCCTGCAGGAGAAAGTAAAGGTAAGTAAAACTTATTAAAACACTTTACCTCACACACTTACCTCTGCACACATGCACCCATCATTCACCTGCACAACGGACATCTCGACCCCTCCAACCCCTGCAGACCGACGGTCCGCCTCGCTAACTTGCCGTGGTTCAGAGCCGTCGGACAGCCCACACTTCAGGGCTAAAAATAGGGATTAGGCAAAAAACTGCCTGTTATCTACCTGTTAACAGGCAGTTAATTGGCACTAATCCCCTTCCCGCCTCAGGGAGGCGGCTCCCAGCACAGGTCGGGTACCCGCCTCCTGGGCCATTGGCACGGAGGCGGGTTGGGGGCGAGATGGGTTCCTGCCCCCCGATTCTGCAATTTTCCCACCACTCCCGCCTCCAAACCCGCCTCCTCGGGGCTTGAAAATCGAGCCCCTAGTATCAGTAATGGTGACCATGAAACTATCGGATTGCCATAAAAACCCATCTGGTTCACTAATGTCATTTAGGGAAGGAAATCTGCCATCTCGTCTGTCTTATATGTTACTCCAGACTCACAGCACCAGGCGTACCAAAAATGAGGTGCCAACCTGGGGAAGCTGCAACACAGGACTACATGCATGCTAAAAAGCGGAAGCAGCATGCTATAGACAGGGCTAAGCGATCCCAAAATCAACAGATGAGATCAAAGCTCTGCAGTCCTGCCACATCCAGTCGTGAATGGTGGTGGACCATTAAACAACTAACTGGAGGAGGAGGCTCCATGAATATCCCCATCCTCAATGATGGTGGAGCCCAGCACGTGACATTAAAAGACAAGGCTGAAGTGTTTGCAACCAATGTGGAAAACTACCCAGGCATGTCCTGCCCACAGAAAGCAGGACAAATCCAATCTGTCCAATTCCACCCCATCAGTCTACTCTCAATCATCAGCAAAGTGATGGAAGGTGTCGTCGACAGTGCTATCAAGCAGCACTTACTCACCAATAACCTGCTCACTGATGCCCAGTTTGGGTTCTGCCAGGACCACTCAGCTCCAGATCTCCAGTCTTGCTCCAAACATGGACAAAAGAGGTGAATTCCAGAGGTGAGGTGAGGTGAGAATGACCACCCTTGACATCAAGGCAGCATTTGATTGAGTGTGGCATCAAGGAGCCCTAGTAAAACTGAAGTCAATGGGAATCAGGGGGAAAATTCTACACTGGCTGGAGTCATACCTAGCACAAAGGAAGATGGTTGTGGTGGTTGTAGGTCAATCATCACAGCCCCAGGAGGTCACTGCAGGAGTTCCTCTGGGCAGTTGCTTCATCAATGACCTTCGCTCCATCATAAGGTCAGAAGTGGGCATGATTGCTGATGACTGCAGTGTTCAGTGCCATTCGCAACTCTTCAGATAATGCAGCAAGACCTGGACGACATTCAGGCTTGGGCTGATAAGTGGCAGGTAACATTCACGCCACAGAAGTGCCAGGCAATGACTATCTCCAAAAAGCGAGTGTCTACCCATCGCCCCTTGATATTCAACGGTATTACCATCGCCGAATCCCCCACCATCAATATCCTGGGTTGACCATTGACCAGAAACTTAACTGGATCAGCCACATAAATAATGTGGCAACAAGAGCAGGTCAGAGACTAGGTATTCTGCGGCGAGTGTCTCCTCTCCTGATTCCACAAAGCCTTTCCAGAATCTACAAGGCACAAGTAAGGAGTGTGATGGAATACTCTCCATTTGCCTGGATGAGTGCAGCTCCAACAGCACTCAAGATGTTTGACACCATCCCAGACAAAGCAGCCCACTTGATTGGCACCCCATCCACCACCTTAAACATTCACTCCCTCCACCACCTGCGAACCATGGCTGCAGTGTGTACCATCTACAAGATGCACTACAGCAACTCACCAAGGCTTCTTCCTCCCAAACCCGTGACCTCTTCCACCTAGAAGGACAAGGGCAGCAGGCACATGGGAATACCACCACCTCCAAGTTCCCCTCCAAGTCACACACCATCCTGACTTGGAAATATATCGCCGTTCCTTTATCGTCGCTGGGTCAAAATCCTGGAACTCCCTCCCTAACAGCACTATGGGAGTACCTTTACCACATGGACTGCAGCAGTTCAAGAAGGTGGCTCACCACCACCTTCTCAAGGGCAACTAGGGATGGGCAATAAATGTTGGCCTTGCCAGCGATGCTTACATAGAAACATAGAAGATAGGAGCAGGAGTAGGCCATTCGGCCCCTCGAGCCTGTTCCGCCATTCAATGTGATCATGGTTGATCATCCAAATTCAGTACCCTGTCCCTGCTTTCTCCCCATATCCTTTGATCCCTTTAGCCTTAAGAAATATATCTAACTCCTTCTTGAATATATTTAATGAATTGGCCTCAACTGTCTTTTGTGGTAGAGAATTCCACAGGTTCACCACTCTCTGGGTCAAGAAATTCCTCCTCATCTCAGTCCTAAATGGCTTACCCCTTATCCTTAGACTGTGATCCCTGGTTCTGGACTCCCCCGCCATTGGGAACAGCCTTCCTGCATCCAGTCTGTCTAGTCCTGTTAGAATTTTATAAGTTTCAATGAGATCCCCTCTCATTCTTCTAAACTTTAGCGAATATAAGTCTAATCGACCCAATCTCTCTTCATACGTCATTCCTGCCATCCCAGGTATCAGTCCGGTGAATCTTCGCTGCACTCCCTCCATGGCAAGAACATCCTTCCTCAGATAAGGCAACCAAAACTGCACACAATACTCAAGGTGTGGTCTCACCAAGGCCCTGTACAACTGCAGCAAGACATCTTTGCTCCTGTACTCGAATCCTCTCGCTATGGAGGCCAGCATACCATTTGCCTTCTTAACCGCCTGCTGCACCTGCATGCTTACCTTCAGCAACTGGTGCACAAGGACACCCAGGCCTCATTGCACTTCCCCTTTTCCCAATCTATTGCAATTCAGATAATAATCTGCCTTCCTGTTTTTGCCACCAAAGTGGATAACCTTGCATTTATCCACATTATACTGCATCTGCCATGCATCTGCCCAATCGCCCAACCTGTCCAAATCGTACTGGAGTTTCTCTGCATCCTCCTCACAGCACACACGCCCACCCAGCTTTGTGTCATCTGCAAACTTGCAGATATTACATCTAGTTCCCTCGTCTAGATCATTAATATATATTGTGAATACCTGGGGTCCTAGCACCGATCCCTGTGGTACCCCACTAGTCACTGCCTTCCACTCGAAAAAAGACCTGTTTATTCCAACTCTTTGCTTCCTGTCTGCCAACCAGTTTTCTATCCAAGTCAGTACCTTACCCCCAATCCCATGTGCTTTAACTTTGCACATGGCAAATGGAATATAAAGTGGAGAAATGTGAAATTTTCCACTTTGGTAGGAAAAATAGAAAAGCATAATATTTTTTAAATGGTGAGAGATTTGGAAATGTTGGTGTTCAGAGGGACTTGGGTGTCCTTGTATACAAATCACTGAAAGTTAGCATGCAGGTATAGCACCCAATTAGGAAAGCAAATGGTCTTTATTACAAGAGGATTTGAGTATAAGAGTAAAGATGTCTTGCTGCAATTATATAGGGCCCTAGTGAGATCACACTGTAGTGTATGTGCCTTTAAGTCAGAACTACTTTTTACAGCTCCTGTATACTGTAGTACCGGCAGTGACGACACCGGTATATAAGCTGTGCGCATGCCTCTGTACCCCAGTCTAGAGATTACCCTCCTCCAGTAAAGACCTGTTATTTGTTAATGTACAGCATCCATGTGATTATTTATCCACTGAACCACGGATCTAACAGTGGCGACGAGTGTCGATTCGAATCTACCTGCAACATATAAAAAGAATAAAAAATAGTCGAGTCCAGGAACACGGGCGTCGACCGCGAGCAACCGCCCAGCAGTCAGGCAGAGATTCAACTTCGCTGGGGAGGCTGTGGAGAGGCAGGCTTGGTTCCCCAGCCACAACGAGCAGTAAGAGACCGACGACAGGTCCAGAGCAGACCCTTCCCGAGCAGCGGCGGCTGGAGCCGACCGACGGCAGAGAGAGAGAGCCGAGCAGCGTCGACGGGGTAAGAAAGAGGGTGAAGAGAGCAGGGCGCAGCCGGGGGTTGATCACCGAGCGGCGTCGAGGGAAAATACTGCAAACCGGAGAGAGAAAGGGTAAGAAACAGCCGGGTTCTAGACTGAGCGGCGTCGACAAATATCAAGAGAAGAACGTGCAGAGCACAGCCAGGGATCACGGGCTGAGCAGGGTCCACGGGGCGAAGCAAGGGGAGATGCCATTGAGCCGCGGAGAAGCAGGGAGAGCGCGGGAGACGCCATTGAGGCGCGGAGAAGCAGGGAGAGCGCGGGAGGCGCCATTGAGCCGCGGAGAAGAAGGAAGAGCGCGGGAGACGCCATTTTGCGAAGCCGCAGCGGAGAAGACGGGCGAGCGCAGGAAGGAAGGAAAGCACGGGAGACGCCATTTTTTGCCAGCGGAGAAGAAGGGGAAGCGCGGGAGGCGCCATTGGTGATAGTTAACGCACAACCAAGGATGCCGCAGAGTGGCAGTATCTCTACGTTCGACAATGAAGTCGAACATTGGGCGACATATGTGGAACGTATTGAGGTGTACTGCAGGGCGAATGAAGTGCCAGATGCTAATAAAGCACTGGTTCTGTTAAATTCCATGGGTGCAAAAACTTATGGGTTACTGCGAAATCTAAAAACCCCAGAGAAGCTGGTAAACAAGAATTTTGAAAGCATAGTAGAAATCCTACAGGACCACTTAAACCCCACACCGCTGCTGATAGCAGAACGATTTAAGTTCCATAAAAGGAACCAACACAAAGACGAAAGCAATGCTGAGTACCTAACGGAACTGCGCAAGCTATCGAAATACTGCCAGTTTGGAGCGGGACTAGCAGACACGTTAAGGGACAAGTTTGTTTGTGGGCTACAAAGTGAAGGAACCCAGAAACGGCTTCTATCAGAAAAGGACCTTACGCTGGACAAAGCTTTCAGTATGGCAGTATCACATGAAGCAGCCGCAAGGGGCGCTGCAGAGATACAACGGAGACCGCAAGAATATGGCACCAACGAAATGACCTATGGAACAGGGAAGTGCTATCGCTGCGGCAGAACAACACATGACCAGAAAGATTGTTGGTTCAAGGACCAAGTGTGCAGACAGTGTGGGAAAGCAGGACACATAGCAAGAGTCTGCAGGTCTGGGAAGAAAACCAACAGTAAGAAATCTCCACAGGAGAAGTACAAAAAGGTACACCAGGTGATGGACAGTGGTTCAGATGAACAAAAAAGTGACACAGACTCCGGAAGCAAGGAGCTGGGTTGTCTGAAACTACATAATGTAACCGAAATGGAGGATCACCAGACTATCTGGGTTACACTCAAGATAGACGGAGTCCAAGTGGAAATGGAATTGGACACAGGGTCAGCTCTAACAGTCATAAATCAAAGAGACTACAAGCGGCTATTTTCACACATACCCTTGAAAGCTACAGAGATTGTCTTGAAGACGTATACGGGGCAAAAAGTCTACCCCAAAGGGAAAATAAGGGTGAAAGTGACATATAAAGGTCAGGAAATACCTAAAATGGATATATATGTATTGCCAAATGGAGGACCACCACTGCTAGGATGTGAATGGATCCGAAAGATAAAATTAGATTGGCATTCCATACAGGCACTGAAGGTTGAGGCCAAAAAGGATGACGACGTCACACCTGGACGATTGTCAAAAATGCTAACTGACGCAAAAGAAGTGTTCCAGGAGGGACTAGGAACACTAAAAGGAATAACAGCAACAATTAAAATAGAGGAAAATGCAAGCCCAAAGTTTCTGAAGGCCAGACCAGTGCCTTATGCGATCAGACCAGCGGTTGAAGCAGAGCTGGAAGGGTTGGAACGTTCAGGAGTACTGTCCAAAGTGGACTGGAGCCAGTGGGCTACACCCATCATTCCTGTAATGAAGAGGTCGTTGAGTAATACGCCTGGGGAACCAAAGAAGGTCCGCATCTGTGGGGATTTTAAGGTGACAGTGAACCCAATCCTTCACACGGTGCAATATCCGCTTCCGCAAATTGAGGATATTTTCGCCTCGCTATCTGATGGTAAACGCTTCACCAAAATTGATCTAGCCCAGGCGTACTTGCAAATGGAGGTAGAAGAAGCTTCGAAACATTACCTTACGATCAACACCCATAAAGGTCTCTATCAATACAACCGGCTGGTGTTTGGAGTAGCCTCAGCTCCGGCTATCTGGCAAAGGGCGATGGATCAGGTCCTGCAAGGGATTCCAGGGACCCAGTGTTATTTGGACGACATCTTGGTCACGGGCGAAAATGACGGTGATCACCTCGCTAACTTGGAGAAGGTGCTCGCCAGATTAAAGGAATATGGGCTACGAGCTAATCGCCACAAGTGCGAGTTTTTCCAGAAACAGATCTCGTATTGTGGCCACGTCATCGATGAAGAGGGGTTACATAAGTCCCCTGACAAGATTGAGGCAGTAGTCAAGGCTCCAGCACCGGAAAATGTGTCACAACTGAGGTCGTTCCTCGGGCTGGTAAACTATTACCACAAGTTCTTACCAAATTTGTCTACGGTATTACACCCGCTGAACACCCTACTGCAAACAGGGATACCATGGAAGTGGGATGACGAACGTAGACGAGCTTTCCAGAAGTGTAAAGAATTGATCACATCAAAAGGGGTGTTGGCCCATTTCAACCCAGCACTACCAATTCTTTTGGCACGTGATGCATCACCCTACGGCATTGGAGCGGTGCTGTCACACAAATTCCCAGACGGGTTGGAGAGGCAAGTAGCCTTTGTGTCTCGGTCACTAACCTCAGCCGAGCGCAACTACGCCCAGATTGACAGGGAGGCCCTCAGCCTAGTATGGGGAGTAAAAAATTCAACCACTATCTGCATGGGCAGAAGTTCACCTTGCTGACTGACCACCAACGACTTGTCTCCATCTTTAATCCTAAGAAGGGCGTGCCAGTAATGACTGCACAGCGGTTACAAAGATGGTCCCTGTTTCTAGGGGCGAATCAATATGAAATAGAATATAAAGGCACGAAACAGCATGGTAATGCTGATGGGCTATCGCGCCTGCCACTGCCTATGGTGGAGGAAGCACCAGCAGTGGACCGTATCGAGATATTTTATTCGTCGATAATTGAACGATTGCCAGTAACAAACGCGGATATAGAGAAGGAGACCCGCAATGATCCGACGCTGTCATGGGTATATGAATTGACGGTGAGGGGATGGCCAACACATGGCGACTCACTGTTGCCAGCATTCTCATCCAGAAGAGAACAGCTGTCAGTATGCCAGGGGACAGTGATGTGTGGAGCCAGAGTGGTGATTCCACCGAAGTTAAGGGAGAGAGTGCTAAATGAGCTACATGAAGGTCATCTGGGGGGAGTGAAAATGAAAAGCCTTGTTAGGGCTTATGTGTGGTGGCCGGGAATCGATCAACAAATCGAAGACATAACGAAGAGCTGCTTAGGATGCCAGAAGGTCCAAAATGCACCACCACATGCCCCTCTACACCCATGTGAGTGGCCCGCCTCTCCATGGCAATGGGTGCACATTGATTTTGCTGGTCCATTCATGGACTCAATGTTCTTAATAGAAGTGGATGCTAATTCAAAGTGGCCTGAGGTGATAAAGATGTCTTCAGCCACTACAGAGAAAATGATTGCAGTCCTACGGACCATATTTGCCAGAAACGGGTTGCCAGTGCAGATCTGCTTTGATAATGGACCACAGTTTGTGTCCGACAGGTTCCAAAAATTCATGAAAAGGAATGGGGTAAGGCATTACACATCCGCCCCGTATCATCCAGCCACCAATGGATTGGCTGAGAGGTTCGTACAAACCTTTAAGAAGGCGATAAAGGCCATGTGCGACGAGTAAATTCCACTGCAGCATAAGCTGGACAATTTCTTATTAGCCTACCGAAACGCGACACATGCAGTTACCAACCAGACCCCGGCCATGATGTTCTTTAACCGAAGGTTGAGATCTTGTCTGGACTTGCTCAGACCAAATGTGCGAAGAAATGTTGAGGACAAACAATTCCAGCACATCAACGAGAAGCCGACAAGGAGCTTCAATGTAGGGCAACCAGTCTTGGCCCGGGACTATCGAACAGAGAAGTGGCAACCCGGAACGATATGTACAAGGCAGGAGCCATTAATGTACACCGTGGATGTCGGGGAGAACATTGTGAGACGCCATGTCGATCAGATCTTAGCATCACAGGAATGCGCCAACCCCATGTCTCGAGTATCTGGGGATGAACCCGACATACTGGTAGCATCTACTTCAGACCCAGTAGCAGTGGAACCCGATGAACTACCCGATGAAAAGGGGTCGGAATCGCCTCTGCACCAAGAACAAGAACCTATGGAAAGGCGCTGTCCCGAAAGGGTCAGGAAGCCGCCCCAAAGACTGAATCTATAAATGGACTTTTGTTATTGAATGTACATGTAAAAATGTAATTGTTATTTGAATATTAAGGGGGTATTATTAACCTAAAAAGGGAGGAATTGTAGTGTATGTGCCTTTAAGTCAGAACTACTTTTTACAGCTCCTGTATACTGTAGTACCGGCAGTGACGACACCGGTATATAAGCTGTGCGCATGCCTCTGTACCCCAGTCTAGAGATTACCCTTCTCCAGTAAAGACCTGTTATTTGTTAATGTACAGCATCCGTGTGATTATTTATCCACTGAACCACGGATCTAACACACACCTGGAGTGCTGTGTACAGTTTTGGTCTCCTTACCTAAGGAAGGATATATTTTCCATAGAGGGAGTGCAACAAAGGTTCACCAGACTGGTTCCTGGGATGGGGGGATTGTCCCATGAGGAGAGATTGAGTAATACATTCTCTAGAGTTTAGAAGAATGAGAGGTGATCTCATTGAAACATACAAAATTCTTATAGGGCTTGACAGGGTAGATGCAGGGAGGATGTTTCCCCTTGCTGGGGAGTCTAGAACCAGGGGTCACAGTCTCAGAATAAGGGGTCGGCCATTTAGGACTGAGATGAGGAGAAATTTCTTCACTCAGAGGGTGATGAATCCTTGGAATTCTCTACCCCAGAGGGCTGTGGAGGCTCAGTCGTTGAGTATATTCAAGACAGAGATCGATAGATTTTTGAATATTAAGGGAATCAAGAAATATGGGGATAGTGCAGGAAAGTGGAGATGAGGTAGAAGATCAGGCGCGAAGGGCCAAATAGCCTACTCCTGCTTCTATTTCTTATGCTCTTATGTTCTTATGAACGAATTAATAAAAAATTCTCTCTGTGTCTACTCTATCAAAACCTTTCATAATTTTAAAAACCTCTATTAGGTCACCCCAAAGAGACCGAGCTTGTTTATCCTTTCTTGATGGGTATAACCTCGCAATTCTGGTATCATCAATATAAATTTCTTTTGCAGCCTCTCCAATGCCTCTATATCCTTTTTATAATATGATGACCATAACTGCACACAATACTCCAAGTATGGTCTAACCAAGGTTCGATACAAGTTTAGCATAACTTCTCTACTTTTCAATTCTATCCCTCTAGAAATAAACCCTAGTGCTTGGTTTGCTTTTGTTATGGCCTTATTAACCTGCGTTGCAACTTTTAGTGATTTGTGTACTTGTGCTCCCAGATCCTTTGCTCCTCTACCCCATTTAATTTCTTATTTTCCAAGTAATATGTGACCTCCTTATTTTTCTTACCAAAATGTAATACCTCACACTTATCTAGATTGAAATTCATTTGCCAATTATATGCCCAATCTTCAAGTTTATTAATGTATTCTTTTACTTTGTTGCAGTTATCATCAGTGTTGACTATCCCTCACAATTTGGTGTTGTCCGCAAATTTAGAAATTGTGCTTTCGACTCCGAAGTCTAAATCGTTAATATAAATTGAGAACAACATTGATCCCAGCACTGATCCTTGTGGGACTCCGCTTCCCACGTTCTGCCACTCTGAATAGCTACCCTTTACCCCTATTCTCTGCTTTCTGTCTTTCATATGCAGGTACCCCTTCTGCATGTCACTTATGCTTCCTCCTGGATGCAGTTGTGGTTCCTCCACATATATCAGTACAGTATCCACACTCATTTGCTTGAGGCATTCTGACAGATACCAAATAACAAGTTAAATTCTATTGACTTTATCCAGCTGGTGTAGATTAAGGCCTGGCCTGAGTGTGACTTTTAACTTGGGGAGTGAATGATTCAGAATTTGTAGTGTGGCTTTATTACTCAAGTTAATTGTATTTCTCCCTTCCGAATAATTGGCTCAATTGTTTTTAGCACACCAATATAAAGCATTTACTGCTATCAGCATTTGTGAAATAGCGTAATACTACCCAACGTAGTTCTAATGCAAGATTGACATTTTCCACTTGCTGTTAAGTCAGCATAACATTTTCTGACAGTCAGAATTTAGTCCTGAATCAGTCAAAATGAATTCTACAGATAACACTCTCCAACATATTGGGGGGAATTTTAACATGGTGGAGTGCGTGGGTTTGGGTGCGGGTGGGCATAAAATCCGGGGGAACTTGAGAGAGCATCGGGAAGCCGGCTACAACCCGCCGACATCCGCATTTAAATCGAGCGCATTAGGCTGCACAACCCCCTTCAGGAATGGCGGATTGCCAATAAATATATAAAGATATTTCAACTCACTTTTGAGTTTAACGTTGGGTCCATGGATTTCCCGGACTGCCTGAAACTTGCAGTGAAAGCAAGGCGACTACACAGTGGCAATTGAGGGGCCAATCAATCTCATGGAAGTATGGCAATAAATACTCAGTACTCACAGCTGCTTTCTTACCTGCTAGTGGGAAAGGGTGCTCAGAGTTGACTTTCTACACTTTGGAGATTTCTTCCACACTTTGGAGGTTTGCTCTATCACACCAGGATGGGTGCCGCTGATGCTGCCGTAGATTGGACCTCAAATGAGGAGTAACATGACCAGCAGCAGCAGCCTGCTGGTCACAGACCTGTAGCTGCACACCAGAGAGGGGTGCAGCCGTGAGGGCAGCAGCAGTGAGGTTTGGACCTGCAGGAGGAACAAGATGAAGAGCTCAGATCCTCCTTGGATGATGCGGAGGGGGAGCAGGAGGAGGGTGATGAGGGCAATGCACCCCCAGCTGTTCACAGTGCTGCTCGGGATGCCAGGGATGCCCGATTAATGCAGAAGTGGATCCACGTCATAAAGAAATGCAACAGCCACTCTTCCCGCCCCACCGCCGCCCCCCCCACTCCCCCAATGTCAGTGACACAAAGCAGTCCTGCAAACAACCAACCACCCCTTGCACATCCCCCGATTGGACCCCATCAATTCATGTCTTCCCATTCATCATCAAACAAGTTAAAAAGCGACTTACCATGCAGCACCCACGAATGGACAAGATGGGAAAGTGGTGAAATAGAATAATATTTATATGATCTAAATAAACAACAGAAACTTATCAACACAACACACTTTTCTAACAATGTGTAACACACCCATGTGGATCCCCTTGTGTAACTACAAAGCCTTACTCTTCCTTTTCCTGCTACTCCAACATGGTGCAACCACGGTGGCTCGAGCAGAGGTAGAGGCAGGCTGCTCAACTCCCTGCTCTGACTCCTGAGATGCTCTTGGCTGATGTCCTCTGAGTTTTGGAGCCCGTGTAGCCCCGCCAAAGATTGCTCCACCTGTACCTGTGCAGGGGCAGGCTCGGCCATCAGGAGATGAAGCAGCATGTGGGCTACTGACTGGGGAGGGGGGGTGTGCAGCGAGTGAGAATGGAAGCTCTTTGAGTTGAGTCGAGGACCCACTTCCATGTCCCCTTTCACCATCATACCTCTCATGGCATTATGCTGCTACCACTGTGCTGGAGAGCACTTTGGTGCAGATTAGTGCAGCCCTGTAAGGCCATGGCTAAGATCTCTGTCATGCTATTTAAGGTGGCAGATATGTTGGCATCCAGAGTCTGCACGACCATGGTCAAGGCATGCATGGACTCATTTGATTGGAGCGTTTGATGTTCCACAGCGTTGACCATGGAAGAACACCTCATCGCAATGCCCTGCGACACCAACCCACATATGCTTGAGGCGGACTCCTCCATTCTCTCAGCAATCGTGGTCAGTGTGCTTGGAAAGCCTGTCAGTGCATCACACATTATCTGCTGCTGCTCAATGATTCTTCTTTTCACCGACGGCCCCTGAGGAGGAGGAGGGAAGAGGAGAGAGGGGAAGAAGATGATTGTGCCCCTGCCCATGCCCGTCCTCGTGAGCCTTTCTTTGATGCCAGCTGGCGGCCTCTTGCCAAACTTACACTCCCACCCGTTGACCAGCTGCTGCTTCCCACCTGCCAAGCTCCGGCAGCTGACCGGCAGCAAGCAGATGAGGCCCGGGAGTTAAAGTCACCCGGGGCTCGCGCTGCTATGGTCAGGCGTGTTTGGCTGTCATCACACAAATCCAACTCCCAGTTCAAATTCCCCCTAAAGTTTAGATTTGCTACTAACATTTTTACAGCAGGTTTTACCTTCCTTTTTAACATCAAGGTTATTAAAAATAAGGATGACAAATCCTGGCTAAGGGCTGGGAAAGGTTATATTGTTGTTTTTCCACATATAGCTTTAAGGAGGAAATAATTTTTAAAGTGTTTGATTGTCACAACTTTATAAGTCACATCTAGCTCGGAAATGGGAATTAAAAAAAGTCAATTAAGGTAAATGATCCCATTCTTTTGCTCGCAGTATATTTTGGAGGGGAAACCTAGCTCACGCTTCAGAGCTTTAATTGCTGCTGTACATTTGAATGCACTGTAAAGAATATTTTTTGAATTAAAGTGTTCACCTTCTTCACTCTGATACCTTGCTGAGGCTGTAAACAATTGTTTAGAGGTTGAGATAAATTGCCAACTCGTTACTGATTCCCAGTTACAACGTTTGAAAGACTGGATTCATATTTTATGTATATTAAAACTCTAATATTGTTACAAGGCTAATTTATGGTTGGAGAACTTCCTAATTGCAGAATATTTTCATAGTTTATGGTGAACCGGACACCCAATTTAAAGTGTTTTCCATCCGCTCTCCTCCATCTCGCAATCTGATCTTCCATTACAGAATGTATGAGCTAGAAAATAAACCAAATGAGAATTAATATCTGTGACTGTGGCATTTTTCTCCTTTTGTATATCTTTTCATGTTTCTTTATTTCTCTCTATATATAAATTGAACTCTCTCCCTCCCTCAATAATATATTTAGCTGTAGTTTTATTGAAAATGACAGCCACTAGGAATTTTGAATTAAATTTGTTGTGGATATTTTTCCAAACCAATTTTCTTGTATATCTTTAGAATATTTCTTGGGACAGAGATTGCCAATTGTGTTAAGATGGTTGAGCTGTTGGTCGACTTTTCTTTTTCCTCGTGGTAACTCTCTCGGGATGAAATCAGTCTCCATTGATTGTGCGAGACGAGTGATAGTGAATCAGTGGCCTCTTTTGCACTCCTGCTGATTTGCTATCCCCTGGTTTGCACTATCGCTGAAGACCAATTTCCCACCATCTTGATTTTGGTTATATTTTCTTTCCCCCCAAAACACATTTGGTAGAATTTGGGTGCAATCTCATTAAAGCAAAAAATTCGACATACAAATTCTATACCAGTCAATCACACACCCACTGTAAAACCAAAATAGAAAAGTCAAAGTTACCACATAATAAACAAAGCTAATGGCAACAACAAATCCTGTTGGAAGTATATTCTGTCATTTAGCAGCACTGAACTCTGCTTTCCACTGGCGAGTATATTTGTTTTCAGTTCCCGAATACACTACATTGACACAGATGCAAAGCCTTCAAATGAGAAATCACTGATTGTCACTGGGGATTGCATGGTACTGCTGTGCACTGGACCACCAACATGTACAGCCATTGGGCTAGATTTTTGTCGTCACCACTTTCACTGAAATTGGATTACCATCCAGCCGGTGAATGTGAAAATTTATCCCATGGAGTGGGGATATAGATTTTATTCCCCACTTTGTTCAGTTCCTGATGCGTGCTGCGTGGAAGGCCATGCTCCTCCCTACAGAGAAAATGGTAAATTGGATGAGGTGCCCACAGTAGGCTGCCAAGTTGCATGTCCCTGAGATGGCTAAAGAGGATATTGGCAGAGATCTAGGAGTACACTGCTGACCTGCCCGCATGAAGGCAGAATTTATCAAGATGAAAATGGAGAGAAAATCTAAGAATGGATGCTAATCATTGAAGGATAAATGTCCCACTCTATAAAATAAAAATAGCTCCACATCAGCTATCTATTGACGTACAGGGCAATTTTAGCAAATAATACTTAAAATAAATAAGGTGACAATCTACCTGAAAAAAATACTGTTACCTGAACATTAAAGGTACAATTAGCTGTATTTAAAGAGCTTAATATTTGTCTTTCTGCAAGATCACAAACTTAGTAGAAATGTACTAGCGTTGGGTGTCAATATTCAGAAAAACATATTATTAGTTACATCGCAAACAAACTTAAGTATAATCTATACATTCAAGTACTATTAAGGGTGATAATGTACATTTATTCAGAAATATTTTCAGATCTATTTTGTATGGCGTTAACTGGGATTCCACCATTGTACTGATAAACACTCTGGAGCTAGGATTTATCACCAAATAAATGGAAAATGCTTGAAACACTCAGCAGATCAGGCAGCATACATGGAGAAAACGGAGCAGATGCTTTGGGAATGGACCCTTCCTTTTCTGTAGTATTTTGTTTATTTATCTCTACGTCTTTGACTCGATATTCTGAGACTAATTAATTATAGTTAGGAAATCTTAACTGTTTAGTGAGTATGACTTTTTTTTAAAAAAGCATGCATCGTAAGTGGTCTGGGAACTGTGGACTTATTTTTCACGGTCGTGATATAATTTAAGATATGATTGGTTTAAAATGAGTAATTTAAATGGGCGGTATAGAAAAATGAAAGAGTGCAGCAATGAAATACAGTACGGATCCCCCTCTGACCAGTTAGCCTCATTGCAGAGTTAGATATGATAATCAGGAGTCACTCCTGGTAGTGATGACCTTTTGCCTACATAGTGATATCATAATGGAGCCTTTTAAATTTACCTATTGGATATTGGCTGCAGTTTCCCCACAGATAGGCTGCAGGCTGCTAGGAGTGCCTGAAGGCATGAGCTTTTCAGTTCCGCTGGTAAAGCTTAGTGTGCATCCCAATTCTGTACATGACTTGTTTCTATTTGAGTTTTTGCGGATATTTAGTTATATTGTGGTTAAAATATGAAGTGTGTGAAAATTTTATTTAAATTTTTTTCCCGATGTTTCAGACTGAAGTACTGCAATGTCAAAATGTTAAAATCAGGTGATATCCCACCGAGCCATTAGATGTAACTAATTCTGCCAGTCCAAACAGTAGCTGCGTTTATGTAGCACCTTTTCTTTTATACGTTCGCGGGATGTGAGTGTTGCTGGCAAGACCAGCATTTATTCCCTAATTGCCCTTGAGAAGGGGTTGGTGAGCCACCTTCTTGAACCGCTGCAGTCCGTGTGGTGAAGGTACTCCCACAGTGCTGTTAGGTAGGGAGTTCCCGGATTTTGACCCAGCTACAATGAAGGATCGGCGATATACTTCTAAGTCAGGATGGTGTGTGACTTGGAGGGGAACTTGCAGATGGTGGTGTTCCTATGTGCCTGCTGCCCTTGTCCTTCTAGGAGGAAGAGGAGACGGGTTTGGGAGGTGCTGCCAAAGAAGCCTTGGTGAGTTGTTGCCGTGCATCTTGTAGATGGTATACACTGCAGCCACGGTACGCCGGTGGTGGAGGGAGTGAATGTTTAAGTTGGTGGATGGAGTGCCAATCAAGTGGGCTGCTTTGTCCTGGATGGTGTCAAGCTTCTTGAGTGTTGGAGCTGCACTCATCCAGGTAAGTGGAGAGTATTCCATCACACTCCTTACTTGTGCCTTGTAGATGGTGGAAAACGTAATAAAATGTCCCAAGGTGCTTCACAGGAGCGTTATCAAACAGAATTTGATACCGAGCCACATTAGAATATAGCAGGACAGATGACCAAAAGCTTGGTTAAAGAGGTAGGTTTTAAGCCCAATGGGTCTGTTAATTATATTGTGCAAAAGCAATGAAAACTTTAAGGGAGGGAAAGGGGAGAAAATTTGCATAAAATAATTGTTGTAAAAATAAAACAAATGCAGCTGCTGTTCATATATAGTGGACACTGTACTCCTTATGCTAATTATTGTGACATGCATTAAGGACTGCTTTAATGAATTGCAGGCTCTTGTTAAATAAAATATGTTACCTTTTGAAAAATGAATAGCCATATTTTCTCTTTTGTATGACAATACTTTCCATTTATGCAATCTGTATACATGCTGATGACGTCATTGATAAATATAATCTATAACATGGAACTGAGCAATACAGATCAAGAAGGTCCAGGTGTGATACTTACTGGCAAGGGCATGTTCGATGGTGATCGGATCAGGCTGGCCTCTGATACCTCCTGTAGTGGAATAGCCTGTTACCACTCACTGTCTAGGTTCAAACATGAACAATGGCTGTTTGGTGAGGCACTAGAAGATGGGCAATGCCTGTGGAAATATGGAAAATAATTCTGAAATAAAAAGTAGAAACTGCTGGAAAAGTATAGCAGACCTGTCAGCATCTGAAAGAGAAGGAAAGCTGACTAGGGCGATTCTGTGATCCCACAATGTCAGCTGGAAGTTGGGCTTGAAGGGGGCATAGGACAGAAATAGGGCTACAACACTGTAGCCCTGATTCTCCGACCCATGCTGTTCTAGTGTGGCTGTCAGCTGGGAACACAGAATCACTCAGGAGTAAGGGGGACAGTTCTGGCCTCCATAATATAAAAAGGATGTAGAGGCACTGGAGAAGGTGCAAAAAAGATTTACTAGAATGGTACCAGAACTGATAGGTTATATATCAGGAAAGATTGAACAGGTTGGGGGCTCTTTTCTCTAAAAAAGAGAAGAGTGAGGGGTGAACTGAAAGAGGTGTTCAAGATTATGAAAGGGTTTGATAGGGTGGACGTATAGAGTATGTTTCCACTTGCAGGCAAGACCAGAACTAGGTGCCATAAATATAATATAGTCACATGAAATCCAAGGGGGAATTCAGGAGAAATTTATTTACCCAGAGGGTGGTTAGAATGTGGAAATCACTACCGCAGGGAATAGTTGAGGCTGAAGGGATAATTACTAGTCCTAGCCCCTTTAGGGCTACCCCGGATCAGGCGTATTCCTCAGACATTCACTTTCAACTAAAGTTTGAGGTAGCCGAATCCTAAAGACACTTAATTGGGTCTAAAGGTCCCGACTATCTCTCCCGAAAGGAAAGGAACAACCTGAAAATGTTACCGTCCTCCAGATAGCACTTTTAATAAGTTTAGCTAGACTGTAACATTCCGGATATTATGAGGGTCCGGAAAACTCCCTCAGAATTCTGCAACTCCTCACGAAAGAGTGTACAGAGATTGAGTTTGCGAGTTTGATACAGAAGTATTATGTGAGACAATTCTAAAAATATAGAGATTTATTAAAGAACTGACATGTAATTTACAGTTGGTGAGTCAATTGCAACATTAACAGTTCCAAAAAGAGAATGCTTACAATTCTATTATCAGAGAACCTTATTCCGAAATCTTAACTTCGCTACAGTTTTACATTTCTTGGTTTTCTACAGGATATTCCCCAAAATCAAATAAAGTACCTGATGTAAGAAAACTACTAGGCACTTGGTCTAAGTGTTGAACAAAGCTTTAATCAACTGTTTTACAACATGGAGGTCTAGTTGTGTCCTTCACTAGTTCCTGTTAAGAATGTCCCTGCGCAAGCTGGGCCCATGCCCGAGTATTTATATTCTCACTGGACAGTGCCACCCGCAGGTCGCTCAGTATCACTTCACAAGTCTTTCTTTCCATGAATGACCGATTCATGTCAGTACCTTTGATCCCCGAGATACAAAGAGTTGGAGACTTACAGAGCCGCCTCTGAAGCCGAGAATCATTTTGCCCCTTTAAAGCGAGTCTACTATCCCATTTGAGAGTTCAATATTTATACCCTTTTTCCAGTGGTATTTCCTTTAAGGTTTTCTGCTGATGTAAGCTAATTATCTCTAGTCATTTTTCTGCTGATCCCTGCAATTCTTACAGTCACCTCAGCTGGTAGCATTACAGAATTATGTCTCTTCTCTAGGTGTTCTAAGTTTACCATAAAAATGGTGTAACGGCAGGTGCATTTTACTTGATGTCATTTTTACGAAGGCAGATGTTTCTTAATTTTATGTGCTTCTTTATGAAGTGTAAATTAGAACACCTTAACCAGGGTGAACCATTGTCTTGTTCTGAAAGATTCAGACTACCGGAGCCTTTAACCTTCTGTTTCAATAAGGTTATTGATTCAGTGTCAACAACTATCTTATCTCTATAGCCAGAATGCTTTCACAGCTTTTTCATAGTTAGGTTTCTAGATTTCCAGACCCAGTTTGTCATGTTTTAATAAGGCCAGAATTCTTTCCTAGAATGGTGTATTTTTCTGAATAGGTTATATGGCTTATTCCTTCACACCCCCCCCTTGACCAAAAAATGAACTTGAGCATCGAGGCAGAGTTTGGTCAATGTTACTAATAAGGTTGCAATAGTACATTAATTTCACGAGGTTTAGAAGAGCCCAATCATGTGCTACATGAAAATTCCTTTTAGTTATCCCAGGACAATGTTTTGCCTTATTTTAAATTGAACACAAATTAAAAGGATGATAGGTACATTGTCATGCAATTATTGAAACAACATGTACTTAGTACGTTCCGTAGAGGTGCGTTATTCATACGAGTCAAGGAGACGTCATTTGGAACTGGCTGAAGCTTGACACGCTGTTACATTGATCCAGCGTGAGGACAGATTCTTGTTTTCGTAAAGGCCTTGCCAGGAGCTCAGTTGATTCCTTCTCCATCCGCAGTGTTTTCCTCCTTCGTTGAAGTAACTCGTTGATCTTTACTTGTTTTGGTTGTGGCTTTTTGCGAATCCAATTCCTGAGGCGTTGCCATGCATCATGTGGAGGAGTCGGCGACACCGCCTGGCTGACCATCGTCAGTAGTTCGATCGCATCCATTTCCTATGTCGTGCTCCAAGCTGGGTCTTGAAAGACAGTGTACGACTGCACCTTGTATTGTTCCTCCATTTTGGTATCCCACAGGACAGCTTTCGAGATTGTCTATGGAGACAGTTTTAAGAATATGCTTGCCATTCGGCTGATTAATGTGTATTTTAACTGTTCTTTCGTTAATAAAGGAACGTATTTGAACAAGTTATTTCCACTTAGGTCTTAAATCAGATTTTTGCTCAAACTTCTTTTCCTGTACTCATTCTCCTGCTAGGGGTTGCTATGCTTTGTTTGTCAATTTTTTCTGCCAATTTGCCTCCCTTATCCTCTGATCAATTCGATGAATCTCCTCTGTTACTTTTTAAAAATCTAACTGTTGCTCTTGGGTCAAGGAATCAGAGTGTGCAGAGGCAATAAAAGAACCATGGGTAAGCGGTGTATGCAACTCAACCCCATACATCAGATAATATGGAGTTTTAGGGGACACTGTCCCTGATGCAGATACGGGCACATTATTGAGTGATAGCTGCACCTCCGGAATGATGGTGGTCCACTTATTTCCCCTGATTCTCAACAGTTTGACCAATAGCTTTTTTACTTCCTGGTTTTTACGTTCCACCAGCCCTGCTGGATGCGGATGATGTGGCGTGCTGTGCGCTAAGCCAATCCCCCTTTGGTCGCAATAGTCTTTGAAGACTTTGGAGACAAAGGCTCCACCTTGATCAGAGTGTAAGATTTTGGGTGCACCAGCTACAGTAATTATGTCAGAAATAGCCCTGGCAAGTGCGTTTTCCGAAACAGTTTTTGTGGGGACCAGCCAGCAGAAGGAAGTGCATCCATCTACACAAACGAGAACATTTCTGTATCCCAAAGATGGGGGAAGTGGTCCAATCAAGTCAATAAAGAATTTTCCCATTGGCTCATCAGCTTTCACAGGAGCCAATGGTGGTGGCTTAATTTCTTCTTAGGCAGTCCCTCGGAACCGCGGACGACTTGCTTCCACATTAAAAATGAGTTCGCAGGTGACTGATGTGTCCAATGCGGAACCTACAGTCTCTGTCACAGATGGGGCAGATGGTGGTTGAAGGGGAGGGTGGGTGGGGTGCTTGGGTTGACGTGCGCTCCTTGTGCTGCTTGCGCTTGGCTTCCACTTGCTCCCGGTGAAGAGACTCGAGGTGTTCGGCGCCTTCCCGGATGCTTCGCCTCCACTTTGTGCGGTCTTGGGCCAGGGATTCCCAGGTGTTGGTGGGGATGTTACACTTTTTCAAGGAGGCTTTGAGGGTGTCTTGAAGCATTTCCTCTGCCCACCTGGGGCTCTCTTGCCGTGCCGGAGCTCCGAGTAGAGCGCTTGTTTTGCGAGACTCGTGTCGGGCATGCAGACAATGTGACCCGTCCATCGGAGCTGATCGAGCGTGGTCAAAGCTTCGATGCTGGGGATGTTGGCCTCAGCAAGAACACTGACATTGGTGCACCTATCCTGCCAATGGATTTGAAGGATCTTGTGGAGGCAGTGTTGGTGGTACCTCTCCAGTGCTTTGAGGTGCCTGCTGTACATGGTTCATGTCTCTGAGGCATACAGCAGGGCGGGTATCACTGCTGCTCTGTAGACCATGAGCTTAGTGCCGGGTTTAAGGTCCTGGTCTTCAAACACTCTCTTCCTCAGGCGACCGAAGGCTGCACTGGCACAATGAAGGCGTTATTGGACTTCGTCGTCGATGCCTGCCCTTGTTGACAGTAGGCTCCCGAGGTATGGAAAGTGGTCCACATTTTCCAAGGCCTTGTCGTGGATTTTGATAATCGGGGGGCAGTACTGTGTGGCGGGGGCAGGTTGGTAGAGGACCTTTGTCTTACGGATGTTTAGTGTAAGGCCCATGCTCTCGTATGCTTCGGTGAAGGTGTTGATGATGGTTTGGAGTTCGACCTCTGAGTGAGCGCAGGTGCAAGCGTCGTCTGCATACTGTAATTCGACGACAGAGGATGGGACGACCTTGGATCTGGACTGGAGGCGACAGAGGTTGAACAGTTTCCTGTTTGTTCTGTAAATTAGCTCCACTCCAGTGGGGAGCTTACTGAGGGTGAGATGGAGCATTGCAGCAAGGAAGATCGAGAAGAGCATTGGTGCGATGACACTGCCTTGCTTGACCCCGGTTTGTACGTGAATTTGGTCTGTGGTGGAACCGCTGATCAGGACCATGGCTTGCGTGTCGTCGTGAAGCAGGTGGAGGATAGTGACAAACTTTTGAGGGCAGCCGAATTTGAGGAGGACACTCCATAATCCCTCACGATTGACAGTGTCTTTAACCATGACACTGCCTTCGACACGAGTGTCCTCAACTCCATCCCGCAGCATGTTACCCGCCAACATCTCAGCACAACCCCAGCCCGGCATGAGGTTGAAAAGGCCATCTGACAACTGAAGAACAACAAGGCCTCAGGAGCAGATGGAATCCCCGCCGAGGCACTAAAGCATGGTGAAGAAGCACTACTGGCGTGAATTCATGAACTCATTTCTGTTATCTGGAAGGAGGAGAGCATCCCAGGGGATCTCAGAGATGCCGTAATTGTGACCATCTTCAAGAAAGGTGACAAGTCCGATTGCAGTAATTACAGAGGAGTTTCCCTGCTGTCTGCCACAGGGAAAGTCATCGCAAGAATCCTCCTCAATCGCTTTCTCCCAGTGGCTGAAGAGCTCCTCCCAGAGTTCCACTAAGGGGCACAATGGACATGACCTTCACCGCACGTCAATTACAAGAGAAATGCAGGGAACAGCACCAACTGCTGGACATAGCCTTCTTTGATCTCACAAGGGACTTCGATACTGGTGGCTTAATTAGTGATGAGTTATTGGTTAAATTGCATGGCTCACAATTTGCCACGTATGTTTTACAGGCCTTAAGCATGCCTGGCCACCAATATAAGGGAGTCAATTTGCAGAATGTTGTTCTGGCACCACAATGTGCTTGACCTATGCCCTCGTAAGCTTCTTTTACAAGCTGTTCTCGTTTGTGTCTCGGGGGTACTTCTCGGTTTCCCTTGCGCAACTTAACTAGCACAATACCAGCAGGGGTTTCCGAGTAAATGTACTTTGGTGGATATCCTGGCGGATTCTCTTTTGTTGGGTCTAATAGCTGAATCAGTTCCTCATCCTGATTAGCTGCCCGTTCTGCCCTAGTGATAACACTAATATTGGCAGGCCCCTCTCGAGGGGGTGTCATGCAGACTGAACGTTTTGCTTGTTCGTCTGCAAGACTGTTTGCTTCCTTTTGATTGTACTGTCCCAGTGGTATGCCCATTTACATGAATCACCTGACAATTCTGTTTCTCCATTCTCGAACGGAGAATATCTTCCCACAATGACTTATGTTTTATGGGTTTTACCCTTATGATTGGTAGAGTTTGTTTGTTCCCAGAAAACTAGATCTTGGTTATATCCTCTTTTACAATCATCACTCTCTGTACAGATTATTGTGGGTTTAATAGGGTCTGCCTTTTCTAAAGCATATTGTAGTGCTGCGGCTTCAGCATATTGCGCTGCCTTATGGCCAAGTGATGTAGACAGTAATTCTTCTGGATAAAAAGAATAGGAATCTCGAAAAGTCCCTACTACTATCCTCATCCCAGCTGAGGATTGTTGGGATGTCCCTTTTTTAATCGTCATTGACGATCCATCAAAAATTATTACTTGGTCTTGTGGAGGTATAGGGATAGGATTATTTCCCCTAATAAAGCAATCGTTTGAATTACCTAATAAAAGACTTGGCCAATTCCTACAGGGTTTGCCATTTCATCAGGACCTAACCTCGGTTAGGGTTTAGTATGAACTTTATAAGAAATTTCTAGACCTCAATGGTATATTGAGGGAGTTCTGATTTACGTTCTACAAGGCCTGATCAGGGACTTGTCATCTCTAGAGTCTTAAATCTGAGTCTTAGTACCACTGTCAGTAAAACATTCCTTCTATACTTAACAATCTACAAGATGGATATAGATATAAATATAAGTGTAGGATTCTGTATCAACTCATTAACACACACGTTGGGCGCCAACTGAAGGGATAATTACTAGTCCTAGCCCCTTTAGGGTGACCCCGGATCAGGCGTATTCCTCAGACGTTCACTTTCAATTAAAGTTTGAGGTAGCCGAATCCTAAAGATGCTTAATTGGGCCTAAAGGTCCGGACTATCTCTCCCTAAAGGAAAGGAACAACCTGAAAATGTTACCGTCCTCCAGATAGCACTTTTAATAAGTTTAGCTAGACTCTAACATTCCGGATATATTGAGGGTCCGGAAAACTCCCTCAGAATTCTGCAACTCCTCCCCAAAGAGTGTACAGAGATTGAGTTCATGAGTTTGATACAGAAGTATTATGTGAGAAAATTCTAAAACTAAATAGATTTATTAAAGAACCGACATATAATTTACAGTTGGTGAGTCATTCGCAACATTAACAGTTCCAAAAAGAGAAAGCTTACAATTCTATTATCAGAGAACCTTACTCTCAAATCATAACTTTGCTACAGTTTTACAGTTCTTAGTTTTCTACAGGATATCCACCAAAATCAAATACAGTACCCTTGATCCCCAAGGTACAAAGAGTTGGAGGCTTACAGAGCTGCCTCTGAAGCCGAGAATCACTTTGCCCCTTTAAAGCGAGTCTACTATCCCATTTGAGAGTTCAATATTTATACCCTTTTCCAGTGGTATTTCCTTTAAGGTTTTCTGCTGATGTAAGCTAATTATCTCTAGTCATTTTTCTGCTGACCCCCTTACAATCACCTGAGCTGGTAGCATTACAGAATTATGCCTCTTCTCTAGGTGTTCTAAGTTTACCATAAAAAATGGTGTAACGGCAGGTGCATAATACTTCATGTAATTTTTACGAAGGCAAATGTTTCTTAATTTTATGTGCTTCTTTATGAAGTGTAAATTAGAACACCTTAACCAGGGTGAACCATTGTCTTGTTCTGAAAGATTCAGACGACCGGAGCCTTTAACCTTCTGTTTCAATAAGGTTATTGATTCAGTGTCAACAACTATCTTATCTCTATAGCCAGAATGCTTTCACAGCTTTTTCATAGTTAGGTTTCTAGATTTCCAGACCCAGTTTGTCATGTTTTAATAAGGCCAGAATTCTTTCATAGAATGGTGTATTTTTCTGAATAGGTTATATGGCTTATTCCTTCACAAGGCGAATAGCAGAGATGCATTCAAGGAGAAGCTAGATAAGCACATAAGGGAGAAAGCAATAGAAGGATTTGTTGATGGGGTTAGATGAAGAGTGGGGGGGTGGTGCAGGGCGGGACAGGAGGAGGCTCATGTGGAGCATAAACACTGGCACGGACCTGTTGGGCCCAATGGCCTGTTTCTGTGCTGTAAATGCTTTGTAATACATTGGCCTAGAAATTGGGTGGTTTATCACCACCCGTTACCGCCATAATCAGATGAAAAAATGGCGGTGGCCACTCTCCTGTCAACTGGTCGCGGGTCCTGCGGTGGCTGTCATTTTCGGATGGCCGGCAGCGCTGCCGATAGCAGCGATAACGAAAATGATCGAAATGAAGCAGATCGTGATGCAAGTGAGTGTGCAACATTCACTTGACTCCTGATCTGCAAGTTTGGACTTCGCCACTCCATTTACCGGCAGGCCTTATGTACGACGATCTGAGGAAGCGTTGACAAGCAGGAAGGAGGCTGTAGCAGCAGTATTTAAAGGGATCATTAGCAACAACTTGCATGTGACATGTTTGTTCAGTTTGACTGGCTCTGTGCAGCTTTCTGCAGCTCCAGCAACTTTAATAACTTATTGCAAGGTTCTAAGGTGTGTTGTTGCAAGTGGAGAACGCCTTCATTCTTATTTCAAGGCTTCTGCTCACAACTCTTGCTCCCAGTCATGGGGGTTGTACTGGCAGTCCACCTCATACTCAACTATCTTCAGGAGAGGGAGTGGAGGGAGCAAAGAAGAGGAGAAGATGTGTGCAGGGGGAGGAGGAGGAGGGCCAGGAGGCCTCTCAGCAGGAGGCCTTACCCACCTAGGATCTTCCAAGAGCACTTCTCTTATATCCATTTAAGTGAGGAACAGTGTATTAGGAGGCAATGCTTCACCAAGGAGGTGGTCACAGAACTCTGCCAACTCCTGCAACCAGACCTGCAGCCTGAGAGCAGGGCGAACACGACTCTCTCAGTGGCAGTCAAGGCCACCATGGCCCTCAATTTCTTTGATGTGAAGATGCCGGTGTTGGACTGGGGTGGACAAATGTAGGAAGTCACACAACACCAGGTTATAGTCCAACAGTTTTATTTGAAATCACAAGCTTTCAGAGCGCTGCTCCTTCGTCAGGTGAAGTGAAGAGAAGCATACAGGCAGAGCATATATAGTCAGAGAAAACTGCCAGATGATTACAGGTAATCTTTCTAACTGCCCTTTATCACACCTCGGCAGAGAGATAATCACAGCAATCAAAGGTGTGAATGGTGTCCAAACAGGTCAGTCAGGAAAACATTACATCAAAGAACAATGAGGTGGGGTCACAAGGAGTCAAATGTTGCAGATGCTGGGGTCTGTATGAAAAACAGAAAAAAACCAAGAAACTTTGCTGGAAATCACAGCAGGTATGAGGCAGGAAAGGATGCCCCGGAGCATGGTACATCGGCGAGACCATGCAGACACTGCAACAACGGATGAATGGACACCGCACAACAATTGCCAGGCAGGAGTGTTCCCCTCCCAGTCGGGGAACACTTCAGCAGTCAAGGACATTCAGCCTCCGATCTTCGGGTAAGCATTCTCCAAGGCGGCCTTCGAGACACACGACAACGCAAAATCATCGAGCAGAAACTGATAGCCAAGTTCCGCACTCATGAGGAAGGCCTCAACCGGGATCTTGGGTTCATGTCACACTACATGTAACCCCACCTGACTTAGAGTCACCCAGACTCGAGTCGTCGTTGGCTTGTTCTCTCTGCACAGATGCGGCTGGACCTGCTGTGATTTCCAGCAAAGTTTTTTGGTTTTTTTCTGTTTTTCATACAGACCCCAGCATCTGCAACATTTGACCCCTTGTGACCCCACCTCATTGTTCTTTGATGTAATGTTTTCCTGACTGACCTGTTTGGACACGATTCACACCTTTGATTGCTGTGATTATCTCTCTGCTGAGGTGTGATAAAGGGCAGTTAGAAAGATTACCTGTAATCATCTGGCAGTTTTCTCTGACTATATATGCTCTGCCTGTATGCTTCTCTTCACTTCACCTGACGAAGGAGCAGCGCTCCGAAAGCTTGTGATTTCAAATAAAACTGTTGGGCTATAACCTGGTGTTGTGTGACTTCCTCAATTTCTTTGCCAGTGGATCCTTCGAGTCTGCAGCAGGCAACATAGTTAACATCTCACAGTTTGCCATCCATCACTGAATCCGGGAGGTCACTGATGCTCTCTACACCAGGAGAAGGGACTATGTTGTCTTCTTTCTGAGCAGAGAGAAGCCAGAGGAGCATGGATGTGGCTTTGCCAGGATAGAGGGCATTGACCATCAGGAAGCGCTGAGAAGATCTCAGGATTGTTATACAATGCCCGAAAAGCCACGTGTGTGCAGTCAATGCTGCCCTGCACCATGGGGAAGGATGATTTGGACAGATTGGGTGATTGGGCAAAAGCATGGCAGATGCAATATAACGTGGATAAATGCGAGGTTATCCACTTTGGTGGCAAAAACAGGAAGGCAGATTATTATCTGAATGGTAATAGATTGGGAGAAGGGGAAGTGCAACGAGACCTTGGTGTCCTTGTGCACCAGTTGCTGAAGGTAAGCATGCAGGTGCAGCAGGCGGTTAAGAAGGCAAATGGCATGTTGGCCTTCGTAGCGAGAGGGTTTGAGTACAGGAACAAGGATGTCTTGCTGCAGTTGTACAGGGCCTTGGTGAGACCACATCTTGAGTGTTGTGTGCAGTTTTGGTCACCTTATCTGAGGAAGGATGTTCTTGCCATGGAAGGAGTTCAGCGAAGATTCACCAGGCTGATACCTGGGATGGCAGGAATGACGTATGAGGAGAGATTGGGTCGATTGGGCTTGTACTCGCTGGAGTTTAGAAGAATGAGAGGGGATCTCATTGAAACTTATAAAATTCTGACAGGACTGGACAGTGAGGCGAGGAGGAGCCCGGTATAAAAACTGGCGCGAGCACCGAGGCCCGACCAGTTCCAGGGAGCAGTGAGGTGAGAAGGAGCCCGGTATAAAAACCGGCGCGAGCACTGAGGCCCGACCAGTTCCAGGGAGTAGTGAGGCGAGGAGGAGCCCGGTATAAAAACCGGCGCGAGCACCGAGGCCCGACCAGTTCCAGGGAGCAGTGAGGCGAGGAGGAGCCCGGTATAAAAACCGGCGTGAGCACCGAGGCCTGACCAGTTCCAGGGAGCAGTGAGGCGAGGAGGAGCCCGGTATAAAAACCGGCGTGAGCACCGAGGCCCGACCAGTTCCAGGGAGCAGTGAGGCAAGGAGGAGCCCGGTATAAAAACCGGCGCGAGCACCGAGGCCCGACCAGTTCCAGGGAGCAGTGAGGCGAGGAGGAGCCCGGTATAAAAACCGGCGCGAACACCGAGGCCCGACCAGTTCGGACCAGGGGCCAGCGAGGCACATCAACTCAGCAGCGGGGAGAGAGGTAAAAAGTAATCAGAGTGTGACGTCACCAGGGAGCAGGTAAGTGATTGGTTGGTGAGTATTTCTCTTTTTTAAACTTTAACTCTGTGGTTTATAGTTGCTAAGGTCTTTTCTGGTGTAGCGGGGGCTGTTGGTAAACCATACAAGCGCCTTAGAGTTTATCTTTAATTGGTGATAGTGAATTAATTTAAATTAATTAAAGGGTAAGTCATGTCAGGACAGCCCAGCCCCGTGTTATTCTATATGTGGGAATTCAGGGACGCTGCCTGTGTCCCTGATGACCATGTGTGTCAGAAATGCATCCAGCTGCAGCTACTAGCAGACCGCATTGCGGCACTGGAGCTGCAGATGGATGGGCTTTGGAGCATTCACGATGCTGTGAGGGTCGTGGATAACACGTTTAGTGAGGTGGTCACACCGCAGGTAAGGGCTGCACAGGCAGAAGGGAAATGGGTGACCATCAGGCAAAGCAGTAGAGGCAGGCAGGTAGTGCAGGGGGCCCCTGTGGCCATCCCCCTCTCAAACAGGTATACCGATTTGGATACTGTTGAGGGGGATGACTTACCAGAGGAAGGCAGCAGCAGCCAACTTCCTGGCACCAGGGGTGCTTCTGCTGCTCAGGAAGGGAGGAAAAAGAGTGGGAGAGCAATAGTGGTAGGGGATTCTATTGTAAGGGGAACAGATAGGCGTTTCTGTGGCCGTAGACGTGACTCCAGGATGGTTTGTTGCCTCCCTGGTGCCAGGGTCAAGGATGTCACTGAACGGCTGCAGGGCATTCTGAAGGGGGAGGGTGAACAGTCAGAGGTCGTGGTTCACATTGGGACCAATGACATGGGTAGGAAGAGGGATGAGGTCCTGCAGCAAGAATTTAGGGAGCTAGGTAGCAGATTAAAGAGCAGGACCTCAAAGGTTGTAATCTCTGGATTACTCCCGGTGCCACGTGCTAGTGAGTATAGGAATAGAAGGATAGAGCAGAAGAATGCATGGCTAAAGAGTTGGTGCAGGAGGGAGGGCTTTAGTTTCCTGGATCACTGGGCCTGCTTCTGGGGAAGGTGGGACTTGTACAAGTCGGACGGATTGCACCTGAACCAGAACGGGACAAATATCCTTGCGGGGAGGTTTGCTAGCACTGTTCGGGGGGGTTTAAACTAAAATGGCAGGGGTTTGGGAACCTGAGCAGGGAGACAGAGGAAAGGGAAACAGGGATAAAAGCAAAAGATAGGAAGGAGAAAAACAAAAGTGGCAGTCAGAGAAATCAACGGTTTAAATCAAACATGGCCACAGTAAATAATAATTCTAATAGGTCTAAGAGTGTTAAAAAAACCAGCCTGAAGGCTTTGTGTCTTAATGCGAGGAGCATTTGTAATAAGGTGGACGAATTGGCTGCGCAAATAGAGGTAAACGAATATGATTTGGTTGGGATTACGGAAACGTGGCTCAAGGATGGCCAAGGCTGGGAACTCAACATCCAGGGGTATTCGATATTCAGGAAAGATAGGCAAAAAGGAAAGGGAGGTGGGGTAGCATTACTGGTTAAAGAAGGGATTAATACAATTGTTATGAAGGATATTAGCTCTGATGATGTGGAATCTGTATGGGTAGAATTGAGAAATACTAAGGGGAAAAAAACATTAGTGGGAGTGGTATATAGACCTCCCAACAGTAAGGCGGAGGTTGGGGATGGCATGAAAAGGGAAATTAAAGAAGCATGCAATAAGGGCACAGCAGTCATCATGGGTGACTTTAATCTACATATAGATTGGGCCAACCAAATTAGTAACAATACTGTGGAGGAGGAATTCCTGGAGTGTTTACGGGATGGTTTCCTGGACCAATATGTCGAGGAACCAACCAGAGATCAGGCCATCTTAGACTGGGTATTATGTAATGAGAAAGGATTAATTAGCAATCTTGTTGTACGAGGCCCCTTGGGTCAGAGCGATCATAATATGATCGAATTCTTCATTAAGATGGAGAATGAAATAGTTGACTCAGAGACTAGGGTCCTCAATTTAAATAAAGGAAACTACGATGGTCTGAGGAGCAAGTTGGGTAGGATTGATTGGGGAATGGCACTCAAAGGGTTGACGGTGGATAGGCAATGGCAAACATTCAAAGACCGAATGGATGAGCTACAGAATTTGTTCATCCCAGTTTGGCATAAAAATAAAACAAAAAAGGTGACTCGACCGTGGCTAACAAGGGAAATTAGGGATAGCATAAGATCCAAGGAGAGGACATATAAATTGGCCAGAAAAAGCAATAATCCTGAGGATTGGGAGCAGTTTAGGATTCAACAAAGGAGGACAAAGGGATTAATTAAGAAAGGGAAAATAGAATGAGAGTAAGCTTGCAGGGAACATAAAAATTGACTGTAAAAGCTTTTATAGATGTGTGAAGAGAAAAAGATTGGTGAAGTCAAGCGTAGGTCCCTTGCAGTCAGAATCAGGGGAATTTATAATGGGAAACAAAGAAATGGCAGATCAACTAAATTCATACTTTGGTTCTGTCTTCACAAAGGAGGACACAAATAACCTCCCAGAGATGCTGGGGAACATAGGGTCTGATGAAAGGGTGGAACTGAAAGAAATCAGTATTTGTAGGGAAATGGTGTTTGGAAAATTGATGGGACTGACTGAAGGCCGATAAATACCCAGGGCCTGGTAATCTACATCCCAGGGTACTTAAGGAAGTGGCCCTAGAAATAGTAGATGCATTGCTGGTCATCTTCCAGAACTCGATAGACTCTGGAACAGTACCCATGGATTGGAGGGTAGCTAATGTTACCCCACTATTCTAAAAAGGTGGTAGAGAAAAAGTGGGGAATTATAGACCGGTAAGCCTGACGTCGGTAGT
This sequence comes from Somniosus microcephalus, assembly GCF_052327205.1. Taxonomy (NCBI): domain Eukaryota; kingdom Metazoa; phylum Chordata; class Chondrichthyes; order Squaliformes; family Somniosidae; genus Somniosus; species Somniosus microcephalus. The sequence goes on along the minus strand of NC_140994.1, from coordinate 176,510,738 downwards.
GGGGAAAATGCTAGAGTCTATTATAAAAGATGTAATAGCAGACCACTTGGAAAGCAGTGACAGGTTCGGACAAAGTCAACATGGATTTACAAAAGGTAAATCATGCTTGACTAATCTACTGGAATTTTTTGAGGATGTAACTGGTAAAATAGATAAGGGAGAACCAGTGGATGTGGTGTATTTGGATTTTCAGAAGGCTTTCGATAAGGTCCCACATAAGAGATTAGCATGCAAAATTAAGGCACATGGGATTGGGGGCAAGGTATTGACTTGGATAGAGAACTGGTTGGCGGACAGAAAGCAAAGAGTTGGAATAAACGGGTCGTTTTCCGAGTGGCAGTCGGTAGTGGGGAACTGCAAGGATCGGTCCTAGGACCACAGCTGTTCACAATATATAATAATGATCTGGACGAGGGAATTGGATGTAATATCTCCAAATTTGCAGACGACACAAAGCTGGGTGGGAGGGTAAGCTGTGAGGAGGATGTCGTGAAACTCCAGTACGATTTGGACAGGTTGGGTGATTGGGCAGAAACATGGCAAATGCACTATAATGTGGATAAATGTGAGGTTATCCACTTTGGTGGCAAAAACAGGAAGGCAGATTATTATCTGAATGGCAATAGATTGGGAGAAGGGGAAGTGCAAAGAGACCTGGGTGTTCTTGTGCACCAGTCGCTGAAGGTAAGCATGCAGGAGCAGCAGGTGGTTAAGAAGGCAAATGGTATGTTGGCCTTCGTAGCAAGAGGGTTCGAGTACAGTAACAAGGATGTCTTGCTACAGTTGTACAGGGCCTTGGTGAGACCGCACCTTGAGTATTGTGTGCAGTTTTGGTCGCCTTACCTGAGGAAGGACGTCCTTGCCATGGAAGGAGTGCAGCGAAGATTCACTAGGCTGATACCTGGGATGGCAGGAATGACGTATGAGGAGAGATTGTGTCGATTGGGCTTATACTCACTGGAGTTTAGAAGGTTGAGAGGGGATCTCATCGAAACCTATAAAATTCTGTCAGGCCTGGACAGACTAGATGCAGGAAGGATGTTTATGATGGCCGGGGAGTCCAAAACCAGGAGTCATAGTCTAAGGATAAGGGGTAAGCCACTTAGGACTGAAATGAGGAGGAATTTCTTCACCCAGAGAGTGGTGAACCTGTGGAATTCTCTGCCACAGAGGGTGGTGGAGGCCAGTTCATTAAATATATTCAAGAAAGAGTTGGATATAATTCTTAAGGCTAAAGGGATCAAGGGATATGGGGAGAAGGCAGGGACAGGGTACTGAATTTGGATGATCAGCCATGATCTCATTGAATGGCAGAGCAGGCTCGAAGGGCCGAATGGCCTACTCCTGCTCCTATCTTCTATGTTTCTATGACTAGATGCAGGAAGGATGTTCCCGATGGTCGGGGAGTCCAGAACCAGGGGTCACAGTCTAAGGATAAGGGGTAGGCCATTTAGGACAGAAATTAGGAGGAATTTCTTCACCCAGAGAGTGGTGAACCTGTGGAATTCTCTACCACAGAAGGCAGTAGAGACCAATACATTAAATATATTCAAGAAGGAGTTAGATATATTTCTTAAGGCTAAAGGGATCAAGGGATATGGGGAGAAAGCAGGGGCCGGGTACTGAATTTGGATGATCAGCCATGATCGCATTGAATGGCTGAGCAGGCTCGAGGGGCCGGATGGCCTACTCCTGCTTCTATCTTCTATGTCTATGTCTATGTCTATGAAGCCCGCTATCCTGGCAAAGCCACATGCGCACTGACTCAGGATGAAGGCATCATGACTGCTGCCAGGATAGCGGGCATTGACCATCAGGAAGCGCAATCCCTTAGTGCTTGTCATTCGGGTGCCCTTTCCTGTCCTAGTGCTCCTACGAAGTACTCCCCCAGTGGCTGCAGCATGGCTGGTGGAAGGCTGCTGAGATTCAATGGGGCAGACTACAGATGGCCTTGCAGGATGACCTCGGGCAGCTCTGGCCCTAGAAGGCCCAGCTGCAGACTACACCACCATGGGCAGCAGCAGTATGGGCTGGCTTGCTGACAGGCAGCGGCAAGGGCAATGTTGGAGTGCCAGTGGTGGGAACAGGAATGCTGTCATCCTGAGAGATGACAGTATGGTCCTGCTCCACTGACCCACTGCTACTCCCCCGAGGAGGCACCTCAGCATTCCTAGCAATCTGTTGGAGCACATATTGCTGGGCTGCTGCGACACCCTGCAAGCCCCGGTCGACAGTAGTAAACCCAACCATGATGGCAGAAGTCAGGACTGGGGTGGCATCAAGCTGAGACTGCACGAGAGCGGTCTACGTTTCCGCTGCCACGTTAAGACATTGGGTCGCTTCTGCCTGTGCTGCAATGGCAGCTGCGACATTGCCCATCAGACACACCATTATATCTGGGTCAACACAGTCTCTTTGGGAGTCTTGGAAATCCTGGGCTCCATGCTCTGCGCAGAGCCCCATGCAATGTTGGAGGCAGACTCCTCCACACTCTTGATATTTCTGAGATGCACCCATCATTTTGGTGTGCATGCCAATCACCCTCCTTCTGAAGGCCATCTCATCGAGGCCCTCATCTAAGTCCTGTGCAGCAGAACTTGCACACAAACTTGTCCACCGGGGAGCTGGCCCCCGAGCTACCCTTTCCCCCTGCCTGGCTGCAGCCCACTTGTGCCCAGTGCCTCTGCTTGTGCTGATCCCGTTACTACACCAGCCTCTACAGTATGCGTAGTGCTAGTTTCTGAGCTGGTGTCTGTGAGTGACAGATGTAGTAACGCAGTGTCTTTTTCTTCTTCCTCTTCTTCTCCCCCGTCGCTTTCATGCATTGCGTCAGGGACAGGCTGCTCCAGTGCTTGTTGCTTATCTGAAAGCAGAAAGGCACAAGAGTCGCATTATGGTGAGGGGAGAAGTGGGGGAAGCAAGATATTCATGAGTACAGCATCATTAGCTTGAAACTGAGAAGAGATTGTAGGATTAGGGGGAAGTGGGATGTGAGAAGAAAGATTAGGAATGACCATACCGTTGTTGTCCCCAAAGGGTTCAACCTCATCGGTTGCCAAAGCCTCTACAACCTGCCACACAATTATCTCCAGAACTCTCTCCTAGAGCTGGCTGAGGTCCTGGACATCAGCCTGCCCCTCCGCCTGTCCACTGCTGCTCATGGTGGTTGTGAACCACCTTGGCCTGCAAGAGAAAGAGAAGTATGTCAGTGAGCGTGGTGCAATATGTTTGGGTGATGTGCCTGTCATGATTGAATAGCTGACATTGTGCACAAGGTGTGAGATGTGGGTGTGGGTGTTGCAGCAGTGCTAAGGGTGTGAGGGTGAAGTGAAGCGACAGGTAGAGATTATTGGTAAAGCTGAAATGTAAGCATTACTATAAGCTATGAGAGTAAGATGGGTGGGATTGTTTGGCACACAGGGAACTTGGCATCTTGGTGAGGGCACAGTGGAGGGAGGTGGCTGAAACTGTTAGTGCCACCTCCACTGCCCCAAGATCAGCAACGCAGTGAAACAATTTGATCAGAATGGGCAAGGTAAGTGCCTCATCCTACCTGTAAAGGTCATATAACCAGCACCTACTATATTACCATCTTGGCACATTCACTCTGTGGAATTTCATGCTTGTATGGGGGTGTCAGCACTCTTAAGCTACTGTGCATAGCTGGCATTCTGTCAACAGCCCAGCTGGATAATTCATGATCTCACTTACTCTGCACACTTCCCACATAAACTGCATCTGCTAATCCTCTGAGTGTCAGTTACTATGTGACGTGTGCATAATAGGACTCCGGTGGCCAAAGGTGTTTAGAGATGGAGAGATTGGTGGGAAGCTGTCACAACCAGATTTGCATATGGATGAATTAATCCGATTCCTGAGTCTTATGTTGCCATAATAAACACAGACACTACAACAATTAATTGCACTATTCACTATGAAGTGCAACTTACTGGTCAGAGGCCTCACTTTAATTATTATTATTTTGTATTCCTAATAGAACAGATGCTTTCAGATATGGGTGATGAAATGGAGAAAGAGAAGTCTTCGCCCCTGCTGCTGTCCTCCCAGAATATCTTCTGCCATGCCATAATTCATTCTCACTTCCCAGTGCCAGCCCACATTCGAGCACCCAGGGGCATAAAACTAGAGATGCGGAGGTTAATGCACTGGGTGAAACACAACTCACGAGAGATAGAGAAGGAGGATGATGACGTCTCTCAATGGTGTGTTTAGAAGACTCTGACCTTGGCTGTGGAATCTAGGAATAGGGACTATGATCTCACAGCTCATGTTTTCAGACAAAGGATGAAATGGAGCATTGAGCTCATGTGCAGGCATTGCAGGATGTCTCCCTAAATTATATACTTGGTTTGTTGGAGGAGTCCCTACCTAACTCCAGTGGCTTGGCAGGTGTGGCTTCCTGGGATGTAGCTTTTACTCTGGAATCCAGTTCTAGTGAGACAATGGTACCGATATGTACGGGGAGACGAGGAGGGAGCAGGAGCCGGGTGGTGTGGGGCGGGGGGGGGAGGTGGTGGGGGGGCGGTTGGCGGGGGCATCGGTTTCATGGTTGGGAACCCCGGAAGCACAGGTTTCCCAAGTCCTGTCGAAATTAACAGCAGGTCCTGATTACCATTTTTGAAATCTGTTTCCCGGCTGCAGGCGTTTGTGTTCCCATGCGCCTGCTGCCCTTGTTCTCCTAAGTGGAAGAGGTCGCCGGTTTGGGAGGTGCTGTCGAAGAAGCCTTGGTGAGTTGCTGCAGTGCATCTTGTAGATGGTACACACTGAAGCCACGGTACGTCGGTGGTGGAGGGAGTGAATGTTTAAGGTGGTGGATGGGGTGCCAATCAAGCAGGCTGCTTTGTCCTGGATGGTGTCGAACTTCTTGAGTGTTGTTGGAGCTGCACTCATCCAGGCAAGTGGAGAGTATTCCATCACACTCCTTACTTGTGCCTTGTAGATGGTGGAAAGGCTTTGGGGAGTCAGGAGGTGAGACACTCGCTGCAGAATACCCAGCCTCTGACCTGCTCTTGTTGCCACAGTATTTGTGTGGCTGGTCTAGTTAAGTTTCTGGTCAATGGTGACCCCCCAGGATCTTCTTTTGTGCTAGGTATAACTCCAGTTAGTGGATGTAAAGAATGATGTAAAGAACTGAACGAAATTTATAATACCAATCACCAAATACTGAATTTGTCTCGTCCCCACTACCAGAAATTGTAGGAATATTTTAATTTGCTTCCACTATAAATATTAACCTACTTTTTCAGTATTGTTTCACTTCATCACACCGATTCTAATCCAGGCGAGCTGCTGCTTTTGATCTAACCAACAGATTGATGTTTCACATAATGTCTGCTCCATTCTCGGGTAGAAATGTGCTATGTGCTATATTCAATGAGCTAATCTTTCTACAGATTGAGTACACTCTTGACAGTTGGCGACAGTCTGCCTTGAACAAATCTGTGTGGTTTGGTGAACCATGCAATCAGAAGCTCTCCACCTACAGAAACTACTGGAAGCTAATATTGCCACAGTGTCCAGAATAGAAACAAAACAGACGCTGGTGCACTGTCCTCGGGAAAATTACATTCATTGGCTTTAATTAAGCGAATTAGATTTTCTGAATGAACAACTCTTATTTTCGAACCACCTTGTATCATTTTCAGCGTTTGGTTAATGTGCTTAATCTCGATGCCCTGTTCCAGCACTGGATGACTTGTGTTTAAGGATCACTGTTGTCGTTGGCTCATCTGGTTAATGATGTTACAAGATACCTGCTTAATTTTGTTTTTTTTATTGTTTTTCTGATACCAGTTTAGGAACCAATGCTCCAATGCACAGGTCCAGCCTGCTGCTCTTTAGCTTGCTTCTGCCATTTTTTTTTTTTTTTTTTAAACTTGTTTTACCAGATAATGGCATTATTGGAGGAGGGGGGCTGGAGCTGCTACAAAATACAGTATGATAAAGCAAGGAAGCAGAATATGGGAAAGTTCTAGAAAAGAAGTTAAGATGTCTAGTCTAGAAAGTACTCACAGAACAGAAATCACAGAAACCCCACAGTGCAGATAGAGGCCATTTTGGCCCATCGAGCCTGCACCGACGCATATCCCACCCGATCCCGTAACCCCTACACCAACACATATCCCACCCTATCCCCGTAACCCCACGTATTTAATCCCCCTAACACTAAGGGTCAATTTATCATAGCCAATCAACCTAACCCGCACATCTTTGGACTGTGGGAGGAAACCGGAGCACCCGGAGGAAACCCACGCAAACACGGGGAGTATGTGTAAACTCCACACAGACAGTCGCCCGAGGCTGGATTCGAACCCGGGTCCCTGGCGCTGTGAGGCAACAGTGCTAACCACTATGCCACCGTACTGTGTGATATTAGCATACAAATGCCTTTAATATTGGCACTAAACTGTTTATAACAAACAATAATTTCTAGGCCCATAGATTAAAGTATAAAGTTGCAATCCTCTGGCATTCGGAGCGTAAAATAAAAATGTAACAGAAATGTATCATTTTTCATCTCCGCAAGCAATTGTCATTATGTGTATTCGTTGAGTTGGCACGTGATTACATTGTAATATCATCATGAGCTGAGTCAAACGACAGCCTTTCTTACTCTCCTATAGTGCTTCATTACTTCTTGTCTCCCACTCCAACATACATACCTGTCTGAAGCAGCAGGTTGGGTAATCCCTTTCATTAACCGCTCATACATACTGGGAATTGGGAAATTTAAAAGACAAACACCTGCCACCATTGCTTATCATTTTTCACTGTTTCATTTGCAATCATAATGGGAAGTAAATTGATAATTAATTAGTTAAAATATTCTAATAACATTATTGCCATTCCCCTTTAATATCAGTAGATATATAAGAGATAATTTCTCTCAATAATTGACTACGAATTGGAGGGGGAATTCCAGCCAGGGCGCAGCAGCTTCAAACGCGCACCATAATTCAGCTCCCATATGCTGACTGGCTCAGTATCTCCTTCAGCCAATCCCCAGTGAGGTCATTAGTGTTCAATGCTAACAAGCCACGAGAGGTTACCAGTTAGTTATTGCTCAGCTTCTAAAACTGGATGAATTCTGTTTAGACTTGGTGATAAATTCGCTGGATTTTCTTGGTAGAAGGAATCCTGTCTTGACAGTCTAATGATTTCTTACTGTCTGGTCAGTCTTTCCTCCAAAGTAAAACATGCCTGTTAACCATTCAGATTTATTCAGGATGCTCCTGATTTTGAACAAAACTTCTCAAGTCGTGAATAAAAGAGGATGCTCCCTATTCTGTAATATTACAATCTGGAAATGGTTTACATTACTGCCTGCACTGAGTCTACGAACAAAAAAGCTATAGAACAGCAGTCACAAGGGGCCACTTAATTTTTCAGACTGGATGAGCACAACAGCTTAGAAGCGTTTCCCAATGAAAAACTTCAACTCACTAATCAGATTAGCTGCTAGAAAGATCAATAATATAGGCCACCATTTTATGTTTTCTGTCTCACCAAGTCTACTAGCCTTCCCAATTCAGTCTTTTGAGTTCTCGGTGTTCAGATGGGTGCACATTTACTTAACAGTTTAGAGTGGCTGACAAGTTGAGAGACTACCCCCATAATCAGGACATTGACCTTATAACTTCCACTCCAAGAGATGCCACTTAATTCCATCTGTGTATAGGTTTTCAATCAACAAATGTTGGTGGTATACAGGACTCGATACTCAAGGTCCTAACATTTTTGCCAATTTGTTTTAGACACACAAATTATTTTAAGTTCTTTTTTGTACTTTTTTTAAGTTGCTTCAATACAAAGAGCAATGCCTTCTCCTTGCCTCCCACATGGTCACTGTCAAAGAATAGCAGTTTTAGAGTAGGAGGGTGTATTGTATGATATTTTGCGTAGCCTTCTAATGAGGCCAGAGAATCTTTACATCAGACAATTACCATTAGAATAATTTGGAATAAAATCTCAAACATCATTCAACATTGTCATTCTTCATATAGCAACATTTGTAACTAAACTTACACACAGAAAAACATCTTATCATTGCAAATGGATCATTTGCAAGAGTGGGGAAATAGAGGAAATCTGCAGCTTACGTGACATCCTTACTCCTGACATATTACTTACATAGCACTCGCCGAGGACTACGATTCAGCCGCAGCATCATTTCTGACTGGTAATGAGATTGCACTGCAAAACGTTTGCATTACATTTTGGAACAAAAAAATCTTTGTATATTGTTAGTGGAGCCAGGAAGGAATAACTTTACTCCATGCTAAGAAGACATTAAGCAATTAATTTTTTTCCTTATTGTGACTGACTATAATCTAGCGACATCTGCTTTCCTGGTAATTAGCACCAAGCTAGGAAAGCTATGGTTTCAGCTTCACTTGGGACTCTGCTCACACCTCATTAAAGCTCTGGGAGCAGGTCTTCCCTTGGTATGTTTGCAAAAATTAGATTTCTTAATGAGGTAAACTCTAGGTATTCAACTGGCTGAGGAGATTGAGAATTGTGGTGGGAAAAAAAATCTCTCAACCACTAAGCTGATGCTACCCCTGATAATAGGCCCATCTGCTCTGTGAAAAGATCATATCCTGCCAACTGAGCACCATTGACATTGGATCTTCCTTTTCACCCATTACAACAGCTGCAGGAGACTTTTTGGAGAGGCAAATGGATTTTCGGTGCAACAGGGACTGAAACGAAGGGAAAAAATTAAATAGAAAAAAAGTCATGAATAATTATATGAATAGAAAAGTAGAATTAAATATAAAGTGTCATATTATTTTTCAAAGTTAGCCAGCTTTGTATTCTGTTAATAACATGCACATTAGGTGATTTTCAGCGTTTTACTAGCCTAGCTCTCATTTTAACAAGAAATCCTGCCAGTAAAGTATATAGCGCTGCAGTCAGCCAGAAATATTCAGAAGACATACTACAGAATGCCATGACTGCTGCTATTCAGCTCTTATTTGTACTTTTATGTTTTGTATATTAGATGTCATAATAGGTTACAGCTGGAGGCAAATGTAACATCTTTGGAACTGACCCTGGAAGCAGCTCATAGTACAAGAACAGCTATAGAACCTGTACCTAGAGGAGGTTGGGAAAATAATAGTTTTTTCAAGCCTTGGTCGGCACTCCAAAAGACTTGGTTCAGCAAACAAACAGTTCATTCTGAATTTGAGCTTTTTCAGAGTTCTAGGGAATGGGATTGCCTGAGATGAAGTTCCTTCAGCTGATATTCTGTGCAGGCTTCTCGGATTAATACAGGTGTTGAGGTGCAGCTGCAGCTACAGTAGCTCTTGTGTCTCTGGCATCACATGGCGGGCTACCTCAAGCACGAGCAGCTCATGTGACGCCACTTATTTTTTTAAAGAGCAGTGGCACCCAGCCAAATGTGTCCAATGCTGTAAAGACTCTGGCACGAGTGGGGCATACTCAACCAGCCAAAGGGTCTCATTGCTTTTGAATTATAATGGGCCTGGGAGCAAGAGGTTATTTGTTTGTTTTATTTCTGCAGTTTTTGTAACATGTATTTTCTGTAACAAGCAGTTTTCTATCAGTAACTTAAGAGTGATTTTCCAGTCATCTATTGTATGCATAACGAGTAGCAAAGTCACTGGCATGCCCTGGAAATCCAAGTGCGGATATCGACACAGCCAGCTCTAACTCAGTAAACATTAGTCTGTTTAATACTTACAATTCATTTAATAGCACTTGCTTTACATTAATATTTGTTGCCCCTGGCAACATTGGCTACATCATCAAAAAAATGTTTGGGATCCAAACTAAGAGTTGCACATGAATGCAGTAAAATTGGAAATGTTTCTTTTTAACATTTAATCATCAAGCACATAAAGCAAATTATTCATATTTTAGTTTCTGTTGTGTCCGTGTGTTGATAGAGACACTGAAGACAGGAGTTGGTTTCACAGGTGTTTACTAAACAAAGTCTGGAGGGGAACTAACTGATACAACACAATATACAGGCTTATATAGCCCGAGTGGCCATTACCGGCATTACAGTACACATGGGGCTCTTAAAGGCACATACACTACAATTCCTCCCCTGTTAGCCAACCAGTACATAATATTTTAAGTAATCATTAATTACATGTTACAAGAAAAATAATCTACACATTGCGGCAGTTAATTAATTATAAGTCAGTCTCTCTGGAGGCTTCCTGACTCGGTCCGGATAACGCCTCGGTGGTGTAGTAGTTTCTGGTGGTGTAGTAGGTTCTTTTGGCAAGGCTGATTCGGCTTGAATGCCAGTGTCGGGTTCATCGGGTTCCAGTATCACCGGATCGGAGGTAGATATGGGTATCTCTACTTCATCGTTAGACGTATAGAGTTGTGGTGTAGGTTGTCCCTTTTCGGATGACTTTATGATTTGGTCAGCATGGCGCCTTATTATGCTTTCTCCGATGTCTACGGTATACATCAGCGGTCCTAGTCGTGTGCAGATAGTTCCAGGCTGCCATTTCTCGGTACGGTAGTCCCGAGCCAAAACTTGTTGACCTATCTGGAAGGTTCTAGTTGGCCTTTCATTCATGCCTTAAAATTGCCGGTTCTCCACGTCCCTTCTGATGTTTGGCTTGATCAAATCCAGCCGGCATCTTAGGTTTCTATTGAAGAACATCATGGCGGGAGTTTGGTTTGTAACCATATGTGTTGCATTCCTGTATGCAAACAAGAAGTTATCCACCTTGTGCTGAAGTTTTATGTCTTCATTACTCATGGCCTTTATGGCCTTCTTGAAGGTCTGGACAAATCTTTCAGCCAATCCATTGGTGGCGGGATGGTATGGGGCGGACGTGTAGTGCTTAACCCCATTGTTTTTTAAGAACTTCCTGAATTCTTCGGACACAAATTGCGGTCCATTATCAGAACAGATCTGTTCCGGCAGCCCATTCCTGGCAAATATGGTCCTTAATACTGTGATGGTTTTTTCCGTGGTGGTGGAGGACATCTTTATTACCTCCGGCCACTTGGAGTGTGCATCAACCGCGATTAAGAACATTGAGTCCATAAATGGATCAGCAAAGTCGATGTGTACCCTTTGCCAGGGGGATGAGGGCCACTCCCATGGATGTAGAGGGGCTTGTGGTGGAGCGTTTTGGACCTTCTGGCATCCTAGGCAGCTCTTGGTCATTTCTTCGATGTCTCCATCGATACCTGGCCACCATACAAACGCCCTGGCTAGGTTCTTCATTTTCACTCCACCCAGATGCCCCTCGTGAAGCTCCTTTAGAACTTTATCCTGGAGTTTGGGTGGAATCACCACTCTGGATCCACACATCAAGTTCCTCAGCACACTGACAGCTGTTCTCTTCTTTGCGAGAATGCTGGCAACAGTGGTTCACCATGTGCTGGCCATCCCTTCACTGTTAAATCGTAGACTCGTGAGAGAGTCGGGTCATTTCTAGTTTCCCTTTCAATGGCAGAATTTGTTACTGGTAGACATTCGACTATGGTAGAGTGGAAAATGTCCACTGGGTCTACGGTAGGTGCTTCTTCTACCATTGGCAACGGTAGGCGCGATAACCCGTCAGCATTCCCATGCTGTTTTGATCCTTTGTATTCTATGTTGTATTGGTGTGCCCCTAGAAAAAAAGGGACCACCTCGGTACCCTTTGCGCTGTCATAATGGGAACACCCTTTTTAGGGTTGAATATGGAGATGAGTGGTTGATGGTCAGTCAACAAGGTAAATTTTTGTCCGTGTAGGTAATGGTTGAATTTCTTCACTCCCCATACCAGGCTGAATGCTTCCCTGTTGATTTGGGCATAGTTACGCTCAGCTGAGTTCAATGAGCGTGACGGAAAAGCTATCGGCCGTTCGAGCCATCAGGGAATTTATGCGATAATACTGCTCCTACGCCGTAAGGGGATGCATCGCACGCCAGTCTGATTGGCAGTGATGGGTTGTAATGAGCCAAAACTTCTTCGGATGTGATTAAGTCTTTGCATTTATGGAAGGCATGTTTACAGTCTTCACTCCATTTCCAAATTACTCCTGTTTGTAGCAGTTCATTAAGAGGGTGTAGAAGAGTTGATAAGTTCGGTAAAAATTTATGATAGTAATTTATTAATCCCAGGAACGACCTTAATTGTGAAACATTTTCAGGTGCTGGGGCTTTTATGACCGCTTCAATTTTTTCAGGTGACTTATGCAACCCTTCCTTATTAATTATGTGGCCAGAATATGATATTTGATTCTGGAAAAATTCGCACTTGGGGCGATTTGCTCGTAGGCCCCGTTCTCTCAGCCTAGTGAGCACCTGCTCCAAATTGGCAAGGTGCTCGTTGTCATTTTCTCCTGTTACAAGGATGTCGTCTAGGTAGCATTGAGTCCCCGGAATCCCTTGGAGGACTTGTTCCATAGCTCTTTGCCAGATAGCTGGAGCGGATGCTACTCCGAAAACCCGTCGATTGTACTGGTACAGGCCTTTGTGTGTATTTATCGTGAGATACTTTTTAGAGGCCTCTTCAACCTCCATCTGTAGATATGCCTGTGCCAAGTCAATTTTGGTGAAACGTTTCCCTCCGGATAGTGAGGCGAAAATATCTTCTATCCTCAGAAGAGGATACTGTACCGTGTGAAGGACCGGGTTTACAGTCACCTTGAAGTCTCCACAGATGCAAATTTTTCTCTGTTTTTCAGATTTATCATTATTCAACGTTTTCTTCATGACCGGGACGATGGGTGTTGCCCACTCGCTCCAGTCTATTTTGGATAGTACACCTGCCTTTTCCAAATTCTCCAGCTCTGCCTCGACTGCTGGACGAATTGCGTATGGCACCGGTCTTGCCTTAAAAAACTTGGGAATTGCCGCATCTTCCACTTTTATTGAGGCGGTGATGCCTTTCAAGGTTCCTAGTTTCTCTTGAAACACTTCCTTGGCATTGGCCAAGATGTCTTTTAATCGTTCAGGTATGATGTCATCATCATTTTTTTCCTTACTGGTCACCGTCAGTGCTTGAATGGAGTGCCAGTCTAAACGTATTTTCCTGATCCGTTCACGTCCCAACAGCGGTGGACCACCATCTTGTAGAACGTATAAATACAACTTCTGTATTTCCTTGCCGTTGTATACAACAGGCACCCTTATTTTTCCTTTGGGGTATACTTTCTGCCCCGTATGTGTTTTCAAGATAATGGATGTGTCTTTTAAAGGTATATGCGGAAATAGCCGCTCGTAATCCCGTCGATTTATGACGGTCAGAGCTGATCCTGTATCTAGCTCCATTTTAACTGGGGACCCTGCTATTGTGAGGGTAACCCAAATGGTCTGGTAATCTTCTTTGGCAATTACATTATGTAATTTGAGAGAGCTTAGTCTCTTGTTTCCGGAGTCTCTATCGCTCTTCTGGTCTTCGGAGCTACTGTCCGTCATCATTTGTACCTTTCTGTGCTTTTCCTTATTGATTTTTTTTCTGTTAGTGGATTTTTTGTTTCCAGATCGGCATACACGTGTAATGTGTCCCATCTTTCCGCATTGCCTGCATGCTTTGTCCTTGAACCAGCAGTCCCTCTGGTCATGGGTGGATCTGCCGCAGCGATAACATCTCTCGAAACCCCGTGTCATTTCATGGGTGCCGAAGTCCTGTGGCTTTTGCTGTATCTCTGCAGTTCCTCTTGCACTGAAAGCCTTGTCCAGTGTCAAATCTTTCTCAGAAAGTAGCCTTTTTTGTGTTCCTTCACTTAGGAGACCGCAGACGAATTTGTCTCGTAGAGAATCTGCCAGTCCTGCCCCGAATTGGCAGTGTAGGGTATCAACAATCTCCTTAAAATTCTTGTCCATCGGTTTGGCTGGAGTGATTAAGTTTCATAACAGCTTGTATGTCTTTGCGCCCATTAGATTTAGAAGTACTGAAGCTTTTTTTTCATCTTCTATTCCATTTGCGGTGCAATATACCTCCACTCTTTCCACATATGTGGTCCAATCCTCTATCTTGTTATCAAAAACATCAATATTGCCAGACTTAGGCATCCTAGATAAAAAATGGCGCTTCCCGCGCTTCCCCGCCGCTGCTGCCGATGACAACGCTGTTTCCCGCGGTTTCCGTTCTTTTTATTTATTTATTTACAGTTGGAGACTCGTTCCCGCCGGACTCTCTCTCTAGGTCTGAACACCGACCTGCTTGCAGCGCCGGCCGTCTCCCGAGTGCTCCCTCCCCGTCTGTTACTGCTTGCCTCCGCCTTCGCTGCTTGGCCTAGCTGCAGAGCCAGCCGCTGGAGCCCCAGCCCGATGCCCAGGAAGGATTACTGCAGTACCTGCCACCAGCCCGGCCAGCTGGTGAAACCACAGCCTTTTCTTTTTCTTGATTTCTTTTCAACTTTGGACGCCAGAGGAATCGATGTCCTTGAGGTGCTGCCGAATTGCAGGTAAGTCCGTTTCCAATTCGTCGCCACTGTTGTGTCCGTGTTGATAGAGACACTGAAGACAGGAGTTGGTTTCACAGGTGTTTACTAAACAAAGTCTGGAGGGGAACTAACTGATACAACACAATATACAGGCTTATATAGCCTGAGTGCCCATTACCGGCATTACAGTACACATGGGGCTCTTAAAGGCACATACACTACAGTTTCATTGCAGTTTAGTCATTTTTTTGCATAAATTAGAGAATTGTAGTCAAGATTTGAGTCCCTGTTTTGGAGGATTATTATTTAAAAAATTCCCCAAAATAAGGTAATTCATGGGAAATTATAATTTATGACTATAAAATAGTAATTTGTGATTAAAATTTTGCAAGATAAACTCCGCATGGCAGACAGTTGGTTCACACCTATTGGAACCCACCACTAACTTGGGTTGATTTCCAAATCTGCCATTAATATATTTTTATTTAACATAAAGAAATAAGATGTTATCCTGTATTCCAGTATTTCCAATTTCCTAATTTTAAACTTCCCTTCCCAGTAATTATCATATTTGGGAATGAATAATGTTTTATAGTTTTAATGATGACTGGTAAAGTGGTGAGTGATTTGGGCTAATTTTATAAAAATGAAATATTGGCATTATGTACGATATACTACCATCCTTTAAGAAGGGGCTTGAAAAGTTCCTGAGGGAGGAACAGGCCAATGGGGCAATTAGGGGCTGTGTGGGTTAGTTCAGATAATCTAATAAAGGTTCATGGGTAACCATGGCCTCCTTGAACTTGCTTAGTTACATTATTGAGTTGGAGAAGAAGTTCCCAGAATTATTCCTGAAAATTGCAACAGACTCTGTTGCCATCACCAAGGCCTGAGCATTGCTAATGGTTAGAAAGAGCAATGCATGATGTTTTATATTGTATTGGTAGAAGTGAGCATTAATGGGCCTGAATTTATCTTCTTTTTGTATCAGGAAGATACCAGCGCCTCTCAGGGAGTGAAGACTAGTCAGCAGCCTGAGATGAAGACCAGTGCCGAGGTATCCAAGGATGTGCTGGACCGTCTGGCACAGACCGATCAGCTGGTCGTTCAGCTCAAGGAACTCGGAGAGAAAGTATCATAGATATTTTTGTATCACAGATTCACACAAATTTAAACATGGAGGGAAGCCATTTTGGTCCATTGTGCCTGTACTACTGTGAGATCCACCTAACTACTTTAGTCCCATTTGTCTGCTCATTCCCTGTAACCTTTAATTTTTTTTCTTCAAGTGATTGTCTAACCATCATTAAACATTCGGGTCCCCACGGGTGAGTACGCGCTGGGTACTCACCCATAGGCCCAACGAAAGTGCCGGTTTCGTGCATGCATTGCGCATGCGCGGGAAACCGGAACTTCCATTTCCTTAAAGGAAGGGGTTCACAGGTGCGCCGGAGAGGCAGTGCGTAAGCCTGGAACTTCTGTTTTTTTGCAGGTTTTTCCGGGAGGGTAAGTCTCCAGGAGCTACGCTTTTAAAAAGCAGTTGCAAGGCCTGCTTTTAACAAGGTAAGTGGTTAATTAAGTAAAATTAAAACATTTTTTCCACAGGTTTATTATTTTTAAATACTTTAAAGAAAGGTAAGTTTATTTTTAGCCCCATTAGAAACTGTAATTAATTTTTTCAAAAATTTAAATTATTGTTTAAAATAGTTATTTTATGTAATTTATAGTTATTTTAAAAATGTGATTAAAAAAAATTATTTGAACTTTTAGTTATGTTTTGGGGCTGAATCGTATTCATAGATTTGACAGGTCTTCCTGTCAAATCTATGAATACAGATTCCCTGCTACCATTGGCTCTCCATGGCCCACATGATCCCAGGGGACGCTTCGAACTAACTGCGCCCCTGGGATACGCAAGCACTGCGCGCCGGCAGTTGGAGCAGGCACAGGATCGGAATCCCACGCGGGTCCACAACACAACGGCCAGCGCGCTAGGTAAGTGCAGGTCGGAGGCTTGCACCCGCCGGAAATCTCCGACCCAAATTTCTGGGCCATTAATATTAATGTGATTGTGATTGAATCAGCTTCAATAGCCACTAGAGGTGATAAATGTCATAACTCTTAGCATGGAAAAAATCTTCTAATCTCTCCATTGATACTTCCAGTACTAATCTTATAAGTTTATGCACACTTGTTACCTATTCACTGGCCAGTGGAGATAACTTTTCACTAGTTACCCTCTCAAATCTTTTCATGATTCCCAATGCTTCCCTTAATCTTCTGCTCCAAGTGATTACAGCCCTGTTTTCTCAAGTCTCTCATTATAACTAATACCTCTCATCCCAGGTATCATCCCAATGAATCTATGCTGCACTTTTTAGATGGCTCCAGTATCCTTTCTATAACAGGGTGTACAAAACTGCACTCAGTACTCCAGATTTGGGCTAATTAATATCCTGTACAGATTAATCATCTCCTTGCTTTTATATTCAATCCCCCTACATATAGGGCTGGATTTTGTCAGTGTGGGCAGGCTGGGGCATGTCAGGTGGAAATCGTGTCGGGACACCGACTCCTAAGTGATGTGTGAAAAAGTGGGAATTTCCCCTAATTGGTAAATTGATTTCCTGCGTGTGGGAACCACTGGCTGAATGAGTCTTTTCATACAGAAAGTTGCCTCCGACTACGTCATCAATGCTGTTGGATTTAAGGCCTGCAAGCAGCCTTGATTGGCAAACATTCAAAGATCGCATGGATGAACTACAGAATTTGTTCATCCCAGTTTGGCATAAAAATAAAACAAAAAAGGTGACTCAACCATGGCTAACAGGGGAAATTAGAGATAGCATAAGACCCAAGGAGAGGACATATAAATTGGCCAGAAAAAGCAGTAAACCTGAGGATTGGGAGCAGTTTAGGATTCAACAAAGGAGGACAAAGGGATTAATTAAGAGGGGGAAAATAGAGTATGAGAGTAAGCTTGCAGGGAACATAAAAACTGACTGTAAAAGCCTTTATAGATATGTGAAGAGAAAAAGATTGGTGAAGTCAAGCGTAGGTCCCTTGCAGCCAGAATCAGGGGAATTTATAATGGGGAACAAAGAAATGGCAGACCAATTAAATACATACTTTGGTTCTGTCTTCACAAAGGAGGATACAAATAACCCCCCAGAGATGTCGGGGAACATAGGGTCTAATGAAAGGGAGGAACTGATAGAAATCAGTATTTGTAGGGAAATGGTGTTAGAGAAATTGACGGGATTGAAGGCCGATAAATCCCCTGGGCCTGATAATCTACATCCTAGGGTACTAAAGAAGTGGCCCTAGAAATAGTGGATGCATTGCTGGTCATCTTCCAAAATTCAATAGATTCTGGAACAGTACCCATGGATTGGCGGGTAGCTAATGTTACCCCACTGCTCAAAAAAGGTGGTAGAGAGAAAACGGGGAATTACAGACTGGTAAGCTTGACATTGGTAGTGGGGAAAATGCTAGAGTCCATTATAAAAGTTGTAATAGCAGAGCACTTGGAAAACAGTGACCGGATCGGACAAAGTCAACATGGATTTACAAAAGGTAAATCATGCTTGACTAATCTACTGGAATTTTTTGAGGATGTAACTGGTAAAATAGATAAGGGAGAACCAGCGGATGTTGTGTATTTGGACTTTCAAAAGGCTTTCGATAAGGACCCGCATAAGAGAATAGCGTGTAAAGCTAAGGCACACGGGATTGGGGGCAAGGTATTGACTTGGATAGAGAACTGGTTGGCAGGCAGAAAGCAAAGAGTTGGAATAAACGGGTCTTTTTCCGAGTGGCAGGCAGTGACTAGTGGGGTACCGCAGGGATCGGTCCTTGGACCCCAGCTATTCACAATATATATTAATGATCTGGACGAGGGAACTAGATGTAATATCTCCAAGTTTGCAGACGACACAAAGCTGGGTGGGCATGTGTGCTGTGAGGAGGATGCCGAAAAACTCCAGTATGATTTGGACAGGTTGGGTGATTGGGCAGAAGCTTGGCAGATGCAATATAACGTGGATAAATGTGAGCTTATCCACTTTGGTGTCAAAAACAAGAAGGCAGATGATTATCTGAATGGCAATAGATTGGGAGAAGGGGAAGTGCAACGAGACCTGGGCGTCCTTGTGCACCAGTCGCTGAAGGTAAGCATCCAGGTGCAGCAGGCAGTTAAGGCAAATGGTATGTTGGCCTTCATAGCGAGGGGGTTTGGGTACAGGAACAAGGATGTCTTGCTGCAGTTGTACAGGGCCTTGGTGAGACCACATCTTGAGTATTGTGTGAAGTTTTGGTCGCCTTATCTGAGGAAGGATGTACTTGCCATGGAAGGAGTGCAGCGAATATTCACCAGGCTGATACCTGGGATGGCAGGAATGACGTATGAGGAGAGATTGGGTCGATTGGGCTTGTACTCGCTGGAGTTTAGAAGAATGAGAGGGGATCTCATTGAAACTTATAAAATTCTAACAGGACTAGACAGACTAGATGCAGGAAGGATGTTCCCGATGGTTGGGGAGTCCAGAACCAGGGGTCACAGTCTAAGGATAAGGGGTAAGCCATTTAGGACAGAGATGAGGAGGAATTTCTCCACCCAGGGAGTGGTGAACCTGTGGAATTCTCTACCACAGAAGGCAGTAGAGGCCAATTCATTAAATATATTCAAGAAGGATTTGGGTATATTTCTTAAGGCTAAAGGGATCAAGGGATATGAGGAGAAAGCAGGGACAGGGTACTGAATTTGGATGATCAGCCATGATCGCATTGAATGGCGGAGCAGGCTCGAGGGGCTGAATGGCCTACTCCTGCTCCTATTTGCTATGTTTCTATGTTTCTATGTTTCTTCTGGATACTGCAAAGGCTCTGCAATTTATATGAAGGAGTTGAATTGTGGAAAATGTCAACAATCAAGCAAAAGTGTACTCCTCGGTTTGATGAGCCCTCCCTCCAAGCTCTGGTGCATGGAGGCAGCTGTAATAATGTGGTGCTGTTCCCTTCCTGAGGGAGAAAAAAGCCACCCCAGCAGACGAAAGCTGTGCGGCTACAATTGGCCCAGGAGGTCAACTCCATTTTGCTAAGCCGCAGAGCCTGGCTACAATGCAGGAAGAGGTTTCATGATCTTCTCCGCATAGGCAAAGTGAGTATGACTTTCCCATCACCCTCAATCTGATCCCCATCACCTCTCCTCACCAGCACTCTGCTTTGCCAATCTCTTCCTCCACATACCACTTTACACTTAGATCCCTGTACCCTTACCCATTTCCTCTCTCTCTATGGTCACATTCACTTAACTATTCGGCCATGCAGCCCTCACACTCCCTATCACTGTGATGCCAAGATCACAACAACTTTCAACACACAGGGAGGGCCCTTTGTATCCTTCTAAGCATCTATGCTATGGATTCTCTACACGCACTCCTTCATTCTCACTCAAACGCCACATGTGTCCTTCATTGCAGGAAAAGAGCCCACAATAAGAGGGAAAGAGCCATGACAGGAGTAGCCCAGCTCAACCCTGGGAGGAGGCAGCCTTGGAAATTGCTGGGATCGAAGAGGATATCCATGTGGGATACGGACAGACGGGCGCATCACAACAAGCAAGCTGGTGACAGAATAATTTGGAATTTCTCTCATTGACATAGCATAAGTCACTGATAATGATTCTGATGCTCTAACAGATTGACTTATGATCATCTGCCATATTCAATGTGCATGTAACCTTGGCCTCACACGTCTAACTCTTTCCTTTATTCCCCCACAGGACCATCGAAAACCCCCACCCCCACTATCCAGGAGGAACAGCCTGAGCCTTCAGACTCCTCAGAGGAAGCTGCAACCTCTGAGGGCACAGCTTCAGCAGAATTCAGCGCACCCAGCACCAGCGCATACACTCACACTTCGGTGGGACCTTCGCGAGATAGAGTAGTGTTGTCACCTGGTGTATCACAGCTCACAAGTGAGCATCAGCAAATGGTGGAGACAGGGACAGCAGTGGAGAGTCCTCGTCGGAGGGCACAGGACGCTCCCAGCTCAGCTCTGCTGCATGTCGACCCTGTGCCTCTGGGTACATGCAGAAGGAGAATGGTGCTGGAACTCCAGGAACAGGTGCAGGAGTCTCTGGCAGGTTTCGTCTCCAGGGTTGCTGCGAGTGTGGAGCGAATGGAGGAGTCCATCGCGAACATGAACAGAGCCTTTGTGGAGCCATTGGCGCATGAACACATCACGGCGGAAAGGAAGGCAACCTACGTGGAAATGATGGCTACCTCCATGGTAACGCTGGCTACCGTAGAGGGGAGGATGGCTACGGTAGAGGAGAGGATGGCTACGTCCATGGAGGAGCTTAGCCGTCGGGTTATTGAAAACATGGTCATTGTTCAGAATAGAATGACATCTCTAAAGGAGCGATGGTCAGCTATTGAGCATAGAAACCAGACCTTCATGGAAGTCCTCTGGAGTCGGACTTCCAGTGCACAAATGGGTCCTGATGGACCCCCTGCAGTGCAGCAAGGTGCTGTCAAGCCACTTGCTAGTTCTGAAGTGGGGCTGACCCTTGAGAGGGATGTTGGTGACAAACAATAAGGAAGTGGGGGCTCCTCTGCAAGCACTCACATGACCATGACACAGAAAAGCCCTTGGTCAGAGCCCCACCAGAGTCCGCACCCAACTGAGATGGGTGTCTCAGCCCCTGCACAGCCGCAGGAGCAGCAGACTGTTGGCGAGCCCGCACAGGTTCACCACCCCAGAGGATGCCCGCCAAAGGCGTTGAGACAGGAGCAGCAAGAGAGTGAGCAAGAGGCTTCCACATCTGCTGAGGCCACAGGGGAAGCACCACGTAGGAGCACGCGTAAGAGGAAGATAAAGGACAAGTAGTCACAAGGGTAGTCACTTGGGTGCTATGTTGTTTTGTTTTTGGACCAGCCATCATTGTGATTGTATTATAAAGGCAAACTGTTGAAGTTCTGGCCTGTGTCATTTCACAAATGGGACTTTCACATTGAGGGCTTAGGGCGCCTTGCGATTGTCAGAATGGTGGTTAGAATGATAGGATTACGCAGGTTCTTCTCCATTGTCGATGCTCTGGTAAGAAGGAGCGAGACTAAAGTGTTTGATTGTGCAGGCTAAGCAAATCTGGCCAGGATGAGTGCGTCACTTGCATCCTGGGCAACAATGTTGTTGCCTGTGCATCTTCAGGTGGGTGACTAGCAGCTTGGCGCTCCTGTTGATGCTCCTGCTGTTAGTGCTGCTGTTGCTCATGGTTCTGCTGCTGCCGCGGCTGGTCTGATGTCCAGGAGGAAAGGAATGAAATGATCGCCATGCTTCTGGAATATGCCTCAATTGAGGAAGCGCTTAGTCAAGGTGGGGAGAGGGGTTTCCCAGGACATCACACTGGAGATGGGTGTCAGGCTCCAAACTTCCACAACACTGAGTATGCCTGCTAAAAGTTCCCCCAGAGCTGAAACATCAAAGTTCTGCCATCTGCAAATGATCATTGGTGAAATCTCCTTTGTAATGGTGCAGCTGGAGCTGTAAGCAATCCACTTGTGAGGCCACCAGCATTATCTGGCGAGTTCCAGAGGAGCCGTGAAGGATGAGGGGAATGTCTAAAAATAGGAAAGGCCTCTCAAAATGGGATTATAGAGGCTATTAAGTTGTTGTTCAGAAAACACGCAATTGGAAAAATTGCTCGGAGGCGGGATGGAGGCGGGATCAGGCCCGCCCGCCATTTTTGGCAATTTTAACAACTCACACGCCTCCAATCTCGCATTCTTGGGCCTGGGCAAAATCGCGCTCATAAAGTTCAGATCCTTTTCATAGATTTTTCCATCTGTAATCCTGCCTTTTAAGATCTGTCCATCTCCACCCCAAGATCTATATTCTTCTGTTCCTTTGAGAATTTTACATTTAACGGGTATATTTTCATTTTCTTCTGAATGTACAACTTCACATTTATCTTTGTTGAATTGCATTTGCCCCATTATTGTATGCTTGTATATTTTTTTTGCTGTAATAATTTTAAGCATCATTCATTTCCAAAAATTAAGATAATTGATGTAAACAGATGATTTCAATGATGCCATGATGTACACGTTATCTTATTCCTTTGGGGGTGATTTTCTGACATTGGAGGAGGCGGGTTTGGAGATGGGAAAGGCGGGAAAATTAGATTCAAAGAGGTCGGATTCGGAACCCGCCTCCAAACCGCCTCCGTGGGATTTTGCCGGTGCTGGTTTTGGATGTCGGGAATGTTAGATCTGTGATTCTGAGAGTATGATGTTTTTCAATAACTGCACGGATGCTGTAACTTAACAGTCAACAGGTGTTTACTGGAGTAGGGTAATCTCAAGACTGGGGTACAGAGGCATGCTCAAGGCTTATATACAGGTGTGGTCACTGCCAGTACTACAGTATACAGGAGCTGTAAAAGTAGTTCTCTCTTAAAGGTACATACACTACAATTCCTCCCCTTTTAGATTAGCAGTACCCATAATATTCAAATAACAATTAACACTTTAACATGTACATTAAACAACAATAGTCCATTTATAGATTCAGTCTTTGGGGCAGCTTCCTGATCCTTTTGGGATAGTGCCTTTCCTGAGGTTCTTGTTCTTTGTGCGGAGGCGATTCTGGCCCCTTTTTGTCGGTTAGTTCATCGGTTTCCACTGCTACTGTTTCTGAGGTAGATGCTACCGGTATGTCGGCTTCATCCCCAGTTACGCGAGACATGGGGTTGACTCGTTCCTGTGACGCTAAGATCTGATTGACGTGGTGTCTCACAATGTTCTCCCCGACATCCACTGTGTACATCAATGGCCCCTGCCTTGTGCATATCGTTCCGGGTTGTCATTTCTCTGTTCGGTAGTCACGGGCCAAGACTAGTTGTCCTACATTGAAGCTCCTTGTCGGCTCCTCATTGATGTGCTGGAATTGTTTATCCTCAACATTTCTTCGCACATTTGGTCTGAGCAAATCCAGACGAGATCTCAACCTTCGGTTAAAGAACATCATGGCCGGGGTCTGGTTGGTAACGGCATGTGTCGCATTTCTGTAGGCTAATAAGAAATTGTCCACCTTATGCTGTAGTGGAATTTCATCGTCGCACATGGCCTTTATCGCCTTTTTAAAGGTTTGTACGAACCTCTCAGCCAATCCATTTGTGGCTGGATGATACGGGGCGGATGTGTAATGCCTTACCCCATTCCTTCTCATAAATTTCCGAAACTCTTCGGACACAAACTGTGGTCCATTATCAGAGCAAATCTGCATGTGGCAAGCCGTTCCTGGCAAATATGGGACGTAGGAGTGCAATCGTTTTCTCTGTAGTGGTTGAGGACATTTTTATCACCTCAGGCCATTTCGAATGAGCATCCACTGCTATTAAGAACATTGAGTCCATGAATGGACCAGCAAAATCAATATGCACCCATTGCCATGGAGAGGAGGGCCACTCCCATGGGTGTAGAGGGGCATGTGGTGGTGCATTTTGGACCTTCTGGCATCCTGAGCAGCTCTTGCTTAGGTCCTCGATTTGTTGATCGATTCCCGGCCACCATACATAAGCCCGAGCAAGGCCTTTCATTTTCACTCCTCCCAGATGACCTTCATGAAGCTCATTTAGCACTCTCTCCCTTAACTTGGGTGGAATCACCACCCTGGATCCACACATCACTGTCCCCTGGCATACTGACAGCTGTTCTCTTCTGGTTGAGAATGCTGGCAACAGTGAGTCGCCATGTGTTGGCCATCCCCTCACCGTCAAATCATATACCCGAGACAGCGTCGGATCATTGCGGGTCTCCTTCTCTATATCCGCGTTTGTTACTGGCAATTGTTCAATTATTGATGAATAAAATATCTCGATAGGGTCCACTGCTGGTGCTTCCTCCACAGTAGGCAGTGGCAGGTGTGATAGCCCATCAGCGTTTCCATGCTGTTTCGTGCCTTTATATTCTATTTCATATTGATTCGCCCCTAGAAACAGGGACCATCTTTGTAACCGTTGTGCAGTCATCACTGGAACGCCCTTCTTAGGATTAAAGATGGAGACAAGTGGTTGGTGGTCAGTCAACAAGGTGAACTTCTGCCCATGCAGATAGTGGTCGAATTTTTTTACTCCCCATACCAGGCTGAGGGCCTCCCTGACAATCTGGGCGTAGTTGCGCTCGGCTGAGGTTACTGACCGAGACGCAAAGGCTACTGGCCTCTCCAACCCGTCTGGGAATTTGTGCGATAGCACCGCTCCAATATAGGGTGATGCATCACATGCCAAACGAATTGGTAGTGCTGGGTTGAAATGGGCCAACACCTCTTTTGATGTGATCAATTCTTTGCACTTCTGGAAAGCCCGTTTACGTTCGTCATTCCACTTCCATGGTACCCCCGTTTGCAGTAGGGTGTTCAGTGGGTGTAATGCCGTAGACAAATTTGGTAAGAACTTATGGTAGTAGTTTACCAGCCCGAGGAACGACCTCAGTTGTAACACATTTTCCGGTGCTGGAGCCTTGGCTACTGCCTCAATCTTTTCAGGGGACTTATGTAACCCCTCTTCATCGATAACGTGGCCACAATACGAGATCTGCTTCTGGAAAAACTCGCACTTGTGGCGATTAGCTCGTAGCCCATATTCCTTTAATCTGGTGAGCACCTTCTCCAGGTTGGCGAAGTGATCACTGTCATTTTCGCCCGTGACCAGGATGTCGTCCAAATAACACTGGGTCCCTGGAATCCCTTGCAGGACTTGATCCATCGCCCTTTGCCAAATAGCCGGAGCCGATGCTACCCCGAACACCAGCCGATTGTATTGGTAGAGACCTTTATGAGTGTTGATCGTGAGGTATTGTTTCGAAGCTTCTTCTACCTCCATTTGCAAGTACGCCTGGGCTAGATCAATTTTGGTGAAGCATTTACCTCCAGATAGCGAGGCGAAAATATCCTCAATTCGTGGAAGCGGATATTGTACCGTGTGAAGGACTGGGTTCACTGTCACCTTAAAATCCCCACAGATGCGGACCTTCTTTGGTTCTCCAGGCGTATTATTCAACGACCTCTTCATTACAGGAACGATGGGTGTAGCCCACTCGCTCCAGTCTACTTTGGACAGTACTCCTGAACGTTCCAACCCTTCCAGCTCTGCTTCGACGGCTGGTCTGATCGCATAAGGCACTGGTCTGGCCTTAAGAAACTTTGGGCTTGCGTTTTCCTCTATTTTAATCATTGCTGTTATGCCTTTTAGTGTTCCGAGTCCCTCCTGGAACACTTCTTTTGCGTCAGTTAGCATTTTTGACAGTCATCCAGGTGTGACGTCGTCATGCTTTTTGGCCTCAACCTTCAGTGCCTGTATGGAATGCCAATCTAATTGTATCTTCTGGATCCATTCACATCCTAGCAGTGGTGGTCCTCCATCTGGCAATACATATAAGTCCATTTTCGGTATTTCCTGGCCTTTGTATATCACTTTCACCCTTATTTTTCCTTTGGGGAAGACTTTTTGCCCCGTGTACGTCTTCAAAACAATCTCTGTAGCTTTCAAGGGTATATGTGAAAATAGCCGCTTGTAGTCCCTTTGGTTTATCACTGTTAGGGCTGATCCTGTGTCCAATTCCATTTTCACTTGGACTCCGTCTATTTTGAGTGTAACCCAGATAATCTGGTGATCCTCCATTTTGGTTACCTTATGTAGTTTCAGACAACCCAGCTCCTTGCTTCCGGAGTCTGTATCACTTTTCTGTTCGTCTGAACTACTGTCCATCACCTTATGTACCTTTTTGTACTTCTCCTGTGGAGATTTCTTGCTGTTGGTTTTCTTCCCAGACCTGCAGACGCTTGCTATGTGTCCTGCTTTTCCACACTGTCTGCACACTTGGTCCTTGAACCAACAATCCTTCTGGTCGTGTGTTGTTCTGCCACAGCGATAACACTTCCCTGTTCCATAGGACATTTCATTGGTGCCATATTCTTGCGGTCTCCGTTGTATCTCTGCAGTGCCCCTTGCGGCTGCTTTGTGTGATACTGCCATACTGAAAGCCTTGTCCAGCATAAGATCCTTTTCTGATAGAATCCGTTTCTGGGTTCCTTCACTTTGAAGCCCACACACAAACTTGTCCCTTAACGTATCTGCTAGTCCCACTCCAAACTGGCAGTGTTTCGATAGCTTGCGCAGTTCCGTTAAGTACTCAGCTTTGCTTTTGTCGGTTCCTTTTATGGAACTTAAATCTTTCTGCTATCAGCAGCGGTGTGGGGTTTAAGTGGTCCTGTAGGATTTCTACTATACTTTCAAAATTCTTATCCACGGGCTTCTCTGGGGTTATTAGGTTTCGCAGTAACCCATAAGTTTTTGCACCCATGGAATTTAACAAAACCAGTGCTGCAGTACACCTCAATACGTTCCACATATGTCGCCCAATCTTCGACTTCATTGTCGAACGTAGAGATACTGCCACTCTTCGGCATCCCTGGGTGTGATTTAAATGTCAAAAATGGCGTCTCCCGTGCTCTCCCTTCTTCTCCGCTGGCACAAAATGGCGTCTCCCGGGCTTTCCTTTCTTCCCGCGCTCGCCCTTCTTCTCCGCTGCGGCTTCTAAAAATGGCATCTCCCACGATCTTCCTTCTTCTCCACGGCTCAATGGCGTCTCCCGCGCTCTCCCTTCTTCTCCCCGCAGACACTGTTCAGCCCTTGAGCCCTGGCTGTGCTCTGCGCTTTTTTTTTTTCTGTGCGCCTTTCCCGTTTCCGCCACTCTGTCCTGAACCCGGCTGCTGCTTTACCCTCTCTCCGTTTTGTTTTTCCTTGACGCCGCTCGGTTTTCAACCCCCGGCTGCGCCCTGTGTGCTTCACCCTCTCTCTTACCCTGTTGACGCTGCTCGGCTTTTTCTCTGCCGTCGGTCGGCTCCAGCCGCCGCTGTCCGGGAAGGGTTTATGCTGTACTTTTCGTCAGTCTGTTGCTGATCTTTGTGGCTGGGGAACCAAGCCCGGCTCTCCACAGCCTCCCCTGCGATGTTCACTCTCTGCCGAATGACTGGGCGGTTGCTCGTGGTCGACGCCCGTGCTTCTGGCCTCGACTTTCTTCCGCTGCCCTCCCGGAGCGAATCCTCGAAGGGAAATGCAGAGTTGCAGGTAGATTCGAATCGACACTCGTCGCCACTGTTAGATCCGTCATTCTGAGAGTATGATGTTTTTCAATAACTACATGGATGCTGTAACTTAACAATCAACAGGTGTTTACTGGAGTAGGGTAGTCTCAAGACTGGGGGTACAGAGGCATGCTCAAGGCTTATATACAGGTGTGGTCACTGCCGGTACTACAGTATACAGGAGCTGTAAAAGTAGCTCTCTCTTAAAGGTACATACACTGCAGGTAAATGCTCCCGCCTCCAGCTGGCCATTGCGCTAATTCACTTCCTTAAATGCTTGTTAAGGGCCTCTCTAAGCTTATTTTGAGAGGCCCTCGTTATTTTGCCAGCATTTTTGCGTGATCCACGCAACTCCTGAACCACGCCAGTTAAACCTGGCGGGTTGACTTGTGGGTGGCCTCCTCACTGCTGCAGGTCTAATAAGACATCGTTTACTGCAGCAAGGATTACTTGCAGGTGACAGACCTTGGCTTTAAAAGGTCTCTGAGCACTTTTAGAAGGCATTCCGAAGCTGGGGGTGCTGCAGCTTGACTCCATCAACTGAGGGACCTCGTTAGAAGACCCTCTCCCCACTTGCAATGAGCGCTTCCCCAAAAGAGGCATCTACAAGCAGCATGGGAACCATTCATTTTCTTTCACCATGGACCTCAGATGAGGATGAGGACCATCCAGGGAAGCAGCAGAACCAGGCAGCTCAGCAGCAACATCAGCAGGAGCCCCAACCTTCTGCTCAGTCACTTGATGCTGCACAGGGCAGAAGGCACCTCGCCGCAGGAGATACCCCCACAGAGGGTTTACAGACAAAGGATGAGCTACCTCAACATGAGTGAGCAGCAGTGCCAAAGGAGGTTGAGACTTTCATGAGAGGTAGTACGAGGGATTTGCGGCCTGCTGCAGCAAGACCTGGTGCCCAGAGGAACGGGTGGACACCCCTAACCAGTGGCTGTAAACATCACCACCGCACTCAAATTCTTTGCCTCAGGCTTTTTCCAGGAATCATCAGCAGACATCAGCGGCATCTCCCAGTCAGCCGCCCACAGGTGCATCACCCAGGTTATCGATGCCCTTTTTGCTAAGGCCCACAATTACATCCAGTTCACAAGGGATCAAGCAAGTATAACCGCCCGTTCGGTTGGATTCGCAAGTATGGCAGGCATGCCAATGGTGCAGGGCATCATAGACTGCACACATGTGGCCCTTAGGGCACCCCATCACAACCCAGCTATCTTTGTCAACTGAAAGGGCTTCCACTCCCTCAACGTTCAGCTGATGTGTAACCACAAGAAGGAGTTCTTGCATGTTTGCGCCAAGTTCTGTGGAAGTTGCCATGACTCTTTCATCCTGTGGCACTCTAACGTTCCTCTGCTTTTCAATCCGCCAAACCAACTTAATGGATGGCTCCTTGGTGACAAAGGCTATCCCCTGAAGAAGTGGCCAATGACGCTGATCAGGAGGCCAGCTAACGAGGCTCAAGAGCGCTACAATGCCAACCACACTTCGACCAGGTCCATCAAAGAGCAGACCATTGGGTTGTTGAAGATGCGCTTCCATTGTCTTGACCAATCAGGTGGAGCCCTGCAGTATACACCATACAGGGTCTCCAGAATGGTCATGGTCTGCTATACACTGCACAACATAGCACAGCGTCATGGCTTGCAGCTTCCTGATGAGCAAGCGGCTCAGTTCCAGCCCTCCCCAGATGAAGAGGAGGAGGCTGAGGAAGAGGAGGAGGCTGAGGAGGAGGAGGAGGATCTGGAGGAGGAGGAGGAGCAGGAGGAGGAGGTCAGTGTAGGGTTCTCAAAATTCCCACATTCCCCAAAATTAGTAATAAAGGGACCCTGAAGGACAAAGTTATTAATAAGGGTACCCTAAAGAAAATGGCTTCTGGACCTCATGGCAGAAGCCTGCA
Source organism: Somniosus microcephalus (assembly GCF_052327205.1). Taxonomy (NCBI): domain Eukaryota; kingdom Metazoa; phylum Chordata; class Chondrichthyes; order Squaliformes; family Somniosidae; genus Somniosus; species Somniosus microcephalus. Next base: position 176,481,280 of record NC_140994.1, on the reverse strand, counting down.
AGATTGGAAAGCAGGACCCTGCATAAATGGCAGGCCAAATTCAAAAGGGCTTTGAAAAACCTGACATGCCTGGTGAAATAAAGAATAGATTTGCCTTCCAAAGTTAGGCTTTATTAACTTTAAAATCGGCCGCATATCTTTCTACATCCAGTCCAACTAAAGCTAGAAAAGGACTGAATTTAAGGTAGCCACAACACATCATGTGATCATCAACTACCAATGAGATTACAACACATATCCCAAGGCAGTTAACAAACAACGAATCACAATACTTTTACTAATCAAGGAATAATCACCACATTCACCCCTCCTTTAAAATATACTCTAACCTAATAACTTTTACAATTTACAATTAATTATTCACAACTAAACTATGCACGAGAATAAAACTATTTACATAACACAATACTAAATGAACAACAACAAATAATAACATTACGCATAAGTATTAAGTATCTCTCAACTAAAACAATATACTATAATATTTCAACAATTTTTAAAACATTACTATCAATTTAAAAGTCCATTTTCAATCGGTCGACCGGATATCTTGTTCGTGTCGACCTTCTTAACCTTGGTGAAATTCCTTGCCCTCCCATGCCAGAAGGCACAGAAGTATCTTCAACAGGAAGGCTATCCATATCCCGATTCTCAACGGTTTCCGGATTAGAAATCCCATCAGAAGATGCACTGGGACGGTCATAAACATCTATCAAAGGTTGACTAATAGAAGTATGATTATCTGCAATCGGATTGGAAATATTCGTAGTATCTGTAACAGCATCCACATTATCCGAATCATGACCATTATTATTATCCTCAGAAGAGGGCTGGCCCCCACAAGGAGCCAAGTCTTTAATTGAAACAGTACTTTCTTTCCCATCTTGGAATCGAATATGAGCATATTGGGAATTTGCCTCCAACAGCTCCACCTCCTCCACCAAGGGGTCATATTTTGACAATCTAACATGGCGTCGAAGCAACACAGGCCCCTGCATAGTAAGCCATGAAGGTACCGAATATCCCGTAGTAGATCTCCGCGGATAGTTAAAGAGCCTTTCATGGGGGGTCACATTAGTAGCCGTTGAAAGCAATGATCTAATGGAATGCAGGGCATCAGGCAGTACCATTTCCCACTGTGTATTCTTAAGGTTCCGGGATGTCAACGCCAACATAACTGTCTTCCAGATCACCCCATTGTATCGTTCGCACTGTCCATTACCCTGGGGATTATACGGGGTAGTTCGACTAGTAGAAATTCCCCGACTCTGAAGGTATTCCTTCAACTGGGAAGACATAAAAGAACTTCCCTGATCCGAATGGATATACGCAGGCATCCCAAAGATGACAAAAAGTTGAGTCAAACATTTAATAACTGTAGCAGCTGATACATCTGCACAAGGAAAAGCAAAAGGGAACCTTGAAAACTCATCCACAACAGTAAATATATATCGGTTTTGAGTAGTTGAAGGAAGAGGTCCCTTAAAATCAACACTCAAACGTTCAAAAGGAGAAGTAGCCTTTATAAGATGAGCTCGTTGAGGCTTAAAGAAATTCGGTTTACACCGAGCACAGATAGAACATGATGAAGTCATCCGCTTGACGTCTTCAACTGAAAAAGGCAAGTTCTTACTGCGTACAAAGTGTATCATCCTCGTAACCCCAGGTTGACATAAGGCATTGTGAAGATTAATAAGCGTATCTCCGTGAATCACCGAACAATAAGCCCTCGACAGTGCATCAGCAGCAACATTATCCTTCCCCGGACGATAAACTATGTCAAAATGGTAACATGCCAACTCAATCCTCCATCTCATTATTTTATCATTTTTAATCTTTCCAAAATGTTTAACATCAAACATAAAGGACACAGATTTTTGGTCGGTTACCAATGTGAAATGTTGCCCCGATAAATAATGTCTCCATTTCCGCAATGCTTCTACTATTGCGTATGCCTCTTTTTCTATTGAGGAATGTCTTTTTTTACTATTATTCAAAGTACGTGAGAAAAAGGCCACAGGTCTTCCATTTTGGTTCAAAGTAGCCCCAATTGCAAAATCCGAAGCATCCGTCTCAATCACAAAGGGAACCTGCTCATCAATGGAATGCACAACTGCTCCTAAAATATCCTTTTTAAATTCTCAAAACATGTCCTGGCCTCCCATGATAGAGGATATGTCGTAACCCAAATAAGAGGCCGGATCTTCCGTGAAAAATTTGCAATCCAATTAGAATAATAAGAAAACAGTCCAACAACTCGTTGCAAAGCCTTAGAATTAGTAGGACAAGGTAAATCGATCAATGGTCGCAGACGTTCTGGATCTGGTTTAATCTTATTTCCCGAAATAATATACCCCAATAGATTTACCTCAGTAGTCGAAAAGACACATTTCTCTTTGTTAAAAGTTAAACCAACTTTTTCCGCAGCTTGAAGGAATCTTTTTAAATTAGAATCATGCTCCACCCTTGATTTGCCACACACTGTGATGTCATCTAAGTATGAAAAGGTGTCAGAGAGGGAGTTATCACTTATAAAAGCACCCATTGCCCGTTGAAAACAAGCAACACCATTAGTAACACCAAATGGTATTCGGCAAAGCTGATACAGCTTTCCACCAGCCTCAAAGGCTGTATATGGTTGATCCTTCTTAACAATAGGAATCTGATGATAAGCACTCTTTAAGTCAATAGTGCTAAAAACTTTATACCGAGATACTTTATTGATAAGCTCATCAATCTTAGGCAAAGGATACGCATCTAATTGATAGTTTGGGAATAGTCTATCACCATTCGTTTCTTGTGTCTCTCGTTAGTCATGACAACTACCTGTGCTCGCCAAGGCGAACAACTAGGTTCAATGATTCCTTCCAATAAGAGACGTTGAACTTCAGAATTAATAAATTCTCTATCCTGACTACTATATCTTCTTGACTTGGTAGCAATTGGCTTACAATCCGACATCAAATTGGAAAAAAGTGATAATGGAGGAATAGATAAAGAGGTTAATCCACAAATAGATAAAGGTGGCTTAGTCCCTCCAAATGAAAGACTAAGAGACTCGTGTAACTGAAGCACATCATGTCCAATCAAAATATCCGCGCAGAGATTAGGCAAAACAGATAGGCGTATATCAGTATACGTATTACCTAGAAGAACCATTTTCACAAAGCAACAACCAGCTATTTGTGAAGTAAGGGTCGTCTGAGCCATACACACCTGATACGTAACAGGCGAAATTTTCAAATGCTTCTCCTTCGCAAACTGAAGACTTATAAAACTCTCAGTACTGCCCGTATCTATAAGGGCCTTCACTTCCAACCCATTAACTTGAGCCGTAACTATAGCTTTGTTTAGGCCATGAGCAAATGCTGCAGAAATTGATGCAATAAACGCCCTATCTAAAGGCTGAATAGTCACAGAAGAGGTAGTGGAGGAAGACCCTTCCACACCAGGAGAAGGGAAGGTAATTGAACCTGATGATTTGCACACACGTGCATAATGACCTCTCTTGCCACATTTACTACACACAGCCTCCCGAGCAGGACACTTCAGACGAGGGTGCCGGATATTCCCACAAAAATAACACTTCTGAATCCTAGAGGCAACGGCCGCCGAAGTAGAAACTGTTTCAAAATCTAGTAAACCACTCCCATTAAGTCCACATAATTCCTTTTCATCCGAAACTGCCGAAACCATAGTCGCAGGCCGATTAAAAAGAGCATAAGAATCCGAACTTCTCTGAGCCATATCCAATGTAGAAGCTTGCTCAAAAGCACTTTTAAGATCCAGAGTCTTATTTTCTAACAACCGCTGATGAATTGATCTAGACAGTAATCCATTAATAAAAGCATCCCGTACCGATTCGTCCTTATATTCTTCAGCCGTCACAGCCTTATAATTACAGTCAACACTAAGGCACCGAAGTGCTTGTAAATAAGTATCCAAAGATTCTCCCACCTGCTGCCTACGGGCAGATAGAAGATGACGTGCAAATACCTCATTCTTTGGTTTAACAAAAATCTTTTCCAATGTAGAAGTAGCCTCTTCATAAGTTTTACAGTGCAAAATATATTTATATACATCCGGGTCAATGTAGTTGATCAGCATATTCAGCTTATTTAGAGCCTCTTGATCCAACACGCCCAAAAAGTTTTTAAATGTACAATACCAATGTTTCCATTTATCATCCACTCCAGCAGAATTGGGGTCAGCCTTGAATCGTTCTGGTTGAAGATATCGCTCCATTCTAACATAAAGTTAATAAATTGAAATAAAGAATAGATTTGCCTTCCAAAGTTAGGCTTTATTAACTTTAAAATCGGCCGCATATCTTTCTACATCCAGTCCCAACTAAAGCTAGAAAAGGACTGAATTTAAGGTAGCCACAACACATCATGTGATCATCAACTACCAATGAGATTACAACACATATCCCAAGGCAGTTAACAAACAACGAATCACAATACTTTTACTAATCAAGGAATAATCACCACACCTGGGCCTGTGAGAGACTTGTTATTTCTGAAGCCAGACAACTGGATAATACAGAATACGCATTCTTCATTTAAAAAAAAATCAACTCAGGAAAGACTTAATCTTGAACCCATCAAACCTTTGCATAAATAATCGGTTGCAGTTCAAAGTAGCTACCAAGCCAGGAAAACGCCGATTAAACATTATGAATAACAAACACCCAAGATATTAAAGCCATTTAGCAACGAGACAACCGCCCCAAAAACAGTTAAGGTGAACGACTATAATCACCTCAGATGAGCCCGCCAAAATTAGACAAAGAACTAACCCTGATTTGGCGCGCAGATAACAACCTCCAAAATAGTATAATTGTAGGCCCACCGGTAACCAAAGGTGCGCACAGGGCAGCAAACGGGCAAGCGAGGCGAGACGAACGGCAAGGCCGACGAGCAAGCAGAGAAGGGCAGTGTGGAGAAGCGTTGGGGGACGAGCAGGCATGCGCTCAGGCCCAAGTTTACTCGAAACGCAAGGAAGCGTTGGGGGATGAGCAGACACGCTCAGGTCCAGAGGTACTCGAAACTCAAAGAAGCAGACTGGCACGGTGGGGCAGGCGCGACCGAAGGTGACTGGGCCGCAACTGCAGCCTCACACAAGGAACGACCACGAGCACTGCGGTAACAAAGGGCTACGTAAACCATACCTTCAGATCATTACCACAGCACAGGTAGCGATCTAGGCCACCGCGACTGAGCTAACACCGAAGACCGCCAACCGAACCCCAACCGCAACAAAACTTCGACGACCAGACCACCGCCAGAAGAACAAAACCCGAAGTTTTCCACTCTACAAGGTAAAGTACCCAACAAAGACTTTACTCCCTATCTCTAACGGAGAAAAGAGGGTACTTTACTCAGACGACTCCACCACTGTGCCCTGGGACCACGTGACGACGGCAGGCCCCAAAGGTCACAAAGAGTGAACCCCAAAACCGCAACCGGCTTAATCGACAGGATTCGACCTGTCCAGAAAGCCTTATTGGTGAACATAATCCCTGGCCCCTTACAGCACAATTTAGTTAGATATTGGGGGTGGGACAAGGGTAGGGGGATTATTAATGTGATTTTTCCCTCAATGTGCCGTGTGTTTCCCATTCCTAATTAAGTGTACTCTTGTATGCCTGTAACTATTCCAGTAATTTTCAGTGTTGTAATTTTATTGTGCCTTTAATAAAAATACAGTTTTCTTGCACCAAACCAGATGTCTACTCCAATTCTGTATCGCCGCCTGTACCTAAGTCCAGTGTCTAGAACCCAGGGGTGTGGGAGCGATTCAAACCGCTCAAAAAACAGTCAGAGGCAAAGCTGACTGCACACACGCCACGCCCTACAGTCAGAGCACCGGTGTATCGACCAGCGGCAGTGGCAGCACATGAGCACATGGCTGCCAGGGATGCAAGGGATGAACTTATCATGGCCAGATTTGCATAGGTTGCCCAAGTTGGCACATGTCCTTGGCTCCATCCTATGACTTCATTGACAATGGACATGACTCTCTGGCCTCCTTTCACTCAGGCCACCAACCAGACAACGCAAGTGTGGCGGTGTCCGCAATGTGGAGCTGCCTAAGGCGAAAGGACAGATGGCATAACACCAACATTTTGGCTTCAAATACTTTTAATACTTTCCAACAGGGATGGCACTTCATCAATACACAGAAACAGTCTCCCAATCTGCACATAGATTTGGAGGTTATATCCCTTGCCAGCTGTACCCTCACAGCCTTGGTTTCTTTGGCAGGCCTCTTCCTCCGAGATGAGTACCTCCATGCTAGCTGTCACCCCCTCAAACAACATTTGCAGCGCCTTATCCGAGAGCCTCGGGTAGGCCCTTGCCTTGGAATTGGACATAGGTTTCTCAAAAGATGTTGGAGGTGGTGCAGGAGAAGCAGAAATGCTGTGGAGTGAGTCAAGGGAGCAAGAAGGCATAAAATCAGACTGGGAAAGTGCTGTCAACGGAGGCGAGTTTCAGGCCCAAAACACTAATTGAACAAGGGCATCCCACACCTCTGAAATCAAGTGGACAATCATGGGAAAATCACAAAATTTTGAAACCTATCAGTGGAGGCGAGTTTCAAACACACCTGTTAGATCCATGATTCTGAGAGTATGATGTTTTTCAATAACCACATGGATGCTGTAACTTAACAATCAACAGGTATTTACTGGAGTAGGGTAGTCTCAAGACACGGGGTACAGAGGCATGCTCAAGGCTTATATACAGGTGTGGTCACTGCCGGTGCTACAGTATACAGGAGCTGTAAAAGTAGTTCTCTCTTAAAGGTACATACACTACAATTCCTCCCCTTTTAGATTAGCAGTACCCATAATATTCAAATAACAATTAACACTTTAACATGTCCATTTATAGATTCAGTCTTTGGGGCGGCTTCCTGATCCTTTCGGGATAGCGCCTTTCCTGAGGTTCTTGTTCTTGGTGTGGAGGTGATTCTGGCCCCTTTTCGTCGGTTAGTTCATCGGTTTCCACTGCTACTGGTTCTGAGGTAGATGCTACCGGTATGTAGGGTTCATCCCCAGATACTCGAGACATGGGGTTGACTCGTTCCTGTGACGCTAAGATCTGATCGACGTGGCGTCTCACAATGTTCTCCCCGACATCCACTGTGTACATTAATGGCCCCTGCCTTGTGCATATCATTCCGGGTTGCCATTTCTCTGTTCGGTAGTCACGGGCCAAGACTAGTTGTCCTACATTGAAGCTCCTTGTCGGCTCCTCATTGATGTGCTGGAATTGTTTATCCTCAACATTTCTTCGCACATTTGGTCTGAGCAAATCCAGATGAGATCTCAACCTTCGGTTAAAGAACATCATGGCCGGGGTCTGGTTGGTGACTGCATGTGTTGCAATTCTGTAGGCTAATAGGAAATTGTCCACCTTATGCTGTAGTGGAATTTCATCATTGCACATGGCCTTTATCGCCTTTTTAAAGGTTTGTACGAACCTCTCAGCCAATCCAATTGTGGCTGGATGATACGGGGCGGATGTGTAATGCCTGACCCCATTCCTTCTCATAAATTTCTGAAACTCTTCGGACACAAACTGTGGTCCATTATCAGAGCAAATCTGCTCTGGCAAGCCTTTCCTGGCAAATATGGTCCATAGGACTGCAATCGTTTTCTCTGTAGTGGTTGAGGACATTTTTATCACCTCAGGCCATTTCGAGTGAGCATCCACTGCTATTAAGAACATTGAGTCCATGAATGGACCAGCAAATTCAATGTGCACCCGTTGCCATGGAGAGGAGGGCCACTCCCATGGGTGTAGAGGGGCATGTGGTGGTGCATTTTGGACCTTCTGGCATCCTGAGCAGCTCTTGGTTAGGTCCTCGATCGATCCCAGGGCACCACACATAAGCCCTAGCAAAGCTTTTCATTTTCACCCCTCCCACATGACCTTCATGAAGCTCATTTAGCACTCTCTCCCTTAACTTGGGTGGAATCACCACTCGGGATCCACACATCACTGTCCCCTGGCATACTGACAGCTGTTCTCTTCTGGATGAGAATGCTGGCAACAGTGAGTCGCCATGTGTTGGCCATCCCCTCACCGTCAAATCATATACCCGAGACAGTGTCGGATCATTGCGGGTCTCCTTCTCTATATCCGCGTTCGTTACTGGCAATCGTTCAATTATTGACGAATAAAATATCTCGATAGGGTCCACTGCTGGTGCTTCCTCCACAGTAGGCAGTGGCAAGCGTGATAGCCCATCAGCGTTTCCATGCTGTTTCGTGCCTTTATATTCTATTTCATATTGATTTGCCCCTAGAAACAGGGACCATCTTTGTAACCGTTGTGCAGTCATCACTGGAACGCCCTTCTTAGGATTAAAGATGGAGACAAGTGGTTGGTGGTCAGTCAGCAAGGTGAACTTCTGCCCATGCAGATAGTGGTCGAATTTTTTTACTCCCCATACTAGGCTGAGGGCCTCCCTGTCAATCTGGGCGTAGTTGCGCTCGGCTGAGGTTAGTGACCGAGACGCAAAGGCTACTGGCCTCTCCAACCCGTCTGGGAATTTGTACGACAGCACCGCTCCAATACCATAGGGTGATGCATCACATGCCAAACGAATTGGTAGTGCTGGGTTGAAACGGGCCAACACCCCTTTTGATGTGATCAATTCTTTACACTTCTGGAAAGCTCGTCTACGTTCGTCATTCCACTTCCATGGTACCCCTGTTTGCAGTAGGGTGTTCAGTGGGTGTAATACCATGGGCAAATTTGGTAAGAACTTATGGTAGTAGTTTACCAGCCCGAGGAACGACCTCAGTTGTGACACATTTTCCGGTGCTGGAGCCTTGACTACTGCCTCAATCTTTTCAGGGGACTTATGTAACCCCTCTTCATCGATGACGTGGCCACAATACGAGATCTGCTTCTGGAAAAACTCGCACTTGTGGCGATTAGCTCGTAGCCCATATTCCTTTAATCTGGTGAGCACCTTCTCCAGGTTGGCGAGGTGATCACTGTCATTTTCGCCCGTGACCAGGATGTCGTCCAAATAACACTGGGTCCCTGGAATCCCTTGCAGGACTTGATCCATCGCCCTTTGCCAAATAGCCGGAGCCGATGCTACCCCGAACACCAGCCGGTTGTATTGATAGAGACCTTTATGACTGTTGATCGTGAGGTATTGTTTCGAGGCTTCTTCTACTTACATTTGCAAGTACGCCTGGGCTAGATCAATTTTGGTGAAGCGTTTACCTCCAGATAGCGAGGCGAAAATATCCTCAATTCGTGGAAGCGGATATTGTACCGTGTGAAGGACTGGGTTCACTGTCACCTTAAAATCCCCACAGATGCGGACCTTCTTTGGTTCCCCAGGCGTATTACTCAACGACCTCTTCATTGCAGGAACGATGGGTGTAGCCCACTCACTCCAGTCTACTTTGGACAGTACTTCTGAACGTTCCAACCCTTCCAGCTCTGCTTCGATGGCTGATCTGATCGCATAAGGCACTGGTCTGGCCTTAAGAAACTTTGGGCTTGCGTTTTCCTCTATTTTAATCGTTGCTGTTATTCCTTTTAGTGTTCCGAGTCCCTCCTGGAGCACTTCTTTTGCGTCAGTTAGCATTTTTGACAGTCGTCCAGGTGTGACGTCATCATCCTTTTTGGCCTCAACCTTCAGTGCCTGTATGGAATGCCAATCTAATTGTATCTTTCGGATCCATTCACGTCCTAGCAGTGGTGGTCCTCCATCTGGCAATACATATAAGTCCATTTTAGGTATTTCCTGGCCTTTGTACATCACTTTCACCCTTATCTTTCCTTTGGGGTAGACTTTTTGTCCCGTGTATGTCTTCAAGACAATCTCTGTAGCTTTCAAGGGTATATGTGAAAATAGCCGCTTGTAGTCCCTTTGGTTTATGACTGTTAGGGCTGATCCTGTGTCCAATTCCATTTTCACTTGGACTCTGTCTATCTTGAGTGTAACCCAGATAGTCTGGTGATCCTCCATTTTGGTTACCTTATGTAGTTTCAGACAACCCGGCTCCTTGCTTCCGGAGTCTGTGTCACTTTCATGTTCGTCTGAACTACTGTCCATCACCTTGTGTACCTTTTTGTACTTCTCCTGTGGAGATTTCTTGCTGTTGGTTTTCTTCCCAGACCTGCAGACTCTTGCTATGTGTTCTGCTTTTCCACACTGTCTGCACACTTGGTCCTTGAACCAACAATCCTTGTAGTCGTGTGTTGTTCTGCCACAGCGATAACACTTCCCTGTTCCATAGGACATTTCATTGGTGCCATATTCTTACAGTATCCGTTGTGTCTCTGCAGCGCCCCTTGCAGCTGCTTCGTGTGATACTGCCATACTGAAAGCCTTGTCCAGCGTAAGATCCTTTTCTGATAGAAGCCGTTTCTGAGTTCCTTCACTTTGACGCCCACACACAAACTTGTCCCTTAACGTATCTGCTAGTCCCACTCCAAACTGGCAGTGTTTCGATAGCTTGCGCAGTTCCGTTAAGTACTCAGCATTTCTTTCGTCTTTGTGTTGGTTCCTTTTATGGAACTTAAATCGTTCTGCTATCAGCAGCGGTGTGGGGTTTAAGTGGTCCTGTAGGATTTCTACTATGCTTTCAAAATTCTTATTCACAGGCTTCTCTGGGTTAATAGGTTTCGCAGGAACCCATAAGTTTTTGCACCCATGGAATTTAACAAAACCAGTGCATTCCTAGCATCTGGCACTTCATTTGCCCTGCAGTACACCTCAATACGTTCCACATATGTCACCCAATCTTCAACTTCATTGTCGAACGTAGAGATACTGCCACTCTTCGGCATCCCTGGGTGTGATTTAACTGTCAAAAATGGCGTCTCCCGCGCTTTCCCTTCTTCTCCGCTGGCACAAAATGGCGTCTCCCGTGCTTTCCTTTCTTCCCGCGCTCGCCCTTCTTCTCCGCTGCGGCTTCTAAAAATGGCGTCTCCCGCGCTCTTCCTTCTTCTCCACGGCTCAATGGCGTCTCCCGCACTCTCCCTTCTTCTCCCCGCGGACACTGTTCAGCCCTTGAGCCCTGGCTGCACTCTGCGCATTTTTTTTTCTGTGCGCTTTTCCTGTTTCCGCCGCTCGGTCCTGAACCCGGCTGCTGCTTTACCCTCTCTGTCTCCGTTTTGTTTTTCCTCGACGCCACTCGGTTTTCAACCCCCGGCTGCGCCCTGTGTGCTTCACCCTCTATCTTACCCCGTCGACGCTGCTCGGCTTTTTCTCTGCCGTCGGTCGGCTCCAGCCGCCGCTGTCCGGGAAGGGTCTGCGCTGTAGCTGGTACCTGTCGTCAGTCTGTTGCTGATCGTCGTGGCTGGGGAACCGAGCCCGGCTCTCCACAGCCTCCTCTGCGATGTTCACTCTCTGCCGGACGACTGGGCGGTTGCTCGTGGTTGACGCCCGTGTTTTGGCCTCGACTTTCTTCCACCGCCCTCCCGGAGCGAATCCTCGAAGGGAAATGCAGAGTTGCAGGTAGATTTGAATCGACACTCGTCGCCACTGTTAGATCCGTGATTCTGAAAGTATGATGTTTTTCAATAACCACACGGATGCTGTAACTTAAACAATCAACAGGTATTTACTGGAGTCGGGTAGTCTCAAGACTGGGGGTACAGAGGCATGCTCAAGGCTTATATACAGGTGTGGTCACTGCCGGTACTACAGTATACAGGAGCTGTAAAAGTAGTTCTCTCTTAAAGGTACATACACTACACCACTAAAACTGAAACCCGCCTCCATCTCGCCTCCAGTGGGAAAATCGTCCCATTTATCTTTAAAAAAAAACTTTAATGGCATACCTGTGATTTGAATCCTGGTTCCCATAGATTTGAGTACATTAAAGGCCTTTTAAACTTAAAAAATGCTTTTGTTTCTACTTTTATAATTTTAAAGCTCCCTTCTCAGTAATGACAATTTTTCAATTGTCTCCTATCAGTATTTTTGCCTTCAAGAATTTGTAAGCCTGCATTCAGACAAAATAATTTCCCCCTCCCTCGTGCTTAATAAAGCGCTCAACAAGAACTCATTGAAGCTAATTGTAAACTTAGCTTTGGTAATAAATGAGCTTAATTGACTTTTGAAGCATTTTGGTTGTAATAAGAATGTGTTATAAGCTCACCTCAAGCTCATTGTAATCCTCAGTTATAACCCTATCTCTCTCTCACTAACTACATGTACAGTGTAGTGCAAATATGTGACCAGGACTATGGCTCTCTATTACTATAATAAATGGATGCATTTGGTTTAGAATATATTTTTGAATTAAAGTAAAAACTGCATTTTGTAACTTGATCTCAGAGCTAGTGCTAAAGAATAAGGTATTAAATCCTATACTTTACAGGACTGATTTCCCAGCGTAGACCTCTGAGGGCAGCTCCTTGCTGGTGGCACACGAGGCCCACAGGATCAGGTGGGCAGGCCTCAGTGCACTCGCTGCTGAATACTAGTAAAAGTGTTCAGCCTCAATGGTATGCACTAATGCAGTCCATGAAGATAACACCTCTGACATCTAGCACAGTTTTGTAGGAAAAAACCTGAGTATCATTGTGGATTCAAATCCCAACTCAGCTTCGACCTTCTGTTACAGCCAGGGGACAGGCCAGGATTTTGCTGCTTTGATTTGCTGTGACCCATGCTTTGAATCTGTCCCCTGCATGTGGGGTAAAGGGAGAATGAGTAACTACAATCTCGAGCCCTTGCATCGCTTCTATAGTGGAGAAGTTATTTATCAAATTGGCTTATTTAATTGTGTGTGGGGAGAAGCCTGTCGAACAGAATTGATTGTGTGTACTGTCAAGATTGCTTTCTCCCTGCACGGTGCATTGTGCTGTCTTCCGGCATAGCATGTGGGTTGGGCTGTACTAAGTAACAACCTGCTTTTCTGTATCTCAATTATACTCTAAACTAGCTGGGGAGCCCCGCGTTGCGAGGGCAATTTTGGGGCGCTTGGTCTCCCTGCCCCTGTGTGTCCCCCCTCTCCCTGTCATGTCCTCTCCCTGTCCTATCCCTCCCCTCCCCTCACTCCCTCCCCTCCCCTCCTCTCCCTCCCTCCCCTCCCCTGTCTCCCTCCCTCCCTCCCCCACCCCCACACCTACCCTCCCCCACCCCCTCCCCTCCCCCACTCCCTCCCCTCCCCCACTCCCCTCTGTCGCTCTCTCCGGCCCCTCCCCCTGCCTAGCGCCTGAGGTCCGGAGCTGAGGTCCCCCGCGTATCGCGCGGCTGATGGACGGCCGCTGTGGGCGGGCGGGCGGTGCATGCACGGTCAGTGCGGGCGGCGCATGTGCGGTCAGTGCGGGCGGCGCGAGACCCCCGCGATTTCCCGAGGCTCGCCACCCCCCGCGATTTACCGAGGCTCCCCCCCGTGATTTCCCGAGGCTCCCCCCCCGCGATTTCCCGAGGCTCTCCCACCCCCCCCGCGATTTCCCGAGGCTCTCCCCCCCCTGTGATTTCCCGAGGCTCCCCCCCCCGCGATTACACGAGGCTCTCTCCCCCCCCCTATTAAATTGTTATTTAGTTCCCTAACACATCATTAAAATATTTACCTTAGTTCCCTAACACACAGAAAGTGTGGGGGAAAAAATTGTGAAAAATCAAGATGGCGGCCACTCACCTCGGTTCAGAAGGATAAGGCCCGCCCACACACGCACCAATTGGTCGACCGGTCAGGTCACCGAAGCGTAGGATTGGTCAATCGTCGAGTCACTCGACACTCAACTGTAGGAAGGAACCCGCCGTCCGATTGGTGGAACTCGACGTCACACGGTCGCTAATGAGATGCTAATGAGCGGAACGCTGAAAGTTTTTGGGATACCGCGGGCGGGATTTTTGTCCGGCCGAAACGTAAATATGCCTATGACTGGTCCGGAATCGTAAGCTTTCTTTTGAGGTGACGCACGCGTCGGTACGCTCTGTAACTTTCAAACGTATAGAGAACGGACAGACAGACATCGGGACAGACAGAAGAACCGCTTTATATATATAGATTATCAATAATAATTTGAAAGCAGCATCAACCGTTACCATTGCAGGCCTGGTAATACAGGATGATACTTTCTGCTGCTGGCACCCATAGGGTTGGTGTTAAATGGACGGGATATGGGGGAAAGAAATTGCAGTGTCAGATGCCTTAAACTCAGTTTTCTACCTTATGAAAACAGAATTTATTAGCATAAATGTTCTGGCGTTATTTTATTCCCCACTGATTAAGTGTTGGTAGTGGCATTGTTTTCTGTTGGGTACAGTACATTGTCAAATGGTGACCCATGCTCCCCACTTGAGTCAGAATTGTTCTATTGTCAGGAAAAGTGAACTTGCTGGTATTACCAGCTGCAATGTGTACTGTTTCATATATTGAAATTGTCCTTATTTAATGCAGGAAAATACCTCTGCTTTCAGCACAGACAGAACCTTTGACATTGAAGCATTCCTTCAATACTACCGCTGATTCTTGGCCTGTACACAAGGCCCTAGGAATAGTTGGCAGGGTGGTCAGTGGGTTTTCTATGATGCTTTTGCTTCCATTCTGTCCTCTATCAATAACTCATTGGCATGAGAATGCTCTAGTGTTGCTTGGTGCTTACAGCCACCTGATATTTTAATTAATGCCAACATTAGGCTCATATTGTGCAGATCCTTTTGCATGTCATAAGTGTCTCTCTGTCACTAATGAAGTGTGTGCGAGGAACAATGTTGTGTGAGAAGGTATATTTATTTTTAAGGATTTATGTATAATGTCATGGGAAATGGGTGAGATGAATTTAATGTGTGTATGCATACCAGTGCGCTCTTGCCATCTTCCTGCTCCTTCTCCGACTCCTGGGTCCTAATTTACATCTATGTGCTTAGGTGTACCAGGGGTTGGTGGCTGTAAAATGCCCCTGTTGGGGTGCCAGAAGGTTCTCTGCCTCTAGCCATGCGCAGCACTGAAGCAATAGGATGAGTACTAGGAGCTTATTGAGAAGTTGTCATCTGTACATCTAAGGTGTCAGAGGTGTGTTCTATTAACACTGGTGCTACGCTTGGTGTTTGAACAGGACTGAAAGCATCAAGAAATCCAAGTGGCAAACCCAGTTATCTTGCCTCACACTGCAGGACAGGATATTCTCATGAGGTGCACTGGTCTTTTGGAGCACTGCATAAGGCACTTCTATGAACTGCTGCAATCCTTCCCACAAGAAAATCTGCACTCTTCCTACTAATGAGTCACAACCAGTCTTCACAGCTTTTTGCATTTGGCTATACAGCTGGCTTCACGCAGTGAGGCTAATGAGGATGTGTCACAATGGCTGGTATTTGCTTCACATCAGAACTCGGGTAGGAAATTGTCTTACCCATATTAAGGACGTGATTTTCCCTATGGAGGTGGGATGGCGGCGGGAGAGCTGCTTGACAGGTTCCGGTCCCACTCCTGCCTGCAGCCGCTCTCTGAAAAAGATTTTCCATAGATTGGCCTTGTTAAGCCCGCCCTGTGGGGTTCCTGGCCAATTAACAGGAAGCAGGTCTGATGACGTCATTTGATGACACGTCATCAGCTGGTTTCCTTAAAGGGACCATGGCCACATTAATTTTGAGAGTTGTGCTGTCAGTGTTCTGCAGCATTGAGGTGCTGCAAAAACTGACAAGCACTGTACAACGGTGCACGGCTGTACCTAGGCTCACACATGACTCCCTCCATATTCTCTTCCCTTCCCATGGGCAGAAGAGATCTCCCCAGGAGATCAATGCAGTCTGGTTGAACAATGCACAGGAGGACAGAAGCAGAGATGTTGTCAGGAATCCCTGGCTGCAGTGGCACCAACCTTTCAATGATCTCAGTAGATCACGAAACGTTACTGCAAAGCCACACTCAAACTCACCCTGCTGTGCCACTCATCACATCCCCATCACTCTGCCTTCCATACCCTACTCCTGCACATCCTCACTCACACCAACTTACCTTGCACCTCCACCCATCCCTCTCTATCTACATTATCACTTCCCCATCTCACTAGCCACCCCTTACACTCACCCTCATCCTACTGCAAGCATACCAACTAACAACACACAAGGGTAGGCACTTGAGTGTTCATGTGAAGTTTCTGTTACTGTGTTGTCAAACATTGAAATCTATATTTTCAACACTTTGCGTAATTGTACAGATCTGCGATCACCTTGAGAAGTGTCTTAGTGAGTTGCAGTGAATGGTGAGACATAACGGTATCCCCGCAATGCTGATGAGTGTGAAAAGAATGGCTTGGTCATTGTAGGAATGCTTTATGCTGCTGGTGTGGGGTGGTGTCAACTTGGCACATCATGTGGCAGTCAGGGTGTACAGCGTCAAGTGAAGTAAATCTGGCCATGGTGATGCCATCTCTAGCCTCCCGGGTAGCGTTGTTGTCTGGTGCTGATGCCCTGTGTCCTGTGCAGCATCAAGTGATAGCAGAGAAGGTTGGTGATGTTGTTGGTAATGTTGATGTGCCTGGTGATGTTGGTGTTGGGGCTGATCGTGGAAGGATTCAGAGGACGAAGGTGTGATTTTTTTCAAGGGCACTGATGTTGCTGGAATAGATGGCATCTGCAGGTGAGATGATAGAAGCAATCTGTCAATGGTGAGAGAGGTTGTTCCAATGAGGGGCTACTAGATATAGATTTGGCTCTGAACACTTGCAAGCTAAAGAAATCTTTATATGTCTTACAAATGCAACAAACAACAGCTGGTGTGTCCCCCAAGCAGCGAGTAACCCATGGGGGAGCACGTAAAATTACAAGTGTTGTGTATGTACCTTTAAGGGAATAACTGGTCTTAGACTGCAGTACCGGCAGTGACCACCCCTGTATAAAAGGCACTAGCCGGCTTCTGTACTTTCAGTTTCAAGCTGCCTCTTGTTCAGTAAAGTGCCTGTTAAACTGTTCTCCCGAAGTCCGTATATTATTGAGGCGCGGACTTTACAGTGGCGACGAGTAAGTTCGAACTCACCTGCAGTGTGGCATCATCTCACGGGGATCTCGCCTGAAAGGAAGGTCCTGGAAGGTCGTAGTCTGAGCAATGGGCGTCGACCGAGGGCAACCGCCCAAAGAATCCATCGGTGTTTGGAGAATTGCGGGAGAGACTGTGGTTCCAGCGAATCGTGCTGGTAGCAGGTAGCGCGCTGACCCTTCCGGACTGCGGCGGGCTCAAGCTCGATTGAGCGGCTCTACAAATCGGGCCGTGCAGCGTCGCCGGGAAAAGCAAACAAGAGAGAGAGGGTGGAGCGCACAGTGCACGGTCGGTGCTCGAGAACAGGACAGCGGAGAGAAACTAAATGGGGGGGAAGGAAAGCGAGACGCGCCGAAGCTGTGGGTCGCCGCCATTGCCCCGTAAAACGCTAGGAGCAGCGTGGCAGTAAGGGGAAGAAGCAAAAGCGCGGGAGGCGCCATTTTATCCCATAGGGGAAGAAGCAAAAGCGCGGGAGGCGCCATTTTATTCCATTGGGTAAGAAGCAAAAGTGCGGGAGGCGCCATTTTAAATCGCCCAAGATGCCGAAAAGTGGCAGTATCACTGCTTTCGACAACGAGTTAGAAGACTGGACCACGTATGTGAAAAGAATTGAAGTGTACTGCAAGGCAAATGAGGTGGCTGATGGAAAGAGGGCATCGGTATTATTAAATCTGATGGGTGCGAGTACGTACGGCCTATTGCGGAATTTAATTACCCCAGCTAAACCAATGGAAAAAAGTTTTGAGGAGATTGTTCATATCTTACAGGAACACCTAAGCCCTACACCACTGCTGATAGCAGAAAGATTCAAGTTGCATAAAAGAAACCAGCACAAAGATGAGAGCAATGCTGACTATCTTACGGAACTATGCAAGTTATCGAAGCACTGCCAGTTCGGAGCAGGACTGGCAGACACCTTACGGGATAAGTTTGTCTGCGGGCTCCAGAGTGAAGGAACCCAGAAACGACGACTTTCAAAAAAGGACCTGATGCTAGAACAGGCTTTCAGCGTGGCAGTATCCTACGAAGCAACAGCACGGGGAGCTGCGGAAATACAACAGAAACCACAAGAATACAGCGCTAACGAAATGGCGTATGGAGCCGAAAAGTGCTATCGCTGCGGCAGAACAACCCATGAGCAGAAGGACTGCTGGTTTAAAGACGAAATATGCAGGCAATGCGGGAAAATGGGACATATAGCAAGAGTCTGCAGGTCGGGAAAGAAGACCAACATGACAAGAACTACTAAGGAACAGTACAGGAAAGTAAAGAAACTGACAGATAGTAGTTCAGAAGATCAGGAGAGTGATAAGGACTCCGGGAGCAGGCGACTAAGTTGTTTAAAGTTACACAACGTGATCACAATAGAAGATCACCGAACCATTTGGGTCACCCTCATGATAGCAGGGTCCCCAGTGAAGATGGAATTGGACACAGGATCAGCCCTAACTGTCATGAATCGACGAGACGATGAGCGGCTATTCTCACACATACCCTTAAAGGACATGTCCATTGTATTGAAGAGATACACGGGGCAAAAGGTCTACCCCAGAGGAAAAATAAGGGTGCCAGTTGAGTAGAACGGAAAGGAAACACAGAAACTATACATGTATATACTACGAGATGGAGGACCACCATTATTGGGACGTGAATGGATCCGAAGACTACAATTGGATTGGCATTCCATTCTGGCACTAACTGTGACTGACAAAAAAGATGATGACGTCGCACCTGGACGTCTGTCACAAATTCTATCTGACGCGGAAGAGGTGTTCCAACAAGGACTTGGGACTCTAAAAGGAGTAAAGGCAACCATAAAGATTGAGGATAACGCAACCCCAAAATTTTTCAAGGCCAGACCGGTGCCATACGCGATGCGCCCAGCTGTGGAAGCTGAACTGGAGAGTCTGGAGCATTCGGGGGTGCTGTCTAAGGTGGACTGGAGCGAGTGGGCCACACCCATCGTTCCTGTAATGAAGAAAGCATTGAGCAGCACGCCTGGGGAGCCAAGGAAGGTTCGCATCTGTGGGGACTTCAAGGTGACTGTGAACCCAGTCCTGCACACAGTACAGAAGATATTTTCACCTCACTATCTGGAGGGAAACATTTTACAAAGATTGACCTGGCTCAAGCGTATCTACAAATGGAGGTGGAAGAAGCATCTAGGAAATACCTCACGATAAACACTCACAAAGGCCTTTACCAGTACAATCGACTGGTATTTGGGGTAGCATCGGCCCCGGCTATGTGGCAGAGGGCAATGGAACAAGTCCTGCAAGGGATCCTGGGGACCCAATGTTATTTGGACGACATCCTGGTTACGGGCGAAAATGACAATGAACACTTTGCCAACCTGGAACAGATGCTCACGAGATTGCAGGAATATGGGCTACGAGCCAACCGTCCCAAATGCGAGTTCTTCAGGAGACAAATCTCATATTGTGGCCCCATGATTGATGAGGAAGGGTTGCATAAGTCGCCGGACAAGATTGAGGCTGTAGTCAAGGCTCCAGCACCAGAAAATGTGTCGCAACTGAGGTCGTTCCTCGGGTTGGTGAACTACTACCATAAGTTCTTGCCGAATTTATCTACAATTCTGCACCCACTGAACGCCCTCCTTCAAACTGGTGTAACATGGAAATGGAGTGATGAGTGTAAGCGTGCCTTTCAGGAATGTAAATGCCAAATCACTTCAAAAGAAGTATTGGCCCACTACAACCCAACACTACCGATTCGGTTGGCATGTGATGCGTCACCTTACGGCATTGGAGCGGTGCTGTCACACAAATTCCATGACGGTTCAGAGAGGCCAATAGCCTTTGCATCGCGCTCGCTAACCTCAGCCGAGCGTAACTACGCCCAGATTGACAGGGAGGCCCTCAGCCTGGTGTGGGGGGTGAAGAAGTTCAATCACTATCTGCACGGGCAGAAATTCACCCTACTGACTGATCATCAACCCCTGGTCTCAATTTTTAACACAAAGAAGGGCGTTCTGGTGATGACGGCGCAACGGCTGCAAAGATGGTCACTGTTTCTAGGGGCACATCGGTATGACATAGAGTACAAAGGTACGAAACAACATGGAAACGCTGATGGTCTGTCGCGCCTACCGTTGCCTACGGCGGAAGAAGCACCTGTAGTGGACCCTGTGGAGATATTCCATGCGACCAAAGTCGAATGTTTGCCTGTTACAAATGCAAGTATTGAGAAGGAAACCCGAAATGACCCGACACTCTCTCGGGTCTATGATTTGACGGTGAAGGGATGGCCAGCATATGGCGACTCACTGTTGCCAGCATTCTCGCCAAGGAGGGAACAGCTGTCAGTGTGCCGGGGAACCTTGATGTGTGGATCCCGAGAGCTAATTCCACCCAAGTTGAGAGATAGAGTACTCAATGAGCTTCACGAGGGTCATCTGGGAGGGGTAAAAGTGAAGAGCCTAGCCAGGGTGTTTGTGTGGTGGCCGGGAATCAATAAAGAAATCGAGGATATGACCAAGAGATGCACAGGATGCCAGAAGGTCCAAAACGCTCCACCACAGGCCCCGCTACATCCATGGGAGTGGCCCTCATCTCCATGGCAACGGGTACACATTGATTTCGCTGGTCCATTTATGGACTCAATGTTTCTAATCGCAGTGGACGCCCATTCGAAATGGCCAGAGGTCATTAAAATGTCCTCCACCGCCACGGAGAAAACTATTGCAGTCCTAAGGACCATCTTCGCCAGGAATGGGTTGCCAGAACAGATCTGTTCCGACAATGGCCCACAATTTGTGTCTGAGGATTTCCGGAGGTTCCTGAAGAATAATGGGATGAAACATTACACATCTGCCCCATATCATCCAGCCACAAATGGATTGGCTGAGAGGCTTGTTCAGACCTTTAAAAAGGCCATAAAGGCAGTGTATAATGACGACATACCACTGCAACACAAGGTGGATAACTTCCTGTTTGCTTACTGGAATGCGACACATGCAGTAACCAACCAAACTACAGCCGGAGACTAAGATGTCGCTTGGATTTGCTCAAACCAAACATAAGACGAGATGTTGAGGATAAGCAGTTCCAGCACATCAATGAGAAGCCAACCAGGAGCTTCAAGATAGGGCAACCAGTCTTGGCCCGCGACTACCGAACAGAAAAATGGCAGCCAGGCACGATATGCACACAGCAGGGACCACTAATGTACACAGTGGACGTTGGAGAGAGCATCGTGAGACGCCATGCTGACCAGATTCTAGAGTCACAGGAACAAGCCAAACCTGTACCACAAGCATGTGCACCTGGTAATGAGCCCGAAGTACAGATTGCGTCTACCTCAGAAGCAGGGGTATTGGAAGCTGACGAACCAACCAATGACAATGAGCCAGAATTGAGTCCACCGCCAGAACAGGATACTCGAGAAAGGCGCTATCCAGTCCGGATCAGGAAGCCTCCTCAAAGACTGAACTTATAAATGACTATTCCAGTTGATGTATATATTACTGAGAAAATTTTAATTGTAATTAGTTAATATTAATTGTTAAATGAATGTTATGTACTGTTTATCTAAAAGGGGAGGAATTGTTGTGTATGTACCTTTAAGGGAATAACTGGTCTTAGACTGCAGTTCTGGCAGTGACCACCCCTGTATAAAAGGCCCTAGCAGGCTTCTGTAGTTTCAGTTTCAAGCTGCCTCTTGTTCAGTAAAGTACCTGTTAAACTGTTCTCCCGAAGTCCGTGTATTATTGAGGTGCGGACTTTACAACAAGGTAGGCTCAAAATAGCATTAAATTGGCTGATAACAAGCCATTTAATGATCTAAATTGCTTCCCCCGCCGCTTAGTGTCGGGTCAGTTCTGCACAGACAGGCCGGACATCTGGGAGACTCGTGTGAAGGCGGGTTAACAGCGGGTTTCCTACGTGCTTCAATCTTTGCTATTTTGATTGTGGACCCACCTCCAAACCTGCACTCTGAGCGCTGGCAAAATCCAGATCAAAATGACTGAACTTGTGGACACTTTAGTTATGCAGACAGCACTTAGGATAATGAAGATCATGTTATTTTTATTGTGCAGTCATGGCGCTAATGTGATGCTGCTCACAGACATACGGAGGATAATTCGATGACTCCTACCCAGCAGGAATAGGCCGGTAGCAGGAACAGGGCGGTAGTGCCTCGGAAATGGTGCATTGTGACTTATCGCCCCGTTACTGCCGACAGTGTGGTTGACTCTATCATCACAGGGGTCTACCGCTGGATGACAGGAGCATCTGTCTAAGTCTGGCGGTAGGCCTTTTAACATGCAAATCGGGATCCTATGATGTACATAGATCACTGACTGCCATTTTATTAATATTCATTCATGGGATGTGGGTGTTACTGGCAAGGCTAACATTTATTGCCCATCCCTAATTGCCCTTGAGAAGGTGGTGGTGAGCTGCCTTCTTGAACCGCTGCAGTCCGTGTGGTGAAGGTACTCCCACAGTGCTGTTAGGGAGGGAGTTCCAGGATTTTGACCCAGCGATGATGAAGGAGCGGCGATATATTTCCAAGTCAGGATGGTGTGAGACTTGGAGGGGAACTTGGAGATGGTGTTCCCATGCAGCTGCTGCCCTTGTCCTTCTAGGTGGTAGGGGTCGCGGGTTTGGGAGGTGCTGCCGAAGAAGCCTTGGCGAGTTCCTGCAGTGCATCTTGTAGATGGTACATACTGCAGCAACGGTACACCGGTGGTGGAGGGAGTGAATGTTTAAGGTGGTGGATGGGGTGCCAATCAAGCGGGCTGCTTTGTCTTGGATGGTGTCGAGCTTCTTGAGTGTTTTTGGAGCTGCACTCATCCAGGCAAGTGGAGAGTATTCCATCACACTCCTGACTCATGCCTTGCAGATGGCTTTGGGGAGTAAGGAGGTGAGACACTCACTGCAGAATACCCAGCCTCTGACCTGCTCTTGTTGCCACAGTATTTATGTGGCTGGTCAAGTTAAGTTTCTGGTCAATGGTGACCCCTAGGATATTGATGGTGGGGGATTTGGCGATGGTAATGCCGTTGGATGTCAAGGGGTGTTGGTTAGACGCTCACTTGTTGGAGATAGTCATTGCCTGGCACTTCTGTGGCGTGAATGTTACCCGCCACTTATCATCCCAAGCCTGAATGTCGTCCATGTCCTTGCTGCATGTGGGCATGGACTGCTTCATTATCTGAGGAGTTGTGTATGGCACTGAACACTGTGCAGTCATCAGCGAACATCCCCACTTCTGACTTTATGATGGAGGGAAGGTCATTGATGAAGCAGCTGAAGATGGTTGGACCTAGGACACTGTCCTGAAGAACTCCTGCAGCGATGTCCTGGGACTGTGATGATTGACCTCCAACCACCACAACTATCTTCCTTTGCGCTAGGTATGACTCCAGCCAGTGGAGAGTTTTCCCCCTGATTCCCATTGACTTCAGTTTTACTCGAGCTCTTTGATGCCATACTCGGTCAAATGCTGCCTTGATGTCAAGGGCAGTCACTCTCACCTCATCTCTGGAATTCAGCTCCTTTGTCCATGTTTGGACCAAGGCTGTAATGAGATCTGGAGCAGAGTGGTCCTGGCGGAACCCAAACTGGGCATCAGTGAGCAGGTTATTGGTGAGTACGTGCTGCTTGATCGCACTGTTGATGCCACCTTCCATCACTTTGCTGATGATTGAGAGTAAACTGATAGGGCGGTAATTGGCCGGCTTGGATTTGTCCTGCTTTTTGTGGACAGGACATACCTGGGCAATTCTGCTGCTGCTGATGGTCACAGCGCCTCATATACCCAGTTTTGAGCTGCTAGATCTGTCCTGAATCTATCCCATTTAGCATGATGGAGTGTGTCCTCAGTGTGAAGACGGGACTTCGTCTCCACAAGGACTGTGCGGTGCTCACTGCTGTCAATAGTATCTGCAACAGGTAGATTCGTGAGGACGAGGTCAAGTTGTTTTTTTCCCTCCTGTTGGTTCTCTCACCACCTGCTGCAGGCTATTTTAGGATTGAAATAGACAGAGTGTGTGCCGTTCACGCTCTGTGCAGTTTCAACTGGCGGTCCAGAAAAAGAGCAGCTCAGAAGGTTACTTTTTATTTATTCTTGCAGGGTCGAGAACAGCAGGAATTCTCCAGCCTTTGGCTGCTGCCTCCCACCCCCACTCCCCCTCCACCCCCATCCCCCCCACCCACTCCACCCACCAGCTGGTACTCGTTTCACATAGGAAACGGGTATAAAATGGGCAGCAGATCCTGTAATGCCACCTTTCTGCCCTTGAAGTTGAAAATGACCCCCACTCTCTCACAGGCCACAGGTTAAATGATTCATTGGGCTTTGAACAGCTTGGAATATATAATAATGGCTTAATGTTTCTGTGACCATCTCATTTCCAGGTTCAATGATACGCAGGTAGGTGTTGCTTACATCATCTAAATGAGGCCTGTCTGGTTTACTGAGCTCAGACACACTAGGATCAGGCAGCCATCTTAGATCTGTCCCAGCCTTAGCTTTACCTTTATACAGAGCACAGTGTGTTAATTTATATTTATATACACAAAGCTTGTTGCACTTCTGCCTACCTATGTACAGTGACAGGGCTGTGGAATTTGTCACAGCATGGCATGTACATAGACATGCACATTTCCCTGTGGGATTTGCAGACATCCTCATCTTTAGGGGCATCTACTCCTCAAGGAATCCTGTGGCCAATAAACTCAAATAGAAGGCTTCCTACAGCAGCATGCTTCTATCCATGAGGGAGAAAGGAATAGAAGGATATGTTGATGGGGTTAGATGAAGAAGAGTGGGAGGAGGCTCGTGTGGAGCACAAACACCAGCATGGGCCTGTTGGGCCGAATAGCCTGTTTCTGTGCTGTGATACTTTGTATCCCAGAACCTTCCCCTTCCTCTACCACTTTTAGCTCTGGCACTTTGGCCTAGAAGAGGCAAAGTGTGTAGGGGGGCATCTTTCAACTGGTTTACGGTAATTTGCCTGGTCAGGCAGCTTTGCCTGCACTCTGACCAATTCCAACCTTTTACCTGGTTTACAGTAATTTACCTGGTCAGCAGCATTATGCTGCTACACTGTAAACCAATTTAAACAGCGGTTTCGAATCGCTACCCCACCTTCCAGTTCTAACTGAAGGACTTATAATTAATGATATATTAAAACAGACAACTGGCCTGGGTGTGAGAAACTCAAACTTTACTTTATTTAAACTAAAGAAACGATAATCAAATTTTAAACTATATCACACGAACACAGTAATTACAGTAAATTGCTTAACAGCGGAAGGCAGACGGCAAAAATGAGGGATAAATGTCTACAATGTTAATTAAACAATCTTAGCAATTTCCCCTAAATTACCACCCCCTAACTCCTTACTAGGTTGCCTTGCTGAGGAGTCAGAAACCTGCTCACCTGGGGTCCAGCGAAGCAAGAGAGCGATAGCTTCTCAGGAGCTATCTTTTATATCCTGCCAACTCCTGTTTGGCGCTGAAAAAGTCTGTGTGCAAAATTCACGTCCAAAAGTTCCAATATACAAGAGAAGGACCGTGATTGGCTGACCCAAATGGGTTTGAGTGGTTTAATGTGTCTGCAATCTGGGGCCGAAGTGTACCCGCCCACATCTGGAGTTCACCTGGGCTAAAACAAAAGGGAATCCAACTGCCCTATTGTTCTGAGTGATGGGTGATTCAAACCCATCCATACTGATCTGTCCCCTATCAAAGTCCTTTTTCCGGGGTTTAGATGTATCCATTGTGTGTAAGTGGTGTTGAAATGGGGCTAGATTGCTGTGTAAACAGAGCCGATTGTTGTGCGGTTTAGTTCAAGTGGGTTAATCCCTTAAGTCAATAAACAAACATCGATTGCTTCTGAGAAGGGAACTCCCTTTGATTGGCAGGTCTGACTGCCACTGTTTTTGATCCTCCCACTTTTTCACAGACATACTCCACGAGCTGCGAGCTGCTTTCTTTTGTCTTTTGGCCATGTTTTCTGACGGCCATTTTCAAACCTCTGAAATATACACAGTTTGAAACTCAGAGGTACCATTTTTAATAAAATGTTCTGTCTTAGATCCTGATGTTGCCCAAGTGCTGCTCTGCCCAACGCAGCCTTTCACGATTCTGGGTATGTTTTAAAAACACTGTCCTACCCAGAGGCAATTCAAAACACATAATTCTTCATCCACGATGTGGACCAATATTTCCCGATCTTCAGGGAAAATAGGGGAATTTTGCAAACCCCTACAAGTGTACACTTTTAACAAGTTGCACTGTTTTGAAGGTATGTCAATGTAACTCTATTATTTGCATGTGTGAGTCAGAGAGTTAATTTCCAATCTCTGGATGATATTTGCAAATGCAGGACCTGCTTGATCGTAAGTGTATTATTTCTTCACAGATAATACCTCCCTCTGAATCTCAGCAGAATCATCTACTTCATTGGACAGCCTATGATTTGTTTAAAACTATGGGCCAGAAATTCAGGTCGGAGGCTTCCTGCGGGTGCAAGCCCCCGACCTGCACTTACATAGCACGCCTGCCATTGTGTTGTGGGCCCACGTGGGATTCCAATCCTGGGCCTCCTCCAGCTGCCGGAGCACAGTGCTCACGTATCCCAGCGGCGCAGTTAGTTTGAAGCTTCCCCTGGGATCACGTGGGCCATGGAGAGCCAACCGTAGCAGGGAATCTCCATTCATAAATTTGACAGGAAGACCTGTCAAATCTATGAATAGTGATCGGCCCCAAAACCTAATTAAAACTTCAAATAATTTTTTTTTTAAATCATCACTTTTTTAAAATAACTATAAATTACACAAAATAACTATTTTATACAATGATTTAAATTTTTGAAAAAATTAATTACAGTTTTTAACAGGGCTAAAAATAAACTTACCTTTCTTTAAAATATTTAAAAATAATAAACCTGTGGAAAAAATGTTTTAATTTTACTTAATTCACCACTTACCTTGTTAAAAGCAGGCCTTGCACCTGCTTTTTAAATGCGCAGCTGCTAGAGACCTACCCTCCCGGAGAAACCTGTAAAAAAACCGGAAGTTCCAGGTCTACATGCTGCCTCTCCAGCGCACGAGTTTGACCTTCGAACCTCTTCCTTCAAAGGAATGGAAGTTCTAGTTTCCAGCGCATGCGCAGTGCATGCACGAAACTGGCACTTTCATTGGCCCTATGCATGAGTACAGAGCGCGTACTCACCTGTGGGGACCCGAGTTTCTGGCCCTATGAATTTACAATAACAACCAGGTTGAGTTTTACTCATAGGTAGCCACTTGCGCATTCACACCATATTTGGTTCATGTTGTTATGGCCTCCCAGTCCATATCACTGCTTTGTCTCCAGCTTGCCTTACTTTGAATGCTTTTGCACCAGTTGTAGAACTTCTTTCTGCAAGTGGCTGAGACGTAGCATTCATCCAGTTAGAAGCTTCTAGGCATGCTGGTGCCTGACCTTGAGAGTGTTGACTCCCACTGTCCTCTCCATTTGAGGCCGCGTGTAGGGGGTGGTGTGGGGTGGCGCGTGTGCCCAGTCAGTTATGCCTCTGACTGTTTATGAGCGGTTCGAATCGCTCCCACGCCCCTGGGTTCTAGACACCGGACTTAGGTACAGGAGGCGATACAGAAAAGACTCGAGTAGACAGATGGTTCGGATGTGAGAAAACCTAGATTTTATTGAAAAAGAAATTACACAATCTTATGAAAAAGTTACTAGTATAAAATTTACAGGCAAATACAAAATAACTATATACTTATACAGGGAATGGGGAACACACGGCACATCATGGGAAAACGACTATCTTAACAATCCCCTTATCCTTATCCCACCCCCTATACCTAATTACATTAAGCTATGAGGGGCCAGAATTCATGCTCACCAATCACAGATCTGCTGAATTCAAAACAGCGGTGGGGTTTGGGGTTCACTCTTTGTGCTCTCTGGAACCTGCTGTCGTCACGTGGTCTCGGGGTGCTGCAAGGGCGTTGTCCTGGTACAAGCACCCTATAGTTAAAGTCTCTGCTTGGGTACCTTACCTCACAGGGATGATGGTTTCTCTTCCTCAGCCGGCAGTTGGAGTTTGCATGAAGATAGTCGACGGTGAGCTGGATTGAAGGCCTGGTTATTCAAAGCTTTTCTTCAATCGTCTTCCCATTCATCTTCCCAATTTGTCTCGCCTCCTCGCCTCGTTGCGTCCTGCCTTGCCTGGCCTGGTTTGTCCGTGTCCGCCTGGCGCAATGCCGGGCGTTCCTGATGGAATGGGAAAGTCACGGGCAGTGGCCGGGCGGTAAGCGCGGGACGGGGGAAGGGCGGTAGCCACGAGGGCGAGGGGCCGGAGCAGGAGCCGGGAGCAAGGGCAGAGAGCAGAGAGAGAAGGTTGCCAGTGGGCCTACAATCATACTCCTTCAGATGGCTCTTATCTGCATGCCAAATTAGGTCAGTTCATTGTCCCAATCTTGGCGGGCTAGTTTAAATAATTGTAGCAATCTAAATTAACCATTTTTAGATGGCCGGTAATTGCACCTACTGGCCCGATTCCTGAGTTGCTTTTGTTATTAATACATCTTAATCGGCCTGTCCAGTTTCGATGGCTTCCCTAAGCTGTTTCCGATTATTTATGCAAACAACTTGATGGCCTTACGTATAGGTCTCACTGGTTTTGATCTGTCTCCGATTTGACTTAATGCATATTCAAAGTCCTGTCTGCTTTCAAACACAAAAATCTCTCTTCACAGAAACGACAGCTTGGGTTTCGATTTCCCAAGAACTGCCTGTGCCACAGAGTCCAACCCTTTTAAATCTTGCAGGCTTTTGGCCACGACGCGCGGACCCCATCTTTGGATAACCTTTTCATTAAAATGTCCACGCAGGGTCCCTTTTATTATTATAACCTTTTGGGGAAATGTAGAAATTTTGCAAATCTTACACTCCCCCCTGTGATACTAAAACTTGCTTGAAGTATCATACTTTTACAAGGTGAGCAAAATTTTTCTGACCCTCCATAGTTAACCTTCCCTTGTAATTACCTATCTAATACACCACGACACATGCACTTCCCATTCTGTGAAAATGTAGTGTACATCAGCATAGAGAGAGTAAATTACAGACTTTACACACATCCAAGCATGGAGGGGGTCCAACACTCCTGCACCACTTGGTACACATACATCTTTATTAAACGCATCGCAATAAAACAACAGAAAAACCTTTATTAAAAATAACAAATGCAACAAAAACAACAGTCTTTTAATCAAAAATACATGGAAAAAGAGTTAAACAGGCGTATCTCCCTCCACCTTTACATAATGTTCCTTCCAGATCTTCTGGTTACGGTATTCTAACAACTGGCCTTTTCCCTTACACTGAATGCAAACTAGATAAAACAATATCCCTAACTGGCAAAGCACGAGAATGTGAGAAGCTAGTCTGATCCACGAAGGGACATCTATATTATTGAAAACTAGCCTGGCATACCCGGCGTTGCCGAGGGAACTGAAGAACCTTCTGCCATGTTTATAAAACTGTTTATAAAACTGTTGGGATTGAAGAACTCTTGCTAAGCACCCAGGAGGTGGTTCTTTAACATCGTTTTTTGTTAATGGGGATCGACAGTAGCCATATACTCCAGGTTTTACAGTTTTCCTTCTATGTGAATTTGGAGGTTGCAAGCAGAATTATAATTTTGCAATGTTATCATTGACATTAACGAGAGAGAGAGAGAGAGAGGGGGAAGGAGAGAGAGAGAGGGGGGGAAGGAGAGAGAGAGAGAGAGAGGGGGGAAGGAGAGAGAGAGGGGGGAAGGAGAGAGAGGGGGGGAAGGAGAGAGCGAGAGAGGGGGAAGGAGAGAGCGAGAGAGGGGGAAGGAGAGAGAGAGAGGGGGAAGGAGAGAGAGAGGGGGAAGGAGAGAGAGAGAGGGGGAAGGAGAGGGAAGGAGAGAGAGAGAGAGGGAAGGAGAGAGAGAGAGAGAGGGAAGGAGAGAGAGAGAGGGAGGGAAGGAGAGAGAGAGAGAGGGAAGGAGAGAGAGAGAGAGGGAAGGAGAGAGAGAGGGAAGGAGAGAGAGAGGGAGGGAAGGAGAGAGAGAGGGGAAGGAGAGAGAGAGAGAGGGAAGGAGAGAGAGAAAAAGAGAGAGAGGGGGAAGGAGAGAGAGAGAGGGGGAAGGAGAGAGAGAGAGAGAGGGAAGGAGAGAGTGAGGGAGGGAGATAGAGAAGAGAGGAAGACACCCCGGGGAAGGGGTTGGACTCAGAGCCTGGCCGCGGTGACCCGGAGCCCCAGTGCGCCGCCTAGCGCCTGAGGCCCGGCCCGACTCACCTCAGCTCAGCTCCCGCTCCGGCCCGCCGCCGCCGCCGCCACTCCATGGCAGAGGGTTCTTCAGTTCCCTCGGCAACGCCGGGTACTGAGAGCCCGGCCGCGGTGACCCGGAGCCCCCGTGCGCAACCTAGTGCCTCAGACCTGTCCCGACTCACCTCAGCTCAGCTCCCGCTCCGGGCCGCAGCCGCCGCCGCTCCCCCGCTCGCTGTCTCTGGGGCTCTTGGGCTGCGCGGTTCTCTCTGTCTCTGTCTCTGTATCTCTTTTCCTGGTCCCGCACTCACGGCAGGCCGCAGGCTTAGGCCCCATCCACACATGCCATGTAATACCCCCTGTGACGCATCATACCGCGGTTCCCCCGTAGGATTGGTCAACCATCACGTCACTCAACGCTAATGAGCTGAAATTAGCGGATTTTGTCCATTTTTTGTAAACTGTCCGAACAATTTTTGTCTGACCAAAAAATAAATACACCTATGACACTCCCCTAATCATAAGCTTTCTTTCGTTATAACATATGTGTAGGTATTCTCTATAACTCTTGAGTTTACCACACGCATACACACAGACAGACAGACTCATTTATATACATAGAGATGTCCCACCAGGGTGGAATCACAATATCCAATAGCTTAGTCCCTATCTCTAATGTTTTCTGCTCTAGAGTGTAAAAATGTTTCTGCGAAACTATAACTGCTTTGAGTATTTTGGTAAAGTGTTCAGGGAGAGGGTGAATTTCGTAGCCAAAGTGGGCTATGTGTCATGGGGCCGTGCATTCACGGGGCCATTTTGCTAGGGTTTCGGTAGTGGACCCAAGCGCAGGAAACCTATCCAAGGACTTGAGACCGGGTAGAACTCGAAAGACGCTTCCTTGAGACTCGAGAACATAGAAACAGGGTAACACTCGAAAGGAGACTCAGTTGAAACTCGAAAACACAGAGACATGGTAACACTCGAAAGGATATACACTTGAGACTCAAAAACACAGAGAAACTCGAGAACGCCAGAGACACAGCAAGGGCTGTTACTTGCAGGCAGGCGAACCCAGGACTGAGCAAAGAGGATAGAAAACAGGAAGCTTAAATACAGGCCAGAGTGGTCACGTGACATAATTAATCAAATGAGACAGGAGACAAATACATTAACAAGCCACAGGTGAGGCCAGAGGCATAGAGGACAAGACAAGGACAAAAACGGACAACTTTATTAACTAGCCTAATTACTCTGATGAGATCAATTACTCGAGAAACAGGTGAGGAGAGGGGCCCAAAGGCATGGCAGCAGTGCACCGAGGCCTCAAAAACCACCCTCAGGCGGCGAGCAGAGGAAAGTGCCGCTGAAGCCATAACAGTACCCCCCCCCCTTTAGAGATGGCACCTGACGTCCCATAAGCCTAAGATGATCACTATTTTATTTATTTATTTAATTATTTTTTTCCTTCTCTTTATTTTTAGCAAGACTCGAGAATTAAACACAAAAAACACAGTGGGAGCTCGGGAGCGCTCGAGAGTTTAACAGCACAAAACACAGCAAAAGCCCAAATATTTGCCCAAGATAACTTGAGAGTTTATCTTGTCCAGGAGAGCTCGAAAGTTATCTTGTCCAGGAGAACTTGAGAGGTTATCTTGTCCAGGACGGCTCGAAAATTTAACTTGTCCAGGAGAACTTGAGAGTTTATACGCTCCAGAAGAACTCGAGAGTTTAACTTGTCCAGGGGAACTTGAGAGTATCTTATCCAGGAGAGCTCAAAAGTTTCTTATCCAGGAGAGCTCGAAAGTTTCTTATCCAGGGGAGCTCAAAAGTTTCTTATCCAGGGGAGCTTGAGACTTTTATCCAGGAGAGCTCAAAAGTTTCTTATCCAGGGGAGCTCGAAAGCCCATCGATACCAAAACTGAAGAGTTAGAGAGTTTATTTTGTCCAGGAGAGCGCGAGAAGTTTACTTAATTTGCCCAGGAGAACTGGAAAACTCCTTTTCTTCTTTCTTTTCTTTACTCTATCTTGTCCAGGGGAGCTCGAAAATTAAACTTGTCCAAACTAGGAGGGTAACAAACACAGCGGGGGTCCTCTTCCTAGGAGACTCGAAAATTATACACAAAGACACAGCAGGGAGTCTTCTTCCTAGGAGACCAAATATTTGCCCAAGAGAGCTCGAGAGTTTAACACAACGAAGACCCAAGAAGCTTGAGAGTTAACTAGAGAATTTAACACTACGAGAGGCCCAGGAGACTTGAAAGTTCACTTGAGAATTTAACACAATGAAGGCCCAGGAAACTTGAGTGTTCACTTGGGAGTCTAACACAGTAGAGGCCCATGAAGCTTGAAAGTTAACTAGAAAGTTAACACAATGAAAGTCCAGGAAACTTGAAAGTTCACTCGTGAGTTTAACACAATGAGGGCCAGGAGACTTGAGAGTTCACTCGAAAATTTAACTTGAGAATTTAACACAGTAGAGGGCCAGGAAGCTTGAGAGTTAAACACAATGAAGGTCCAGTAGACTTGAAAGTTCACTCGAAAATTTAACACTATGAAGGCCCAGGAAACTTGAAAGTTGACTTGAAAGTTTAACACAACGGGAGGCCAGGAAACTTGAAAGTTGACTTGAAAATCTAGCACTATGAAGGCCAACAGGTGGCCTGAGAGTTCACTTAACATAGGAGACTTGAAAGTTCACTCGAAAATTTAACACAGTGGGGGGTCTTCTTCCTAGGAGACTCGAAAAAATTAAACACAAAAACACAGCCGGGAGTCTTCTTCCTAGGAGACCAAATATTGCCCAAGAGAGCTCGAAAATTAACTCGAGAGTTTCAAACCTTGGCTGGTTGGTTTCTGCTGGGTCCATGTATGGCTCAGTCCTACTGTCACGGGGCCGTGCATTCACGGGGCCGTTTTGCTAGGGTTTCGGTAGTGGACCCAAGCGCAGGAAACCTATCCAAGGACTCGAGACCGGGTAGAACTCGAAAGATGCTTCCTTGAGACTCGAGAACATAGCAACAGGGTAACACTCGAAAGGAGATTCACTTGAAACTCGAAAACACAGAGAAACTCGAGAACGCCAAAGACACTTCAAGAGCTGTTACTTGCAGGCAGGCGAACCCAGGACTGAGCAAAGAGGACAGGAAACAGGAAACTTAAATACAGGCCAGAGTGGTCACGTGACATAATTAATCAAATGAGACAGGAGACAAATACATTAACAAGCCACAGGTGAGGCCAGAGGCATAGAGGACAAGACAAGGACAAAAACGAACAACTTTATTAACTAGCCTAATTACTCTGATGAGATCAATTACTCGAGAAACAGGTGAGGAGAGGGGCCCAAAGGCACGGCAGCAGTGCACCGAGGCCTCAAAAACCACCCTCAGGCGGCGAGCAGAGGGAAGTGCCGCTGAAGCTGTAACACTATGTACTTTTGCAAATCCGTAAAATTCTCCTTCACAGTGAGGTGAACAGTGAAGGGTTCAGGAATGGGGACAATTCGCTCCTGGGCCACTTGAACTTCTGCCTCGGGTTTAAAACAGAAGCTGCTGTCACTAACTGG
Organism: Somniosus microcephalus; assembly: GCF_052327205.1. Classification (NCBI taxonomy): domain Eukaryota; kingdom Metazoa; phylum Chordata; class Chondrichthyes; order Squaliformes; family Somniosidae; genus Somniosus; species Somniosus microcephalus. Next base: position 176,447,447 of record NC_140994.1, on the reverse strand, counting down.
ACACCAGCTATGCTGTCCATGCTGGTAGTGGGACACGCCGGTGGTGACACAATATGTCCCACCTCCTATATATGCTACCTGCGGGGGAACATGGCCTTGTGCCATTGCCTCCATGGTACAATTTATAGGCTTCGCGCCCGCAGCTCTGAACCCACACTGCGGTTTTGAATAGGCATTCAAGTGCTGGGGACACAGGATTATGTGTGCTCCCCGGCTCCAGCACCCTGAGAGGTCAGTACCTGTCATAGCGTGCTCCCACTTAATGACGTAAGGCGGGACCGCTGTGAAACGAATGTGTGCACCCCCTTGAATGACTCCAATGTTCTCAACCCTGTATACTGGCGCGGGTCGGGCTGTCCTACCCATGACCGGCATCCTAACTACTACTACTATGATTGTGTGGTTGCACCGCCCACAATCCACAGGGACTGGGTAGGCCTCGGAGGCTAGCCGGAGTTGGCACGGGCTTAATGCATTCTCAAACGGGTGGAGGGCTGCGAGGTGCTTGTTGCTAATCCAGGAGGGGACCAAACCCTGTTTTAAACCCTCCAGATTACTGCGGCCCTCGCCCAGTAACCACGCCACGTATAACATGCACACCTCATTCTGCGCAGCCTGGTCAGAAGCATTTCTGTCCTCCCTTATGAGAGCATTTACCGTCTTTGCGTGCTTTTCCAACTCCGCTATAATTTCTTTTAAATGGACCGTCATGGCCTGGTCCTCATGCAACTCCGAGCCCACTACCTTGTTCTCATCCAGTAATATCTTCTTTAACTGTGTTTTTAAACCGTTTATCTGGGTCTGCAGCTCTATGTCATCTAAACTGTTGATGACAGAGGACCCAGTATTAAACGCAGTAAAAACATCATTCCAAACACCCCTTCTTTGCCTCCCTGCATTACCCAAAAACTCTCGGTGTGTGGTGTAGAGTTCGGTTTTGTCCACATGGGCGAAATCGAACTCATAAAACTTCTTGAACATGTCCTTTAATAGGGCCTGGTATAGCTGCTCTGTTTCTTTGGGACACCACTCCGGCAAATGTATCTCGGTGAGATTTAAAATCACGGAGGCTACCGCGTAGTGTACCCCCTGGTACAGCACCTGATCGGTAGGGACTAGTACCAACCCATTCCCTGGTCCCTTGGTGGTGGTGGGGCAACCTTCCCTGTGTAACCTCACCGCCTGCGCTGTGGGCGGGGCACCAGCTCAGTGGCATTGACTGGGATCGGGGTGTAAGGGACCGCACACACCTTCAGGCTGGTATCCCACTTCATCCCCTCCCCGGTGTCGTGCCACTGCCGGTGGAAAACGATGGATATGCCTGCGGGGCAGACCTCCCCTGACCCCCACATACAGATATAAATCCCTTGGTCCGGTTCCCACCACTTGTCCCAACACACACTCAATCCTCCATGAGTCCCTATAATCATCCGGTGGGTGTTGTTCCCCAACCGTTCCCACTCGACTTCGGGGTTCCTCATATCTTTGCTCAGTTTTCTGAGCCACCACCACCTATCCAGAGGAATGCGTCCTTTACCACGTTAAACATATTCGCTTTCCAACGGTGACGCTGACCCTCGTGGTAATGACCCATACCCTGTGGCACAGGAGGGAGGTCTCCCTGTACGTGAATCCGTTTTGGCTGGAGTACTGAGACGAATTGGACTCCAGCCATCTTGGCCACCTTCCCTCGTGGAAGTAGACGGTGGTCTCCTCCGCATCCCGTTCACCGCTCCCATCGATCGCCAGGGGCGCCTTATCTCCCGAACACCCGTAGATGTGGGAGTCCTGGACGTCGCCCCTCCTCTCCACACTCATCCCGATCAGGGCGAATAGGATCACGATCCATTCCATTCCAAAAATCTTTCTGCAAAAAGATGTAAAAGAACATGCAGCCAGGTCCCCAAGAGATTCTCTGACTTGGTGAAGCATGGTCGGGTCCCGCGACCTCGACCCCAAATATACACACCCTTAGCAGATTACTTACTTAAAACTACCCATCACCTTATTTAACTTAAGCTAAAACACCCAAACTTAAGCCAAATAATTAAATTTAACAATAAACACGAACCAAAACTTAAACTAAAACTATATACATCCGCCGCCCGTCTCCGGGCGGCCAGGCTAATCCCTGGTTGGACTGTGGCTCACCGCCACCCCCGGCGTGACCGCACCGTCCTTCACTGTTGGTCCCTCGCAGCCCGTGGCTGCTGGCTGAGGACCTCTGTCCTTGGACCTCTCCCTGGCTCGAGGGGCGGCTCTTGGTAATTGGAGGGCTGGTGACCATGGCTTTCTCAGCTGGGGCGTCCGTGAGGACCTTCTAGGGACTTTGACGGGTGGGGCTTTCTTGGCCACTGGGCCTTTAACCTGAACCGCTGCTCCCTCAGGCTTGACATCTCCCGAACCTGGGCTGGGGGCAGGCAACTTTTCGCAGCCTGCTGCTGCGAGCTGAGATTCTCCGCCCCCAGGTCCCATAGCTGGGTCCGGGGCGGGGTTTTCGACCTCAGGTCCCTCACTCTCTACACCTGGGTTAGGGGTGGGGTTTTTGCCCTCAGGTCCCTCCCCCTCATCTGGATCCCAGAAGAGTAAGGGAGTGACCCAATCGATGGGCGGGATGGTCCCTCCCTTTAAGCAAGCCACAGCGCCTGCCTGTGCAGTCTGTGAACTCGCTTCTGCTCCAGGCTGAGGATCTTTATCCTCAGACCCTATTCCAACTGGCTGTTTGCCCCTTTCAGGTGTAAACAGCTTACACAGGTTAATGTAACTAGCAGCCTGTTTTAAAGTCTCGTCCGCTGCCTCGAACGGGCCTTCTATGGACTCCCCATTCTTTCGCCTTACCGGGACAGCCTTAAAGACGGGATCTTGGGCTTGGACCTGCTTTAGGTCCGGGGTCAAAGCTACCCCCTGTGTGCCGCCCTTGTCCCGGATTGTGGCTAGCGAACCTGTCTGATAGGGGTCCCAAGAGTCTCCTTCCCTAGCCCTCTGCTTGGCCACCTCGTGGGTCCTTTGGATACCCTCCCACATGGTAGGGAGGGATCCAAAATCTATGGCCAAAGGTTTGGCCATTTCCCCAGCCTGCTCATTCCCTGTGAATCCCATTAGGCTAAATGGGACCTTGTTAGACCTGGGTGAATTGGTCGGGTCTTCCGAATGGACCGCTGTGCTGGAAGCTCCAGTGTCCACCGAATATCTCCCCTGCACCGTCTCCACCCGCATCTTAACACAGGGCCTGCTTCCCTCATCGTTTTCAAGGGGACACAGGTCGACAGGCTGTGCTGGCTCTAGTCAGGGTTGTGGGTTGGATGGGGCTGATGGGGTCAGAGCACTGGTAGTGGCTGCTACTCTCCCTTGGCCAGTCAATATGGACCTCATGGCGTCCAAAAATGACTCAACCGTGGTGGGAGGGATTCCTGCCTCTGTCTTTTGGGCTGGGGCCGTGGAATTCTTTCCCTTGTTAGCTTTCCAAGGGTTTTTGCACTCCTTCCTCCAGTGTCCATCCCACACCCGTAACAATGGAGCTTTGTACTAGAAGGGTTATCCCCTTCCCGATACCACTCTTTCCTACCCAATCCAGGTTTTACCTCATGCACCTTTCCCTTGGGTGGGTGTGCATCGGCTCCCCTACCGTTTTTGTAAGCCCGAGTGAGCTGCCTAATTACAGTAAGTTCGGTGGTCTGGGGATTTTTGGGGTCGAACCAGGCTTCTGCCTTGGCCCGGACCTGTGGCAAGCTGTTCGCCACCAGGCAACGGAGCCAATGGGCTAGGGAATCCCAGTTCAGGAACGCCCGGCCCGGCGTCCCCGGACAGGCCCTCTGGTATAACGGCCACAGCCGGTCCGCAAATGCCTGCGGGGTTTCCCCTGAGCGCTGGATCGTCTTCTCCACACGGGAGAAAGGACTTCCCTCATCCTTCCCCATGGCCTCCAGAACCGCATCTCTAAGCTCCTCATACCCGCACTGCCCCCTTTTGCACTTGTCAGAGAGGGATTGGAGGAGATTACTCTCCAGGGAGAATAGCAGCATTTTGGCCTTCTCAGCATCATCGCAGTCATTGACGCTGGTGGTCTGCTCTACTTCCCTGAAGTGGATCGAGGTGTCCCCCTTTTCGGAGAGCCTCGGGATATGGTTGACCATAGCCCTAAGCTGTTGGGTGTTAAAGGGTAATATGAACTAGTTTTGGAGGGGTCCCTCAATGTTGCATTTGGCGGGTGGGCCAAGCCTCCGATGCCGTGCTGGGCACATTGGTCCCGGGGGCTCCGATCTCTCGGGCGGCGGTTACTCTACCTCCGCCTCCACCTCTGGCTCCACTCCGGGTTCCACTCTGGGTTCCAGCCCCGGTTCCACCCCGCCTTGCTGCCAAACCTCACTGAAACTTGGCGCTATGGGTGGTGGTCGTGAGGTCTCCTCTCCCTCAACCGGTTCGTCCCTAGACACTACCGGTGGTGTTTGAACTGTCCTCCCCTCGTTCCCCATAAAATCTGCCTGGCCTGCCTTTGGGCTTATGAGGCATACCATGCATTTTGCCTTCCGGAGTGCCCGGCTCAGATTTTCTATCCTCTCTTTACAGGGGCCGTGGTCTGCCTCCTCAAACCCCTGCTCGCTCGCTAGCTTGTACGCTGCCTTTACCTCCTGCACTTTCTCTTCCTGTTCCCTAATCTGCCTTGCCAAGCGGGCGTTCTTCTCCCACAACCTTAACTCATTTCCCTTGGCCTCGGTGACTTGGCACCGTAGGTATTCCAACCGGGCCTTGTGTTCTCCCACTAAATGCACTCTCTCCTGATTCAAAACCTGCAAAGCTACTAATAACTTCTCCCCTGCAAAAGCCTTATCCTGGATCTCCAGAGCTGACTCCCTTAACTCGACTGCCTGTGCTGCAACGAGCCTGTCCAAAAGCTGGACCTGCTTTTTAAAACACTTCAGCCAAACTGCCTTCTCTAAGGACTTCTTGTGTTACTTTCCCTCTGTCCACTTAGCTGCTGCACCTGCCGGACACCCAGTCTTTAACAGAGTGGTGATCCACTTCTTAGTGATATTCACCTTGCTAAACATATAATCAGAAATCCTTTCCTCCATCATGGTTAGCTCATCCGAACCATTGTCTACTGTATCGCAACCCTGTTGCTGGTGTCCTGCTGCGGTCACCATTTCTGTAGGGGGTGGTATGGGGTGGCGCCTACGCCCAGTCAGTTATGCCTCTGACTGTTTATGAGCAGTTCGAATCGCTCCACGCCCCTCGGCTCTAGACACCGGACTTAGGTACAGGCGGCGATACAGAAAAGACTCGAGTAGACAAGTGGTTCGGATGTGAGAAAACCAAGATTTTATTGAAAAAGAAATTACACAATGTTGTGTATGCACCTTTAAGAGAATAACTGGTCTCAGACTGCAATACCGGTAGTGACCACCCCTGTATAAAAGGCGCTAGTGAGCCTCTGTGTTTTCAGTTTCACTATTGACTTCCACCAGTAAAGACTTATTTTGTTTCACTCCTGCTGTCCGTGTCTCAATCATTCACGGACGTAACACTGGCGACGAGTAAGAAACAAACTTACCTGCAACTCGGCAGCACCTCAGACGACGTTATTGAAGGTTGAAGCCAGAAGAAAGAAAAAAAAAAAAATCCAAAGAAACTCGAGAAACGGGCGTCGACCGTGGGCAACCGCCCTCCAAATCGTCGGATCAAAAACTTGCAGGAGAGACTGTCAAGAGCCAGGCTTGCTTCCCCGGTCTGTGGTTTCCCAGCTAATCGGGCTGGTGGCAGGTAGTGCACTGATCCTTCCTGGGCTGCGGCGGGCTAGAGCTAGATCGGGTGGCTTTTCAACGGGGCCGGGCAGCGAGTCGGGAAGCAAAGAGAGAGAGAGAGGGTGGAGCACACAGGGCGCGGCCGGTGCTTCGAAGCCGGGCAGTGTTCGGACCTAAGAAGAGGGAGGGAAGTGTCCCAGAGGGTCCGCTCCACGACGGGACAATAATAAAGAAAAAAATATTAAACGCGCAAGAAACCGTGGAAAGCAGCGCTAACAACAGCGGGGAAGAAGGCAAAGCGCGGGAGGTGCCATTTTGTTAAATCGGGGAAGAAGGCAAAGCGCGGGAGGCACCATTTTAGATTTGCAAGATGCCGAAGACTGGCTGTATCACTGCTTTTGATAATACAATAGAGGACTGGACCACGTATGTGGAAAGAGTCAAGGTATATTTCGAGGCAAACGAAATAGCGGAGGAGAAAAAGGCATCGATATTGCTAAACTTAATGGGCGCTAGAACGTACGGCCTATTGCGGGACCTGATTACTCCAGCCAAACCGAAGGCGAAGAGCTTTAACGAAATTGTTGCTGTCCTACAGGAACACCTAAACCCTGCACCGCTGTTGATAGCAGAAAGATTTAAATTCCACAAGAGAACTCAGCACAAAGATGAGAGCAATGCTGAGTATCTTACAGAACTACGCAAGCTATCAAAGCACTGCCAGTTCGGAGCAGGACTGGCAGATACCCTACGGGACAAATTTGTCTGTGGACTCCTGAGTGAAGGAACACAGAAGAAGTTACTCTCAGAGAAAGAGCTGATGCTAGATACCGGCAGTGACCACCCCTGTATAAAAGGCGCTAGTGAGTCTCTGTGTTTTTAGTTTCACGATTGACTTCCGCCAATAAAGATTATTTTGTTCCACTCCTGCTGTCCGTGTCTCAATCATTCACGGACGTAATACACAATCTTATTGATGCGCTATCAATTACTCATAAAAGACTGAGAGTTAGAAGAGTAACTAAAGGCTTTTATTAACAACAGAATGGAGGTCTGCCTCGCGTGGTCGACCGGTCCAGGATACAAAGGGCTGGGGAGCAGTCACCTTTATACTAGGACCTGTGGGAGGAGTCAGCCGAGGCATGTCCAGGCATGTACACAGTGGAATACAAACAGGACAAACAGGAATACAAACAGTGGTTTACCACATTCACCCCTTGTTTAAAATTGAGTCCGGCGGGGTGAAGTGTATTAAAAGTTAGTGTATTGGAGTCTCTCCGGAGGTCTTGTCTGCCGCTGTGATCGGCGTGGCGACGGCAGGGGTAGTGAAGCTTCCGGCGTCGAGTCCAGCGTAGGCTGTGGCACAGGCGTGTCGTCCTCGTAGATGTCGAGCGGGTCGCGGGGCCCAGGCCTGCCGTCTGCTGGGGCTGGATATCGGATCGTGGGGGGGGGGTGGTAGTGGGTAGTGGGTTACTGCGGCCCCCGAGGGTGCAAGGTCTCTTATGGAGACTGTGTCCTCCCGCCCGTCCGGGTATGCGATGTAAGCATACTGGGGGTTGGCGTGGAGGAGGTCGACCCTCTCGACCAGGGGGTCCGTTTTATGGGTCCTCACGTGTCTTCTCAGTAGGACTGGCCCTGGGGACGTCAGCCATGGCGGTAGCGATGTCCCCGATGTGGACTTCCTTGGGAAGACAAACATTTTCTCATGAGGGGTGGCGTTAGTGGCAGTGCAGAGCAGTGACCGAATAGAGTGGAGCGCATCGGGGAGCACATCCTGCCAGCGGGAGGTTGGAAGGCCCCTAGACTTTAAGGCTAGCAGGACGGCCTTCCAAACTGTCGCATTTTCTCTTTCCATCTGTCCGTTCCCCCGGGGGTTGTAACTGGTGGTCCTGCTTGTGGCAATACCCCTAGTTAGCAGGTACTGACGGAGTTCGTCGCTCATAAATGATGAGCCCCGGTCGCTATGGATATAGCTGGGGAAGCCGAACAGGGTGAAGAGGTTGTTCAGAAATTTAATGACCGTGGCACTGGTCATGTCCGGGCAGGGGAAGGCGAACGGGAAACGGGAGTACTCATCAATAATATTGAGGAAGTACACATTGCGGTCGGAGGAGGGGAGAGGCCCTTTAAAATCAACGCTCAGGCGCTCGAAGGGGCGAGTGGCTTTTATCAGGTGGGCCCTGTCTGGTCTATAAAAGTGCGGTTTGCACTCAGCGCAGACTTGGCAGTTCCTGGTCATGGTCCTGACCTCCTCAATAGAGTAAGGCAGGTTGCGGGCCTTGATGAGGTGGAAGAACCTGGTGACCCCCGGGTGGCAGAGGTCATTGTGGAGGGCCCGCAGTCTATCGATCTGCGCGCTGGCGCAGGTGCCACGCGATAGCGCATCCGGGGGTTCATTTAGCTTCCTGGGCCGGTACAAGATCTCATAGTTGTAGGTGGAAAGTTCGATTCTTGTCTTGTCATTTTTGATTTTGCCCCTCTGCTTGTTGTTAAACATAAAAGCAACTGAACGCTGGTCAGTGAGCAGGGTAAATCGTTTTCCGGCCAGGTAGTGCCTCCAATGATGCACAGCCTCCACAATCGCCTGGGCCTCCTTCTCAACAGCGGAGTGTCTGGTCTCCGGGCCTTGGAGGTTCGTGAAAAGAAGGCCACGGGTCTCCCCGCCTGATTGAGGGTAGCGGCCAGGGCAAAGTCGGACGCGTCGCTTTCCACCTGGAAGGGGATGGATTCGTCCACTGCGTGCATGGTGGCTTTGGCAATGTCCTCCTTGATACGGTGGAAGGCTAAGCGGGCCTCTGCCGTCAAGGGAAAAGAGGTGGACTTGATCAGCGGACGGGCCTTGTCCGCATAGTAGGGGACCCACTGGGCGTAATAGGAGAAAAACCCTAGGCACCTCTTGAGGCAGTGGGGCAGTGGAAGTTCCATAAGGGGACACATCCGGTCGGGGTCGGGGCCGATGACTCCGTGTTCCACAACACAGCCAAGGATGACGAGGCGGTTTGTGCGGAATATGCACTTCTCCTTGTTATATGTCAGGTTTAGGAGTTGGGCGGTGCGGAGGAATTTTTCGAGGTTTGCGTCATGGTCCTGCAAGTCACGGCCGCAGATGGTCACATTGTCCAGATATGGGAAAGTGGCCTGCAACGCATTTTGATCTACCATCCGGTCCATCTCCCTTTGGAAGACGGAGACCCCGTTGGTGACGCCAAAGGGAACCCTAAGGAAGTGATAGAGGCGGCCGTTTGCCTCAAAGGCAGTGTACTGGCGGTCCTCAGGGCGGATGGGGAGCTGGTGGTACGCTGATTTCAGGTCAATGGTCGAGAAGACGCAGTACTGCGCGATCTGGTTGACCATATCAGCTATACGGGGGAGTGGGTAGGCGTCCAGCAGGGTGTAGCGATTTATTGTCTGGCTGTAGTCGATGACCAGGCGCTGCTTCTCGCCGGTCTTAACGACCACAACCTGGGCTCGCCAGGGGCTGGTGCTGCCCTCAATAATCCCTTCTTTCAGGAGCCGCTCCACTTCGGTTTTAATGAAAACCCTGTCCCCGGCACTGTATCGCCTGCTCTTTGTGGCGATGGGCTTACAGTCGGGGGTGAGGTTAGCAAACAGTGGTGGGGGGGTGACTCTGAGTGTGGAGAGTTTGCACCTGGTGCGCGGCGGGCAATTTGGAAGCTGCTGGCTGCGGACTGTGAGTGGGGGTAGGGGTCCACCGTACGCCATCGTAACACTTTTAAGGTGGCACTGAAAATCTAACCCCAGCAGGACGGCAGCGCAGAGGTCAGGCAGGACCAGAAGTTTAAAATGATCGTACACGGTCCCGTCTACTACGAGTGTCACCACGCAGTAGCCGCCGATGTCCGCCGACTGGGACTCGGAGGCCATAGAAATCCGCTGTTGCGCAGGCAGGACTGGGAGAGAGCAATGCCGCACCGTGTCGGGGTGGATGAAGCCCTCCGTGCTCCCAGAGTCAAAAAGGCAGATTGTATCGTGACCATTTACCTTAATGTCCATTGTGGAACTGGCCAGTTGGTGCGGTCTCGCTTGGTCCAGTGTAACGGATGCCAGCGTAGGGGTCGGTGTGTTGCTGCGGGTATCAGATGAGGCGGTGTCGGGGGCCTGCTGCGTCCCGGCTGTCGTCCAAGATGGCGGCGTCCATGATCCCCATGTGGCTGGAGGCGTCCAAAATGGCTGCTGTACCGGTGATTCGCACATGGCCGGGGAGGTCCAAGATGGCGGCCCACATGGCCCACACGCGGCGCTGCTGGGGTTCGGGGTGGCTTTGGCCCTGCAGACGCTAGCGTAGTGTCCCTTCTTCCCGCAGCCCGAGCAGATCGCGTTTTTCGCCGGGCAGCGCGTTCTGGGGTGTTTTGCCTGGCCACAGAAGTAGCATTTCTGGCCTTGGGGCACTGCTGTCTGGCCTTGGGACACTGCTGCGGTAGTTGGGCCGTTGTTGGGGTGTGGCTGGGGTGGCACGGCGCTATGAGGCGGTCCTACCGTGTCCCAGGCTGTCATTCCCCGCGGCGTCCACGGTGCAGAGGAGTAGGCATCCATGCCCTGGTAGGCTGCATCCAACGATAGTGCGAGTTCAGAGGCCTTGTTGAGGTCGAGGTTACTCTGCTCCAACAGTCGCTGTCGGGTGTAATTGGATCTGTGGCCCGCTACAAAAGCGTCCCGGATAAGTTCCTCTGTGTACACGGCGGCCTTTACATCCTTACAACCACAGGCCCAGCCAAGCACAGACAGTGCCTGAAGGTATTCCACGGTCAATTCCCCAGGTTGTTGTTTACGACTCCCCACTTCGTTCACTGGGCGCGTGTACTGGTCCTTGAGGAGCTTGATAGCGTCCGCGTACGAGGTCGCGTCTTGGATGACCGAGTACACTCGGTGGTTCACTTTGGAGGTCAGGACATCCAGTTTGTCCTCGTCCGATTTGATTGCTTCGGAGGCGGTCAGGAATTTTTCGAAACACTTAAGCCAGTGAGTAAACTTGGTGGATGAGTCCGCCTCCCGATGATCTAAGTCCAGGCATGCTGGTGTGAGGATCTTCTCCATTATAAAAATGTTGTTAATAAAATTGATGCGCTATCAATTACTCATAAAAGACTGAGAGTTAGAAGAGTAACTAAAGGCTTTTATTAACAACAGAATGGAGGTCTGCCTCGCGTGGTCGACCGGTCCAGGATACAAAGGGCTGGGGAGCAGTCACCTTTATACTAGGACCTGTGGGAGGAGTCAGCCAAGGCATGTCCAGGCATGTACACAGTGGAATACAAACAGGACAAACAGGAATACAAACAGTGGTTTACCACACTTATGAAAAAGTTACTAGTATAAAATTTACAGGCAAATACAAAATAACTATACTTATACAGGGAATGGGGAACACACGGCACATCGAGGGAAAGCGACTATCTTAACAATCCCCTTATCCTTATCCCACCCCCTATACCTAACTAGATTAAGCTATGAGGGGCCAGAATTCATGCTCACCAATCAAAAGATCTGCTGAATTCAAAACAGCGGTGGGGTTTGGGGTTCGCTCTTTGTGCTCTCTGGAGCCTGCCGTCATCACGTGGTCTCGGGGTGCTGCAAGGGCGTCGTCCAGGTACAAGTACCCCAAAGTTAAAGTCTCTGCTTGGGTACTTTACCTCGCAGGGATGATGGTTCCTCTTCCTCGGCCGGCAGTTGGGGTTTGCATGAAGATAGTCGATGGTGAGCTGGATTGAAGGCCTGATTATTCAAAGCTTTTCTTCAATCGTCTTCCCATTCGTCTTCCCAATTTGTCTCGCCTCCTCGCCTCGTCGCATCCCGCCTCGCCTGGCCTGGTTTGTCCGTGTCTGCCTGGCGCAATGCCGGGCATTCCTGATGGAATGGGAAAGTCACGGGCAGTGGCCGGGCAGTAAGCGCGGGACGGGGGAAGAGCGGTAGCCACGAGGGCGAGGGGCCGGAGCAGGAGCCGGGTGCAAGGGCAGAAAGCAGAGTGAGAATGTTGCCAGTGGGCCTACAATCATACTCCTTCGGATGGCTCTTATCTGCGTGCCAAATTAGGTTAGTTCATTGTCCCAATCTTGGCGGGCTAGTTTAAATAATTGTAGCAATCTAAATTAACCATTTTTAGATGGCCGGTAATTGCACCTACTGGCCCGATTCCTGAGTTGCTTTTGTTATTAATACATCTTAATCGGCCTGTCCATTTCGATGGCTTCCCTAAGCTGTTTCCGATTATTTATGCAAACAACTTGATGGCCTTACGTATAGGCCTCGCCGGTTTTGATCTGTCTCCGATTTGACTTAATGCATATTCAAAGTCCTGTCTGCTTTCAAAACACAAAAATCTCTCTTCACAGAAACGGCAGCTTGGGTTTCGATTTCCCAAAACTGCCTGTGCCACAGAGTCCAACCCTTTTAAATCTTGCAGGCCTTTGGCCACGAGGCGCGGACCCCATCTTTGGATAACCTTTTCATTAAAATGTCCAGGCAGGGTCCCTTTTATTATTAACTAGATGGAGCGCCCGGCGGTGCCGAGGGTTTTTTGAGGGCATGTTGTTTTGAAAAAAGTAGAAATAATTTTGTTGCCGAGGGTACTGAAGAACCCGCTGTCTCTTGGGCCGCGTGGTTCTCTCTGTGTAGATACATAGGAGAGAGAGAGAGAGAGGGAGGGGGGGGACGGAGAGAGAGGGAGGGGGGGAAGGAGAGGGGGAAGGAGAGAGAGAGAGAGGGGGAAGGAGAGAGAGGGGGAGGAGAGAGGGGGGAGCAGAGAGAGAGGGGGGGAGGAGAGAGGGGGGGTGGAGGAGAGGGGGGGAGGAGAGAGAGGGGGGTGTGGAGAGAGAGGGGGGGAGGAGAGAGAGGGGGGAAGAGAGAGAGGGGGGGAGAAGAGAGAGGGGGGAGGAGAGAGTGGGGGGGAGGGGAGAGGGGTGGAAGAGGGGGGAGGAGAGAGAGGGGGAGGAGAGAGAGGGGGGAGGAGAGAGGGGGAGGAGAGAGGGGGAGGAGAGAGGGGGAGGAGAGAGAGGGGGGAGGAGCGAGAGGGGGGAGGAGAGAGGGGGAGGAGAGAGGGGGAGGAGAGAGGGGGAGGAGAGAGAGGGGGAGGAGCGAGAGGGGGGGAGGAGGGGGGAGGAGAGAGAGGAGGGGAGGAGAGAGAGGGGGGGAGGAGAGAGAGTGGGGAGGAGAGGGGGGGACGAGAGAGAGGGGGGGAGGAGAGAGAGGGGGAGGAGAGAGAGGGGGGAGGAGAGAGAGGGGGGAGGAGAGAGAGGGGGGAGGAGAGAGAGGGGAAGCCCAGCCTTGGTGAGCCGGAGGCCCCGTGCGTGGCGTAGCGGTGAGGCCCAGCACGAGTGACCCCAGCTGAGCTCCCGCTGCGGCCGGCCGCCACGCCGCTCCCCGTGTGTGTCTCGGGCCGCGCGGTTAACGGACGGCCGCTGCCACTCCCCCACTCTGTGTCTCGGGCTGAGCGGTTGTCAGGCCCGGCCCAAGTGAACCGAACTCAACTCCCGCTAGGCTCCGTCCCGCCCCGCCAGCCCTTACCAAGATGGCAGCGATCGCTCCGCTGGGCTCTGTCCCGACCAGCCAGCCTTTACCAAGATGGCTCCGTCCTGCCCGCCTTTACCAAGATGGCGGCGATGGCTATGCTCGGCTCCGTCCCGCCCCGCCAGCCTTTACTAAGATGGCGGCGATCACGGGCCGCTGTTTTGGAATCGGGCCCAGTGGGACGGACGGTGCCTAGCTCGGGCGTGGCTGGCGAGGAGAGGCCGAGGCTTCGAGGCCCGAGGAAAAAGAGCTTACCCAGAGGGTTCAGCTGGGTATCCGTTATCTTAAAATGCCTCATAAAATGTTAAACGCGAACTTAGTGTATCATGCACTCCTTTGCAAATGGATTTTTAAAAATTTTAAAACCAACCTTTTTTTTGCTGGAAATCTATATTTCATATCATTTAATCCCCATCTGCATCGTTTCTGGCATTGCCTCCAGTGATTAATGTGTCAATATTAATGAATCAACAATTTCCTCCCCTCCATTACCATTTTTTTAGCTTGTGGCCTGGCAGGTGTTTAATGGTCACTGCTCAGCTCCTGCTCCTGCACTAACGGCAGTTTGAATGATTAGGCCCCGCCCACCCCGTAGGATTGGTCAACCGCTAATGAGCGGATTTTTGAACGTTTTTTATATACTGTCCGAACAATTCTTGTCTGACCAAAAAGTAAATACGCCAATGACACTCCCCTGATCATCAGTTTTCTTTTGATATAACATATGTGTAGGTACGCTCTATGGCCTAGAAATTGAGTGGGGTTAGCGCCCAATTAGCGGCGCTGGAGGGCATTGCGCTGGAATTATAGCCGTTTCTGAAATTGACTTGGGCCTTACCATCGGCGTTAGCCGGTAGCGCTGCGCCGGCACCGATGACGTCATCGGTGTGCGCAGCGTCCCGGTTGCCGTGGTAACCCGGCCCCAAGCCCAAATTCAGTTGCGCCCGCCTCGCCCGTGGCAGGCGCAACCAACGATTGTGGAAAGGGTTCTTACACGCCTTTGCGCCGGCGCATAAACGTGGAGCGGCGGCCGGCCGCGTTCCCGGCGGCCGCCTGCCCGCACCTCCCTTCCCGGACTCCTGCATCACCCCCCCCGCGGCCCTGATGTGTGTGTGCTGCGAGTCCGGCACTTCCCCGAGGTGCCGGGCTCAGATGTCGGGGGAATCCGCCGGTCAGTTGTCGGCTGCAGGCAGCTCCTCCTTAACAGAGGGAGGAGGCCTGCAGTTCCCCAGCCTGCCGCACCGCATCGGGTGCCGCAGCGGGGGATTAGCGCCGGAAAACCCAATTGAACGCCCGTTTTGAGGCGCTAAAACCCTCCTTTAGCGCCCGCCGCCGTCTGGGCCCGGCGCAACCGAATTTTCGTCGGGCGCTGCCGCATTAACGCTGGCGCAAAATTTCTGGCGCTACAGCCCTGGCGAACCCACAACCCAATTTCTAGGCCAAAAACTTTTGAGTGTATAGCAGACACACAGACAGACAGACAGACAAACCAACCGCTTTATATATATAGATAGATGCTAGCTGGAGTGCCCGGCGGTGCCGAGGCTTTTTTGAGGGCATGTTGTTG